>NC_090299.1:44022500-44647500 GCF_039906515.1 Pseudorca crassidens
CTTTAGGCACCACTGCTTGTTTTTAAAGAAGCAGTTTGTGGAGAGGTCATTTCCTGTCCACACTGTAGACTAGTTCAAAAATATAATTCTCCTCACAGCCTGACAGAGGTCTAAGGTTTGGTTGGATTATTTTCCTCTTGCCAGGACCCTTCACAACCTGATTGCTGAGCTTGTTAGCATATAGGTGGTTTAACCGCTGCCAGAGCCACTCACCCCTGACAGCCACACCGTTGTGATGGTTCAGAAATGTGATGACTACAAAATACAGAAACGGGGGCATCGTGGTCCCCGGTAACTGAGCTGGTGATTCACTCCCATGTAGATTTCCCTCTGCACTAATCTTCCTCTATAGTTTTGATTTTGCTTACTGTTGTTCCAAGCAAGAGCTTGTTAGAGTCTGCATTTCAACCCCTCCTAACCCCTTGCCCTCCCCAATCACCCCCTCTTCCCAGCCCCCTCCCTCTCCTTCTCCCAAAGCTTCATTCAAGCTGGTTTGAGGGGGCCAGGATTCAGGTCACTGAAGCATTTTCAGGTAAAAAACGATTCTTTGGAATGTGGAATGCCTAAGATACACCCATGGTGCAATGGTCTTCTTTCCCTAGGAGAGAGAAAAAAGAAAAAGAAAAAGAAAAAAAAACCCTGCCAAAGCAGACCTCCAAGTAAGAGAGGAAAAGCAAGAAAGAGAAAACTCCCACAAAAATGACCATGGAAAATTCAGTTGAGTAGGAAATTACAAATAATTGAATGGCTCATCCCCAAATAACATGTCCAACTCTAATGGAGACAAGGTCTTTATTTTCTAAGACTGGTCAAGTACATGAATCTTTTCTCAATTGCGGTATGTGATAACTGGGAGAAAATTCGCACAGCCCACGGGAGGGGAAAGGATGTCTATAGAGATTAAATGATCTGTATGACAATCAAGTTCTGCTGGAACCAATGATAACCAGACATCTACCCCTTAAACAAAGCCCAGATGCAGAAAATGTAAATGTTTTGAGCTAATATCTAGCTAGGTCAGTGGTATTGAGGAAAGAAAGCAAAGACCACCAAAAAGCTTGATGCATGCAAGACTTAAATGTAAATGCATGCAAATGAGACATTTCTTCTTTTTAATAAGCAAATTAATTAACTTTCTGCCCCAGTCATGGCTTGGGGTATCTCTAAGTCAATAGCCAACAGGGGATAAGGTATTGCTAATTCTGCAATTTACACTCTCAAGAATACTCAGGCATAGAAATGCCCCCAAATTGCGGTCTTGATTAGTCCTTTTCCATAAGTGCATGAAATGTTTGCAGAGTCCACCCCAAACTTCCAGTGCAGCCCAATACAGTAACGTCTCTTGCCAGGATGAGATTAGGGAAGGCATTACAGTAAGGCTGCTTGGAACTCTTTCCTTCAAGAGGACCCCAAGGCAGGCCAGCACGTTTGGTTTCAGGTTTCATTACAAATCCAAAAGCTGGACCAAATTTGCTGCAAGGTTTGTCAAAACACACAACCTTCTAAAGACAGGAATTCAAACAAATTTGGCGTGATTTATGTTTTGGAATGATGGCCACTGCAAAACCTAACCATTCCTTGTGTTTAAATTCCCAAACTAAAGACCGTCCAACAGTTTAGTGCCTGTCCACGTTTGTGTTTACGTGGCTGTTTCAGCCCAAGAATTAAAGTAACACCTAGCAGACCTGTGCAGTCCAATATTGGATCAAAAACGGGAAAAGCTCAAAAATCCATTTAGGGAACCCCTTTCTGAATAAGGTTGAGGCTTGCTCTCATTAATTCTTGTGGACTCTTCCAAACTATAATTGGAAATATTTCTTCCTGTTAATACCTAAACATTCCAAATTCAGAAATATCTGAAACTGCTCACAGAGCCACAATTGTCTTCTAACTTGTGATTCATCCTTATTGCAACCAGAAGGTTGATTATAAAAAGGGACGTAACTGTGCCCCATGTTTTCCCTTCAGTGTTTTCTCTGGTGCTGGTAGGAAAATGCCCAAATTCATTAAGACCTGTTCTCTGTCTCTCTGTCTCTTTCTGTCTATCTCTGTCTCTCTCTGTCTCTATCAAACACACACACACACACACACACACACTATTTGTTTGTTTGTTTGCTCTACTCGATCTTCCTGTAGTTACTATCTCATTTCATGCATGCACACATTTGTACTCTGTCCCTTGTTTACCTGCAGACTCTTACTCATCCTCCTATCCAATTAAATTGTCCCCTCCCTTATGAGCCTTTTTTTCCATTGCCCACTCATTAATGCATTTATTCTACAGATACTACATTGGCATTGGATGGGGGCACGGGCTATAGCACTGGCCAGAACACATTTCAACCCTGGTTCCACTTACCCGCCTTGTGAATCTGAGCAAGTGACTCGATATCTGTATGTCTCCGTCACCTCATTTTTAAATTGGAGACAATAATAGCAACAATCCTTTAGATTGCTGCAATGGATTAGATGAGATAATGCACTAGAATGGATTAGAATCCACACATATGAGTGTTCAAAAATGCTATTATTAGTAGGTACCTAACATAGGCTTAGGTGCTAGGAAACATTGGGAGGCCAAGGTGGGTATAGCAGATGGTTTCCTGCACCTTGCAATGGGGGGTTGGGGGTACAGGTAGCATAGAAGAACTAAGAAGCCTTTGGGAACATAATTTCAAATTGAAGTGCATGCTATGAAGGAAACAAATAAAAGGAAGAGATAGAAAATAATTTTCCCCTTTGGGTCAACATTATCTTTTATATTCTTCTATTGGAGAATTTACATGTAAATGTAGTAATTGCTATTGTTTGTTAAGTCCTTACTATGTGGCAGGCACTGTGCTGACTGGTTTACACAAATATTCTTTGTTAATCTCACAATAAAACTATGTGATTGATGGAACTACTCTCCCCATTTTACAGATACAGAGACTAAGACTTGGAGTTGCTAAGAAATTCCTTTAAGATCAAACAATTAATTAGTGACAGGGACAAGATTCACACCAGTCTGCCTAGGTCTTAAGCATTTTGCTGCTTTGAACCCAGGTCCATCCTCCTCGTCTTTAGGGCATCTCTGTTCTTTGTCCCCAGTGGCCAGCGTAGTGCTAAGCCCACGGTAGGTACTCAAGCCACATGCACGGAGTTTATTGGAAGAAAGGGCAAGAGGATGAAGTGGCTCTTATCACCTTGATTTTATTATTTGTTCTGCTCAATTTCAGACGTCCATTGTCCCCACGGCCCCACTTCTACCCATTCTCCCTGAAGCCTCGCCAAACTATTCCCACTTTTCTCATTGTCCAAATCTTCCAGCACATACTCCCAAAGTTGCACTGTTAGATGTTTAATCCTTTGCATTATCAGGTTACCTGGTTGGTTTTGTCACTTCCCTGCTTTTTTTTTTTTCTGGATTTTCTTATTCTTTTTTTAAAATTTTTATTTTATATTGGAGTATATTTGATTTACGATGTTGTGTTAGTTTCAGGTGTACAGCAAAGTGATTTAGTTATACATATACATGTATCTCTTCTTTTTCAGATTCTTTTCCCATATAGATTATTACAGAGTACTGACTAGAGTTCCCTGTGCTATACAGTAGGTATATATGTATATGTGTATACATATACATGTGTATATGTTAATCCCAACCTCCTTATTTATCCCTCCCCCCCCCCCCCCCCGCACTGAGGGACCAGCTATGACTCATCTTATTCTGGCCCAGGGCTGAGCCTGAGAAATGAAAGAAATGTCCTCATTTGAAGCCTGCAAATCAACTCCTTTAGGAAACCATAAAGAAATTCAAGAAGCAATGTTTGTATACCGTAAAAGAATGAACAAGTCTAACCCCAATGCAACAGTTCTATTACGCCCAACATTGAACCTCGCTAGTTTAAATACAATTTTGCATGTTGAGTATTGAATAAGCCCCAAAAGTCCTCTCACAGACATTCAGGATGCTCGAAACTCTGGCCTGGCCTTTGAGCTTGGGGTTCCATCCTGATATACTCACCCTAGGTTTAACCCATAGAGTGTCTATTTTTCCTTTAATTTGAACTATTTGACAACAGTTTACAAAAATAAAGAATTTCACGTAAAATCCAGGTTTTCATCTTCTCTTGAAAAATCCTAAGCTCTGGAAACCCTTGGCCCCATCCTTGCCTGCGTGGCAATGTGCAGTGGGACCTATTAGTGTTTGTCCATCCACCATGGTTTCCATCACTCCGTGGCCTTCACCAGCCAAGGTCCCTAATTTCCATTTACCTGCCTTATCCATCTAGGTATTGAAGTCATTGTCCCTTTCCTTAATCTATCTGATTGCACCGTCTCGAGTTCCTTCTACGAAACTGCGTTTGCTTTAGAAAGCTAGTTTTCTTACCACTCTTTGGTTGTCCCTCTCTGCCTTTTCTTACCTATTTCTGCGTCTTTTACTTTTCTTTCTGCCTCTTCATTCCATAAGCATTTAGCTAACATATGCGTGCAAGATACGGCTGAGATGTGATAGGGGGATAAAGATTAAAAAAGACATGAATATTCTTTTAGAGGATGGGCTTTGGAACTTCACTGACTTGGCTTGAATCTTGAATCCTGCATTTAGCTGTGTGATCCTGGACACTTAATTTCTCTGTGCCTCAGTTTTCTAATCCGTAAAATGGGCTAATAACAATCTTATGGCCTTTATGAGAATTAAATAAGTTAATACATGTCAATCGACTAGAACAGTACTTGGCATTTAGTCAATGTTCATAGTTGCTACTGTTATTATTAGAAAAAGTAACAGGGATTACCCAATCTCAGAAATAAACGTAAAATGACACTCTGAAGTGCGGAGGACAGGCTCAGATAGGGAGTAGGCATTAGCAGTAGAGATAAGGCCGAAAAATCTAAGGCATCCTATGGTAGGCATCTTCAAACTTTACAAATGAAATGCTAATTTACAAAGAGACTTCAAGGAAGGAGGGATCTGTTCAAACTAGTTAAGTCAAAGAAAGCTTCACAGAAGAGTTGGCATCTGTGTTTATCCTCAAAGGATCTGTCAGAGAGATAAAGATGAGAGTCTGTGGAAGGTCATGCCAAGCAGCAGGGACACTACAGAAATGAACATGTTTGACATCAAGCAAAATCAAGAAACTTTGAGAAAGTAAAGACAGTAAAAAGATGTTGAAGCCCAATTTTAGAAGGTCTTAAGTACCATTTTAAGGAATTTGCAGTTTATTGCATGGGCCCTGAGGAGCCAGTAAATGACAAGATAAGTGCTTGGTTTGAGCAAGAGGACTTGTGGATACGAGGTGGGTGGATTTGACTCAGACAGACCCAAGAACTGAAGGATGCTCTGGGAGGCTGATTTCAGCCCAAGGAATCCCTAACACACGGTTACTCAGTAACTTCTCTCTGGACTAGATAAAACAAGGCCCAGAACAGAGGCTGAAAGACTTCTCTCATCGCTCTTGGCTATTACCTGGAATTAACGTGATTGATGACTTTGTGGAATTCCCAAAGGCCATCTTCTCATCAGTCCTAGTTGTTGTGGTTCAGGCATTTCAAATTTACAAATGGAGTTAGTCCGCGGCTGAGAACATTGCTGACTCTCCGGAAGAGCTTGGAAATCTGTCTCAACCCTGCAGTTTTGGAGACGTCTTGGATTTACTTTTTTTGTGGTGTTTCCTGTCATTCTCTACTGTCCTCTTGACTCAACCAAATCTAATAAGTAATTGTAATGACTAAGAAGGCCATAGCCACTGAGAACAGCTCATTTCTTGAGGAGCAACAGTAAAATCCAACCCCACAGCATAGACCATCCAACATTCATTTCATTATTCCACAGGTGTTCACTGAGTGCCCACCATGTGTGGGACCCTCCTCCCTCAGACTCTGTGGGATCTGGCCCCCTTCTAGCCCCTCCAACCACATCTGTGCCTCTCTTTCCTCCCAGGACACGCCACCCCCTTCACTCTCAGGACACACTAAATGCTTTCCTCTAGATTCTAGAACCCTCCTCTCTTTGCCCCTGGCATGGCTCCTCCTTAGCCTTCAGTCTCAGCTCAAGATGTTACCACTTCAGAGAGAGCCATTCATGACCAAATATCTAAATTCCCCATGCATGCGCCATCACTTTCTATCATTGAATTCCTTTTGGTAGGTCTCTGGTCATTATTTGTAATCATGTCTGTATTTGCTATTTACTTTGCTATTGCTTGTGTCCACCGTGAGATTGTAAATTCCACGAGTGCTGATGATGTGTTGGTTTTATCCACCCATGTACATTCAGAATTTAACATGCTGCCTGGTACATGCGGGTGCTCTGTATATTTCTGTAAAATAAATGGATAAAAACTTATCAGAATGAATCCCAAGAGTTGTCCTAGCAATTTACATCCTCTAATTCTAGGCCAGTCTATCCATAATATATAGATAAAAAGCTAATGTATAGGGATGGATAAAAGCTATTATTCATTCATTCATTTACTCACTCAGAAAGCATCTATTGGTTATTTAGTACAAGTCAGGTACTATGCTAGATCCTGGCCCAACAAAAATGGGCAAATGTGATAACTTATGAAACTCCATTTTCAGAAGTCATTACCCTATAAAGCCCTTTGTCATCATGAATTGTTCAATATCCAACAGATCTCAGAGCTGCTGTTCAGAGTTTTGTAATCTACTTCTGACCCATGCCTGGCCATGTGGCCAAATGTCAAAGACACTGCACTCTGGATTCAGTTTTGTCACTTTCTCATTGTGTGAACTAGATTTCACATAATTATTGAATCACCGAAGTTAGCTTTAGTTTCTTTATTTGTAAAGTAGAAATAATAGTACTAATTTCATAGGGCCATTATGGGAATTTAGGAAGAATACTTTCTACTCAATAACAATAACTCACCCTTACATAGCTGTTAAAAAGCATCAGGCATTGTTCCATGTACTTTTTATATATTAATTCACTTAATCCTGCAACAGTCTCATAATATAAGGACTATTATTATTCTTATTTTATAGATGAGGAAGCATAGACACAGAGAGGCTGAGTAACTTGTCCAAGGTAACCCAGGTGGTGACGGGTGATGGATGAGATGGGAGCTGAACCCGGGCATTTGGGTCCTCTCTGTTGAGGCTCTCAACCAATATCGTCCACAGCCCCTTGTCCATCTGCACACTAGGTTGTGAGTCGTTTGAAAGCAGAGAACAAGCCTTTTCTAGTATATGGTGGCACAGACCTGCAACAAACTTTGCCACGAAAACAGAAAAACATAAATGTGAAGATGAATACAATGTATCATTTGGGACTTTTAATTGACAAGAAAAACTTACTATTACAAATGTCATAATCAAAAAAGAAAAGAAGTAAATTTATTGGCTTATGTCATTGGAAAAATCAGAAGTGTCTGAATTCAGGTACAGTAGGATCCAGGGGCCCAAATGACATCATCAGGACTTGGACCCTGTTGCTGCCCCTATAGGCTTTCCTTATTCCCAGGCAGGCTTGTCCGTGTGCTGACCGTAGGCAGAGCTGGGTTTATATCTGCCCAACTTAGACCAGCAGAAAGAGAGGTTTCCTCTTCAGGAGTTTCCAAAAAATGCTGGCATTGAATCTTATTGCCTGGTTTGGACATAAATGCACACATCTACACTAATCAATATGGCCAAGAGGGTGGCCGGTCTTGGGTCACATGTCCACCTTTCCAGCCTGGGTCAGAGTTGGCCCTTCTAAATCCAGAGACCAGATGAAACCACGGTGTCCCGTTACCAGAAGGTGGGTGTGGTGGGTTGAACTGTGTCCCTGCAAAATATATGTTCAGGTCCTAACTCTCAGTACCTGTGACTATGATGTTATTGTAAACAGATGGATGCAGTCAAGTTAAAATGAGGTCCTATTGGATTAGGGTGGACCTAAATCCAATGACGGGTATCCTTATCAGGAGAGACACAGAGACACAAACACAGACAGAGAGAGAAACTGAAGTGATGCTGCTACAAGACAAGGGACACCAAGGACAGCCAGAAACCACCAGAAGCTGGAAAGAGGCAAGGAAGTGTTCTTGGCTAGAGCCTTCAGAGGGAGCATGGCCCTGCCTGTACCTTGATCTCAGACTTAGAGCCTCTAGAACCTGGAGAGAATACATGTCTGTGGTTAAGCCAGTCCATTTGTGGTGCTTTGTCACGGCAGCCCTCGCACTCTAACAGAGAAGGGAAACGGACCTGGTGTGCCCAGCCTCCCAGATCCAGCCACGAAGAGGCCAGCTTAGCTCAACACAATGGGTTAGAAGTGGAGGCCGGGAGACCTTGCATGTGTCTCTTCCTGTACTAATAAGTGTTATCATAATAACAACAATAGCATCGTTTACCGATTGCCTACTAACTGCCATGCAAATGCAGAGTCTGCTGCTTTATATAAAGTTATATTTTTCACAATGTCCCTGGTGAGTTGGACACCTTTCCCTCTAGGCATGATGGAGGGACCATACACAGAAGGTGGTCCTCCTTGTTAAATGATGGATAAGATCCCTGAAGGCAGGGTTTTGTGTGTTTTTTTTGCGGTACGCAGGCCTCTCACCGCTGTGGCCTCTCCCGTTGCGGAGCACAGGCTCCGGACGCGCAGGCTCAGCAGCCATGGCTCATGAATCTAGCTGCTCTGCAGCATGTGGGATCTTCCCGGACCGGGGCACGAACCTGTGTCCCCTGCATCGGCAGGCGGACTCTCAACCACTGCGCCACCAACGAAGCCCAGGTTTTGTATTTTACATGACATCCTCCCAAATCTCTCTCTCTCTCACAAACACACACACACACACACACACACACACACACACACTGTGCCACACCTCTAAACTGTACTTGCATCAAATAAAGTGGGTGACAAATATTTCACAAGTTCATGAACGACAGTCCGTGCTAGCGAAATCTCTGTTACACAGACTCTTTTCTAACATGTTAGGAATTATTATCCATTATAACAAGTTCGTCCTCTGTTTTCCCAGACCTTGCTTTTAGTGCTGCCTCCCTAGCTCCCCGACCATATCCCTCCCTCCCCCCGCCCCCCAATCTGCCAGAACTCCCTTTGCTCCTCCAGATTTCAGCCACAGACCTCCTGCCTCCTTCTCTCTCCCTTGGGCTTCACAGAGAGACTTGCAGGTTGGCTGCCAACACCCAGAAGACAGCCTGGCTGCCCAGTGCCCCAAAGCCTGCCAAGGACAAACTTCTACCTGCAACTTGGACCCAGAGTCATTCTCAAACAAAAGAACGGCCTGATGCCCGAACTTGCTTGGAATTGACATCTGAGTCCCTCTATTATTAGGACTGACATCTGAAGTGTGACTGTGTTTTTCTTTCATAAAAGCCCTACCCTAATCCAAGATCAAACAACTTATTTTGGAAAGTAACAGTGCATAATGGTACATTTTCCAGCACCGGCCAGGTCTCCCCCTGTCATTTGCCATAGCCTTTGAAGTATTTAATAGCCGAGGTAACTTGGGGAAGCAACTGGGCTCCTGAAAGCGGTACTTAGTGTCTCTGCAGTTTGCTAGGGACTTATCATTTACCACTGCTTTTATCAGCCCACTTTTTGCTTTTATCTGCTTTGTTTCCCAAGTGGATTGTTGTTATCTAGTTTTCTACACGTCTTTTCTGAGGGCTGGGGAGGATTTCCTTAAGTGGATGGTCTTTAACTGATCCCACTGTCTCCCTAGAGTTGATATTTGCATTATTCCTCATTTTTCTCTAATACAACCATCGTTGCACAAGTAGTCTCATCTTTTTCGCCTAGCTTTATTGAGATCTAATTGACAAATAATGAGGGGTACAGTGTGATGATTTGACGTGTGTATACGTTGTGAAATGATTCCCACAGTCAAGTTAATTAACACGTTTATCACTTCACACCTCTTTGTGGGTGTGGTGATGGCAGGTGTTTTTGTACACCCACATTTAGCCACAGTAAAATGCTAAAAGTAAAATCATCTTAAGGCAAAGGGTATGCACTTTATAGATCTTTAATTACATGTTACCAAATTGCCCTATAAATGAATTAGATGGATATAGTCCCACTAGCAGTTTCTAATTTTGACTTAGTTGTCATGTAGGTAAGCATGATACATACTTGTGAAGGAAATTCACACAATACTTCAAAGTATGAAGGAAAATGTGAAATGCACCTGATTTTCTCCATTGCATACACTCTGCAGAAGGACCCAGCAGCTCACCTCTGTGTCAGCCCTGCATCCGCCACCCCCCCTGGATGCTGGTAAGAGAGCATCCCCTGTACAGGACTGTGGCTGACAAACCCCTGATTCTTTTCTCATTTCCCACAATCATAAGAAAACAGAACAATGACTATCTGGCGTTCATCCTTCAGGTCTGGATGTAAATGTTACTTCCTTAGAGGGCCTTCCTCAACTCCCCAATCTAATTTCAACTTTTTCTTGGACTCATTAACAAGACTAAGAGGCCCTGAGCCTTCTGCCTAGAAACTAGCACCCACACAGTATCTTGTACTTAACACATCATGACAAACTAGGTCTGGATGCAATGACTGTTGATTGGTATGTAGTGAACATTTCAAAACATATGATATATTGTGAGATGTATTATCAGTTACAACCTAATTTCAAAATGAATCAATCTTTCATATACACAGTGACATGTATGTTAAGGTCAATCGAACAAACATTTGTTGGCACCACAATGAATCAGGTATTAGTTAAGCATTGGAGAGTGGGATGGTTAATTTTACGTGTCAACTCAACTGGACCAGGAGGTGCCCAGATAGTTGGTCAAATATTATTTTGGGTGTGTAGGTAAAGGTATATCTGGATGACATTAACATTTGAATTGGTAGATTGAGTGATGCAGATTGCCCTCTCTAATGTGGGTGGGCCTCATCCAATCAGTTGAAGGCCTTGGGGGGGAGAAAAAAAAGCTGACCTTCCCACAGTAAGGGGGAATTTTTCCTGCCTTCACTTTGGAACTGAATTGGCTCTTCCTAGGTCTCAAGCCTGCCAGTCTTCAGACTGGAACTAAAACGTTGACTCTCCTAAGTCTCCAGCTTGCTGACTCACCCTGAAGATATTGGGACTTGTCAGCCTCATAATCATGTGAGCCAATTTCTTATAATAAATCTCTTTAAATAGAGATAGAGAGAGAGGTATACCTTCCATTAGTTCTGTTTCTCTGAAGAACACTGACTAATATATGTTTTGGTATTGAGAGAGGTTCTAGAGAAATGGAGGTGTAAGGATGAGTTTTCTGAATTGGTTCTGTAGTTTCTGGAATTCACTCTCTGATTAGATTTAAATATATATATTTTTAATTTCTATTTTTTATTGAAGTATAGTTGATTTACAATGTTTCAGGGGTCCAGTGAAGTGGTTTAGTTATACATATATATCTATCCTTTTGCAGATTCTTTTCTATTATAGGTTATTATAAGATACTGTAGTATATTATAGTATAGTTCCTGTGCTATACAGTAGGTCCCTGTTTGTTATATATTTTATATATAGTAATATTTTATATATTGTGTATATTTTAATTCCAAACTCTTAATTTATCCCTCTACTCTCTCCCCTTTTGGTAACTATGAGTTTGCTTTCTATGTCTGTGAGTCTATTTCTGTTTTGTAAATAAGTTCATTTGTATCAGTTTTTTAGATTTCACATATAAGTGATATCATATGGTATTTGTCTTTCTCTGTCTGACTTACTTTGCTTGGTACGATAATCTCTGGGTCCATCCATGTTGCTGCAAATGGCATTATTTCATTCTTTTTTATGGCTGAGTAATATTCCATCATATATATATATATATATATATATATATATATATATATATATATCTCACATCCTCTTTATCTATTCATCTGTTGACGGACATTCAGGTTGCTTCGTGTCTTGGCTATCGTAAATAGTATGGCAAGGAACATTGGGGGTGTATGTATCTTTATGAGTTAGAGTTTTTTCTGGATGTATGCCCAGGAGTGGGATTGCTGGATCGTATGGTAACTCTATTTTTAGTTTTTTAAAGGACCTGCATACTGTTCTCCATAATGGTTGCATCAATTTACATTCCCACCAACAGTGCAGGAGGGTTCCCTTTCCTCAACACCCTCCCCAGCATTTATTTGTAGACTTTTTGATGATGGCCATTCTGACCAGTGTGAGGTGATAACTTATTGTACTTTTGATTTGCGTTTCTCTAATATTAGTGATGCCAAGCACTTTTTCACGTGCCGAGCACTTTTTCACTTTTTCTGTATGTTTTCTTTGGAGAAATGTCTATTTAGGTCTTCTGCCCATTTTTTGATTGGGTTGTGTTTTTTGTTTTGTTTTGTTTTTTTGCTATTGAGCTGTATGAGCTGTTTGTATATTTTGGAAATTAATCCCTTGTCAGTCACATTACTTGCAAATATTTTCTCCCATTCTGTAGGTTGTCTTTTTGTTTTGTTTATGTTTTCCTTTGTTGTGCAAAAGCTTTTAAGTTTAATTACATCCCATTTGTTTATTTTTGTTTTTGAACCCATTACTCTAGAAGGATCCAAAAAAATATTGCTGCAATTTATATCAAAGAGTGTTCTATGTTTTCCTCTATGAGTTTTATAGTATCCAGTCTTACATTTAGGTCTTCAATCCACTTTGAGTTTATTTTTGTATATAGTGCTAGAGAATGTTCTAATTTCATTCTTTTATATGCAGCTGTCCAGTTTTCCCAGCACCACTTATTGAAAAGACTGCCTTTTTTCTACATTGTATATTCTTGCCTCCTTTGTCATAGATTGATTGACCATAAGTGCATAGGTTTATTTCTGGGCTTTCTATCCTGTTCCATTGATCTATGCATCTGTTTTTGTACAGTACCATACTGTTTTGATTGCTGTAATTTTGTAGTATAGTCTGAAGTTAGGGAGTGTGATTCCTCCAGCTATCTTAACTACTGGAAATAGAGTTGTTATACTTAAATATATTAATGATTCTATTTCCAGTAGTTAAGAGAGCAATGACGGTCCATGACATGATCTGGCAATAGGGATCTGGCAACATCACTTTGGATGCTCCTAACTACCCACTTATAAGAAGCAAGGATCTGGGTGATTATTTACATTATACTTTTAAACATTTTTTTCAAACTAACAAATAGAATGAGATTGGCTGATTGCTCCCAATGTTACTGGACAAAGTGAAGAAAGAAAAGGATGAGCTCAGGGCTTCAGATTCTCAGCTCGGCTCAAGTGCCATGTAAATGACCTGAAATCTTCTTTGTGTGTCATGAAGGAGAGGTTTATCTCCTGTAGTTGCAGGGCTGAGATTGTTGAAAACCAAACCCAGAATCTCATCCTGCGACCAGCAAATTACAACCTGAGGTGAGGTTCAATCTTGTAGACTGTTTCCTGTTAAAATGAGGACACTGATTGGGAAGGACTGGAATCCTGAATGTTGGAATGGGGATGTGTGGGAAGACCCTGATGAAAGTGGGAACATTGAGCCCCTAAATTCTAATGAGTCTTCTTTACCAATGAAAGAGGTGTATTCACCCCCCAGTGGGGGCTGCTTCTCCATCTCTGGCTGAGAGGGTTAACCCTACCTTGTCTGGGGAAACAGTAGCGAACAGCCCTGAGACAGTTGTTTTTCAAGACAATGCTGATTCTCCTCAGGATCCACCCCCACCCCTCTATGTGTCTAGACCCCTAACTGGACTCATGTGCCAGCAGGCCTCTCCATGTGAGGCCCAAAGCGTGACCCATGAGGAGGTGCACTAAACTGCGAAAGAACTACTTGGGTTTTCTAACTTATACAGACACAAATCTGAGGGATAAGGGTGGGGATGAACATTAAAGGTGTGGGGTAATGGTGGAAGGATCATAAAGTTAGATCAGGCCAAACTTATTGATATGGGCTCACTAAGCCGAGATACTGCACTTAATGTTGTGGCCCATTAACTCTAGGGAGTTAGAAAGGGCTCTAAGAGCTTGGCTGGTTGGTTGACTGAAACATGGACATGGAAAATGTGGCCCATGGTGGGCAAATTAGAAATGCTGGACCTTCCTTGGTTTAATGTAGATGAAGAGATACAAAGGCTTAGGGAGATTAGCATGTTAGAGTGGAGTTGTCACTTAAGACCTACCCACTCACCCTGGGAGTGTCCAGAAGAGACACAGTTCACAATTCCTATGAGAAATAAATTTTTGAGGGGGGCCCTAGCATCCCTGAATAGCTCTGTGATTGCTCTTCTATGTAGACCAGACCTCGCAGTGGGAATCACAGTCACTGAGTTGGGAAATCTAAATGCACTGGAAGTAACTAGACCCCAGGATGCTAGGGGCCAAATGGAAGCACTCAAATGCCAAAGATGTGGTGGGTCTGGTTATCCTAATGGGCAGAGGAGTCAAAGCAGCAATGAGAAGAGTTTAACTCACTCAGACCTGTGGTGTTGGCTAGTGGATCAGGGCATTCCTAGAAGTGAAATAGATAGGAAACCTACTGAATCCTTACTTCACCTGAATAAACAGAAAAGTTCAAGGTCAAGTGAACAAAAGTATCACTTGAATCTTAAAAACAAAGAGTCATGGCCCCTTTATCAATTCCCAGACTTGATCCAGTTTATAGACCCAGAACCAAATGAATGAAGGGGAGGCGGTGTCCCTTTGAGGAAGGATCCCAGTACACTGTCAAAATTTATATTGTTAATCTTTCCTCCAGCCTTCCCCAAAGGGATCTGTGACTTTTTATCATGGTGTCTGTGCAACGGGGAAAAGGAAATAATACAAACCTTTCAGGAACTACTGAACTGACACTGATTTCAAGGAACCCAAAACATCACTGGGGTCTACCAGTCAGAGAAGGGGGCTTATGGAGGTCATGTGATCAATGAAATTTTAGCTCAGGTCCATCTCACAGTGGAGCCAGCGGGTCCTCGGACCCATACTGTGGTTATTTCCTCAGTTTTGGAATGCATAATTGGAATAGACTTAGCTACCTGCAAAATTCCCAAATTGTTTCCCTGTCCTATGGACGGAGGGATTTTATGATGGAAAAGACCAAGTGGAAATCACTAGAACAGCCTTCACCTAGGAAAATAGTAAAAACAAAAGAAATACCACATTCTCGGAGGGATTGCAGAGATTAGTGTCACCATCAAGGACCTGAAAGATGCAGGAGCTGTGGTTCCCACCACTTCTCCATTTAACTTGCTTATATGGCCTGTGCAGGAGACAGATGCATCTTGGAGAATAACAGTGGATTATTGTAAGATTAATCGAGTGGTGACGCCAATTGCAGCTGTTGTACCAGTTGTAGTTTCATTGCTTGGGCAAATTAACACATCCCCTGGTGTCTGGTTTGCACTATTGATCTGGCAAATGTTTTTTTCTCTATACCTGTCAATAAAGACCACCAGAACCAGTTTACTTTCAGTTGGGAAGGCCAGCAATGCACCTTCACTGTCCTACCATAGGAGTATATAAACTCTCCAGCCCTATGTCATAATTCAGTCCACAGGGATTTTCATCATCTTCCCCTACAAGATATTGCCCATGTCCATTATATTGGTGACATTATCATGATTGATTCCAGTGAACAAGGTGTAGCAACTCCTCTAAACTTATTGTTAATATATTCGCATGTGAGATGGTAGGATATAAATGCAACGCAAATTCAGGGGTCTTCTATCTCAGTGAGATTTCTAGGGTCCCAGTGAGATGGGGCATGTGGAGGTATCCCTTCCAAGGTGAAGACTGAGTTGTTGCATCTGCTACAACCAAAAAGAGACAGTGCCTAGTGGGGTCTTTGGATTTGGGAGACAACATATTCCTCATTTGAATGTGTTATTCTGGTCCATGTACCGAGTGACTCAAAAAGCTGCTAGTTTTGAGTGAGACCCAGAACCAAAAAGGCTCTGCAACAGGTCCAGGCTACCATTCAATCTGCTCTGCCACTTGGACCATATGATCCAGCTGAGCTGATGGTGCTTGGAGGGTCAGCTGCAGATAGGGATGTAGTTTGGAGCACTTGGCAGGCCTCAATGGGTGAATTGGAGCACAAGCCCTTAGGATTTGGGAGCAAAGCCCTGCCATCCTTTGTGAATAATTCTTTTGCTTTTGAGGAACAGCTCTTGGCCTGTTACTGGGCCTTAGTAGAAACTGAATTCTTAGCCATGGTCACCAAGTTATCATGTGAGCAAGGCCGCCAGTCATCAACTGGGTGTCATTTAATTCACCATGCCATGAAGTTGGGCATGCACAGCAGTGCTCCATCGTCCAATGGAAGCTGAAAGTTGTATAACACTCAAGCCTGAGAGAAGGGCATGTGTAAAGCCAGAGAAGAGAAAAATCAGCATTGTGCAATTAGAAACTCTAAATGCCTGAAGAGTGATGAAAGCAAAGCAAAACAAAACAAAACAAAAAAAAAAAATAAGGGAGTCAGAGGAGATAAGATTATTCACATACAGTTTCTGACATGAAATAACAGAAATGGTATGAAAATAATATTACTTTAAATTATATACTATGTTTTGGTTCCATTGATTAAAACAAAATTTGGATGCCTTTTTGGTGATAGATGATTCAATTCAATGATCCAACCTATAGTCAGATCCCTGCTATGATTAGAGTTGAGCACTAAGTATTGAGAGGGACACAAAATGAATGCCCTCAAGGAACTTTCAAGACAGTCTGTGTGATTCACACTGAGAATTGCTGCATGGTCAGGATAACAGTTGAGAGCACTTGGAGTAGAGTAATTCATTCCAGTCCCTGGGAACTAGAATGTTTTCCCATAACAGTGAGTGCAACTCTGTGGGTCATTTCATATTGGGATCATCATACCACACTCCTACAGACTAGTTTCTTCCAGTGAAATGCCAGCTCCCTTTCCCTGGAAGAGTCGCACAAGCACTAATCAAGAGTTGCAAAAAGGAATCAAGTGAGACATCACCTGAAAATGTAGGCAAAAATCTCATAGATATATCTTATATTATATGTAATATATTTAAATAAGACTGAAGGATCAATCTGTTTTTTAAGTTGTTTAGTAGTTTTCCAATTATATTTGTAGTCATGATCATTATAGAACTTTTTTTGTTTTTACTTAAAAGGCTGTATATTCTTCTCTGTATTATACTCTTTGTTTTTGTTTTGAAGTATAGTTGATTTACTATATTGTGTTAGTTTCAGGTGTACAGCAAAGTGATTCAGTTATACGTACATACAGAATACATATGTTCTTTTTCAGATTTTTTCCTTTACAGATTATTACAAGGTATTGAATATAGTTCCCTGTTCTATATAGTAGGTCCTTGTTGTTTACCTATTTTATATAGAACATTTTAAAAATTAAGAAAATTAAAAGACAATAAAGAGGAAATTGAAAACCAGTAATTTTACTACCCAGAGAAATAATCACTAGCACTTTGACATATTTTTCCCTAGGGATTGTTTATGCATACATAGATTATTATTATTATTATTTTTGTGGTACGCGGGCCTCTCACTTTTGTGGCCTCTCCCATTGCAGAGCACAGGCTCCGGACGCGCAGACTCAGCGGCCATGGCTCACGGGCCCAGCCGATCCGCGGCACGCGGGATCCTCCCGGACCGGGGCAAGAACCCGTGTCCCTTGCATCGGCAGGCGGACTCTCAACCACTGCGCCACCAGGGAAGCCCCGTAGATTATTTTTATATATGATTGCCATAAGATTATATATAAAATTTACATCTTTTTCACTTACATATGACCATTTTCTTTTATCATTAATATTAAAAACATAATTTTAAATAACTATACTATTCTAGTTTATGGGGGTATCATGATTGAACAATTCCATATTATTGGGTTTTTAGGACTTTTCTAATGTTTTGCTCTTTTTGAATAATACTGAGATGAATATTCATTGTAAATCTTTAGCCTTATTTCTTATTGTTTCCTTTAGTCTAGATCCTCTGAGATGCAGACACAAGACAGGATTAGAAATGCAGGAGGTTTACTAGGGGAAGTGACTAAGGGAAAATGAGGAGAGAGCTGGGGGGAGGCGGGAAGAGCTATGCCATCAAGATGCAGGTCTAACCCCTGCAGAGGAGAGAGGAAGGGAAGAAGGTTGAGTGGAAGAGTCTTAGTCTGAAGTGCAGTTCTAAGAAAATTCCAGAAGTTCAATGAGACTTACTCAAGCCAAAGTTGCCCAGCAGAGAAGTCCTGCATCTCCTTGTGGGAGAATCCTGCCTAAGTATCTTTGCTGCATTCAGCCATTGGCTGGAGTAGCTCACGGCAACTGTGGCCTCAGCGGGGCAGGAATGGTGGATTTCAGAGCACTGCAGCTGAGGCTGCCAATCAGTTCCGCTCCTGGCATTCAGAGAGCTGAGAGGCTGAGAGGCACATTTCCATGACCACTGTGGGAGACAGTCCCATGAATGGGATTCTACATTCTAAAGGCAGACCCAATTTTAAGCTTTTTGCATAATATTAAAAAATCCTTTCCTATTTGATAAACATTCTGACAATTATGAGCACAAAAATATTTTTAATTAAAAAAAAATCTCCAGGCTTCCCTGGTGGCGCAGTGGTTGAGAGTCCGCCTGCCGATGCAGGGGACACGGGTTTGTGCCCCGGTCCGAGAGGATCCCGCATGCCGCGGAGCGGCTGGGCCCGTGAGCCATGGCCGCTGAGCCTGCGCGTCCGGAGCCTGTGCAGCGGGAGAGGTCCGCATACAGCAAAAAAAAAAAAAAAAAAAAATCTCCACAACCTCTCTGATTTTAGGACAATGTTTTCCTTCTCAGAGACCCCCTTCATGGCTGGGTTCTTGATATCAGTTAGGAAAATCCTTGCCATCATCTTCTGGCCATTCTCTCCACTTCTAGACACTTTGTTTACTAATCTATTCTATCTCCACTGCCAGAATGATTTTACTAAAGCTCAATTCTGACTTGCTACATCTCTGCTCAGAAGTATTCCAAGGGTCAAAGAAATATAAACTCAATATGGAATTTCCACAACATAGTATTAACCAGATTCCCCAAAACATTGCTAATTATTGAATTTGGATGCACTGGTTTCCTAGGGATGTGTAGTATGTGTGTGTGTGTGTGTGTGTGTGTGTGTATAGATATATATATAGATACAGTACAGTATTATTTATGTATATTTATTTTCTAGTAATATTATAATAATTATTTATGTGTATTAATTATTTATATGTATATATATTTTATATTATGATGTTTGAGCTTAAGAAACATTTCAGGCTAGGGAGAGACTGCCTCTCCCTGGGCTGGCCAAGTCTTAGAGATAGCAAAGGACTCAGCCTGGAGTACGACTTTGATATGTACAGTATCCTATCCAGAGCCCTACCTCCTCTGTCTGGCCAGTACAACCCCAGGAAGCAAGATTCCTCTGCTTGGATCATCCCAGGGCCAGGTACCAGGCAACTAGGGACCACCCCTATAGCTTAGAGCCCCCCAGAACCACTCGAACCCGCCAACCCTAAACTGCTTACCCTGCCCTGCCTTGTCTTTCCCTCAGAAATCCCAAGAAAGGCCATGAGCTGAGCTCTCAGCCCCTCCTGTCTTCTGCTCCTGACCACCCTGGTGTCTTTCCATGTGCCCTGCGTGGCATGTCCTGCCCCCGGGCTGCAGAACCTGAGAGTTTATGATCAACTTTGTTTCCTGAGCCTCTCCTCTGTCTCCTCTTGCGGCCCTCATCTTGGGTGCCCGCCTTAATCTAGTACAACCTCATCTTAATTTAGCTAATTACATCTGTAATCATATATTTCCAAGTTTACTTTTTGAGGTCCTGGGGGTCAGGACTTCAACTATCTTATTTTGGGGGGAGGATGCAATTCAACCTATAATATTGGAATATTATAGAAAGTTCCCCAGTGAACAGTAAGATAAGAAGATAATGACATAGGTTTTAAGTAAAGCTAAATGTATTCCTTTTACAGTATTGTTCTTAAAGAAGGGATACATGTACATGTTTAGCTGATTCACTTTGCTGTACAGTAGAAACTAACACAACATTGTAAAGCAACTACGCTCCAATAAAAATTAATAAAAAAATATTGTTCTTTATTCTAAGATTATGTCTCCCTATCCTTTTGGTATTGAAACCTTTGTTTTAGTAAATGATAGTGAGAATGAATAATATAGGTTTTGTTTTTCAAAGGAAAAAATGGCAAATTTTGGAAACATTTTTGAAATTCTACTTATTCAAAAAGAGTGAACTCCAAAATCTTTTGTTTATACATCCTTATTAGGAAAACAAATTGCATCAGTGCCTACAAAAAAAAGTATTTTATGTGTTTAATTTATACCTGAACAGTAACTATTCCCAAAATAGGAGTTTTAAAGGATTAAAGATAAAACAATGTTATTTTGTTAATTTCTTAATAATATAATTTTGGAGAAATTTTTCTAAAATTATTATAGATAAACATTTAGTGATAATAATGGGTTTGATCATTCTTTACTATTTTGGTGAATCATAGTTTTTTTTTTTTGAACATCTTTATTGGAGTATAATTGCTCTACAATGGTGTGTTAGTTTCTGCTTCATAACAAAGTGAATTAGCTATACATATACATATATCCCCATATCTCCTCCCTCTTGCGTCTCCCTCCCTGGTGAATCATAGTTTAACACATAGATATAGTATTTGAAAACCAGGTTTTAAATTCAATTTATTTCAAGACTTGATTATCATAGCTGTCAGGACTGAAAAATTACTTTGGAAAAGCACACATCATGCAATATGTATTTGGGAAGATATTTATGGTTATTGATAATGGATATACAAATTCATATTTTAAATAGCATTCTTGATAATGTCAAATTTGAAGTTGGGCAGACCAGCAGTTTTGTTATTTTTAAACCTTATATATCTATGTTGATTTGTAGATCCAATGAAGGCAACACTGTAAATCCAATGAAATATTACTAAAGCTAAACTTCTTTCCTATTTTTGGATAAAATTAGAAAATTACCATTAGGCAGATACCACAGCAAATATCATTGCAGGAAGGGGCCAGTGGTAGAAGATAAACTTAGTGGTAAATGTAGGACGAGAACAGGCCATATGTATAGTCTCAAAATCTCTCTCCACCATAAACTTTTTAATTGCTGAAGAAAAAATAGTAACTTTACAATGGACCTGGCAGGTGCCATTTTAACCAAGGGATCAAAGTTAGCATTAACAGTAATAAGACACATTGACATCATGTACCACTTGATACGATATACTGGAAAGGATACATCACTTCTGTGAAGTTCTTGCCAAAAAAAGTATGACCGCAGACAAATCATGAGAAGACATCAGACAAACTCAAACTCAGAGACATTCTACAAAATGTGACCACTAGTCTTCAAAGATGAAAAGCAAAGACTGGGAACCATTACAGGTTGGAGGAGACTAAGGAAATATAACAACTAAATTAATGTGGGATCCTTACTTGGATCCAAGACCAGAAAAAAAATATTAGTAGGGAAACTGGCAAAATTCATATTAAGTCTGTAAAATAGTTGATGGTATTTTATCAGTGTAATGTCCTGGTTTAGATCACTGCAATATGATTATGTAAGATGTTAACATTATGTGAAGCTAAGTGAAGGGTATATGAGAACTCTCTGTACTATTTTTGCAACTTTTCTGTAAGTGTAATTTTTTTCAAAATTATATATATACTAAAAATTATATATATACTAAAAATTATATACACAGACACACACACACACACACACACACACACACACACACACACACACACACTAATAGAATTTGAACCATTACCTTCCAGTGTCTAGTGGATTTTTTTGCCTCATCCATGTTGGAGACCCTGCTCTGTAGAGTCCTCAAACTGTATCTTCTGCTGCAAACTGTACTTCCGTGTTCCTATGCTCTCACATAAGCTATTCTCACCAGCAGAAATTCACTCCAAGTTATTTGGGGGTCTCCTATCTGTAAAGGCAGCTGATGCCCACAATTGTTGAACTGAATGCGATCATTATCAACCTCCTTTTCATTATAGGTAGTTGAACATCCTTCTAAAATGCTCTCTCAGATGTATGATGAGCCCTAATTGATCTTGCCAAAAACCCATAGATGAAGAACAGGTCCTACATTCTGCCATTTCTTTTGCAGTTGAAGAAATACATTCCAAGATGTCAAATAATTTGTACGCTTTTGAGTAAGCTGACTCAGGCATGTCTGCTGCAGACTAAAGGAACATTTGCTCTGGCTCCCATCCTTAGCTACAACCCTAAATTTAGTAGATACAAAAGCATCTTTCTTTGATGAATTCATCATGGTGCCCGAGCTGAGTTGTCTAAATTGGCATCAGTGCTGAAGTCTATGGAGAAGATTGGGCTGCCTGTGCTCTTACTCAAGGCTGTTCTCTACAAGTAGATTGTTGTGATGGTTAATTTTATGCTTCAACTTGCCTAGGCCACAGGATACCCAGATATTTGATCAAACATTATTCTCTGTTTCTGTAAGGGTGTTTTGGGTTGAGATTAACATTTAAGTTGGTGGACTTCTGAGTAAGGCAGATTGCCCTCCATAATGTGGGTGGGCCCCATCCAATCAGTTGAAGGCTTCAATAGAACGAAAGGTTGGCCTCCCCCAAGTAAGAGGGAATTCTCCAGCAGACTGCTGTTCTTGGACTACATCTGCAACACCATCTCTTCCTGTTTGAGAGGGATCTATAACTCTATCTTTATCTCTATCTATAGCCATATATCTCTATCTCTATCTCTATCTCTATCTCTATTTCTATCTCTCATTGGTACTCTGGAGAACCTTGACTAATAATGTTGTCCTATGTGTTCTTGATATAAGTAGATTCCCTTGTCATTTGTCTCTTGCTCACTACAGTCACTTGGTGGAGCGGCCAGAGGGCGGCATAGTTGGGGTATTTGCAAGTCTAATTATAATTACCTCACAATACTGGTACACAGTCTATTGATTAACTTTGAAGCTTCTACTTGAATATGTAAAATACATTTCAGCATGCAAGGAAATGACTAGAATATTGACTAAAGTGCTTTAAATGCAGACTCCTTCTGGTCTACTGGTCATGTATCAGCTATATACCCACTTATTGCAAGAAATGTTTAACAGAAATGTGAAAGAAACTGTGGATTGTCACTTACTTTTCCACTTCCGGGAGGAGTATGGGTTACTTCTTCTCCCCCAGTCATTGAGTTATTCTAATTTTGCCTTTGGTGTATTTATTACAGCAGTGTATTTCCTAAGACTATTTAAAAATTTTGGCATCCCTTTTCGTCTCCCCGTAAATTGCAACAGTGCTGTCTTAGAGTTCCCCATTGTGTCAAGATTCAATAGTCAATGTGGTCAGTGACCCAGATCTTAGATCACATTCCCTTGATAGAAATATATTCTTCTGAGCTTAAAATCTTGAAGACATTTCTCTTTTCCCTTTAAGGTCTTCATACCAGCTCCTTTGTTTCAGCTTCTGCTATGTTAAAGCCTAAGACGGAATCCCAATTATTTTGTTCTATGGGAATTTTGATGCATCGGCTTCAGTAGTTTTAAAAATAAGCTCGTTGTCTACTGGAACCTAATTTGATTACACATTATTCTTTCCAGCATGGTTCTTATAAGGAGACTGGAGCCATAAACTTTTGCTATTTATAAGATTCTGCTTAAGGTAATGGTCAAGTTGTATAATTACCCAAGATCAAAGGGTTTGGAAAAGTGGCAGTGGTAGTGGCCTGGGGGGTCCCCCTTGGGGAGCTAAATAGCCACTCAAGGGGGGTGGGGGAGGGGATAATGGCCCTGCAGGTGGTTATGGTCAGTATGTAGTAAACAGGAAGTGACCCACCCACCCCTATATCCAGAATAAGATTAGAATTAAATAATGAAAATACACAAACACAATCCAACGGATCCGTTGAATATATATAAGGAAAGACTCTGTGGATCAAAAAGGGAAATTAACCACAGAAGGCAAGCTCCCATTCGACAGTGTTTGTCACGTGCTGGTGCTGTGTCAATCACTGCATGTGTCACTTCATCCAGTCCAACAACAATCTTAGGAAGCACACACATTACCCCATCATCCCCTTTTAGAGATGAGGGATGTAAGACTCAGGTTGAGTCACTTGCCCAAGATCATAGAGTGAATGGGTGACAGAGCCACAGCTGGAACTCACTGGTGTCCTTCCAACACCGGCTCTCTTAAGCAGCACAATGAGTGCCGCTTGCAGTCAAGAGAGTCCCTAAGGCAAACACCGGTTGTGCCTTCTCAAGAAGTGTCAGCAGAGAAGGCCCCCAAAAGTCACATTGACCTGGCAGCCATCTCAGCTATGAAAATCAGAGCCTGATACAGAGCCACATGAAACTTTTTCTATTTTCTTCACTCACCGCCCTTTTTGGCCAACCCAACGCTCATGCTCTGCTCACAGCATGTGGCTGTGATTTCCAGTTTTGTTTCATTAAGGGAAGGATGTGCTAAGGAAAGCCTGCCTGGCAGATGAGGTTCTGACTGTAATCTGGTATGTGGCTCTCCTTAGATGCCAGGCTCTCCTGAGGTGGCTGAAGTCGGTCAGCCTCTCTCATTCCATTGCCTTGGGAGCGCTGTAAAACACCAAAAGCCCAGACTTGCTGGGCTATGGGCCAGACTCTTGGAGAAGTCACCAGAAGCCCCTGTCTGCAGAGATCCTGCCACCTTGTGAGGGTTGCGTGGCCACCCAGTCCTGAGGAGACACCTTTTTTCAGTTGCTACTGGAAATAATCTCCAAAAGTTATCTATAAAAATCCATTTAAGACACACCTTTTTAAAATTAGACATTTCTTTTCTCCTTTTATAACTGGATGCAGTCTGGTCTCCTTCTGGATATTTGTTCCTCTGTAAGCAGTTCACATTTTAATTGAAGGTGATTTTTCATGGGAAAGGATGTGAACTGGGCAGCTTGTGGTATGACTGCCCCAGCTCTGCCTACCTCCCTCTACTGGCAGCTTCAGGGATGGCAGGTACACAACTGTAAATTGTAATTCATACCACACGGTGCCCTTGTTTAAAATCTTCAGTCTTCCCATCACTTTGAATAAAACCCAGCTATTTACCAGGCTCTGCAAGGCTAAGCACTATCTGGACCTTGTTTCCCTCAATGACCACTCTTTTGTCCACTCAATACTTCCACCTTCATTCTGACTTCAAATATTCCAAACTAGGACCACACTTAGAATCTTTGTGCTACTTGCTTTTTACTCTCTGGGAGCCTCTTCCTCAGATTCTTTAAGACTAGCTTCTGCTCATCCTTCAGATCTCAGCTTAGATACAACATCTTCAGAGAAGTCTTCCCTAACCAGAAGGAAAGAAGCTTTCTTTCTTCAGCACATAGCCATAGTTTCTTAAGCTCTTCATGGTACTCATCACCACTTGATATTTTCTTGTTCATCTTTGTGTTTACTTCTTTTGCAACTTAAACAGAAGCTTCATATAAGAACAGTGATTTTTTTTCAGCTCTCTATTCCCAGCATTTATAGTAGTGCCTGGCACAGAGTAGAGAGGGGCTCAGTATGCATTTATTAATGAACTGATCTGCCACTCTCCCAGCCAACATCCACACACGGCAAAGAATTAACCAATTGTGGTGTTTTTTTCCACTGCATATTACCGCATCGAGATGACAATTTCCTAGAGATCCTGAGTTCACCCCACATGCAGAGGTAAATTCCAGATAGAGTAAAGAGCTGCATGTAAAGAAATATAGAGATGATATTTAAAGGTAAATATTCTTATAACATTGCAATAGGAAAAAAACATCTCAATGGAAAAAGTTATTCCAAAGTCAAATGTAAGACTCAGAAGCCAATACAGAAGAGATTGGCAAATCTGGCAGTAAAACGTTAAAAGTTTGCATGGCACAGTAAACCAAAGTAAACAATAAGTGAAACATTGGATGAAAATATTTTCAAAATAAATAACCAAGGATTAATAACCTTAATTTAAAAATTTGACAAATCAATAAGAAAAAGAAAACAGTATAGACATTAGACATTCACGAACAATTCACATGGTACAGATGGCCAGTAACAATGGGGAGAGGCATTTAACTTCACTTATAATCAAGAAAATGAAAATCAGTATAGAATTTTTTTTCCTATCAGATTAATGAAACAAAAAAGGTCAAAAGCTGTTGTGGATGTGGAGAAACGGCCACTGTTATCATGGGAAAGAGTATAAATGTGTACTGCCTTTTGAAGATCAATTTGTCAGTACCTGCCAAAATTTATACTGCACATGACAATAATTTCATACTTACGTTATTTATGAAATTGAAAGAAATTGACATTTCTTTGAATACAGCTGAGATTAAGTACTTTTTTTTTTTTTTTTTTTACGGTACACGGGCCTCTCACTGCTGTGGCCTCTCCCGTTGCAGAGCACAGGCTCCGGACGCACAGGCTCAGCGGCCATGGCTCACGGGCCCAGCTGCTCCGCGGCATGTGGGATCTTCCCGGACCGCGGCACAAACCCATGTCCCCTGCCTCGGCAGGCGGACTCTCAACCACTGCGCCACCAGGGAAGCCCGAGATTAAGTACTTTTTATGTTACTTGCTCATCTCTGTACTTTTCTGTTCTGAACTTGCCAGTTTATGGCTGTTGCCTGTTTTGCTACCATTAGATTGTCAGGTGAGTAAGACTGGAGATGCAGAAAAACACAAAAAGGGCATGAAAATGTTTTTGTTCTCACAAGGACTATTGAACTCCTTTATCTTTTCACTTTCAGTAGTGGAGCCAGTAGTATTGAAACAATAATATAAATACAATTGTTTCTCAGCAGTGGCCGCATTCCAGGAACTTGCATCCCTCATAACTTGCTAAAAAGGATGGAATGACTGCATGCACATTTTTAAGAAGTGTAATTCATCATGCATTTTTAAATTCAATTAGTAAACATTTGTTGACTACCTACATTTGCCAGGTACTGCTTTAGCCATCCTTCCTCAACCCTTTTGCTCTTACTTATAAAATATGTACAAAATAAGTCCTTCAGAACAATGGCAGAAGAATCGAGGCCAGCCATCAGGGTCCACACAGTCACATCTGAGCCAGAAGAAAAATTCTGTTATTAAAATTTTAAAAACAGAATCTCGAAAACGTTAAAATTCTCCATGTATTGTTAAGTTAAAAAAATAAAAACTAAGAAGATGCTATGTGTATAATGTCCCCACTTTTGCTAAAAAGTATATATATATGTATTTTATATACATATTTATATATACTTATTTATATGAATGAATTTGCACAGAAAATGTTATGAAAGAATATACCCCAAGTTTATTTTCTTAAATGGTGGCATTTCAGATTACTTTCATTTCTTTTTTTCTCATTTTTGTTTTCTAAATTTTCTGCTGCTAATATAGACTATCCCAATAATCTCAGAAATGAAAAAAAAATCCCTTATTTAGTTAAGAGTAGGCTCTATAAGTAAATGTTCAGTTTTCTTTCAATTCTTTCTCTGTCACCTGCTAAAATTATAAATTATATATTTTTAAAGTTTCTTAGCTAGTCTAAGTCTTAGTTTCTTCACCTGAAAATAGTGATAATAAGTAATAAATACCCCCATGGGTTCTTCGTTTGAATTCAATAATATCAAGTAAGAAAAGCCCTTAGCACAGAGCTTCATGTTTAGTAAATACTGTCAGTGTTAATCCATTTACTTTTTTTCTTCTCTTCTTATACAGCAAATGTTAAAGTCAATTAAACATTAGAGGGTCTCTAAAAGCCGCAACTATACACCCAGGAGTTTCCAAAATAGTCCCAGTTTCAAATATTTCATCCTGTTGAAAGACAGTGTGTACTGATTTTGATTTCAGATTCATGATTTTCATTAGGCTCCTGTTCCTTGGGTCATCTTATCTCAATACCTAACAGTTTTGAGCACTTACTATGTCTATCCTGAAATGACAAAAAGTAGCTCTGAGAGTGTGACATATAGCTGTCTGAAGCTTTAAGCCTCATTCACAGCCAAAGCCTCTTATACAGTTAACTGGGATGTTATCTGTCTCCCTTAATGGATAGGCAACCTTAGTTAATTGGAATGGTAAAAGTGCTTCTCAATGAAAATGTATTTTTCAATCCCAGTGACATTAGGAATTAAATATAAAAAAAAAGAAAAAATCCTAAATACATCTTATAAAGTGAATATGACATTGATACTGAAAGTTCATAAAATTGCACCAAAAAAGAAAACTAAGAACTATTCACACTAAAAATATTCAATAAAATATTAGCAAACAGCCCACTAAAAAATATACGTTAATAACATGTGTCCATTTTTTGATGAATATAAAAGTGATTCAATATTAAGAGTTATCTTTATATAATTCATCAAATTAATACACCTAAGAGAAAAATCGTGATTATTCCCAGAGATGCAGAAAGAATATTACCAAAATCCATTTACAGATTTTACACACTTATGTAAAAAAAAACAATATAATAAGAATTGTTGGATATTTCCTTGTCATATATAAAAATTACATATATAACCTTAATAACAAAGCCAGAGACTTTTCACAAAAATTAGTCATAGAAAGAGTAATATCCATTATCTTCATACAAAGATGTTCATGAAATTCATCGCTGTGTAACATTTGCAATGACTAATACTTCCAACAAAATGTTACATAGCAATGAATTTTACCCTTCTTATTCCTGACTTGAGTGGAATAGTCTCTGACTTTGTGGCTAAGGTTGTATATGCAATTTTTACATTAATTACATAATAAAATAGAATATTAATATAATATATTAATTAACATAATATAATTTTATACAAGTAATATTCATTAATATTTTAAATAAAACTCTTGCAAGACTCAACTCACAAAGGTAATACAATCCCAATAGAAATATCAGCTGATGTTTTTTTCTCAGGCTAGACAAGTGGATTACAAAATCCATTTGGAAGTATAAACAAGCAAGAATAGCCAGAAAAATCCTGGAATAGAGGAACTAGAGCGTTGCTACCCTATTAGATATTGAAACATAGTACCAAACGTTTGTATATACAAAATGATGTATTGGCATGAAATACACATGCAAACCACTGAAATGAAAGAGCAAACAAAGAAATAGACACAATTACGACTGCAAATTTAGTATATGATAAAGATGTCTTCTCAAATCAGTGGAGAAAAGATCGACATTTTGGTAAGTAACATTGGGATAATTGGATAGGCACATGAAAAAGATAAAAATGTATCTATTTCTTCCACCATACACCAGGATAGATTCCAAATGCATAAGACATTTAAGTGTGAAAAAATTAAAACACAAGTATTAGATAAAAACATGAGTGAATTCCACTATAACTTAGCATTAGAAAAAAATTTTCTTATTATCCAAAAGAACTATAAGGAAATACTAAATTATAAAAAAGAAAAGAAAAAACAAAAAACCTTTGCATGGAAAAAGATATCAAAAGCAAAGGGAAAAAAAGTCAAATTGGGAAAAGGTAAGCTCTTTATATAACAACAAATAAATATTTGTAAATATTGCTAACACATAAAGAGCTTCTAATTTTTAAAAAATACCTGTAATTTTATAGAAGACAAACTGAAGAATAAACAAATGATTCACAGAATAATAAATTAAAAAAATAATTTTTAAATTAAAAAATTATTTATTTTTTTTTTCTGCCTACTGTAGCCTCCATCTTTATATTTTAGCCTATTTTTCAAGCTGTCAAAAAGTGATGTAAGAGAGATAGGTTTTGTTTATCAGAAACCCTTCAACATCTCCAATATTTTCTTCCTTGTCTTTTCTCAAGTGTGTGTGTGTGTTTGTGTGTGTGTGTATGTGTATATGTGTGTCTGTATGTTTGTCTGTGTGTGTGTGCTTAATAGGTTCCTTACCACAAAGTTTACTGTGACTCTCTTTTTACTCAGACTCTGCTTTCCTGCCTTCAAGAAATTATTCAAAGAGTTTTCTAAGAAGTACATTCACAGAAAAATAAATTTAAATGACTCAATCATATGAATGTTTGCTTACTTTCACTCATAATAAAAGAAACCTGCTTCGGATTGATTGAGATGTCTTTTCTTAACTATTAGGCAGCAAATCCAAACTTTATTCTGAGTTTGGTAAAAACCCTGTAGACAAGACTTTTTAGGTGAATAGGCAATTTCATATATTGCTTATGAAAATGCAAAATGGTAACCTTATAGAGGGGAATTTGGCAATATCTAACAAAATTATATGTGCATTTAAACTTTGACTTAACAATCCCATTTCTAGGAATGCACCCCAAAGGTACACTGACAAATAAAGAAAGAAAGGAAAGACAAGACTGTATTTTTCAAGGTTATTTTTATTGAAGAATTAATTATAATACTAAAAACAGGAAAAAAGACCCAAATGTCCATCAACAGGGAATTGGTCAAATAAATTTTGATATATTCATACAAGGCAGTAATATGCAGCTTTATAGACTAATAAGGAACAATCTATCTATATACTATTACAGAGTGATTCCAAGGGTATATTATGTGATAAAAGCAAGGTAAGCAATGTGTGAACAGTGTTCTATTTCTGAGTAAAGATAGTATGAAGATATATATATATATATCCTTATATTAATAAAAATCAAATGACGCATGGAGAAACCATAAAATTAAAAGAAAATGGGTGGAGACATGAAGATTTGGAGGCGCCTCCAGTGCAAGGGCTTTTAAATTGCCACACCCATCCTGCTCCCTCTGGAAGGAAAAGGTGGCCCAGCTGAGGCGGGGGAGTCAAGAAAAAGCCTCTGGACTTGTGTACATTGCATCTTAGGCTTCGGATTTTAAGGACATGAGAGAGAATTAACAGTGTCTCAAGAGAATCCATTGGAGAATGTTTCAAGATGTATATGTGAAGTATTCCAAATGAAGCTGGAGCATCCACATTGAAACTGCTTCATGCTGTGCGGGCATCCATTGAACTAGAAAATGTTTTCACTTTCTTAAAGAACTTCACTAAATCTTGCCATCTAAAAGTCTGAATGTCCCGTTGCCTCATTCATAAAATAAATTCAACCCTTTGTGGAGAAGTCAGCCTTCTGAATTTATCAATGAGTGAAGAAACAGTGGTGTTTTCATCTGTTAAGATTCTTTCTCTTGTTTCAAGTGACAGAAAACAGTTTGCACTACTTTGAACAAAACAAAATAAGGGGAGACCTTCAAGATGACAGAGGAATAAGACGTGGAGATCACCCTCCTCCCCACAAATGCATCAAAAATACATCTAGGGCATCCCTGGTGGTGCAGTGGTTAAGAATCTGCCTGCCACTGCAGGGGACCTGGATTCAAGCCCTGGTCCAGGAAGACCCCACATGCCACGGAGCAACTAAGCCCGTGCACCACAACTACTGAGCCTGCTCTCTAGAGCTCACGAGCCACAACTACTGAGCTCACGCGCCACAACTACTGAAGCCCGCGCGCCCAGAGCCCGTGCTCCGCAACAAGAGAAGCCACCGCAATGAGAAGCCTGTGCATCGCAACGAAGAGTAGCCACCACTCAACGCAGATAGAGAAAGCCCGTGAGCAGCAATGAAGACCCAACGCAGCCAAAAATAATAAGCAAATAAAATAAATTAGATAAATAAATAAATAAAAGTAAAACTTAAAAAAAATACATCTACATGTGGAACAACTCCTACAGAATACCTACTGAATGCTGGCAAAAGACCTCAGCCTTCCTAAGAGGCAAGAAACTCCCCACATACCTGGGTAGGGCAAAAGTAAAAAGAAAAAACAGAGACAAAAGAATAGGGACAGAACCTGCACCTCTGGGAGGGAGCTGTGAAGGAGGAAAAGTTTCCACACACTAGGAAGCCCACACTCGTGGGGACGGGGGGTGGGCTGCGGGAAACTTCAGAGCCACGGAGGAGAGTGCAGCAACAGGCGTTCAGAGGGCAAAGCGGAGAGATTCCCGCACAGAGGATTGGTGCCTACCAACACTCACCAGCCTGAGACAATTGTCTGCTCACCTGCTGGGGCAGGTGTCTGGGAGCTGAGGCTTGGGCTTTAGAGGTCAGACTTCAGGGAGAGGACTGGGGTTGGCTGTGTGAAGACAGCCTGAAGGGGGCTAGTGTGCCACAGTTAGCTGGCAGGGAGTCTGGGAAAATGTTTGGACCTGCCAGAGAGGCAGGAGACCATTGTTGTGGGGTGCACAAGGAGAGGGGATTCCTGCTTCATGTGCCCACAGACAGCAGAACACTGCCTATGTGAGCTCCAGAGATGGGCGCGAGCTGTGGCTATCTGCTCAGACCACAGAGATGGGCATGGACTGCTAACGCTGCTGCTGATGCCACCAAGAATCCAGCGTGCAAGCGCAGGTCACTACCCACACCCCCTGGGGAGCCAGAAGAGCACGCCACTGCCTGGGTCCTATGATCCAGAAACAACTTCCCCGGGAGAACACACGGCACATCTCAGGCTGTTGTAATGTTGTGCTGGCCTCTGCTGTTGCAGGCTTGCCCCGTATTCCAATTATGACTACCATATGCCTCCCTCTCCCTGGCCTGAGTGAGCAAGGGAGCCTTAATCAGCCACTGCTTTAACCCCCTCCTGTATGGGCAGGGAACAGGCACCTGAGGGTGGCCTACAAGCAGAGGTAGGGCCAAAATCAAAGTTGAACTCCAGGAGCTCTGCAAACAGAAAAGAGAAAGGGAAATATCTCTGTGCAGCCTCAGGAGCAGCAGATTAAATCCCCACAATCAACTTGATAAACCTCACATCTGTGGAATACTGGAATAGATAACAATTGTTCCCAAAATTGAGGTGGTGGACTTTGGGAGCAACTGTTGACTTGGGGTGTGCTTTCTGCATCTGATTTGTTTTTGGTTTTATGTTTCTCTTAGTTCAGTTTTTAGTGCTTGTTATCATTGGTGGATTTGTTTACTGGTTTGGTTGCTCTCTTCATTTTTATTTATTTTTTTTATTTAAATTTTTTTTCCTTTTCTCTTTTTCTGAGTGTGTGGGTGTATGTTTCTTTGTGTGATTTTGTCTGTGTAGTTTTGCTTTTACCATTTGGTTTGGGGTTCTATCCATTCCTTTTTTTTTTCTTCGATTTCTTCTGAACTATGTGGCTGGCAGGGTCTTGGTGCTCTGGTCACGTGTTGAGCCTGAGCCTCTGAAGTGGGAGAGCAGAGTCCAGGATTATGCACCACCGGAGACCATGTGGACCCACATAATATCAATTGGTGATAACTCTCTGAGAGATCTCTGTCTCAACGCTAAGACCCAGCTCCACCCAATGGCCAGCAAGCTCCACTGCTGGACTCCCCATGCCAAACAACTAGCAAGACAGGAACACAACCACACCCATTAGCAGAGAGGCTGCCTAAACTCATACTAAGTTCACAGATACCCCAAAACACACCACAGGATGCGGCCCTGCCCACCAGAAGGACAAGATAGAGACTCACCAACCAGAACACAGGCACCAGTCCCCTCCACCAGGAAGCTTACACAAGCCACTGAAACAACTTCACCCACTGGGAGCAGACACCAAAAATGATGGGAACTACGAACCTACAGCCTGTGCAAAGGAGAACCCCAAACACAGTAATTTAAACAAAATGAGACAACAGAGAAATATGCAGCAGATGAAAGAGCAAGGTAAAAACTCACCAGACCAAACAAATAAAGAGAAAACAGGCAGTCCACCTGAAAAAGAATTCAGAGTAATGATAGAAAAGATGATCCAAAATCCTGGAAATAGAATGGAGAAAGTACAAGAAACATTTAACAAGGACCTAGAAGAACTAAAGAGCAAACAAACAACGATGAACAACACAATAAATGAAATTAAAAATACTCTAGAAAAATTAATAGCAGAATAACTGAGGCAGAAGAACGGATAAGTGACCTGGAAGATAGAATAGTGGAAATAACTGTCACAGAGCAGAATAAAGAAAAAAGAATGGAAAGAATTGAGGAGAGTCTCAGAGACCTCTGGGACAACATTAAGCACACCAACATTCAAATTATAGGGGTCCCAGAAAAAGAAGAGAAAACGAAAGGGTCTGAGAATATATTTGAGAGATCAGAGTTGAAAACTTCCCTATCAAGGGAAAGAAATACTCAATCAGTTCCAGCAATTGCAGAGAGTCCCATACAGGGTAAACCCAAGGAGAAACACACCAAGACACATATTAATCAAACAATCAAAAATTAAATACAAAGAAAAAATGTTAAAAGCAGCAAGGGAAAAACAACAAGTAACACACAAGGGAATTCCCATAAGGCTAACAGCTGATCTTTCAGCAGAAACTCGGCAAGCCAGAAGGGAGTAGAAGAACATATTTAAAGTGATGAAAGGGAAAAACTTACAACCAAGATTACCCTACCAAGCAAGGATCTCATTCAGATTCAACAGAGAAATTGAAACCCTTACAGACAAGCAAAAGCTAAGAGAACTCAGCATCACCAAACCAGCTCTACAACAAATGCTAAAGGAACTTCTCTAGGCAGGAAACACAAGAGAAGGATAAGACCTACCATAACAAACCCAAAACAATTAAGAAAATGGTAATAGGGACATACATATCAATAATTACCTTAAATGTAAATAGATTAAATGCTCCAACCAAAAGACATAGACTGGCTGAATGGATACAAAAACAAGGCCCGTATATATGCTGTCTACAAGAGGCCCACTTCAGACCCAGATACATATACAGACTCAAAGTGAGGGGATGGAAAAAGACATTCCATGCAAGTGGAAATCAAAAGAAAGCTCGAGTAGCAATTCTCACATCAGACAAAACAAACTTTAAAATAAAGACTATTACAAGGGACAAAGAAGGACACTACATAATGATCAAGGGATCTATCCACGAAGAAGATATAACATTTGTAAATATTTATGCACCAAACATAGGGGCACCTCAATATATAAGGCAAATACTAACAGCCATGAAAGGGGAAATCGACAGTAACACAATCACAGTGGGGACTTTAACACCCCACTTTCACCAATGGACAGATCATCCAAAATGAAAATAAATAAGGAAACATAAGCTTTAAATGACACATTAGGCCAGATGGACTTAATTGCTATTTATAGGACATTCCATCTAAAAACAACAGAATACACTTTCTACTCAGGTGCTCATGGAATATTCTCCAGGATAGATAATTTATTGGGTCACAAATCAAGCCTTGATAAATTTAAGAAAATTGAAATCGCATCAAGTATCTTTTCCAACCACAATGCTATCAGACTAGATATCAGTTACAGGAAAAAAAACTGTAAAAAATACAAACACGTGGAGATTAAACAATATAACAATATTAAATAACCAAGAGATCACTGAAGAGATCAAAGAGGAAATCAAAAAATACTTAGAAACAAATGACAATGAAAACACAACCCAAAATCTATGAGATGCAGCAAAAGCAGTTCTAAGAGGGAAGTTTATAGCAATACAATCCTACCTCAAGAAACAAGAAACATCTCAAAGAAACAACCTAATCTTACACCTAAAACAATTAGAGAAAGAGCAAAAAAAAACCCCCTAAAGTTAGCAGAAGGAAAGAAATCATAGAGATCAGATCAGAAAAAAAAGAAAAACAAATGAAGGAAATGATAGCAAAGATCAATAAAACTAAAAGCTGGTTCTTTGAGGAGATAAACAAAATTGATAAACTATTAGCCAGACTCATCAAGAAAAAAAGAGAGAAAACTCAAATCAACAGAATTAGAAATGAAAATGAGGTGTAACAACTGACACTATAGAAATACAAAGGATCATGAGAGACTACTACAAGCAACCATATGCCAAAAAAATGTACAACCTGGAAGAAATGGACAAATTCTTAGAAAAGTACAAACTTCTAAGACTGATCCAGGAAGAAATAGAAAATATGAACAGACCAATCACAAGCATTGAAATTGAAACTATGATTAAAAATCTTCCAACAAGCAAAAGCCCAGGACCAGATGGCTTCATAGGTGAATTATATCTAACATTTAGAGAGAGCTAATACCTATCCTTCTCAAACTCCTCCAAAATAGAGCAGAGAGAGGAACACTCCCAAACTCATTCTACGAGTCCACCATCACCCTGATACCAAAACCAGACAAAGATGTCACAAGAAAGAAAACTACAGGCCAATATGCATCTATGTATACTGATGCAAAAATCCTCAACAAAATACTAGCAAACAGAATCCAACAGCACATGAAAAGGATCATACACCATAATCAAGTGGGATTTATCCCAAGGATGCAAGGATTCTTCAATATATGCAAATCAATCAATGTGATACACAATATTAACAAGTTGAAGGATAAAAGCCCTATGATAATCTCAATAGATGCAGAAAAACTTTGGACAAAATGCAACAGCCATTTATGATAGAAACGCTCCAGAAAGTGGGCATAGAGGGAACCTACCTCAACATAATAAAGGTCATATATAACAAATCCACAGCCAACATTGTTCTCAATGGTGAAAAACTGAAACCATTTCCTCTAAGATCAGGAACAAGACAAGGTTGCCCACTCTCACCACTATTAGTCAACATAGTTTTGAAAGTTTTAGCCACAGCAATCAGAGAAGAAAAAGAAATAAAAGGAATCCAAACTGGAAGAGAAGAAGTAAAACTGTCACAGTTTGCAGATGACATGATACCATACATAGAGAATCCTAAAGATGCTACCAGAAAACTACGAGAGCTAATCAATGAATTTGGTAAAGTATCAGGATACAAAATTAATGCACAGAAATCTCTTGCATTCCTATACACTAATGATGAAAATCTGAAAGAGAAATTAAGGAAACAGTCTCATTTACCACTGCAACAAAAATAATAAAATATTTAGGAGTAAGTTTAACCAAGGAGACAAATGACCTGTATGCAAAAAACTATAAGGCACTGATGAATGAAATTAAAGATGATACAAACAGATGGAGAGATATATCATGTTCTTGGATTGGAAGAATCAATATTGTGCTAATGACTCTACTACACAAAGCAATCTACAGATTCAATGCAATCCCTATCAAACTACCAATGGCATTTTTCACAGAACTAGAACAAAAAATTTTACAGTTTGTGTGGACACACAAAAGACTCCGAATAGCCAAAGCAATATTGAGAAAGAAAAACGGAGCTGGAGGAATCAGGCTCCCTGACTTCAGTCTATCATACAAAGCTACAGTAATCAAGACAGTATGGTGCTGGCACAAAAACAGAAATATAGATCAATGGAACAGAATAGAAAGCCCAGAGATAAACTCATGTATATATGGTCACCTTATTTTTGATAAAGGAAGCAAGAATGTACAATGGAGAAAAGACAGACTCTTCAATAAGTGGTGCTGGGAAAACTGGACAGCTACATGTAGAAGAATGAAATTAGAACACTCCTTAACACCATACACAAAAATAAACTCAAAATGGATTAAAGACATAAATGTAAGGCCCGACACTACAAAACTCTTAAAGGAAAACACAAGCAGAACGCTCTATGACATAAATTACAGCAAGATCCTTTTTGACCCATCTCCTAGAGAAATGGAAATGAAAACAAATATAAACAAATGAGACCTAATGAAACTTAAAAGCTTTTGCACAGCAAAGGAAACCATAAACAAGATGAAAAGACAACCCTCAGAACTGGGAGAAAATATTTGCAAATGAAGCAAGTGACAAAGAATTAATCTCCAAAATATGCAAGTAGCTCATGCAGTTCAATATCACAAACACAAACAACCCAATGCAGAAATGGGCAGAAGACCTAAGTAGACATTTCTCCAAAGAAGATATACAGACTGCCAACCAACACATGAAAGGATGCTCAACATCACTAATCATTAGAGAAATGCAAATCAAAACTACAATGAGGTATAACCTCACATCGGTCAGAATGGCCATCGTCAAAAAATCTACAAACAATAAATGCTGGAGAGGTTGTGGAGAGAAGCCAACCCTTGTGAACTGTTGGTGGGAATGTAAATTGATACAGCCACTATGGAGAACAGTATGGAGCTTCCTTAAAAAACTAAAAATAAAACTACCATATGACCCAGCAATATCACTGCTGGGCATATACCCTGAGAAAACCATACTTTAAAAAGAGTCATGTACCACAATGTTCATTGCAGCACTATTTACAATAGCCAGGACATGGAAGCAACCTAAGTGTCCATCCACAGATGAATGGTTAAAGAAGATATAACACAAATATATGATGGAACAGTACTCAGCCATAAAAAGAAATGAAATTGAATTATTTGTAGTGAGGTGGATGGACCTAGAGTCTGTCATACAGAGTGAAGTAAGTCAGAAAGAGAAAAACAAATATCATATGCTGACACATATATATGGAATCTAAAAAAAAAAAATGGTTTTGATGAACGTAAGAGCAGGACAGGAATAAAGACACATACAGAGAATGGACTTGAGGACACAGGGGTTGGGAAGGGTAAGCTGGGACAAAGTGAGAGAGTAGCATTGACATATGTATACTACCAAATGTAAAATAGATAGCTAGTGGGAAGCAGCTGCATCTCACAGGGAGCTCAGCTCCGTGCTTTGTGACCACCTAGAGGGGCAGGGTATGGAGGGTGGGAGGGAAGCACAAGAGGGAGGGGATATGGGGATGTATGTATATGTATAGCTGATTCCCTTTTTATGCAGCAGAAACTAAAACAACATTGTAAAGCAATTTTACTCCAATAAAGATGTTTAAAAAAAAAAAGGGTGCCTATGAGGGATTGGTTTTATAGATTTGACTTTCAAATAATGCAAATAATTTAAAATAAAATTTAACTTTTAAAAATCAATATATAATAACAGAAAGTAAAATGAAATAGGTGAACTTTACTGTGTATCCAGTTTGTATCAAATCCACAGGAGAAAAAGAACTCCAAGTGATTTGACTTTTTATCCCTAGTGGAATAAACCTTAATGACAAAAAGACCTGCCCCCCTAAAAATATATGTAAAGTTTTAAAAGTAATCGTATTGCTTACTGCAATGTTATTTTGTCACTGTTGTATTTGCTTTGAGAAATAATGCAATTAAGTTGTTATGTGAAATGTAAATTTTATCATAACTGTGAAGAAAGGACTATGAGACAAATGACCCATTTTCTTCAAAATAAACCCTTAGTAGGAAAGAGAAATAACCTATAGATTAAAGTAAACTTATCACACTTATCAAACTATGGCAATATGTAGACCTTATTAAATTCTGATTCAGACAAACAAAATGTTTTTTAGAAGATGATATTTATGAGACAATTGGAAATCTAAATGACTGGGTAATTGGTATTGGTAACTTATTGCTATTTTGTTTATGTATAGTAATGAAATGGGTTTATGTTTTTTATAGAGTTTTTACCTTTTTATTTTGAGTTTTAGATGGTTTATTATAGAGCAAAAGAAACTGAAATCTTAACAAAACTTAGAACGAATTTCTAAATCAATACAAATACTAATAGTGATGTCGAAAGCTTGGCTTCTGTGCACCAGTGCCAAATCAAATCTCAGAGACAGGGTTCTGTGTGAAGTAGAAAAGAATAGCTTTATTGCTTTGCCAGGCAAAGGGGGACACAGTGGACTCATGCCTCTCAAAATGGTGTGTCCCCATCCATTAGGATTTGATGAGTTTCATAACAAGGGTTCAAGGGTGGGGTTGCTGGTAAGATTAGGGTGTGTGCAGGGCTTGCACTCCTTTCATTTGGCCTCAGGTGGTCTCCTGAAGAGCTTCTCTGGTTCTCAAGTCTATCATACCACGACCTTCTCCCTGGAGTGAGGATTGCTTCATCTTCCATTTGTTAGGGTTTTTAGTTTTGTATAGAGCTCAAAAGATATTGTTATGTGTATCACTTGAGGCGAACCAGGACTCTGCCCCAAGGTGGCGCTATTGTTTCTCGGTGGCTCCTCCCTGTCTCTGCATCTCCTCCCTTCCCTGAGTAGCAACTGCTAGAATCTGCCCTTTGGAACCCAGGGAAGGTCATGGAGGCTGGAGTCTGTTCCCTACAAACAAGAAACAGGGGACAGAAAGGCTTCTGTGCCCAGGAACCCCACAAGATCCTGCTCGATTTTAATAGCAGTTAATAAATAAGAGACATGAACAAATTATTCATATGAGAGCATTCCTACTGGTGGATAAAATATGCCTAAATTTATGACTAATTAGAGGTTAGAAATGAAACTAATGAAGTATGACTTCTTACCCATAAAGTTTGCAATATTTAATACATTTCAAATTCTAAGTGCTTATGAGTATGAATTTTTACCTTTTTAACATATATATTAACATAATTATGGACAAAATGATACGAGAATTAGCTCATAATAATAAGAGAGGGCAAAGTGGGTAGAAGTATAGATGAAATAAATTGACCTGTAGTTGATGATTATTGAAATTGAGTGATGAGTACCTGTGAATTTAATATTTTATCCATTCAATTTTTGTGTATATTTAAAATTTTCCAAAAAAAAAAATTAAAACGTCAACATTACTTAGTAGAAATAAATAAAAGGATTTCTAGAATTTCCTAGATTTATAAAGGAAGCATTAATTTACTAGATGAAACTAAAATCCTAAGGAAGAACTAGTTTCTGTGACTCTCTAACTTTAATAAATTGAATATGAATTAGTTAAGGCAAAAAGCAACTCCTGTGTAGTGTTTTCTATTCACAAAAGTCAATTTAAGGAACATGAAAACCCATAGATAAGCTATGCCCTGGAGGGAGGCAGCTTTGACTTTAATTCCTTCTCTCCAGGAACTTGAATTATAAAATCCAAAGTATTTAGAACAGTGCCTGGCACATAGATAACACTCAGAAAATTTTAGGAATCAAGATTATCATCAGCCTGGGCCATGGAAAGAGAATGGACCTAGTTCACATCTTGACCTTTCCATTTATGAACTGGGGACAAGTTATTTGGTTCCACTTAAAAAATATTTCATATATATATGAAAGCACCTTCTCTGTGCTAGCCCCAAAAAACTAGGACACTGCTCTTAAGGAGTTAAAAATCTAGAGCCTAAAGTAACTCTGTTTCTTCAATTCTAAAATTGCTATTCCAATAATCACAGATCATAATACTTTCACTGAGTTAGTTTGCAAATGAAGTAAAATAGGTTCCAATGGTCTTTTTTTCCCAAAGTGGAAAAGAAAATCTGTTTGCAGAACCCCGTTAGATGAAACTAGCTTTAAAGGACTTTGGAGTATTGTGTTTTCTTCTTGGCTTACCATGCTGACTGCCAATGTTGATCTGCTCTCTAAACGGACCTACATTAGACAATCTTATGCTGTTTCCTATTAAATCAGAAGGGGTTGCATTAATTCATAAACTGCAATTTGGATTTGTAAATTAGGCCCTAGCCCATTTTGTTAATGTGAAGTGATCTCTAGGAACCCAGTATACCATTCACCTTTCATTCATGCATTTCATTCAATAATGAGTTCTGAATGCTTACTAGGTATGAGGCACTGAGCAAAGACTTAGGACAATCACATAACACAGACACAAAGAAGTTTATATTCTAACAAGAGCAGACAGACAGAAAAAAGTATGCTTAATAAATGAATGAATTTTGTTAGATGGTGAAATGTGCCCTGGAAAAAAATCAAAGAGCAAAGAAGTATAAACGAGGTGTTTAGTAATATTTACTGATGATTTCTTTATCTATGACTTTTACTGGCCTCTGTAAATAGTTGTCTATACCTCCTGATACTTCCCAAACAATTGTTTCTGTTGACACCTACTTATTTTATCAGTAAGCAAAGAATCATGGACCCAAATGTATGCTAGGAGTTCTAGAAAAAGAGACTGGTTGTGTTAGTGGGGAAGTGGAGAAGAAACTAAATTTCTATTATGGTTGTATCTTCACTTCGAGTCCCTTCTTTAGAGCACTGAGTGATAAAGAGTAGGTAAGAGTTTCTTTTCTTTTTTTTATTTAAGTTTATAAAGAATTTATTTTTACAATTCTTACATTTGTTTTTCATGAAAAACTTTATATTGACTTCTTTATTGGTTAAAAAAATCAAATATTATTCACCATGATTTTTTCTTTTTTTTATGTACTGTTTTTTTAACATCTTTATTGGAGTATAATTGCTTTACATTGTTGTGTTAGTTGCTGCTGTATAACAAAGTGAATCAGCTATACGTATACATATGTCCCCATATCCCCTCCCTCTCGTGCCTCCCTCCCACCCTCCCTATCCCACCCTTCTAGGTGGACACAAGAGAGTAGGTAAGAGTTTATGCTCTGGGAAAACAGCCCAAAGTTGGAGTTCATAATACTAACATGTGGTATCCTTAGTCTTTTGGCAAAACAACATACCTGTTTCTTCAGTGAAGTCCGACAGAACTCCACACTCCCTTATTACACTTGGTAAATGTTTCCTCACTGAGTGCCCTAAACCCCTGGTGGATTGCAGCTTGGGTTGTTTTTGTTATTTAATGATTTGTTTTCATACGAGCACATGCTCTTTATTTCCTGCTAAAAATTCCAAACAAGCTCTGAATGTCTGGCCAGATCTCTCCACTAAGGGGTACCAGGATCGCTGATGCCAAGGACTCAGAGGGATGGATTCCATGCCTCCCCTCTATAGGTAGGCGCTAGCAGATACTTACTTTGCTACCTGATGCAGTCTGTTGACCAATGCTGGGCAACACAGTGAAGTAAGGCTGATTCTATCCCAATGGCCCTCACTATGTATTGTAGGAACTCTTTACTGTCGTAGCAGTTTTATCTCTCTAATTAAATATGACCCATTTAGGGGACTGTGTTCAAAAGTAGCAAGACCTCCTCTCCCAACTCTTACTAGGCTGCTGTGAAGTTTAATGCCTGGTCTTACATTTAGCCCATCCCCTCTCTGCCTGGCCATCTAAGTTTCCTTTGCTCAGTTGTTTGTGAAGTGGATCAGAATATGCCATCTTAGAATTTGCCACTTTGCCATTAAGATTATTTTGAGGCGAAGGTCAATTAAGAAACAGTGAACACAGGAGCAGCTCTCTGGCCTTGCTCTTTCTGCCTAAAAGCAGGGCATAAAATTCCCTTTTGTGAAGAAAATTTACATTTGTAAAGTTGGCCTCTATTATCCAGGAAGAGGAAACAGACTCAGGAGACAACTCTTATCACCTAAGAGGACTTGAGTCTACATAACAAAACTTACCAAACAACTCTTATTTACTCTTCCCACAACTTACCCTCTCTCCAGAAGCTTCCTTTTCCATTGTCTAGTCTCTTCTTCACTCTTTATTACTTTTTGTTAAAATGGTATATATGCCCCTGGGTCCAACCACCTCTTTGGGGTTTTCACTTCTCTTCTTTGAAGCCTACATATACACCTAATACTAACTTTTTCTCCTGTTAATCTGTTTTCTTGTCAGTTTAATTCACAGACCCCAGACACTGAACCTGATATGGTAAAGGAAAGTTGTTTGCTTTTTTTTTCCCTCTCCTATACTTGCAAACTCAGTTGCATTAGAATCTCCTGTGAATTTTGAAAAATTAGTGCCTAAGTCCCACCTTGATGGAAATGTATATGGGTAGGGGCTGGAAAGCAGTATTTTGTAAAGTTCTTCCATCTGGGTTCTGGTCTCTGTGTGCAGCCAAGAAGAGTGAATTGGGAGCCACAGCTTTGTAGTGAAGCAACAGATGATTGTCTTGTCTCTGCTCTAGCACTTCCATTCAGTTTCTTTCTTTGAGCCACTTTCACAGTTTTCCAGAGGTGTGGGTGCCGGCCTGCCTTTTATTTATTGGTCCCTCTGAGCATGTACCACAATGACTCTTACAATCATTAACAAGCAAAAAGTGCCTGAAGAAGAGGCAGCTGGGACTATTTGTTGCCACTACAACTTGATTAGCATCACTGATCAGTGCAGGAAAAGGAAGGTACTATTATCTGCATAGTCCACAGAACAATATATCTCTGTTCTTTCTATGCTGCTGGATGGAGAAACCTAAACTGTTGCCATGGTTACAAAGGTCACTTAATGGGGCAAAGGGCAGAGTAAACATGGCATCGGAACTTCTAAAACACCAAATGTTAAGCTTTTGTCTGGGGCCACATGCTGAGGAATCAGAACAGGACTTATGGATTCCACTTTAGGCTAGGAGGGCGATTTTTGGAATAACTTTTCATGCTAAGGTGCTAAAGACTACACACAGGGCTGAAAATCTCCCTCAATTAAAATCTTTCCCAGGCTTGCCATTGCTCAAAAGACAAAGTCCAAATTCCTTGATTTAGCATCAAAGGCCCTGCACAACCTGTTTCAGTATATTTATGTGTCTCTGCCTTTAGAGGTGCAGGTCCTTGGTTCAGCATGCCCATCTCCACTCTTCCTCCTTTGTTTGGTAGACCCTACTTGTCCTCCAGAGCCAGCTCATTTATCACTTCCTCGTGTAGCCTTGATGCCCCTTCAGAATTTATAACCCCACCCAAATCCTCCATGGCCCTTATACTGTTGTATTGATTGGTTTACATGCCTTTCTCTCCTATGAGGCTGTAAGATCTTTAATGGCAAAACTATGACATATGGTATTTACTTTTGCAACTCCCAGAGCTGAAAACATGGTAGACACTAAAAAAAAAAAACCACACACACAGCAGCTTTTCAAAATAAATGACACCACCTATGAAGTGCTGAACATGAACCTAAGCCTTTTAGATCTAAATTCTCGTTTAAAAAAGACAGCACTGGAGGAACAAGGAAAATGATACTATCAGGAAACAATCATAATGTGGATTCTTTGGGCAGCTGATATGGTTTCTTTTCTTTTTTTTCATTGAAGTATAGTTGATTTACAATGTTGTGCTAATTTCAGGTGTACATCAAAGTGATTCAGTTATCCACATATATATTCTTTTTCAGATTCTTTTCCATTATACGTTATTACAGATATTGAATATAGTTCCCTGTGCTATAAGTAGGTCCTTATTGTTTATCTGTTTGTATATAGTAGTGTCTATCTGTTGATCCCCAAAACTCCTAACATGTCTCCTGCCCTGCCCCTCCACTTTCCCCTTTGGTTATCATAAGTTTGTTTTCTATGTCTGTGAGTCTATTTCTGTTTTATAAATAAGTTCATTTGTATCATTTTTGTAGATTCTACATATAAGTGACATCATATGATATTTGTCTTTCTCTGATCTGGTTTCTTTAATAAGTCAATGACATGGGAAAGAAAGGAGATCATGGGACTCTTCTAGAATAAAAAAAGACTTAAAAATATATTACAACCAAATGAAATGTATAAACCTAATGTAAAGATATTTTTGAAATGATTAGAGATATCTGAGTATGGAGAGAGTATTAGATAATATGAAGTTATTATTTGTTAGGTATGAAAATAGTATTTTGGTTATGTGTGAAATGTCCTTATTTAAGGGTAGAATAATGTGATGTTAAGGATTTTCTTTACTTCTGCTGATTTTGGGGATTTTTGTTCTTCTTTCTCTAATTGCTTTAGGTGTAAGTTTAGGTTGTTTATTTGAGATTTTTCTTGATTCTTGAGGTAGGGTTGTATTGCTATAAACTTCCCTCTTAGAACTGCTTTTGCTGCATCCCATAGGTTTTGGGTTGTGTTTTCATTGTCATTTGTTTCTAAGTATTTTTTGATTTCTTCAGTGATCTCTTGGTTAGTTAGTAGAGTATTGTTTAGCCTCCATGTGTTTGTAGTTTTTACAGTTTTTTTTTCCTGTAATTGATATCTAGTTTGATAACATTGTGGTCAGAAAAGATACTTGATATGTTTTCAATTTTCATAAATTTACCAAGTCTTGGTTTGTGAGCCAAGATATGATCTATCCTGGAGAATGTTCCATGAGCAGTTGAGAAGAAAGTGTATTCTGTTGTTTTTGGATGGAATGTCCTATAAATATCAGTTAAGTCCATCTGACTTAATGTGTCATTTAAAGCTTGTGTTTCCTTATTTTCATTTTGGTTGATCTGTCCACTGGTGAAAGTAGGGTGTTAAAGTCCCCTACTATGATTGTGTTACTGTCGATTTCCCCTTTTATGGCTGTTAGCATTTGCCTTATGTATTGAGGTGCTCCTATGTTGGGTGCATAAATATTTACAATTGTTATATTTTCTTCTTGGATTGATCCCTTGATCATTATGTAGTGTCCTTCTTTGTCTCTTGTAATAGTCTTTACTTTAAAGTCTATTTTGTCTGATATAAGAATTGCTACTCCAGCTTTCTTTTGATTTCCATTTGCATGGGATATCTTTTTCCATCCCCTCACTTTCAGCCTGTATATGTCCCTAGGTATGAAGTGGGTCTCTTGTAGACAGCATATATACGGGTCTTGTTTTTGTATCCATTCAGCCAGTCTATGTCTTTTGGTTGGAGCATTTAATCCATTTACATTTAAGGTAATTATAGATATGCATGTTCCTATTACCATTTTCTTAATTGTTTTGGGTTTGTTATTGTAGGTCTTATCCTACTCTTGTGTATCCTGCCTAGAGAAGTTCCTTTAGCATTTGTTGTAAAGCTGGTTTGGTGACACTGAATTCTCTTAGCTTTTGCTTGTCTGTAAGGGTTTTAATTTCTCCATCAAATCTGAATGAGATCCTTGCTGGGTAGAGTAATCTTGGTTGTAGGTTTTTCCCTTTCATCACTTTAAATCTGTCCTGCCACTCCCTTCTGGTTTGCAGAGTTTAAATCTCTTGCATTCCTATACATTAATGATGAAAAATCTGAAAGAGAAATTAAGGAAACACTCCTATTTACCATTGCAACAAAAAGAATAAAATACCTAGGAGTAAACCTACCTAAGGAGACAAAAGACCTGTATGCAGAAAACTATAAGACACTGATGAAAGAAATTAAAGATGGTACAAACAGATGGAGAGATATACCATGTTCTTGGATTGGAAGAATCAACACTGCGAAAATGGTTATACTATCCAAAGCAATCCACAGATTCAGTGCAGTCCCCATCAAGCTACCAATGGCATTTTTCACAGAACTAGAACAAAAAATTTCACATTTTGTATGGAAACACAAAAGACCCCAAATAGCCAAAGCAATCTTGAGAAAGAAAAACGGAGCTGGAGGAATCAGGCTCTCTGAGTTCAGACGATACTACAAAGCTACAGTAATTGAGACAGTATGGTACTGCCACAAAAACAGAAATATAGATCAGTGGAACAGAATAGAAAGCCCAGAGATAACCCCACGAACATATGGTCAACTTATCTTTGATAAAGGAGGCAAGAATATACAATGGAGAAAAGACAGCCTCTTCAATAAGTGGTGCTGGGAAAACTGAACAGCTACATGTAAAAGAATGAAATTAGAACACTCCCTAACACCATACACAAAAATAAACTCAAAATGGGTTAAAGACCTAAATGTAAGTCCAGACACTATCAAACTCTTAGAGGAAAACAGGCAGAACACTCTATGACATAAATCACAGCAAGATCCTTTTTTGACCCACCTCCTAGAGAAATGGAAATAAAAAAAAAAAGACTAAACAAATGGGACCTAATGAAACTTAAAAGCTTTTTCACAACAAAGGAAACCATAAATAAGACAAAAAGACAATCCTCAGAATTGGAGAAAATATTTGCAAATGAAGCAACTGACAAAGGGTTAATCTCCAAAATATACAAGCAACTCATGCAGCTCAATATCAAGAAAACAAACAACCCAATCCAAAAATGGGCAGAAGACCTAAATAGACATTTCTCCAAAGAAGATATACAGATTGCCAACAAACACATGAAAGAATGCTCAACATCACTAATCATTAGAGAAATGCAAATCAAAACTACAATCAGGTATCACCTCATACCAGTCAGAATGGCCATCATCAAAAAATCTATAAACAGGGCTTCCCTGGTGGTGCAGTGGTTGAGAGTCCGTCTGCCGATGCAGGGGACACGGTTTCGTGCCCCGGTCTGGGAAGATCCCACATGCCGTGGAGCGGCTGGGCCCGTGAGCCATGGTCACTGAGCCTGTGCATCCGGAGCCTGTGCTCTGCAACGGGAGAGGCCACAACAGTGAGAGGCCTGCGTACCACAAAAAAAAAAAAAAAAAAAAAAAAAAAATCTACAAACAGTAAATTCTGGAGAGGGTGTGGAGAAAAGGGAACCCTCTTGCACTGTTGGTGGGAATGTAAATTGACACAGCCACTATGGAGAACAGTATGGAGCTTCCTTAAAAAACTAAAAATAGAACTAGCATATCCCACTACTTGGCATATACCCTGAGAAAACCATAATTCAAAAAGAGTCATGTACCACAATGTTCATTGCAGCTCTATTTACAATAGCCAGGACATGGAAACAACCTAAGTGTCCATCAACAGACGAATGGATAAAGAAGATGTGGCACATATATATAATGGAATATTATTAGGCCATAAAAAGGAATGAAATTGAGTTATTTGTAGTGAGGTGGATGGACCTAGAGTCTGTCATACAGAGTGAAGTAAGTCAGAGAGAAAAACAAATATCATATGTTAACACATATATATGGAATCTAAAAAAAATTTTTAAATTTTCTGAAGAACCTAGGGGCAGGACAGGAATAAAGACATAGAGTATGGGCTTGAGAATGGGGAGGGGGAAGGGTAAGCTGGGATGAAGTGTGAGAGTGGCATTGACATATATACACTACCAAATGTAAAATAGATAGCTAGTGGGAAGCAGACGCATAGCACAGGGAGATCAGGTTGGTGCTTTGTGACCACTTAGAGGGGTGGGATAAGGAGGATGGGAGGGAGATGCAAGAGGGAGGGGATATGGGGATATATGTATACATACAGTAGCAACTAACACAACAATGGAAAGCAATTATACTCCAATAAAGATGTTAAAAAGATTTAAAAAAATTTTTTTAAAGGCTTTTCTTTTTTTTTTAAATTTTATTTATTTATTTATTTTGCGGTATGCGGGCCTCGCACTGTTGTGGTCTCTCCCGTTGCGGAGCACAGGCTCTGGATGCGCAGGCTCAGCGGCCATGGCTCACGGGCCCAGCCACTCCGCAGCATGTGGGATCCTCCCGGACCAGGGCACGAACCCGTGTCCCCTGCATCGGCAGGTGGACTTTCAACCACTGCGCCACCAGGGAAGCCCAAAGGCTTTTCTTTAAAATACTACAGCCAAAGAAATAAGTAGAAAAATTGATAGACATCGATAAGGCATAGTTGGGTTGTGTGGTATAATAAAAATATATCTAGCGTCTTTGTCCCCTGTTACTGACACTGAGCTCCTAAACTCTTGGAATTTCCTGAGTGATGGGACTGTTTTTTGTTTTCATAACGAGCACCTTTCAACCACACCTGGGCTTATGCTAATGAGGTGATTCATGGTGATGCCATAGACAGCTTCAGGATGGGGGTGAGTCACCTGAAGAACCAACCCTCTGATTAGAGAGTTAGAACTTTTGGCTCCACCCTCAAACTTTGGGGAGGGGAAAGGGTTGGAAATTGAGTTCAATTACCAATGGCCAATGATTTGGTCAATCATGTTTATATAATGAAATCCAATGTGAAAACCCAAAACATCAGGGTTTAGGGAAGCTTCCAGGTTGGTGAACATGGTGATATGCTAGGAGGGTGGCACATCTGGAGCAGACAGGGAAGCTCTGTGCCACCCCTCTCCCCTACAATTCATCCTATATCTCTCTTCCTTTTGGCTGTTGCTGGGCTGTATTCATTGTAATAAAATGGCAATTGTAAGTAAGGCATTTTCCTGAGTTCTGTTGTGTCATTTTGGTGAATTATCAAACCTGATGGGGGCTAGCATGGGAACCCCTGAACATACAGTCAGCTAGGCAGAAGTTCACATAACCTGGGACCCCACTTGCAGCTGGCATGTGACGTGGGGGCAGTCCCAAGGGACTGAGCCCTAGACTTGTGAGGTCTGTGCTTACTCCCAGGAGTTAGTGTCAGAACTGAATTATAGGTCACCTAGTAGTGTTGGAGAATTGGTTGTTGTCGAAAAATGACACAGCGTAATTATGGCAAAATGTTGATCATTGTTGAATTTGTGGGATGGTACATGGTAGTTCATTATACTTTTCTTCCTCCCTTTATATGTTTCAAAACTTTATTAACAAAAGCACTAAAAAATTTTAAAATGCTCTTTCCAGATTCATTTGCCTGTTCAAAGAGAGTATTTGTAAAATGTAGACATCCTAGCAAGATGTAGTGGTATCTCATAATGATTTTAATTTGCATCTCTTTTATGAATAACGATGTTGAATATCTTTTATATGTGCTTATTGGGCATTTGTACATTTTCTTTTGTAAAGTGACATTCCAAGGCATTTTCCTGAAGGAAATGAAAACATCTCTCCACAAAATGACTTGTGAAAGAAGGTTTATGGCAGCTTCATTCACAATAGCAAAAAATAAATAAGATAAAGTAAAATAAAATAGACAACCCAAAGTCTACCAACAGGAAAACAGATAAATAAATGGTGGCATATTATGTAATGAAATATTACTCAGCATTAAAAAAGAACAAGCTGCTGTTAAATGCAACATAAATGAATCTCAAAAACACTGTGTTTAATGAAAGAAGCCAGATACAGATGAATGCATATTATATGATTTCATTATGAATTTCTAGATCAGGCAAAATTAATCTGTAGGAATAGAATTGAAAACAATGGTTGTCAGAGGAATGGAAAAAGAGTAGGAGGGAACTTTCTAGGGTGACAGCAATGTTCTATTATCTTCAGTGGGCTATTGGTTACACAGGTGTATACGTTGTCAAAACTCATCAAATTCTACATTAAGATCTGTGCGTTTTACCCTACGTAATTATACTTCAATTTAAAGAAAGTGAGAGAGAAAAATACCTAATACAAAGGAATGTGTTGCTAGTAGGAGAATCTCAGATATTAGCAAGAGAGGTATTTTATGGTGGAAGGCCACATCTTCCGGGTCTTTCTGCCAGCTGTGCCCCTAGGTTGGAGGACTCTGGGATCCCCTTGAGAAATTTGAGTTCCCCTTTGCTTAGGCATCAGTGCAGAGCAGCCAGACATCCCTGAGATCTGAACTCCTCTTGCCGCAGTCACGATCCAGAATTCTTAGTGTGACACCATGGAAACCGCACAAACTTTCTCTATAGGCCACACAAGTGACCTCACCACTGACATCCTCTTTGGATAAAGAAGCAGAAATATTATTAGCTATAAGTGGGCTGTATTTGACTGCAAGGAACACAGTGGATAGGCATATGTTACTTCCCAATTCTAAGAGCTTATCCCACTAAGTTCAAGGTTTGTGGGACTTCTCTGGGAATAGGAATGAGAGGTCAGTAACAAGAAGGGCTATGTGAAAAGTGAAATTATTTCTTAAATTTTGATATGGCTATTTATTTGGGGGTTTATGCACTAGAGGTATATACTACATTAGTAATATTTGTTTAGAGCACAGTAAAATGTGTTAATCCTCCCCAGATATAATAATTTCCTAGGGCTGCCGTAACAAGGTACCTCAAGTTGGGGGCTTAAACAACAGAAACTTATTTTCTCACAAGTCTGGAGCTTAGAAATCCAAACTCAAGGTGTTAGCAGGTTTGATTTCTTCTAAGGCCTATCTCCTTGGTTTGTAGATGGCTGTCTTCTCCCTGTGTGCTCTTCCCTCTATATCCTAATCTCCTCTTCTTATAAGGACACTATTCACATTGGATTAAAGCCCACCCATATTACCTAAGTTTAACTTAGTTAGCTCTTTAAAGACTCTATTTCTGCACATAGTCACATTGTGAGGTACCGAGAGTTGGGAATTCAACGTATGAATTTGGGGGGACACAATTCAGCCTATAAAACCAGCCGAAGTAAGTATTTCCATTTTGCTCATAAGAAAAATAAGCCTCAAGAAATTAAGGGACTAGGTCAAGGATGGTAAGTAATAAAGATGGGTGTGGTGGACTATGTGCCTTGGGCCTTACCATTTGAATGCCACCTGGCTGACTTCAAACTGCTAGTATCTGAACCTCATCCATAGGGGCCTTTCTCTGAAGCTTGGAAGGTTACTTTGCCTGCCTCTCAGCAAGAGGTGCCCCAAATTAGCAACCCCAAGGAGCAGCCCTAAACCAGCTATTTATGGGAGCAAGTGTATAAATACCCCAGATCCCTCGCCTTTGGTAGGAAACCTCTAAGATGAGCACCTACAGTGGCATTCTCATTTGCCCAGAGATATTAAACTTTTGCTGCCCTCTGTAGTGGCTGGCTTGATAATATATCCTTTGTTGATGCCTTCCCTTCTCTGTGTCACTTTCCCCAATGAGTGTGTCCTTCACCTGTCAAGTAAACTCCTTGACAGTAAGTCCTTGCGACAGAGTCTGGTCCTAGGGAACTCAAACTAAGGTAATGAGTTTCAAACCTAAGGTTTTCTATTTCAAAATCTGTTCTACCACACTGTCAATTATAGGTCAAACTATTTGAAATTGTAATATTTGACCATTTTTGACCTATAAAAATGGCAATATCATACAGTTCAACTGAATAGTAGTAGAGGTATATGTATAGTGTATACATATAAATAACCACATGAAAATGCGTGCACATAAAAAATAGACATATGTATGTGTAATGGAAACATAACACACTTTTTATAATGTAAGGAGGCCACCCACTTGCTCTTTTTAAAACAAACGTATTTATGTCTCTCCTCCTCTTTAAATCCTCCGGTAATTATATCACCGCCATGGCAAAATCCAAGTTCCATAGGATGAAATTGATATCCCATTATTTTCTGGCTCCAGGCTTTTTCCCTGTCTGATCTCTGCCTTCTTTGTTTTGTCTTGATATTACTAAACTGCTTAGAATTAAAAAACAAAAGAAAGAGAAAACTGTGTACTATCTTGCAAGCCGTTGCCCTTCCCCACTGGTAAATGCTCTTTCATCTTTCACAACTCAACAGCAAGAAGCTTTTTTCCTGGCTCCCTTTTCACACATTGAATGAGTCCAGCCCTCTCAGGACCACCTCTTTACCTTGGAGATGAATCCACGATTGTATTAATCACACTGAACTACAATATTTTTGTTTGCTTGACAGTCTCCCCTCTCAGGACGCAAGCTCCTGAGGCCAATGCCTGGTTTTGACCATCTCTGTACATCCAGCATCTATCATAGCACCTGGTGAATAGTAGGTGTTCATTAAATGATGTTGAATGAAGAGAAGTCAGAACTTGAACTTTGTTATCTAGGCTTCAATAAAGCATTGTGCAGAAGGTATATGAACAATGCCCATTTCTTTACATTGCATAGCAACTCCCTACTCAAAAAACAAAATTAAAGACGTGAACTTCTGGATAAATTAGGAGTGTGGGTTTAATATTTACAAACTGTTATATATAAACTAGATAAGCAACAAGGATTTACTGTAAAGCACATGGAACTCTATTCAATGTCTTGTAATAACCTATAATGGAAAAGAATCTGAAAAAATATATATATAACTGAATAGCTTTGCTGTATACCTGAAACTAACTCAATGTTGTAAATCAACTATACTTCAATAACAAAATGTAACTGTCAAAAAAAAAAAAAAAAAAAAAAAGACGTGAACTTCTGATAACATGGTCCAAAACCAGATCTGAATATTTAAACCAAAGTATCCTGGGAAAATGGAGCTATGCTAAAATTGTGAAATCTGAAGTCAGATTACCTGGGTTCAAACTCTGGCTCCACCACTAACTAGTGGTATGACCTTAGGCAAATCTCTTTAAAGCTCCTGTGACTTAGTTGTTCCTTCTGCAAAGGTAGATAAGAAAAGAACCCACCTCAGAGAATCGTTGCAAAGATACCTCATTAAATAAATTTAGGCTGTGAATAGCTATGAGGCTAGCAGTTCCACAGCATATCATCTGGGATTTCATGCAAACACTGAGCCTCAGTCTCCACATCTGTACTCAGGGAATAATGCATTCATTAATGTAACAAGTGTTTATATGTTTGTGTGCCAAGCACAGTGTGGTGACCCAGGGCTTCTCTTCATGGAGTTTCTTGTTTAATGAAGAAAAGCAAACTGGCAATTTCAATATCATGTGAAATGTTTGGGCCAGTAAAGAGTCTTCCAGAAATCCAGAGGGATGATAACTGCCCTCAACTAGGAGAGTGGAAATGTAAACTGAGAAGGGAGGGTGAGCTGAGTTGGAGGAAAGGGGCAGAGAGCTGAGAAACTATGTAAAAAACCAAAATGAAACAAAACAAAAACAAAACAAAAACAAAAAAGCTATGTAAAAAAACTTGGTGGCTTTATCTTAATCGCAATGAGTTTTAATCCGAAAAAAGACATGATCTGCGTGCATCCTAGTGGGATTATTCAGGTGGCCATGTGCAAAATGGAATTTGATGGAAAGCAGAGAGGCAAGGCAGGAGCAGGTAGATCTCACAGGCAGTGTTGGTAGCCAGCCATTCAGGCAAGAGTTGATGGAAGTCTGAACTAGGAAAGCGATAGTGGGCAAGAATGTTAGTTTCCTAGGGCTGTCATACAAAGCATCACAAACTGGGTGGTTTAAAACAGCAGAAATGTATTCTAACACAGTTCTGGAGGCTAGGAGTCCTAAATCAAGGGATTGGCAGAGCCATTCTCCCTCTGAAGGCTCTAGGGGAGAATCTTTCTTTACCTTTTCCTAGCTTCTGGTGGATGGCCACAATCCTTGGTATTCCTTGGCTTGTAGATGCCAATCTCTGCCTCCATAGTGACATGGCATTCTCCCTGTGTGTCTCTGTCTCTGTGTCCAAAGTTCTTTCTTGTTATAAGGCCACCAGTCATTGGATTAGGGTCCACCCTAATCCAATGTAACCTCATCTTAATTTGATTACACATAAAAAAACCCTATTTCTAAATAAGGTCATATTCTCAGGTACTGGGGTTTAAGACTTAAATGCATATTTATGGGGAGACAAGATTCAATCCACTAAAACATGGAAAAAATAAATGAATTTGTGAGGTGTTACCAGGAGATTGATTCATTGGGGAAGGTGAGGAATCAAAGTTATGGTTCAGAAGGCTGACATGGGCAAATAGTGGGTGAAAAGTGAATACCTGGTGAATAGTGATACAACTCAAAAAGGATCTTGGGACAAGAGCAGATTTCAAGGGACAGATGAAGTGCTCAATTTTAGATGGGCTGTTGGAGATACCACCTTTAGCTTCAAAACCCTTTAGGGCCAACTTTTTGGGTAGAATTTGAGATTTGGCGAAGATCGGATTCTAGATGGTAGAGTTTCAGCAGTAAACACAGAAGCAAAATTTAGATGATGAAGAGGTGAAGTGCTTTGGTAGATTTGAAAGAGCATGAAATTTAGAATCATAAGCTTTGTATTCTGAGTGCCTAGAAATTATATACATGAAAGAAGCTTACCTTGTATACATCGAGGATCACCCACTTTCTAGATTAATATAGTGGTGACTTATCTTAATATTTGGGTAATACTTTAGTTTCTAGAATATTACTATATACACCCATTTTCCTCTGCTCAAAGATCACCCTCCTTAGAAAGCAGAAGTCTGTGAGAATAAGAGGATTTAAGTCTTCTTTCTTTAGAATTGTCTAATATTATTTTTCCAGAGAAAGGGAACAATATATATTTGAAAACAACTTGTTTTTAGATGCTTTTTAGATTATAAAGTGCTATATGAAAGTAGGAAAATAATTGCAAAAGAGCATTAAACAAATTTTTGAACCTGAAAATAAAATTTCAAATACTGTTTTACAAATTTTGACCACATAAAAATCAAGTAAAGTAACAGACTTATCTCCAAATATTTAAGGAGGAGGAGGTATAAATTTATATTTATAATACCTAAATGTTATTATAATGTTAAAGAGGACTTTGGGGAATTACTTACTCCATTTTTCTTTTTCCTGGATTAACTGTGTTTAATTCAGTGCTTCACAAAGTTTACTTTATATATGTAAATAAATATATTTTTAGAAAAGAGGAGGTGATGATGGGAAATCTTAGATGAAGTTAAACGTATTTTCTTATTTTGGAACTTCTCAGGACCTTTGATATGCTAACATATATACAGAATCTCTGAGAGGAGGTATGAATGAATATCTGCTAAACTTATTTGATCATAAAACCCATTAATCACATAAAATCCTGAAGACAAGCATATTATAAAATATACTTTGGGAAAAGATAGTTTTGTATTCAAAATGGATGAACATTTGCCTAATTTTGAGAATCAACAGACTCAGAGATTCTTGAGTTTCTTTCATTATCTCCTTTTTATATTTGACTTTAATATCAACCATACTTTTTTTTAAAAAAAGTGACTTAAATTTCAGCTCCTACAATGTAAACTGTATCAGTCAATAAGTATTTCTTGAGAACTTACTTTGCACTGGGCAATTCTAGGTACCAAGTTTCTGAAGATCCATGTCAGCATATATGTACAAATAAATGGGTCCTTTCTAACATTGACGTCTTATGTTCACTCATCCTTCTGAATTTTACCTTCAAGAATTGCAATTCTTCTTTCTTCTTACATAATTTGAATGCGCCTTCCACCAGGCAGAGATCTAAGAATTTGTCGGTTCAGTGTCCTCATTGTAAGTGAGAAGAATGAGACAGAGTGGAAAATAACCGATCCAAAGTTACAGAGTAGTCACAGATGGAGGTGAGATCAAACTCAAGTCCAATCAACCACCATATTTCCATGACTCCAGCCTGGCCTTCCCTTTGCTCAATTCTGAGCCCTCAATGAGTTACTCCAATCCTTAGGTTATAGAGTCCACAGCCTTAGAATAATAGCTTGACAGATTCTTGTTAGAATGCAAAAATTGCTTGCAGTCCCAACATCCAAAACTTTAATCTATGGAAACTGGCTGGAATGGAGACAAGCATGGATTTAAATCTCATCTCTGCCACTAATTTAGCACTGAGAATTGGGACAAGTTTCTTAAACCCTGTGCCTCAGTTTACACAGTTTACATCTCTTGAATGGGGCAAAGCTAATAACTACTACAATAATAATGAGGTTACAGGAATGAAATACCTGGCTGTAAGTGCGGTCAGTAAATGCTGTTGAAACTAAATATTCGTCATATTACTTAACGAGTTCACTAGGTTTACTCTCATCCCCCATGACACATATAATCTAACACAAGGTTGGCTAGTACCTAGTCGGCAGGTTACTTCTCTCTTCTTTACAGAACCCTTCCCTGGGGCAAGAGACAATAGAAGTTTCCAGCAACTCTGGGATGAGGGGGAAAACAGAGTGAAAACAAGATACAAATTAACATCTCAACAAGCTGTCCCATTACACTTGGTGTATCACACATTGTTTCACTTTATAGCTGTATACATGTTTTATTTTTAAGCCCGTTGAGAACAGGGAATATGTTGTGTTCCTTTTTGTATCATCCAAGCACATTACATAAAGCAGTTCTTAATACAGAGCCTCCCATATGCTAAGCACCTATTTCCTGCAGGCTAGAAGAAGGAATAAATAAACGAATGAATGAGTCCTACAGCATTTCCACTCCTGTGGCCCTGTTCCATCTACATCTCCTTTGTGTCCGCCTGTGGTCTCTTACACACCAGACCTCCCCGCTCCCTGTCTTTCTATAACCATCTGCTTCCATCTTCTACTGGGCAGTTTTTTTTTTTCTTCCTGTATCAAGTCACCAGCAATGAATCAAGACTTGCTACAAAACAATCCAGCCAAGCGACACTTGGGCAAAGAATTATCTCCAGCATCTTAGCAGATCCCAGCTAAATAAAGCACATCATACATTTGACAAAAATGCAAGATTGTGTCTATAGCTCAAGTCAGAGTGAATAGCAGGGCTTTGAGATATGAAGAAGAAGAGGAAAAAACTACTTACACACTGCAGACCATTAGCTAGAAACTAGAAAACGAGAGTGATCCGTTAGTGTGGGATGTGACACAACAGAAGTGCCTGCTGTCAATGAAACATCCATCTTCAGATCAAACTAGTAGTGTATGAGGAAGGCTGCCTGTGTACGGCCCCGGGCGTCCCCGGGAGTCCCGACCAGCAGGACAAATCCTTGTGAGTCTGAGGAGGAACCTGTGGGGGTTGAAAAAAAGGGGGAAGGGCAGGAGACGCGAAAGAATGGAGGCAAGACAAAATCCTGATCAAGCCTCAAACTTTTATTGCTGCGGTAGCTGTATTTATACACTGCAGAGAAAGGGGGGCGGGATTCAGAATGAGGGAAGTACTTGGCTAATCATCATTGGTGCTGCGTGCGCGGGCTTTCATTTTAGGCGCGAACTTCTATCTCATAAATCAGGAAGAGAAGCAGGGTGTCGGCCATCTTCTAATGGCGAAAACTTATTGGCTCCCAACAGCTGCCAACCCTTGCCATCTGAGTTTCATTGCTGACACCTGGGTGCTGCTTCTTCTACTTTATAGTTTATGACAAAGTCTCCAATAAAAAGCCGCCAGGACTTGGGCTCTGAAGACACATGTCTGTAATTTCTCTTGTCATTTCCTGGGAAGTGAAGATAAGGCGTGGTCACCGTCAGTTGAACTGAAGCAGGGCAGTCCTTTAGAAAGATGCTCCCAGGACAAACGCTGCTGTTTACAGGCTGGCTGGCAGCACACAGAACAAGTTCCTCTTTACAGAACCTTGCCTACCTAACTCTGCCCCCCTGGGATCATTCCCCTGCCATGGTCTGTGCCAGACCATCACATACTTGGGAAATTTTCTAGTTGTTCTGACTCTATAGTTAAGACCCACCAAGCCCCACCTCTTCCACCTAGCCTTTCGCATAGCTGCTTACAGGATTGGCCTGGGAGACCTCCCTAATGCCTTGTCACTGTGGGATTTCAGATTTTGGAGAACTTGAATTCAAAGTGCAGGTCCAACACTAACCATTGACCCTGGATAACATGTGGAGACTTGCTGAGCATCCCTTTCTGTGCCTGGAGGGGGACAACAATCATGTCCAGACAAAATAATTTGTGATATAATGGAATCATTGGAAACAAGCCAAATGTCCCACAAGGGCTGTATGAATTATGATGCATCCATACCTGGGGAACTTCTTCTCCATTTCTGATGTTTCCTTTGGTGTGGAGGGAGCTCTACCAGGATAATCTCTATCCCTCTTGATCCCCGTATCGCTCTTCCACGGGAAAGGAAGGGTGATTTCTCTAATTGGTGAGTTTGGGAAGAATAAACAGGGCAGGCTGAGCTAGCCCCTCCCTCCTCTTTCTTAGGAATGAGATGTTCTCAGGAATCCATCTCTATAGGGCAGGACCTGTCTGTCTAGCACTGCCTGGGGCTGGGTAGGAGATTCTGTATTATTCTGGGGTTCAGTGTTAGGAAGGCTACCATTCTTCAAGTGTTGGCTTCCATGTCCAGTATCAGCCTCATCAGGGATAAAGGTGATACTTATATCTCAAGTAGCTTACAGCTCAGATAGGAAAGATGGTGGCTCTTCTGCTGGTGTTCTCAAAGCTCCAACATAATACCATGGAATACCGTAAGTTTAAAATAATTTAATAGATACATGTTGATTGATATAGAATAATAGAATAACATTCATTATATGCTGTTAGGGAAAAAATTATGAAATAGAATGTATGCTGAGATTCTGGTTGTGTTTAAAATATATACATTTACTTGTAGGTAACATTTAACAATAGAACAAAAGTCTCAAATGACAGCATGAATAGTTAACAGCAGTTATCCTGGAGTGGTAGAATAATGGTTTTTTGAAATATTCTTTTAGATTACATGTACTTTTAGAAAGTCTACAATAAATGTATATTCCTATTTTATTGATTAAAAATGCCAGAGTTATTTATTTCCTAAAAAATAAAAGTCATTCTCAAAATTATCAACACACAAATGTTTCACAATTACCTTTTCATGAGTTCATTGCCTGGTTTGTTAGCTCAAGTCAGAAGTAATTATATATTTGGTTGGGGGACCATCTGGTGTCATTCACTTTAAATGGGCAAGTTTCCACAGGCTGTAAATCCCTTTGAGTTTCAGAATAGTATGAAGGAGAAAAAGCTACTTCAAAATTTGAATAATGTTACATGCTCAGTATGTGTCAAATAAAAGGGAAGGGATAGAGTGATTAATAAACAGATCACGTGAAAATGTTGAATTGTCTAGCTAGAAAGAAACTTAGAGCTGCTCTAGTTGACTGGAGGGAAAACATGGCCCATTCCTTCCCTCTGCTTTCCCACGGCAGATGTCAATAATTGATGATGGCCTCTTTCTCTCAGTGCCAATGCCGGTCTCAGTCACATCCTCAACTCTAAGAAGACATGGCACATCCATCAGTCTGGCAGGACAAATGACACTATTGGCCCATCTCTCCAGTAACTGAACCATTGAGTTCACAGATGAGGAAACTGAGACATGAGTTAGTTAAGTGACTTAGGGAGAGTCACACTGCTAATGACAGAACCTGAAACCAGTGCTTTTAGTGAGCCCTTTGCATGAGCAAATCACTGTCCTAGGCCTTGTGGAGCTACCTCGATGAACAGGGTATTTATCCTCCCTGGAAAAGTTAAAAGTATACCCGGAGTGAGTCTTTGATGCATGGCAGAAGGTAATAAAATCACGTAGTACTGGGAAAAAAAATTGGCATACAGTGAGAGAACAGAGGAAAAGAAGCTAATCGTGACTGGAAAGATTCAGAAGCCCAGTGACCAATCCACAACACTGTGAAAAATATATACTACAGATACGAGTCTAGCTCATTATAGATGTTCAATGAACACCAATTAAGTTAGTAAATGAATATTCAAAAGGATATAAGCTATAAGAATATATATATTATATATGTAAACTCCAAGATAGATATCCACAATAAAAATACTTCAATAAGCACATATATCCATGAATAAGAGTAACCATCAAACTAAGCATGACTGTTTCTAAATTTTCTCTTTAGTATGTGTTTGCTATTCTTCATTTGTTTTGTTGCTTGCTAGTTCTCACTAGGCAACAAGTTAGTGAGCTAAAGAAAAATAATTAAAAATTAAGAAAATCTATCCACTAACTTATTTCTTGTCCTTTACAAATGAGAAAAGACTGTATTCATTCACTTTTGGAGGTATAATAACTCAACATTTACTTGAAATACTTATTAGTTGTTAAAATATTATTTAAAATATTCTTATTACTATAGAATTTCTAAGGATATGCCATTATAAAGTTTTGAAGCCTTAGAGGTGGTGAAAATACAATATAAATAATGTTTGAGGACTCAAGAAAAATGTGAGAAAGTATTTATAATGGATGAACTACAAAGATAAGAAATTTTAAGTATATAAAGAGCTTCTATAAATAGATAAGAAAAAAGACATTTTTTTCTAAAAAGCATGAAAATCATAAATGAAGAAATAAAAAAGGCCATGGTCATAAAAGGAATGTCATTTCAGTATTAATCTACTAAATGGAAAATAAAACAATGAGATGTATTTTTTATCGAATCAGATTTTCAAAGATTGAAAATTGTTCCATATTGATAAAGGAGCATGGAAACACAATCTCACATACCTGAGGGGTTTGGCAATATGTACCAAATTTTTAAATATACAGACTCTTTGATCCAATAACTTTACTTCTAAGAAGTATCCAAAGGAATCAATAACAATTATGTGAAAAGATGCTTAGTAGTAATAGTGAAAATAATAATGAAACAATAACTAATATTTATTGAACTATCTACCAGTCGCTATGATATTCAGTTTCCATTCATTAACTGTTTTAGTTCCTAAAAAATATCTTTGAGATAGATACTGCTATTATCCCCATTTTACAGTTGAGAAAACTGTTTCTTAGAGAAGTTAAGAAATTTAACAAATTTCCTTGGGGACTGTGAACAAAAACTCATTGTACTATTTTTTATAATAGCAGAAACTTGAGCACAACCTAAGAGATTAGGTGGTTAGTTTAATAAATAAAGGTACGTTTACACAACGGGATGGCACTATTGAAAACAATGAAATAGATCTATATATATTGACATGAAGAGATAACCATGATATTTATTGAGTGAGAAAAGGAAGATACAGATACTGTATATATATTTGTTTAAATATATAGAAAGCATTTCACAGTATTCACAGCAATTATCTCTAAGTGGAAAGATTATGAAGTCTACTTTATGAAATGCGTATTATTTTAATTTAAATAATTAGCATGTGATACTACAGAGGTTCTCCTGGAAGAGCACCTCTTTTCTGCATCCTATACCAACTGTGAAATATGACAAAAAGTCATGAAACCAGGGCCCCAAATAACATCATCGTTGCTATGAAGTTCATATCAGATGTTCCAGGCTCCCCCACCCTCCAACCTTGGGACATAGTCTTTAAGGCTAAGATTATTGCATGGGAGGGGCTGAGACAAGGATGCCTCTTTCTCCTTTCATACCAATCGGATTAAATCACTTTTCCTTCTCAGCTGGGATAGAAAGAGTGAGGGGGCAAAGTGAGATCAAGGTGTTAATGGGGAAGTAAGATCATGTGGGAAAGAAATGTTCCCTCTACCAACGATCACTTACGTATGATCTATGGTGGGCTGAATAAGTGCCCCCAGATGTGTCCAAATCTCAATTCCTGGAACTTGCGAATGTTACCTTACATGGCAGAGGGACTTCTTAGATGTGATTAAGTTAAGAATCTCGAGATGGGGAGATTATTCTGGAATATCCTAAATGTGCCCTAAATGTAATCACAAGGGTCCTTATAAAAGGGGGGCAGAGGGAGATTTGACACAGAAGAGAAAAACTACCCAATAATAGACACAGGAAGAGATGGAGAGAGATTTGAAGACACAGTACTGCTGGCTTTAAGGATCGAGGAAGAGGCCAGGAGACAAGGAATACAGAGACCACTAGAAGCTGGGAAAGCCAAGGAAACAGATTCTCCCCTGAGAGCCTTCAGAAGGAACCAGCCCTGCCAACATCTTGATTTTTCTGGGCGGACTTCTGACTTCCAGAACTTTAAGGCAATAATTTTGTGTTGCTTTAAGTCACTAAGTTTATGTTAATTTGTTACAGCAGCAATAGGAGACTAATACACTGTTTCTAAAAAATTCAATAACCATGTTTACATAATTACAAAAAGTATTTACAGGGTTCTGTTAACTGTAATTTAGTATAAAATAACCCGTATCCTTTCTCTTTCTTACAAATATGCCTTATGCTTAAAGCAGGGATCTACTTCCGTCTCAAATACAGTGAGATCTTATTTAACTACAGTGAGATCTTATTTAACTACAGTGAGGTCTTATTTGACCTAGTGGATAATGGGAAAAGCATATCAGGAAATTGTACAGATACTGAGACTTCCCTTTAAAGTCTCCAAAGTTTAACATTTTACCATTTTGCTCTAAGTTTCTCTTAAAAGATTCATATATTCCCAGTCTTCTTCAATATACCACACTGAACAGATTTGAGTCTTCATTTCGTTTGTAATTGAGGGCCACAAATGTGATTGTAAAAAGTAGGATCTGTGTACTCAAATGTCCTTAATGTATTGAGATGTAATATTGGGCTATTAACTTCTATTTCAAATTCCCCCAGAACTTCTAGGGTGTCTGAATTCTTTGGCAAGATCGTTCTCATTGTTCTGCCTTCCATGCTCTGGAGATGCCTGGTCTATCTCCATATACTGCTGCTTCTACACTGCTTTTAGGAAGCTCTAGTCTTTCTTAATTGGTATTTCTAATGTACAATGAAGTAGGAAATCAGAAAACTAAGCTTGTAACAATATTTTCCTAAATAAATAAGAGCTCAGCTTTCAAAGAGGCTAGCTTGTGAGTAAAGTGCATAAGTGCTTCTATCTGAGTTGGAGACATATGCATTTGGGTATGCAAAGGTCCAGTGGGATGATTACCAGTATCTGAAATGAACTGTTTGTCTGCCTGTTAGGTTATGAGCTCTCCGAAGGGGAGAGTTGTATCAGGCACTGTGTAAAATACATGGAAATCTCATTTAAAGCACACACACACAATAGTTATTCCATTCCTCATTTGACAGAAATGGATACTGAGATCGAGAGATAAAGTGACCTGTCCAGAACTGAGAAGGAAATGATACCTTGCTGTAGGCATTAGGCCATCCTGTATTCCCTGTGAATAATACAGTTCCTGGCACTTAGTAGGTGCTCAGCAAAAGATGAACACCCCTCATGATTCCATCTCTTCGTAGAGCGCGGGGCAGGTAGAGCACGTTCAGGAGAGTGCGCGGCCCGTAATATCCAACTCAAATGTTTGCAAAATGAAAAACTTGAATCATGCCTGTCACTGCATGCCTCTCCCTCAAACGGTGCAATAAAAGGGCAGAGCGTTCACCGTGGATTCCTGAGAACAGAAACCACTAACAAATGTATCTTGTTAGTCTGCTGTCAGAAGCAAGATTTTTATCAGGAATGTTGTATTTCTGAAGACACCAGAATAATTTCCTCCTAATAAATTTCCATCTTATTCAGAGAAGCTGAGATTCTGCCAGGAGCTCAGAGCCTCCTGGGGGTAGGGCTCGGGCAGCTCCGTACCAGCGGATTAGATGTGCGTGCACGGGTCTGAAAGGCGAGCAGGAACCCAGCCATCAAGGCACATGGGGTCATTGAAAACAGCAGCTCAGAAGCACACACGGCATTGGTCTGGGTTCCCAGCATCCCTTTGAAAGGACCTAAAATGTGGTGGTAATGGACATTTTTCCCTTCCAGCAGAGGAGGAACTGGGTTTGTCTGCCAGATCATTCTTGCAAAAAGGAAATGAAATATTTTCTCTATCTTTTTGAGATTTGATTCATGGAAGTTTGAAACCCCGTTAATGCTGCATGCTTAAAAATATTTCCATTTGGGTTTTTTTTCATAAATTCCCCATTTGCACTAGCACTTACTCCAAATGTGTCAAGAAAACACACCCAAGAAGGGAATTTCTGAAGGTCCTAATGGATTAATTCTTGCAAAGAGTAGAAGACAGGTTCAATTGTTTAAATGCGGATGGCATTTCTTTAAATAGATAAGCTCAGACTCTCCCTTTCCCCATCTGTTTTCAGATTGCCCCCAGTTCTTTGTAAACAGGAGTAGAGTCTTAGATTCCTTTTCCTCTTTTTACTGATTCCAAACTATATTTAAACTCTAAATTCTCCTCTCTATTCCCCAGGGATCACCAAGCAGCCTCCTCTGAACAACATGAAGGCAATGAAGAGAAATGGGGTGGAATATTTTTTCTTTCAAAAATACCAATCCAGCCCTCAAACTAATTCCATTAGTGATTTAGAGGGACTTAGCACCTTCCCGCCAGAAGCCCCCTGGGTAAAAGGATGAATGGCCATCTCAGTGTTGCATAAAAATTAGTATCAGGCCACATATTATTGGACCCTAGTAAGGTTTTCTTTTAGGTAAATTAAGGTTATATATCATGGTTTTCCAAGAGGTTTGGGTGCTTTGAATCCTCCAAATTAAGAGAATCTTGAAGATTTCCTGAAATCTAATAGTAAATATGATTCAAAGACAGGGCTGGTTTTTATGTTACTAACATGGCTTCCCTTTTGTGGCAGCCTCACTTAAAAAGAAATGAGATGATAGATCTTATAACTGGGGAATTTTCAGCAAAGAAAAGGGATCATATGGTCAGCAAATCATACATCAAGAGCCCACCACCAATTCCCTAATCCATCATGTCACGAGGAAATTTAGGAGAATATACGTGTGTGTACAAGCATATGCACATGTGCATAGGTGTGCTATTTGTGTGTGCACGTGTTTGTGTGTGTGCTTGAGTGCATGTGTGCATGGATGTTTCAAGCCACCCAAAGGCAGTTCATATTTCCTCCAGCCAGATGCATTCGTATTAATGTTATATGTCTATTTCTTCAGTGATTGGGTTTAAGTCAAATTTTATTGTGTTTTCTACATCTCTCGTAGCAAGTTGATATTAAACTCCAGGGTTCAGGCGCTACTGAGGAATCTATACATTACTTCCCAGCACGGTGATTACACCTTTTACATTTCATCTTAATTTCAGAAAAATTTTAGCCACGTTTAGGTGGAAAATTGTTTTCTCAGGGCAAGTGCCTACTTCATGGATATTCCCCCACCCGCTGCAATGATTCCCTTCCAGGATCATGTTTACTCCAGTCCCCTGCCTCCCACCCCTCCCCATTCTTCTGTTGAAAGGGTCATCAAGGAAGGGGACCTTATGCTGACAGTTCAAGCTTCTCTTACAAAAGGAAGATGGTCCCTACAGCTGCTCACCCCTGACAGTGATTATTTTAAAGGAAGAGAGAGGGTGAGAATAATCAGGCAGCTCTTGCCTTGTCTTTACTCCTCTCCCACCACATCACCTTTCCGGAAGCCCATCCAATCACAGACTGCCGCCCCCAATCCTCTCTGGATGATGTCAGGGCAAAAGCCCTGTACAGGGAGTAAAGAGGTTTGTCACCAACAGGCAGAGCTAAACCTCCTGGAATCTCACTAGCAACCGCACAGGGCTTAGCCCTCAAGTATGTCAGTTCGTTTCATCCCTAGGATGCCTGATGAAGTGGGTACTGGTACTAACTCCATATCCGACCAGGAAAATGAGGCTCAGAGAAGTTAAATGATTTTCCCAGTGAAGTAGCTGGGACTTGAATCCAAGCATTGGGACCCAATGTTGCTGTCTTGGAGTGGATCTCACCAGCCCCAGTGTCTGTCTGTGAAATGAGAGGCTTGACCATTCAACCTCACTTCTACATTTCCTTCCAGCTCTAACAGTTTATGAATTTCTCTGTCATTCTAGTTTTAGGCCAAATTTTAAAGAGGAAGCCAAAGATCTTGTCGTGCTCTGGATCTGCATTGGGTTCTCAGAGGTTTAATATATATATTCTCAAGCACAAGAAGTTAATAGAAATCCCAAACAAAATGTAGGATTAAAAAAAATGCCCAACCCCCAACTGAAAATACACATGGTGGGATTATAGATGTTTTTGTTCTTAATTTCTGCCTGCTGAAAATACATATAACATATTTGTAAAATCTTACTTTTTCTAAACGTCTTCCATTAGAGAATTTTGTGTAGCGTTTGTTCATTTTGCTAAAAAAAAATGTTTCAACACTTAGAAAAATAAAACTCCGGAAAGATATACAGCAAGTTGTTGACATTTTCTTTGGGTGGTCAGCAGCTTGAAACTCTTTTTGTTTGTTTTGTTGTCATAACCAGTTTTTCCATGAATTTGTAAGGCTTTCATAAAAAGAAGAAAAAAGAACAATAAACTAAAAAATAAAACAAAAACAAAGAAATCTTCTCCTTTTCCCTTCTTCCTAAATTCTGGTAATTTCAATTTGAGGAAGGAAACACAGAATGGGGAGTGGGGGATGAGGGAGAGATTTCCCTGAGATTTAATCTAAATTGCGCAGATTCCTAATGTGTTTAATTGAGCAGTGTTTTGATGGGGAGAGAAAGTTTTGGAGAGTTTTTTTTTTTTTTTACAGCATAAGTTCTTTATTTTCCATTAAGATTGGAGGTGTTCACATTAAAGAAACACACTACACCAGAATAAGATGTACTGATACTATACCCATTTTATAGATGAGGAAACTAAGGTTTAGACTAGAGACTAAATTACCTGCCCAAGATTACCTAATGACAGAGCTGGGATGCAAAGGCAAGCTGTGTAATTCCAGATTTGTGCATTTAAGGAAAGAGAGAAGGAAAGAAGAAGGAAGGAAGGAAGGGAGGAAGGAAGGAAGGGAGGAAGGAAAGAAAAGAAGGAGGGAAGGAGGACGGGAGGGAGGAAAGCAGAAAGCAAAGCAGGGAAGGAGACAGGGAGGGAGATTAACATCTACAAAGGTGTACTCCAAGGCGGGAAAAAAGGAAAAATTGAAGAAAAAGGGACGCCTTTGAGAGAAAACACGTCAGTTCTCTCTCTCTCTCATTAAAATGAGTATTAGTATGTAAACTAAAGGAAAATTAACAAAAAATATATAGAAGTGAGTCTTGTGCTCCTGCCTTCACACTCACTCATCAGATTTTGGGGTTTTTCCCCAGGATTTTTCTCCAACGCAGCTGATGGTCTGAAAATGAGATCACAGAATCTACCTTCCTTTAATTATACACCACGGCTTCACAACCCCTTCTTTGGAACTCTGAAATCCAAAGCACTCTGAAAATTTGGAAGCTTTCTTCAAAACTCATTTGGCTGAAAATCTAACCATTACTGATGGTCTCTATCCCACTTAGTGTAATTATTAGTGTATTTTCCTGCAGAAATAGTAAGGTTAGGATACTGGGTAACTCCTCACAGCTTCTGCTGTGAGTATCATGTAATGTACTCAACGTGTACACTGAGCTACCTTCTAAAATTTCTGTAATTCTGAATTCTAGAACACATCTGATCCTCAAGTCCTGGTCGAGGGCTTGCAGACCTATATGTAACTCAAAATTCAATGCTGTTTAAACCTTACAAGGGGAAGTAGCTCGATCATGTACCTACAATTCCCTCTCTTAATTTCTCAGCTAAGGTTATCCCTCATAAGACGCATCATATCGGACTTATTGAAGGAAAGTGATATACAATCTTGGGAGGATGGGACTAGGGGGAGAACTTTTGTGAACAAAGCAAAATTTTAACACCAGTGAAAAATAATCGTCAAATGAACAAAAACTACTTACTTTTCTATCTTTGCTCAGAAAATAGCCCTGCATTTCAAATCAGAACTGCCCTTGCATGTTCTTATTTTCAATATGTTTTTCTTTGATTGGTAATATTGCACAAGTAGAGGATTCACATATAGGATGACAGAGTTGGGCATATTTTTATAGATAGGTGTCTAACCTTCATAAACATTCCAGGTGATTATATTCACTAGGGTGCCAGAACACATATCAAAAAGAGAATTCACTTTAGGCCTCCTAACTTGGGTAAATGAGTCTCTTTTATCAAATATTTATTTTTTAACCCTGCAACACAAATAATGTAGTAGAAGAAAGATGTTTCTGGGGTGGTATCAATATAGGACAGGCTGTTCAAGGAGAAGTAGACATTCACCTTGTAGTTGAAATTTTAATGAAATGGAGCTACCAAATTCTTGGGCATTTTGTCCTATCAGATCACAAACCCATCAAAATAATATTCAGGCACAGATCCAGCCAGGACTGGCCTCCTGCTTACCTCAATGAGCTTTCTGTGGGTCAGGATAGATTTCTTTGCAGTAAGTAAAGAAAGAGTTTAAATTATTAAAAATCAGCCAAGGGGACCGTTATGGACTGAATGTTCATATCTCCCCAAAATTCTTATGTTGAAATTTTAACCCCCATTGTGATGTTTTATGGAGGCAGGGCCTCTGTGGGTTAATTAGGTTTAGATGAGGTCATAAGGGTGGGGCTCCCATAATGGCATTAGTGCCCTGATAAGAAGAGAAAGAGAGAACAGAGCTCTCTTTTTCCATTGTGTGAGGATACAGCAAAAAGGCAGCCTTTGGCAAGAGAGCTCTCACTAGGAACGAAGTCAGTCAGTCCCTTGATCTTGTACTTCCCAGACTCCAGAATTATGAGAAAGAAACATCCATTGTTTAAGCCACTCAGTCTATGGCATTTTGTTAGAACAGCCCGACCTGCCTCAGACAGGGTCTATACCTTCAGAAAAAGATTCAAACATTGATTTTTCACAGAGAAAAGTTGGGGAAATGATTTCGTGAGAGTTAATTGCCTTGGTTTTTACTTTGATACTGCATACTAAGCTCTGCAAACTAAAAACTGGAAAACAAACAAACAACTGAAAATTACCTCTTAGCTCCACCAATGGGTCTCCAGATTGGTTAGTTTTCTTTTGATTCAGAATCTGTGAGCCCTGGAGCTTGGTTTAAATGTAAAGTCTCAGTGCACAGCTCATGTGCCATTATGCAGGAGCAGAATTGTGGTGAGGAAAGAATTCGAGGGACCTCTTGGAGAAGGCAACTGAGACATCTTAAGAGAAAGAGTTTCTCAGAAGAGAAGGCAATGTTACTGAACCCAGGTCTGGCTGCTCACCGCTCAAAAGCCAATAAAGAGGACAGGTTGGTGGAAAGGAAAGTTTGTTTTGTTTTGGTTGCCGGCAACTGGGCTGCGGAGAGGGTGGACGGCTGTCCAAAGGCCGACTCCCCCCCCATCCCCAACAATCAGTGGGCAAGGGCTTTTATAGACAGAGGGAGGGGGCTACATGCAGAAACCATGCAGTCAGCTCTGACAGTCATCTTGAAATTGGTCAATGGTTGTCTGACCGGCATCATCTCGATTGTTTTAGGTACAGTTAATGTTCAGTTCCCATTTCTTTGAGGCCAGAGTTCTCGGAATTGTGGCAGCTTATATGGCTTCAATTTGGTCATCATGTAGCCATCCTCCTCCACCTGGTATGGGCTTCAGTGTCTGCAAAACAGCTCACAAGATATGGCTCAGAATATTATCTATAGGCCTTAAGGAGGAACTAAAGGTCCTTGACTATGCTTAATGATTAAACTATTATTATTTGGTCTCCTTTGACTCTTTTCCTTTGTTTCTGCATTTTCTCACCTCTCTGATTAAACTTATTCTTTGGCTAAAGTTTTTCCACAGACAAAAGGCGGGCTGAGGACATAGTGGGGGCCAGTACCATAGGGTCCTGCTCCATTTCAGTAAGAGCAGGGATGTTGGTGTCAAGATGACCATGAATCTTGGAATGGGATGAATCTTGGCTCTGGGATCTGAAGGGCTCTGGGATCTGAAGGTTGTGTGTCCTGGAGCTGGTTATTCACACCCTCTGAGCAGTTTTCTTATGTTCGAAATGAGAGCATTCATTGCCTGTTGACGCGAGGATTAAATAGGATCATGTGTGTAACAAGTTGAGCAATGTGCCAGGCGTGTAAGTAAGAACTAAATAAATTATAGTTTTATTATTTCCCCTAATATCCCAATCTTATCTCCCCCCACCCCACACATCCTGCCTTGCACTTTTAAGATGAAAGAACTACAAATCATAGTCTTACATTTGTGGGTGAGCAGAACTATCGTTCTATGATTCTCTTGCAGAAAGCCTCACAATTAAAAACTAAAATAAAATGTTCACACTTCGGATTTTATTTTAACCAGCCCACAAAATTTTTTATCCATCTTTGCCTTTCAGAAACCCTGCAGCTGATGGCAGGGAAGTCAGCAGAGCTGCCTTTAGATGTCTCAGGTTCTTGAATTTTCTGCTGCTGATTAAAATTCTGTCTCACCCATTGCCTGATCCCACAGGCCCCTGACTGCAAAGCCTGCAGAGCAGAGCCTGCTCTGGTTTTATTCATTTATTCATCAAACATTTACTGAGCATCTTCTATATACCAGGCAGCATGTTAGGCTCTGGACCAGCAGCGGATAAGACAACATTTCTATTCTCACAGTAGAGAGGGGAGTCAGACATATAAAAAAGGCAATGAAGAAAATGCAATGTTAGAAGTTTGTCAGGAAGCAGAAAGGAGAGGGCTACAGACAATGTTCATCAAAAGGGTGGGGGACAGAACTTATCATGTGGCTCAGAGGAGCAAGACGTGCTGGAAACCTCTCCCCTCAGTCAAGGAGCCTCCCAAGAATGCCACCTTTTTCTCTCTCCCTTATTCTCATCAATAATCACTTCTCCCCACTTTTTTCACTCACTGCCATATCTTTAGCATCTTAGAACAGTGTGTGGCACATAGTGGATGCTTGTTATGGGCTGAATTGTGTCTCTCCCTGCCCCACCCCAAAATCACATGTTGAAGTCCTAACCCCCCAGCATTGCAGAAAGTATTTGGAGATAGGATCTTTAAAGAGGTAATTAAGGACAAGTAAGCTCATCTAGATAGACCCTAAAGCAATCAGACTGGTGTCCTTATAAGAAGAGATTAGTACACAGACATGCACAGAGGGAAGACCACACAGGGACACAGGGCGAAGACAGCTGTCTACCAGCCAAAAAGAGAGGTCTCAGAAGGAATCAACCCCTCCCACACCTTGATCTTGGACTTCTAGCCTCCAGAACTGCGAGGAAATAAATTTCTGTTGGTCTGTGATACCTTGTTATAGCAGCCCTAGCAACCTTATACAATGCTCAAACCATATTTGTTGAATAGATCAATGAATAATGTTTGCGTTATTGTAACTGAGATATATCTATTATTGATGATTAAATAGATAGATAGATAGATAGATAGATAGATAGATAGATAGATGTGGATGGATATAGATATATACCCTTTCCCTACAACTACCATGGAGTCTTGAAAGGCTGCTAACTTATGAAGTGACACACAGGAAGTGCTCAATAAACGTATTTGAGTCTGTTGATTAACATTAACTCATTGCCAAGGGTCAGATTGGATGTTTTCTTTTTAAAAGGAGGAAAAGTTTTGTCCAATTTGAACCCTGTGATTTAATTGCATGTGACAGTAAAGGAGAAAAGGAGGGGATGGAAGCTGACATTTACTAATCACCCTCCTTGTGCCACTCACTGATTTAGCCACTTTCCCACAACTATTTTGTTTCATCCTCACGACAATCTGTGAGACATGTATGAATATCCACATTTCCCAGGTGGTGAAACTGGGGCTCAGAGAGTTTTAGTGAATTGTCTGATGTCCCAAATCATGTCCAGTGTGGCATGTCTAAAAGTCAATGTCTGTGCATCACTTTCCTCTCTGTATACTTCTTTGTCTATCTCACTCAGCAATTCTGTGATTCTGTGATCAATTCTGTGATTCAGAAAACTAGGTGGCTTTCTCATTGTAAACTATGTTTGCTTAATTTATTTAAAAAAAACCCAACTCTGCTATAGAAAATAGAAACCAAGTATAGAAGTATATAGCTCATGAGACATATCATACACAGATAGAGTAAGTAGAATGTATGTGTATTAAATATAAATAAAATGAATGGAACAAACAAGAGTGTTTCTGGATGAAAAGTGATGGAATGATGGTCAGTGGGGAAAGAGAGGACATATGAAAATTGACTAACCCAGAATCTGGGCATGTGGCCCTTCTACCCCACTTGCACCCTATCCTAAGTGTGCTAACTTGTACCATCTCTTTTCCATTACACCTGAGTTTTTAAAATTGATCAAATAAATGAATTCAAGCACAGGTTTCTCCTGCTATCCAAAAGCAGAGCGTTCTTATGAAGCCTTTTTGAAGCTGGAAGAAGAAATTACCTTAAGACGCATCTTGCTAATGGATGCACAAAATACATGGTGGTGGAGCACAGATGCTCACAGACACAGTTCAAAGCATGGTGGCTTGAAGTTGAGATGCTAAGTGTAGCTCCCAGGGAAGGAGCTTGACTGTGCCACCCTTGCTTGGGGTGCACGCTGCCTCTATAATGCCTTGCTGCAAAACAAACGCTGAACCCTATTTTTGCTTTTTGCATTTTTTCAAAAAAGGGAAATCCACTTTGGATTTCTTCGAGTTAGTGAAAACAGATACTAATGCAGGTTTTTCATAAAAACCAAGTGGCATAAAGTAAACTTTCAAAAGGTGGGGCGGGGGGAATACCTTATCTTAGTTTGGCCTCTGAGCCTCCCTGTTCAGTGACCTCTGGGATAACATTGCCCTTGAGGCCACCATTGCATCAAGTTCATTTCCTACACAACACCTACAATGTATCTGTCCAACTGTATGTTCTTTTTCGTCATTACCCAAGGCTCTATCCCTGTGGGTGCCTACTAGAAACATGCAACTTTCTGAAAGAGGAGACTCCCCCTCAAAAAAACCCCTCCTGAAACTGTTGGTTCTATACACAGTCTGATTATGGACCTTCATTTACATCCAAGATACATAAACTTGAGTCAGCATTTAAGTCACAGGTATAGAGTGAACTATGTGGAAAAGCTGTCAGAATTCTGATGTGGGTCGTTGTTTCACCTGTATAGCCCCAGAGCCCTGCTTCTGGATCAGCACCTTCCCTGGAAGCCTCAGTTCCCACATCTGAGAACTGGGGATGTTTTTATGACTTCTGGCTTTCCCATGTGGGGTGGGTGAGGAAGAAATGAAACAACAGTTAAGTCATCTGCTGCATGAACGCTGCACCTGGGACTGCTCTCATTCTTGCAGTAGTCCTGGGAGGCAGCCCTTGAAAGTATAAAGGAAAACGGAGTCTCTGAGAGGTGAAATGGCTTGCCCTAGGTCACACAGCAGGATATGGGGGGAGCTGGGATTTGAACTCAGCCCAACGGGCTCGTAAGCACAACCTGTAGGACGGAGCTCCATGCGGTGCGACCTGGTGTCCGTGCTGGCAGCTCACCGTCCTTCCTGACCCTTTCCCTGCCATCGCCTCTCCACCGTAAGGTGGCAGGGAAGTGCCAAATGAAAGGCGTGACAGAGGGCAGAGAGCAGGGCCTAAAGGAAGCTTTTCTGAATGAACAACAAACGAATGAAAGAGCTAGCAAACAACAAACCGGGCACCACGCAATAGAGAGGAGAGTAGCTGCCTCTGCTGGGAGGTGACAACTGAGTATGGTCCTCAAATATGAGAGAAGCGAAGGAAGAGAGAACTCTGACTTCCACAGGAGAGGGAGCCCACTGATCACAAGCTCCTCAGGAGATGTGAGCTACAACTGTCACTGCAGTTAAGTGTTAGAAACGTCCCCCAACCAGCTTAACTTGGCTGCCAAACTCCCACCCTATTAACTTTTCCATCTATTTACCACCTCCCAAAGTCTCCTTCCATTTTAAAAGGCAGACCATCCCTTCCCCTCCTCCTCTGACTCTTGTTTTCTGCTAATCCATGCCCTCGGGGTTTCATCCCCAAGAGGTTAATCAAAGGATTTTCCTAAATAAATCAAGTCTTTCCTAAGACAAATGCCAGCTGTTCTAATGCCAGCTGTTTATACTGCGTGTGTCCACCCTGCTCCACAAGTATTTTTATAACTGCTATTGCTTTGGTATGAAGGTATCTGTTTTTTTACTTAAGGTGTGGATTCAACTTTAACTCTCAGAAGAAAGATAAAACATTTTCATCTTGGGGATCTGATCTGAATCACTCTCTCCTTTTCTGGAAATTCAGAGAAGCTCGGGCTTTGGCTGAATCTGGAAACCCAGCCAGCACTTCTCGTAGAAGCCAAGTTGCCGACTGCCATGCATGGTGACCAAGAAAGAAGAAGGGGGGGCAGCAGCAGTGTTCAGGGAGGAGGTGACAAAGCAAGAGTTGTCCCTGGGGAAGATGCCAGCTGGAGGTTTGCATTTACTAGGGGCTTCCAAGGGAGGTTTCCTTCCCACCGGACAATAGACAGTTAAGATGAAAGGCAGTACCTTCAGCAGAGGTCTTTAGCAGAAGGGCTCAGTCAGGACTCTTAAAACCACACCACCTATATGTATATACAATGGAGTATTATTCAGCCACAAAAAAGAATTAAATACTGCCATTTGCAGCAGTATGGATGGACCTAGAGATTATCATACTAAGTGAAGTAAGTCAAAGATAAATATCATATTATATCACTCGTACATGGAATCTAAAAAAAATTATACAAATGAACTTATTTACAAAACAGAAATAGACTCACAGACATGGAAAACAAACTTATGGTTACCAAAGGGGAAAGGGGGGAAGGGATAAATTAGGAAATTGGGATTAAGAGATACACATGACTATATGTATAAATAGACAACAAGGATTTACTGTACAGCACAGGGAACTATACTCAATATCCTGTAATAACCTATAATTGAAAAAAACCTGAGAAAGTATAGATATATATATGTATATGTATAAATGAATCACTTTGCTGTACACCTGAAACATTGCAAATCAACTATACTTCAAATTAAAAATCATTAGCAAAGAAAGAAAGAAAGAAAGAAAGATAGAAAACCACACCACCACACCCCTTAGACCCAGCCTGGTTTCTCACAGTGGAGCACAATCAAGATTGGAGAAGACAAGGATATATCTATGGCCAACAAGGAAAATTCCTCTTGTACCGTACAGTGTGATAAGCTCTGACTAGGAGGTGCTTTTTAATTTTCAGTCTTTTAGTCTAGTCTCATTTTTTCCTCTGTGTTCATGGAACCACAGATATATTGCTTTTTTCTTTTAGAGTTGGAAAGAATCTTAGAATTTTAAACCAATCATTGGATTTTGCAGAAGGAAATAAGCCCAGAGAGGTAAAGTGACAGCCAGGACAGGGCCAGGTCAGGACCTGGTGTCCTGACTCAGTCTAGGTCTCTCAGCATTTGGGAATGTCCAGACTCAGCTTTCTAGAAAGAGTAACCCCTCCCCCAATAAGGAGGGATAAACACCCCCTCTCTCCAGATTACCAGATCCTATTTCCTTTGATGACCATAGCAACTTCAGAGCAAATGCTTCTCTTTGTTTACAGAAGAGATCGGAGTCCAGAGAGTTCAAGAGCCCTGCTCCAGGACTCCGGGAGGGTGTGTGAAGGGGCCAGGTGTCAACTGCAGAGACACTCACTCCAAACCCCAGGCTGAAGTCACTGTGTGATCCGAGGCCAGGAATGTCCCCATTTCTGAATATTAGCCCCCATCCTCTCCTGCCCTGAGAGCCCATAGTCCTGCTGTAGCCTTTCGGATCCTTTCTTGTAGCTGCTTTAAGTCTTTCGCTATTGGCACTTGCACCACCCTGAAAGGGAGCAGCTCCTTAATTTTTTTGTCCTAGCACCTCACTAGTGTCCCCAAGTTCCAGCCTTGTTGTCACAGCTTCTTGCCTTTTACACACATTCTCCATTCTACAGTTGGAATGATCTTTCCAGATTTTAGATCACTGCCCTGCCTAAACCCCATCACTTCTCCCCTTGGCCCTGGGACAGAGTCCCAATTCCTTCACTCAGTGTACAAGCTCATCCAGGAGCCAGTGCAAAGATCTCAGACTGTGGGCTCTGCAGAATCCAGCTCAGAGATAAATTCGTTCAGCCCCAAATGCCCTAAAAATTCCAGTATTGCAATTTAAAAGAGCACATTTCTAACTCCTCTTAAGAAAAGGGAAGTTACTCTTCATACCTCAGTTTTTTCCTCAGTGAAATTTATTTCTTCAGTAATAACACAAACGAAATGAAAGTGCTTGACCAGTGTGTGTCATCGTTAGTGTTATGACCATAGATGCCAGCATGGCCCTCACTGGCATGACACTTGGTGGCTGGTGCTGGGCAGTCGTGCTCCCCCAGGAGGGGCGGGAGTGCTCCACAGTTGGCCCCCCTCCCCGTGCACCCATCATTCCAGCTACCTGTCTGGTGTTTCAATTTGTGACTCAAAATGGAGTCCACATCTATCCCCAGCCTCCATGCTCTCCACTTCCTGTCTCACATTTTTCAGCAACACTAAACAGCTTGGGTTTCCTTTTTCAGCCTGAATCTAGGCTTTGCCATTCATAACACTTGGAACGTGTACTTTGCCTGCTGACCTCATTGGAGAATAATGCCACGCCCCACCCCAGGCAGGGACACCACATGTGGCCCAGTGCTGGCCACAGAATAAAACTCAAATATTTTAGAAATAAACTAAACTGAGAAGGCCAACATGGCTAGCACATTGACATGGACTTACACCCTCTCTTGGTTTCTAAAGAGCCTGCATGTTCAACCAGTAAAGATATCCAATGATTAATTCCAGAAAAGAACTTGAGTTTATAGTTAAATCAAGTTGAGTTCAAATCCCAGCCCTGTCACTTACTGGTGACCATGTGCCAGTTATGTAATCTCTCTGAGCCACAGTTGTCTCAAATTCCAAAAGGACATAACAGCTATTCTGCTCCTAAGTATTATGAAAACATATGTCCACACAATAACTTGTATGTAAATATTTATAGCAGTTTCCTTCACAACAGCCAAAAACTTCAAAAAAAGTGTGCATTAACAGATGAATGGCTAAACCAGCTGCGGTGCAACCCATGCAATGGAATCATACTCAGTGATAAAAAGGAATGTGCTACCGACACACACAACGATTTGAGTGAATCTCAAAGGCATCGTCCTGAGTGAGAGAAGCTAGGTGCATGTACGATTCCATTTATATATGTAAACCAATGCATTATGACAAAAAGCAGTTCTGTGGTTTCCTGGGGTGGGCAATAGAGGGAAAGAAGAATTCTAAAAGGGCTTCAGGAGTCCTGAAATGATGGACACGTTCTGAGTCAGGATTGTGGTGGTGGTTTCATGGGCATATGACACTGTCAAAACTGATCGAATTGTACACTTTAGATGCAAGTAGTTTACTGTGAAAAAATTATTCCCCAGGTCTGCTTCTCTGGTGAGACGGGGCCGGGAGATGCTCTCCTCAGCTCCTTGCCTGAGTGGGCGACTCAGTCTCTAGAGCTGGCAGAAATCCTCATTTGAGGGTCCCACCAAGTTCCCTGGTCAGAGTGCTGCAGCTGAGCGGAGCAGCTGTGTGGGACTACTGCTTGGGAGCTGCAAAAAGCCTTCTTGGAATCTGACATGTTATCACTTGGGGATCATTGGCCAGCTGCTCCTGACTTGACCACACGAAGGCTCAGACTGCCCCAGTCTCTGAACTGAAGAGAACCAACACTATTAGCATATCTCTCACCACCATGAATGCAAGGTATTTCAATGAAGAGTATCAGGAGGACATCTACAAATCCCAGACTGGCAGGTGCAAGTTCTGAGGAATGGTGGAATAACCCACTGTATCTGGGTGACCTTTGGAGAAAGCTGAGACAGATCTACAACAGGGCAGTGGCTGACAACCAACTCATAATCCATCTTCTCCAACCGTGTGGCTGACAGAGCCTTGGTTCTCTGGCCAGCTGTCAGGCATGAGGTGGGAAAGCTGAATTCAGGATATTGGTACATCAGAGACCTCCCCGCCCCACATAATATCAATCAGCAAGAGCTCTCCCAGAGATCTCCATCTCAATGCTAAGACCCAGCTCCACTCAACGACCAGCAAGCTCCACTGCTGAACACCCCATGCCAAACAACTAGCAAGACAGGACCACAACCCCACCCATTAGCAGAGAGGCTGCCTAAAATCATTTGAAGTTCACAGACACCTCAAAACACACCACCAGATGTGGTACTGCCCACCAGAAAGACAAGATCCAGCCTCATCCACCAGAACACAGACACCAGCCCCCTCCATCAGGAAGCCTACACAACCCACTGAACCAAGCTTAGCTACTGGGGGCAGACACCAAAAGCAACGGGAACTACAAACCTGCAACCTGTGAAAAGGAGACCCCAAACATAGTAAGTTAAACAAAATGAGAAGACAGAGAAATATACAGCAGATGAAGGAGCAAGGTAAAAACCCACCAGACCAAAAAATAAAGAGGAAATAGGCAGTCTACCTGAAAAAGAATTCAGAGTAATGATAGTAAAGATGATCCAAAATCTTGGAAATAGAATGGAGAAAATACAAGAAACATTTAATAAGAACCTAGAAGAACTAAAGAGCAAACAAACAATGATGAACAACATGATAAATGAAATTTAAAATTCTCTAGAAGGAATCAATAGCAGAATAACAGAGGCAGAAGAATGGATAAGTGACCTGGAAGATAAAATACTGGAAATAACTATCACAGAGCAGAGTAAAGAAAAAAGAATGAAAAGAACTGAGAACAGTCTCAGAGACCTCTGGGACAACATGAAATACACTAACATTCGAATTATATCGGTCCCAGAAGAAGAAAAGAAAAAGAGAGGGACTGAGAAAATATTTGAAGAGATTATAGTTGAAAACTTCCCTAATATGGGAAAGGAAAAAGTCAATCAAGTCCAGGAACAACAAACAGTCCCATACAGGATAAATCCAAGGAGAAACACACCAAGACACATATTAATCAAACTATCAAAAATTAAACACAAAGACAACATAGTTTTGGAAGTTTTAGCCACAGCAATCAGAGAAGAAAAAGAAATAAACGGAATCCAAATTGGAAGAGAAGAAGTAAAGCTGTCACTGTTTGCAGATGACATGATAATCTACATAGAGAATCCTAAAGATGCTACCAGAAAACTACGAGAGCTAATCAATGAATTTGTTAAAGTATCAGGATACAAAATTAATGCACAGAAATCTTTTGCATTCTTACACAGTAATGATGAAAAATCTGAAAGAGAAATTAAGGAAACACTCCCATTTACCATTTCAACAACAACAACAAAAACCTAGGAATAAACCTACCCAAGGAGACAAAAGACCTGTATGCAGAAAACTATAAGACACTGATGAAAAAAATTAAAGATGACACAAATAGATGGAGAGATATACCATGTCCTTGGATTGGAAGAATCAACATTGTGGAAATGAATATACTACCCAAAGCAATCCACAGATTCAATGCACTCCATATGAAACCACCAATGGCATTTTTCACAGAACTAGAACAAAAAATTTCACATTTTGTATGGAAACACAAAAGACCCTGAATAGCCAAAGCAATCTTGAGAATGAAAAACAGATATGGAGGAATCAGGCTCCCTGAGTTCAAAATATACTACAAAGCTACAGTAATCAAGACAGTATGGTACTGGTACAAAAACAGAAATATAGATCAATGGAACAGGATAGAAAGCCCAGAGATAAACCCACACACATATTGTCAACTTATCTTTGATAAAGGAGGCAAGAATATACAATGGAGAAAAGACAGCCTCTTCAATAAGTGGTGCTGGGAAAACTGAACAGCTACATGTAAAAGAATGAAATTAGAACACTCCCTAACACCATACACAAAAATAAACTCAAAAATGGATTAAAGACCTAAATATAAGTCCAGACACTATAAAACTCTTAGAGGAAAACATAGGCAGAACACTCTATGACATACATCACAGCAAGATCCTTTTTGATCCACCTCCTAGAGAAGGGGAAATAAAAACAAAAATAAACAAATGTCACCTAGTGAAACTTAAAAGCTTTTACACAGTAAAGGAAACCATAAACCAGATGAAAAGACAACCCTCAGAATGGGGGAAAATATTTGCAAATGAAACAACTGACAAAGGGTTAATCTCCAAAATTTACAAGTAGCTCATGCAGCTCAGTATCAAAAAAACAAACAACCCAATCCAAAAATGGGCAGAAGACCTAAATAGACATTTCTCAGGAGATCTACAGATTACCAATAAACACATGAAAGGATGCTCAACATCACTAATCATTAGAGAAATGCAAATCAAAACTACAATGAGGTATCACCTCACACCAGTCAGAATGGGAATTATCAAGAAATCTACAAACAATAAATGCTGGAGAGGGTCTGGGGAAAAGGGAACCCTCTTGCACTGTTTGTGGGAATGTAAATTGATACAGCCACTATGGAGAACAGTATGGAGGTTCCTTAAATAACTAAAAATAGAACTACCACATGACCCAGCAATCCCACTACTGGGCATATACCCTGAGAAAACCATAATTCAAAAGGAGACATGCACCACAATGTTCATTGCAGCACTATTTACAATAGCCAGGACATGGAAGCAACCTAAGTGTCCATCAACAGATGAATGGATAAAAATGTGGCACATATATACAACGGAATATTACTCGGCCATAAATAGAAATGAAATTGAGTTATTTGTAGTGAGGTGGATGAACCTAGAGTCTGTCATACAGAATGAAGTAAGTCAGAAAGAGATAAACAATTACCATACGCTAACACATATATATGGAATTTAAAAAAGAAAATAAAAGTTTCTGATGAACTTAGGGGCAGAAAAGGATTGAAGATGCAGATATAGAGAATGGACTTGAGGACACAGGGAGGGGGAAGCGTAAGCTGGGACAAAGTGAGAGAGTAGTATTGACATGTATACACTACCAAATGTAAAATATCTAGTGGGAAGCAGCTGTATAGCATAGGGAGATCAGGTCCGTGCTTTGTCACTACCTAGATGGGTGGGCTAGGGAAGGTGGGAGGGAGACGTAAGAGGAAGGGGATATGGGGATATGTGAATACGTGTGACTGATTCACTTTGTTATACAGCAGAAGCTAATGCACCAGTGTAGAGCAATTATACTTTAATAAAGATATTGAAAAAAAGACATTCCCAATAAATTTGAGAACAAAAAATTATTAAAATCATAACCCCTACAATGCTCATTTAATAGTAATGCATGAGTAATTTAATGGTAATTGTAGAGGGTGATTTTTTTTTCTTTTTTTGCAGTGGTGATTATTTTAAATGCATAAAAGAATTAATATTAAGGCCTGTTGCAGGACTTCCCTGGTGGTCCAGTGGTTAAGACTCCACGCTTCTACTTCAGGGTATGTGGGTTTGATCACTGGGGTTGGAGAACTAAGATCCTGCATGCCGAGGCGAGGGGAAAAAAAAACCCATAAATAAACAAATAAAAAGACCTGTTGCATTAAGGAAGAACTATATAACTTTATTTTTCATAGCGGTTATTTGACATTTTTCAGTGCCATCTTGACAAAATCCATTGTAACTTTAAATTTAGTACAACAGTGTTATACACAGGCACTTAAACTATGCATGTGGAGGCATGTTGTAAAAATATTTAATAGACGCCCTAGTTGATGATGAAAGTCTGGGCCAGCGCCTGCCTTGTTTGGTGGTTGTGTGGGACAAGAGCCCTTGAAGAGGACCAGAGGCCCCCACTATAGTGGCCCATCTTTACCAACCTGCAGCTCCAGGGACAGGCCTAGCTCCCAAGAAGGCTCATCACCAGCTCATCTCTCATTTTCTGTTCCTCATATTTCTGTGGACCTGAAGTGGGCCTTTCCTTCTGGTGTGCCTGGCAAAAACTAGCAGCATCACTTCTCCCTCAGGTTTCAATTTTCTCCCAAGTGTCTAGTATATAGGGGTTCTCTAACAAGGACAACAAGAAAGACCTCATCCTGAGAGATAAATGGGGAAAGTGGAGGAAAGATGGGAGTGGGTGCCACCCTTTATCTCACCAAATATCAAATACCTGTCTCCCACAGTTTGCTCTTGACCTCTGTCTGCAATTTCATTCAGCTTTTCAATCATTATCTTAATAGGCATCGACCCATCATTTACCAAAATGCAGTAAGTGGGGTGATAATTATTCTAAGGATAAAAATGACATGTTTATTTTCTTTCTCTCTCTCTCAAAGGTGATGCTTGTCCATTATTTTAACTCTAGTTCTTTAAGGCTCTCTAGGATGGCTCACAGCTTCAGCTTTGTCTGTAAAAGTTGGGGAGACAGAGAGTTAAACCATCAACTAGAAAATCTGATCGCTGCAGACGTAGACTCCCAGTAGTCCAGTGCAAGTGAAAACAGCAAGTTTCTTTTAGCCTTAATTATCTGTGTAATTACCTTAGCCCAAAGAGACGCAGGCTCAGAATCTCAAGAAAGGTAGATTTCTTTCTCTCAATCCATCAGTGCATAGTCAGCAACATTTATTATGTGCCAACTGTATGAAGCAACTCTACATTAAGTCTTAAGAGGTACCGAAGAGTCATATTATGGATGTTGCTAATGAATCTTGAAATAACCTAACTACAGAATCAAGTTCATTGGAATACCTGATATGTACACCAGCTGCAAGGATTTAATATGGGGACTTAAAGAGGTAGTAGGTAAGAATAAGCAACCCAAAAATGTGTGTATAGTGGGGCAGCATCATTTTTGTGATAGTGACTCATAAGGGAGACAGGAGTTTAGGGGAAGAACAGTTAAAATGCAGGAGCTGTCAGCCAACATTTAATGGACACTTACTCTATGTCAAGCATTACCTCTTAGACTTTTGCCCACCAATCATCACAGACTTTTACAGCTCAAATGCCACCTCTTCCATGAAGCATTCTTGGAATGCTTAAACAAAACGAATCACCCTCTGCTCTGGGCTCTCAGAATATACAGCTATTCGGCATTGATATCGTTCTGTTTATTAAATAACTCAAATAAATAGTTATTTGCAAGTCTGTTCCAGCCACTAGATCCTTGAGGTTTGAAAAGCTTGTCTTACTCGTGTCTTTATCCTTGAGAACATTCATTCCCATGAATTGCACAGAATAGTTTTAATAGTTCCCTATGAGGGAAGGGTGTGATCAAACGTGATTACTGAAAGGGCACCTTGACTCCCTGCCAAGGACCCTCACCAGAAGGCTTTGTCCTGATGAATTTATGTTGGCACTTTGGGCTCAAAAACTTGATTTTGATATTGTAGAAAGAATAGTTCTATATCACAAGGGCAGACTCCTACTAACCCAGTTCAAGTGACCAAGCCATAAAACCCTTTTAGAGTTCTCAAAAATTATGGAGCCTTCTTCTCTCATTTCTTTTTGATCTTAAAGAGATGGAAATTTGGGGGAAATAAAGAACAAACAAAGGGATAAAAAAGGTTATGCTTTCTCTAGTTGCATTGTTTATTCTTGTACAAAAGCAATGTCATGCTGAATGGAGATGTCACTGGCCCAGCTTCCAGTCCTCTGCCCAAGTGGGATTCTTTAATTGTGCAAATGACGCCACCTCCTGAGCTGACAGGTAATCCCTTAATGATCTGACCATATATGAGAAAAGGGGTATCCATGTGTTGTAGCCAAATCTCTCAGGCCAGGTAGGTAATCCTTCTCCACATGTTTGTTCCTCTGAGCAGTCCTCCTTCAGAGAAGCAACTGATGATGGGTCTGTGTTGACCTTCAATCACAATTCTCTACTTCCCTGGACACAGAAAGCCAAGCTTCTTGTATTTCTATAATTAAGGCATAGAAAGCAAACCAGCAGAAATTGTAAACAAAGAGGTTTTGGACAAAAGACTTTTCTGGGGTTGTATTTTTCTCCATCTTTGATGTGGTCTATGCATGGAAAGGAGAACATCCTTTCTTTTAACAATGTCAGTTTGCTAATTCCACTTCCCACTTATGGGCAGAAAGGGTCATCCCCTGGTAATGTTTTAGGGTTTTGGACCTATAGGAAAATTTCCTCCCAAGTCATCTCTAGTATAGACATCAATGTATTAATTCATGCAGAGGGTGTTGTCCATTGGGTCACAGTTCTCTCTGCAATGGCCAAGGCCTTCCCTTGCTGCAGGCCAACCTGCTCAGGGAGCCATCTCCCAATTAGAAGGCACGGAGTGAGCATGGACTGGAACAAAATGAGTTTGTTAAAATAGTGTTTACCTAATTGATTCCAATGAAGACACTTTACCATAAAGATCATCTTCCCATACAAGATGTGAAGATACAAATATGGACTTCTTGGACTCTTCTGAGACAAGCACCATGCGGTTTACCCTGGGACTCCTCCATGCTTCATTGTGGATCCTCTCATTTGCCTGTTGATTCATTCAAGTCACAGATGTGGCTTATGACTTAGACCTCTTTCTCTTTCCTCCAAGAGACTTGTGACATCTCTGCTGTGCTTTTTCTAGCTGTTAATTTTGTATTTGAGCCCTAAAGGCAATTTTATTTACCCTCTTTCCAAATTTGTGATATATCACATCACAGATCACAAACATGATAAAAATAAGGAATCAAAAATATTTGTTGAGTGTAAAAATGTGTTATTGGGGCAGGAACCTCAACATGGTGCTTGGAATGTGTGGAGATGGAATGGAAGGACATTCTAGTAGAGTACAAAGAATTGTAAGAAAATGAGTACGAACTTGAAAATTTCTGTTATCTCTGGGTTCTTTCCTGAATAAATTATGACACCTCTGGACCTTGCATCCATATTGGCTTTTGGGGAATGGGGGTGGGAACTGAGATGCCCTTGGCCGGCTTTTCTAGATGCCTATTTTCTATCCTTCTTTCAACATTTTAACATCCAATATGAAATGGTGGGAAGGACACTGGGAGGAAAAAATGGTTAAAAGGAAGCAAAGAAAGAAGGGAGAGAGGAAGGAAAGAAGAAAGAAAGGCTGCATTTGCAATTAAAATCCTGCATTCAAATCCTGGCTCTGCCACTGACCACCTATGCTACTTAGACAAAATATTTTTCTTATCTTTCTGAATCTCAGGTTTCTCCTTCAGGAGAATATTACTACTTCCCAAGATGGTAACTTATAGGATTGACCAAGAGAATATGTATACAAATCTTAGAACAGAGACTACATGAAATGTCAATCAAATCAGACTCTGAAAACCTAGCTGAAATTGAACCACCAGAGTAAACTCTTCCCTGACTTCCCAGCCATTAGCAGTCCTCTACCTGTATACTCCCATTACACATAGTACACATCATCATTACAACATCAACCATGTCCTACTACTCTTTTTTAGTCCTTGTCCCTTACTAGATTAGAAATACCTCCATGGCATTTACCGATCCATATTCACTCATGAATCCCCAGACCTGAGATGGTCTCTTACACAAAGGAGGTCTTTCCAAATATTTGTAAAATGAATGAATGAATGTCATCAAAATCTCCAGACCTAACTAACTCAGAAAATGAAGGTGTCATTATCATTTCTGTTATAAAACATCTCTCTCACATTGTGCAATCATTTTACTTTCCAAAGCGCCAGCACATATGGCACTTTGCATTTGCACTCTTCAATTTCCAGGTGCATTTATAACTTACCTCACCAGGGCAGGTCTTTTCCAGCTCTCAATGATGTAAAATTACCCAAGAAGAGTCTCATGCATATAGGAGCTGCAATATCTATTAGTTTCTTCATGTCTTTCTTTTACAGAAAGGAATGGTGGAGCCCTAACTCCTAATTGATGTCAAAAAACACACTTCCTCTCCACAGTTTTGGGGGTTATTTTTATTGTTTTCTATCATCAATTATAATTTTGCAGCAGAAATTATTTAATTTTCCATGTATTTGTGAAGATTTTAAGAGTTATAATCTGGCTTCTCTTATGTGTGCACAGGGAAAAAAAGGGAAGAGAATTTAAGGGAAGAGAATGAGTGTAAGAAAAGAATAAGAAAGGTCTCTAAAATGAATTCAGAGTTTAAACTGGCTCTAAATACTTCACACTGAATGCCAGAGCAGATTCAGGATTTAAAATTAATGTATAATTTGTTCAGAGCCTTTTTCTTTGTTTTAGCTTGAAAAAGAATGTGATGAAGCAAGTTCAATGGATTTTCCCATTAACATTATTAATGTTAATTTAATAAAATGCACAGATTTTTAAGTGCAGTTTTATGAGTTTTACAAATGTCTATGTATACCCTTGTAATTCCATCCTGATCAAGATATAGAACATCTTCATTTCCTCAGAATTTTCCTTTCTGTCATTTTTTGGATCCCCTTTTACATCTTATTGCCCAAATCAGTGGATCTTAATATTTTGTCTCCATGGATTATTTCTTAGAATCTGATGAAAGTTACAGACCTTTCTGCACTGGGTCAGGGAAGTGGGGGTATGTGAATGAATCCCACGTTAAGGATCCCAAGAAATTTTTATTAATTCTATTAGTTATTCATTCAAAAGTCTTTATTGAGCGCTGACTGGGTGCTTGAGATAGGTATTGGGCAGACAGTGGGAAAGAAAAATGGCATCGTTCTTCCCTCCTTGATTCACAGCAAGAAATAAGAAAGCAAACCAATAAAGATAGAATTTCATATTATGATAAATGCAATGAGGGTAATTGTCAATCCAGGTGTAGTGATAAAGGACAGCATGAAGAGACTATTTTATAGATTCAAGGAATGCCTCTCTGAGAAGTTGACCTTTTGGTGGAGACATTGATATGAAAGGAAGCTAGATGTGTGAAGAGGTAGAAAAGAGCTTTCCAGCAGAGACTACAGTTTGATTGCTGCCCTATCTGAATTATCCTTTCCCTCCCCTCTATCCACTCAAATTTTGTCCTAAAATACAGAATGTTAATTTCACCCATTTACAAAGCATTCCAAATATTTTAAAAAAATTTGTATTTTCATATGACATTACTTTGAATTACTATGAAGGTAGTTTTTATTGCTTATCTATTGTCTGTGCAATGTCACCCCAAAATCTAGTGGTTTAAACAGTAATAATTGTATTATCTCTCCTGATTTTTGTGGGTCAGGAATTCAGGAAAGACTGGCTGGGTAGTTCTGGCCCAGGGTCTCATGAAGTTGTAGGTAGGTTTGGCTAGATCTGGAAGAGCAGGAAATGACCATAGGTGCTCTTTCCCAATAAGGTCTCAGGGATTCTTCATGTGGTATTCCTGGAAGAAGTACTTTAGGTTTCCTTGCAGCATGACAGTGTCAGGACAGTTGGACTTCTCCCAGTGGTTGAAGGCTTCAGGAGTGAATAAGCTGAATTGCCTTCTTTGACTTAATTTTAGAAGTCACATGGTGTTACTTTCACCATTCTCTATTCATCCGTCAGTCAAAAGATTTCAAGAAGAGATATACATTTGATGGGAGAGTAGCAAGATTCTAGAAGAGTATATGGGATAAGAATATCATTACAATCATCTTTGGAAAGTACAATCAACTGTGGGCAGGTAGGGAAGATGGGGAAGAGGAGCAGAAGAGAGTGGATTCCAAGGAGGGTGGTGGTAGAGAACGGCTCTAATAAAGACATGGAGGCAAGTAAGGGATAGATACATGGGTATATTCAGAAGGTTTGTGAAGAAGCAGAGAGTATCAGTTTGGATATGTTCAGTCACACACACACACACACACACACACACACACAAAGTGTGAAAGAGAAAATTTTGACTTGATTGAATTAAACAATAGGAAGTATTTTCTTACGTCACATGAAGTTCAAAGGTAGTACAGGAATCAAGCGTTGATTTAGCAGTGGCTTAAAAATACCATCTAGGAGTGAAGTTCTTTCATAACTCAGCTCTTCCATCTTTAACATGTCAGATTCCTACAAGATGGCTCCTTTAATGGTCTCAAAGTGACTACCACAGATCCAGGTACTATAAGTATGTATAATATATCCTGTATGGTATGCATATATAGAGACAAATAGAAACAATTATTTTCTTCCCAAGATCTCTTAAGTGTGAAAAAATGCCAAGCAGACCTTCCAGGATGTCTCATGGATCAACTCTGGTTTACATGCCGATCTCTCAACCAATCAGTGGCAGAGGGAATAAATGGATTGTCATGATTGACTTTGGATGTCCTGAATCATGTGGGAGATGGATAGAAACAGGAAAAGAGGTCATTGACAGTGAGAATGGACTTGGGGTCTTAATGAAATCATATAATTGCTAAATTGAGAGTATGGAAGTAAGTATGCTGGAAAAATAAGAGACAGTTAAAGACAGGTATTTGAAGTCAAGGCTATGATGATGTCTAGGGTGTGACTATGACAGTACTAGAATAAGATAAACAGAAAAGATCATGGAGTTACAAAGTTTGAGAAACCAAGAGACGAAGAAAAACAAGATCCATGGGGATATTAAAGTCACTCAATATGGGACAGGAATAATGATAGAAAAGAAGTTGGTAGATATCAGCAACTAAATGCTTTGCTATGAGATCTATAACTTTCATATGTAATATGTGAACACTGATATGGCCTACACTAGTATAAACTGAGGAAAAGTTAATGCACTCAGAACTGCACCAGCCTCCAAATGGTCTCCTTGACTCCAGTCTTCCACTCTGTAGCAAGAATAACTTATCTAAATAATCAATATCATCCTATTTAAGGTCTTCTAATACTCCCCAATACCATCAGGATAAAATTTAAACTCTTTAACATGACTAACAAGTTTCCTTAATGTATGGTCTCACCACTATTTCTGGATTCAGGTGGTTTCTCCAAACTCTTGATCGTACATCCTTAACAGAATAATATATTTGAACATGCACTCCTAACATGTATCTATCTGTATACTACTATATCAATATATTATTATAAAAGATGTACTAAAATAGAAATAAAATAAAATATGTAAGTTATGTGAATGGCTCCAATATAGAAAGTCAAAAGAAACTGTTTTTGAAATAGACAAATCCACAGTTATGGCTGGAGACTTCAGCATCCATCTCTCTATAACTGACAGAACAACTTGACAGAAAATCAGCAAAGAGAGAGAAGAACTAAACAACACTATCAAACAATAAGACCTAATCAACAATTATAGGACAATAGCAGAATACTCATTCTGTTCAAGTGCCCAAAGGACATATACCAAGATAGACCATATCCTAGGCCACGAAAGAAACCTCAATAAACGTAAAAGAACAGAAATCATACAATGTGCCCTCCAATCAAAATGTAATAAAACTAGAAATCAGTAAGAGGAAGAAAAGAGAAAAGCACTTGGAAGATAAAAAACACATCCCTGATGGCACAGTGGTGAAGAATCTGCCTGCCAATGCAGGGGACATGGGTTCAAAGACCCCACATGCTGTGGAGCAACAAAGCCCCTCTGCCACAACTACTGAGCCTGCACTCTAGAGCCTGCATGCCACAACTACTGAAGCCCGCAGGCCTAGAGCCTGTGCTCCACAACAAGAAAAGCCACCACAATGAGAAGTCCATGCACCACAACAAAGAGTAGCTCCCACTCGCCACAACTAGAGAAAGCCAGCACACAGCAGCGAAGACCCAAAGCAGCCAAAAATAAATAAATAAATAAATTTATTAAAAAATAATCTATGGGTCAATCCAACTCTCAACAGAAATTATTTTAATAAATAAAAGTAAATAAAAATGAAAATAGAATATATCAAACTTTGTGAGACATGGCTAAAGCAGTGCTGAGAGGGAAATTTATAGCATTAAATGTAGACAACAGAAAAGATAAAATGTCTCAAAGCAATAATCTGAACTCCAGCCTCAAGAAACTAGAAAAAGAAGGGCATAATAAATGTAAAACAAGTAGAAGGAAAGAAATAATAAAGATATGAGCAGAAATCATTGAAATTAAAAACAGAAAAAGAATAGAGAAAATCAATAAAACAAAGAAATAGTTCTTTGAAAAGATTAATAAAATCAACAAAACTCCAGAAAGACTGACAAAGAAAAAGAGAGAAGACACAAATTACAAATATCAGGAATGAAACAGGAGTTATTATAGACTTTGCATACATCAAAAGGATAATATGGAGCTATTACAAATAATTCTATACACATATATAAATACTGGGCAGACAAAATGAACCAGTTCCTTGAAAATATGCAAATTATCACAACTCATTCAATATGAAACAGATAATTTGAATATTCCTATAACTATTAAGAAAATTGAACTTTTTAAAATTTTATTTTTATACAATTTTTAAATGTTAACTTTCCATTTACATTTATTATAAAGTATTGGCTATATTCCCTGTGTTGTACAATACAATCTTGAGCCTATCTTACACCCAATAATTTGTGTCTCCCACTCCCTCACCCTTATTATTGTCCCCCCCTCCAATGGTAATAAGTAGCTTGTTCTCTGTGTCTGTGAGACTGCTTCTTTTTTGTTATATTCACTACAGTAGTTTGTTGTGTCTTTTAGATTCCACATATAAGTGATATCATACAGTATTTGTCTTTCTCTGACTTATTTCACTTATCATAATATCCTTCAAGTTCATTCATGTTGCTGCAAATGCCAAAATTTTATTCTTTTTTATGGCTGAGTAGTATTCCATTGTATATATATACCACTTCTTTATCCATTCATCTGTTGATGGAAACTTAGGTTGCTTCCATATCTTGGCAATTGTACATAATGCTGCTAAGAACATTGGGGTGAATGTACCTTTTGAATTAGTGTTTTTTTAAAGTATAGACCCAGGAGTGGAATTGCTGGGTCATATGATGGTTCAATATTTAGTTTTTTGAGAAATCTCCATACTGTTTCCACAGTGGCTGTACCAATGTATATTCCTACCAACAGTACAAGGGTTCCCTTTTCTCCACAATCTCACCAACATGTCTTATTTGTGTTCCTTTTTATGATAGCCATTCTGACAGGTGTGAGGTGATATCTCACTGTGGTTTTAATTTGCATTTCCCTGATGGTTAGTGATGTTGAGTATCTTTTCATGTGCCTGTTGGCCATCTGCACTTCCTTTTTGGAAAATGTTTACTTAGTTCTTCTGCCAATTTTTTAATTGGGCTGTTTCTTTTTTTAATGTTAAGTTGTACAAGTTTTTATATATTGTTGGATATTAATATATGTTGGATATTAATCCCTTATCGGTAATATAATTTGCAAATATTTTCTCCCATTCAGTAGGTTGTCTTTTTGTTTTGTCAATGGTTTCCTTTGCTGTGCAAAAGTTTTTAAGTTTAATTAGGTCCCCTTTGTTTATTTTTGCTTTTATTTCCTTTACTTAGGAGATGGGTCCAAGAAAATGTTGCTGCAATTTATGTCAGTGTGCTCTGCCTATGCTTTCCTCTAGGAGTTTTATAGTATCTGGTCTTACATTTAGGTCTTTAATCTATTTTGAGTTTATTTTTGTATATAGTGTTGGAGAATGTTCCAATTTCATTCTTTTGCAGGTAGCTGTCCAGTTTTCCAAGCACCATTTATTGAAGACACTGTCTTTTCTCCATTGCATATTCCTGCCTCCTTTGTAGTAGATTAGTTGACCATAAGTACATGAGTTTACTTCAATAAAATTGAATTTTTAATTTAAAAACGATCAAAAAGGCATCTCCAAGCCCAGATAGTTTTACTGTAAAATTCTTCCAAATGTTTAAAGAAGAATGAACAACAATTTTACACAATTTCTTTCAGACATAAAAAAGCGACAAATAATTCTCAATTTATTTTATAAAGCTAGTATACCAAAACCAGACAAAGACAGTACAAAACAGAAAACTGAAGATCAATATTCCTTATTAATACAAGCACAAAAATTCTCAACAAAATATTAGCAAAGAGAGTTCAGCAATATATAAAAATAATTTTACACCATGACAAATGGGGTTTATTCCAGTGATACAAGTTTGGCTCAATATTTGGAAATCAATCAGTGTAATCTACCAGACTAACGAGCTAGAGAAGAAAAACATCACATGATCCTATCAGTGGATGCAGAAAAAGTATTCATCAAAGTTCAACACCTTTTCATGATAATATGCTCAGAAAGTTAGCATAGAGGGGAATTTCCTCAACCTGATAAAGAGAATCGTAGGAAAAAAATAACTGTTAACATTATACTTAAAGCTGAAAGACTGAATGCTTTCCCCTTAAGATCGGGAAGGCAAGGATCTCTGCTCTCACTACTCTTATTCAACAGAGTGTTAGAAGTTAGCCACCATCACAAGACAAATGAAATAAAAGGAACACAGATTATAAAAGAAGTAATAAAACTGTTCCTATTTGAAAATGACATGATTTTCTACATAGAAAATCCCCAGGAATGTATCAAAAATTTTCTGGAACCAATAAGTGAGTTCTGCCAGATCACAGGATAAAAAATAAACATACAAAACCAGTTGTGTATCTATATAATACCAATGAATATATTTATGCTAAAATAAAAAATACAGTTCCATTTATATTAAAGAAAAGAATAAGGGAATACTTAGATATAAATCTAACAAAGCATGGACAAGATTTGTATTATGAAAATTACACTGTGCTGATGAAAGAAATCAAAGAACTAAATAAATGGAGAGACATACTATGTTCATTGATTGGAAGACTCAACATAGTAAAGATGTCAATTCTTCCCAAACTCATATACAGGTTTAACAGAATTCCTGTCAAGATCTCAGCAAGATATTTTGTAGATATAAATATAGATTATTCTAAAATATACATGGAAAAGTAAAGGAACTACAATATGTAAAAATTTTGAAAAATAAAAGGAATCAGTCTGCTTGATTTCAAGACAACTGTATAGCTACAGTAACCAAGACTGTGTGATAAGGATGGACATGAGAGTAGACATATAGATCAATAGAACAGAATAGAAAACCCAGAAATAGACCTACACAAATATGTTCAACTGATTTTTGGAAAAAAGTAAATCAATAGAGAAAAGATAGCCTTTCCAACAAATGATGCTGCAACAGTTGGAAATGTATAGGCATACAAATTAACCTCTACCTAAATTTCAGATCTTATACAAAAAATTAACTCAAAGATGATTGTGGAATTACATGTAAAACCATAAAACTTTAAGAGAAAAAATTAGGAGAAAATCTTTGGAAATCTAAGGACAGAAAAAAGGTTCTTAGATTGGATGCCAAAAGCACAATTCATAAAAGGAAAAATTGATTAATTTGACTTCATCAAAATTAAAAACTTTTGCTGTGTGAAAGACCCTGTTTAAATAATTAAAAGTCCACATACATGTGGGAGACAATATTTGCAAACCACATATCTGAAGAGGGACTAGCATTTGGAATATATAAAGAACTCTCAAACTCAACACTAAAAAAAAAAAAACATACAACCCAATTTTAAGTGGGCAAAATACATGAAGGAACATTTACTAAAGGAGATACACAGGTGGTAAATAAGCACATAAATAGGGCAATGCAAATTAAAACTACAGTAAGATATCTCAAGCTAAAGTTTAAATTAGTGACAACACCATACATGAGGGAGGATGCATAGAAACAGGATTACTGATATTTTCCTGATGTAAATGTAAAACTATATAATCACTCATAAAAACAGTCAATTTCTTAAAAAGTTAACTACCAAACAGCCCAGAAATTGCACTCCTGGACATTTATCTCAGAGAAATGAAGACTTAAGTTGACACAAAAGTATGCACATGAATGTTTATAGCAGCTTTATTTGTAATATCCCCAGAATGGAAACAATCCAGATAGCTTCAATTGGTGAATGGTTAAACATAGCTGCGTAGGTACATTCATATGATGAAATACTACTCAGCAATAAAAAGGCATAAACTATTGATACACACAGAGAATTATGACAAGTGAAAAAGCCAATCCCAAAAGTTTGCATATGTTATGCTTTCCTGTATAATATATATTCTGAAATGACTAAATTATACAAATGGTGAACAGATTAATGGTTGTCAGATGTTAAGGAGAGAGTGGGTTGGGAGGGAAGTGGATATGGCTATAAAAGTGAAACATGAGGAATCTTTGTGATGATGGAAATAATTTGTACCTTATCTGTGTCAATGTCAAGATCCTAGTTGTGATAGAGTACTAGAGTTTTACAATAGTCTACCACTGTGGAAAACTAGTTAAAGAGTAAACAAGACCTCTCTGTATTATTTCTTGGGACTGCATGCCAATCTAAAATTATCTCAAAATAAAAATTTAATTAAAAAATCGCCAAAGGGCTTCCCTGGTGGCGCAGTGGTTGAGAGTCCACCTGCTGATGCAGGGGACACGGGTTCGTGCCCTGGTCTGGGAAGATCCCACGTGCCGCGAAGTGGCTAGGCCCGTGAGCCATGGCCACTGAGCCTGCGCGTCCGGAGCCTGTGTTCCGCAACGGGAGAGGCCGCAACAGTGAGAGGCCCGCGTACCACAAAAAAAAAAAAAAAAAAAATCGCCAAACTCCAATTTCTAGATCTAAAAACTGAGTGAGCTCAAAACAGAATAAATACAAAGAAAACCATGCAGGCTCATTATTCTCAGCTGTTTGGCTGAAAATTAAGAGATTAAGATTGAATCTTAAAAGCAGCCAGAGGAAAAAAGACCCATTCAAAATATACTACCACAATGTGAATTATAACTAACTTTTCACCAGAAATATGGAAGCTTGAAAATAATGGAATGATATCTTCTATGTGTTGAAAGAAAAAAAATCCATCGATGTAGAATCCATTCTATATCTAGCAAAAATATCTTTACAAAAAGAAAGCAGAGTTCTGCTTTCTAGTAATAGTGGTTAGTATGGGAAGTAGAATTCTAGGATGGGCCCCATGATCTCTGTGCCCTGGTGGTACATCCTATAGAATCCCCTACCCTTGAGTGTGTTGTCTGGGGGAGACTGGTAAGCTGTTTCTAATCAATAAGTATGACAAAGCTGATGGGATGTCATTCCTGGAATTATATAAATATATATATATATAGCATACACATACATATATATTACATGTATACACATATATACATACACACACACACACACGTTTTCTTATCATGCATGAGAGAAATAAAGTATACTCCTTTTGCTGGCCTCAAAGAAGCTAACTTCCATGTTGTACCCTCCCTATGGAGAATTCTGGATGGAAGGAAACTGCCAGTGGCCACTGGAATATGGAGACCTCAGTCCAACAACCTCAAGGAACTGAATTCTGCCAGTAATTATGTGAACTTGGAAGAGAATTTTGAGTTCCAGGAAGGAATGTAGATCAGCCAACACCTCAATTACAACTTTGTGAGACTCTGAGCAGGGAACCCAGCTAAGCCATGCCCAGACTCCTGACACACAGAAACTGAGAGATAGTAAATATGTGTTGTTTTAAAGTACTAAGTTGTGGTAACTTGTTACACAACAATAGCTAACTAATGTAGTTAGAGAAACTTAATTGGAATAACCTTCCTTCAGATAACAATTATAAAACCTAGACAAAATATTCTTTAAAATCACCATAAAACAAATTAAATATATTTTAAAACATTGATATCTACAAAGTATGTTTTCTGACCACAATAATATCTAATTGAAATTAATACCAATAAGACATTGAGAAAGACTCCCTCATACTTGGAATTTAAACAATATATTTCTAAATGATCTATGAGTCAAAGAATATATATTTTGACTCAGATGAGGTTAAGAATATATCAAAAGTTATGAGATGCAATTTGTAGTGAAATTAGATCTGAAGTTATATAAGACAGAGAAAACTTAAATCAATTATCTAGTTTCCAATCTTAAAATGCTAAAAATAAACAAACAAATAAAGATAAAATTAAACCCTAAGAAAGTAAGAGAATGGAAAGATCATAGCAGAAATCAATGAAATAGAAAACAAACGAGGACTAGAGAACATTAAAAAAATTAACAAAATAAAAAAATAGTTTCTTAAAAAGATCAATAAAATTGATAAACCCCTAGGGACACTGATCAATGACAAAGAAAAAATATAAATAACCAATCTGTTATGAAAGAGAAGATACCTTTGAAAATCCTATACACATGAAAATGTTAATAGAACATTTTAAATAGCATAATGCCAATAAATGCAGCAACATAGATGAAATAGATGAATATTTTAAAAAATACAACTTAACAAAACTGACAAAAGATGAACCACAAAATCTAAATAGATTTATATTTATTAAAATAATTGAATTTGTTGTGAAAAACCTTTTCCCACAAAAATATCTAGGGGCAGGTGATTTTAATCAAACAAGAAAAGTACTATTCTTTAAAGAAGAAATAATAACAATTTTACAGGAACTCATTCAAGCAAAAAGAGGACAGGACACTTACCTACTTATTTTATGACGACTGCATTATTCTGATACCAAAACATGCACAAAGCTTGACAAGAAAAAAATATATACACCAATATTTCTCACAAACATAGATGCACACATATTGATACTTACAAAATATAAATAATATAAAAATATAAATTCATTAAAAGGATAATATATTATGACTAAGTGGGTTTTAAGCAAGTTTGGTTTAACATTTGAAAATCAAAATAATTCACCATATTTACAGAATAAAGAAGAGTGGTTATATGGTAAATTCAATAAATGCATAAAAGTCTATATTCATTCATAATAATAACTCATAGAAAATTAAAATCAGAAGAAAAATTCCTCAATATGATAAAAGGCAACTATGAAAAATCTAGAGCTAACATCATACTTAAGAGTGAAATAGTAAACTATTTAACCATAAGTTCAAGAGCAAAGTAAGTTTTCTCATTCTCACCACTTCCATTCAACATTGTATTGGAGGCACTAGCCAATTCAATATAGCAATAGAAAAATGTACAAAGATTGGAAATTAAGAAGTAAAACTTCCTTTTTGCGAGCAATATAATTATTTACATAGAAAATCATAAGTAATCAACCACACTTCCTCTCAAAAAACTATAACAACTAATAAGTGAGTTTAGCAAGGTCTTACAATACAAGTCAGGTCAATATCCAACCATTATTTTTTTTTCTATGTACTATCAGCAAACATTGGAAAGCAAAAAATATTTAATTCCAGTTACAATAGTGTCATAAACACTTCAGATGTTTAAGAGTAAATTTAACCAAAGATTGACAAGAATTATTTTCTCAAAACTATAAGTCTCCAGAGAGAAATTTTAAATGACCTAAATGATTGAGAAGATATGTCCTGTTTACAGTTAAAAATACTTAATATTCTTAAGATATTAACAATAATTCCCCAGTAATTCAACCCAACCCAACTCATGGTCCCAGCAGATTTTTTAAATAGAAATTTGCAAACTATATATGAAATTTACATCGAAATGTAAAAGACCTAGAAAAACCAAATCAATCTTCAAGAAGAATACAACTAGAGGACTTACACTATGCAATTTAAGCTCTACTGTAATGTTAAATTCGTCAAGAGTGTGGTATTTGCAAAAGGATAGACAAATCAATCAATGGAACAGAATGAAATTCAGAAATAGATTCTTTCACATGGTCAATTGATTTTCATCAAAGGTGCAAAGCAATTCGATAGAGAAAGGAAAGTTCATTCAACAAATGGCACTGGAACTAATAGATATCCATATAGGAAAAAAATACGCCTACATTCTTACCTCATACTAGTATACACAAAGTTAATTTGAGATAGATTGTAGATCTAAACACAAAAGCCAGAAAGGTAAGTCTTCTAGAAGAAAACATAGGAGGATCTTCACAACCCTTCGATAAGCAAAGATTTCCTTGAGGGGATACAGAAATCACGAATCATCAAAGAGAGAAAAAAAGATACATTGTACTTGGTCAAATAAAAATCTTCTTTCTATTCACCGGAAGATATCATTAAGAAAACAGTCAAGACACAGATGGGGCAAAACAGTTGCATATGTATATCTGATCAAGGAGTCCTTCCAGAATACAAAAACTCAATGATAAAAAAAATTTCAAATGGACAAAAGACATGAACAAACACTTGACTAAAAAAGATATAGGAATGACCAATCAGCTTGTGAAAAAATGCTCAGCTGGGAACTTCCCTAGTGGTCCAGTGGTTAAGGCTCCGTGCTTCCACTGCAGGGAGCTTGGGTTCATCTCTGGAGCTAGGATACCCCATGCCGCATGGCACGGCCAAAAAAAAAGTGATCAGCTGATACTGGGAAACACATAAATGAAAATGAAAATTATAATGAGATACTACCATACAAGAATGACCAAAATTTGATAGATGATAACATGAAATGTTGGCGAGGATGAAGAGTAACAACATTCAGCATTCCTGGTGTCAACACAAAATGCTACCAACATTTACAAAGTTAAAAATTCACCTATTCATTGATCCAGCAATTTCTCTACTGAGTATTTGTACAAAAGAAATATTTAAAATCAAATGTCCACTAAAACTTGTACAAGAATATTCATAGGAACCTTATTCATAACTGCTAGGAACTTGAAACAACTCAAATGTCCATCAATAAGAAAATGAATTTTAAATTCTTGGTAAATTTATACAATGAAATACTGTTTAACAAGAAAAAAAAAGAACAAATTACTGATAGAAATAACAAAGATGAACTTTATAAACGTTATATCAAGCATAAAAAGCCTTACACACAACTACATTTATATAAAGTTCAGGAAGGCAAAATTAATCTATGGAGACAGAAGTTAGAAAATCATTGACACAAACTGGAGCATAAGGAACATTTCTGGGTTGATCAAAAGATCCCATATTTAGTTTGGGGTGGTTGTTACATGATTGTACAAAATTATTCAGAACTAATTGAATCAAATACTTAAGATGTGTGCAATTTATTGTCTGTAAATAAAACCTCAATATGAAAGAAGCTAAAATAAGATTAAAATTTCAATGAACAATATTTCATATCTTCTTCAACATGATGCTTTATACCACTGGTTTGCTAATAGCTTAAGCATAATCTGTTCAGAATTTTAACAATAATGGATGAAAATTTATTTCTCCAATTGTCTTGACAATTGCAGTTTTATCTCCCCCCCACTCAACCTTCTTATCTGATCTGGTTAGACTGTCATTGTTTTAGGAGAAGATGAAATATCATCTCTGCCTTCTCAGTCTTCTTTTATGCTTGCTTGTATAGTATTATCTTTAATACAAGTTAGTTTCTTTGCAGGAATCTTTCCAAGTGGCTTGTCCATTTTGTGAAGGTTAGTTTAGTTATAAAACTGCCATGATACAACAGGAAATGCTCAGTGAGTCACAACATGGTTAAAACAAACAAATAAAGAGGAACTTGTCAAGTTCTGCATGCAGTGGAGCCCTGGATCTCCCCATAGGGATGCCTTTCCACATGTTAGTAACAGTTAGAGGCCCTGCCTGTCTCTCTTAGGGACTTAAGAAGGACCAGAGTGCTCATCAGTATATTAAAAATGAGTAAAGCTTATTTTATTCTTAAAAAGAATAAACATAAGTGGGGGTGGTGTTTATCCATACCCTCTGGAGAACCTATGTGCCCACCTCATTACCTTACACTGTTTCTTACCTAGCCTGTTTCTTTATTACTACTTATTATTTAGGTCTTAGATATTACTGCCCTGGTGAGTTTCTCTGACTCTTTAGGACTAAGTTAGGTGCCTCAGGGCCTTTGCACAAGAATACAGACCATCATATTTCAAGGTGAGCCTACCTGTCATTATACTGATCTAGATAACAGGGTTAAACACATTAAAAGCTTCCTTCACTATTTATTCAAGAAATTGATAGCTAATCATGTTCCCTCCGCTTTTACAGGCATCGGGGATTCCATGGTGAACCAAATGACCGGCTATCCCCATACCATCTAGGCACTGAAATTCTGGTGGGGCAGACAGACAATTAAAAAATAAATAGTGATAAGTATACGAGAAAAAATAAGGCAAGAGAGGAGGTGAAATATGAAGACAGTGGGGTTGACAATAACATCTAGTGGTCAAGGAGGACCTCACTCAGAATGTGACCTTGAGTCAAGACCAGAAGGAACCATGTGAATATATGCAGGAAAAATGTTACAAGATCATACTTGCTGAGTGAGCAAGGGCAGAAGCAGGGAGAGAAGTGGATAGGTTCAAGATAATTTTCAGAGTTAGAGTCCAGAGATCTTTCTTAAACGGGAAGGACAGCAGGGATACGGAAAAGGATGAATAAAGGATGACTCTCAGGTTTCTGCTTTCAGCTAATTGGTGAATGATGATGGCGCTTAGAGAGATGGGAAAGAGTGAGCACGTGGCGTGCACATAGGGGGAGCGTGTGGGGTGGAGCGCACAGCGGGTCAACAGTTCATGTTTGACATGGTAAATTTGAGCTGTTAGGTACATAGTGGTTACCTATTTTAACTTTGAGGACATCCAGGCTCCCAGAGCATAATTTACTTGCTGCAGTAGATTGTCTATGCCTCCCCACTTGCAATGTGACCTTGAGACACTTCGCATCAAGAGGGGAGTCTATTTCTCCACTCTTTCGATGTGGGCTTAGATATGTGACTTGCTTTGTCCCAGTCAGATATCAGCAAATATGACAAAAGTGGAGACTTAGAAAGTCATGTTGCCAAGATCATGACCGCCACCATGGGGACAAGGTGGGGTAGCCTGCTGGAAGATGAGAGACACATCACCCTGTCACCCCAGCTGATATCACTCCAACCACCAGACACAAGAGTGAGGTCACCTTAGACCAGCCCTATCAGACCCAGCCCAGACCAAGATGTGAGAAAGAAAAAAAAAGATGTGTTTGAATCACTAAATCATTTCAGCAAAACTTAATTGATACCCTTATTTCAGATCCAGAGCTGGGGAGTGGCCAAGTTAAGAATTGTAGCTTCCTTCTCCTAAATTCACTGTTTCTCCATCATTCCTGGACTAGTCTCTTTGAATATTAGCTCACACAGCCAGAACCAGGAACATTCTGGGGCCATGTCCTCCAAGCTGCCGTCTTAAAGCATGTGTGCATTAAAATCCACACCATTTGTTAATGTGCAATCTCTCTCTCTCTCTCTCTCTCTCTCTCTCTCTCTCTCTCCCTTTGCTGAGACCATGTTGCTGTAAAAGCAACCAACAGAAATCCAATTCAATCTCTGGGGAAATTTATAGAAAAAAAATCTTGCTATGCCAGTGCTTTTTCCATGGCAATATGAACCATATGGGATCTCAGAAGAAGCATCTATCACAATATGTTGCATTGCAGTGCAGGAATTGGCATCTTTTCCAATTCCTCAAAGCATAGCTAAGAGCAAAAAAAAGTTATGAGGTCTAGGCTACTGCTGACATGCTGTCCCTTTCAAAGCATTCTATTCGTTTAAGGAAAAGGAAAAAAAAAAGTAAAAAACAAACCAAAAAACTCCTGAGGCCCCAGATGTCGTCCACTACCGATCCCAGAAGTCTCTGAGCTGAAACCCGAACCCAGAACATATTAAAAATTGTAAACAGCGTCAGGGAGTCCTGCCACTGTGGGCATCCCCAACAAAATACAGGGGCTGAAGGACAGCATCCTGGGGCCCCCCATGGAATGGGAAGGAGGGTATAAAACTACTCATTCTCACTTTAGAAATGAAGAGCCCTGAGCGCTAGCCCTTGCTTTGTTACTATGTGACTGAATGACTCTGGACAAGTCTGCAACCACAGAGATGGTCAATGAAGTCATCATTAACCATGAACACTGCAGCACAGGACTCTTTGCTCAGAGCTAGGGGTGAACAGAGGTCTGTGTCCCGAGGAGAGGGAACAGGAGACTAGTACATTTCGATGTGATGGGGTGAGAGATGTGGGAGGGTCTCCTGGCCACTGAGAACAGAAGGAACCGGGGTATCTCTAATTAGTCAGAGACCACGGGGAGAATGTTGGGTGCTTGGAGTTTAGATGCAGAAAGGGAAGAGAAGGAATGTGGGGCATATCGGGAGCCTTACCGCTGATTGCCATGTAGAGGTAGGGGACCCATTAGATCCCCATCCAGTGCTGTCGGTCCTGCTTTGCCATTGAGGAAACTGAGTCAGAAGGAGAGATGGGACTCAATCCCACTCCATAGCCAGTAAGTGATGGAGTTTAGATCTAAACTCAGGCCTGCTGATCTCTAAACCCCATGCTTTTAGCATTTTAATCTTCTTGGAATATAAGACCAAAAAATGATGCTTATGGATATCTTCTGAAATATTATGGAAAGGACAACATGGCATTCTCAGACAGAAAAAGTGCTAGTTTGTTATAAAAACATCATTTTAAGTAATGAGATGGATTCTTTCTCTTCTTGCTCACTTCAGCTGAGTCTCACGCAGCCCCTCTTTCCTCTCTTGTTCCTGTGATCGAGTGTGGGGAAAGAAAGCAGTGCTTGGGAGTGTAAAGGCCCGGAATGTTAGATCCTGCTTGATCATCGCAGTGATAAACATCTCAATAATGCAGCCAGCACAGTGCCTTTCTGCTTCCCAGTGACCTGCAAGATCAATCCTGAGGCTTCTACAGCAGAAGGGAGAAAACAGCCAGAAATGGCTCAGGGGTTGGGAATCATTTTGGAGAGAAACCTGTTTCTGGCTTTTAAAAAAATTGTATTGAAATATAGTTGATCTACAATGTTGTGTTAGTTTCAGGTGTACAGCAAAGTGATTCAGTTATATACATGTGTATATATATATATATATATATATATATATATATTCTTTTTTAGATTATTTTCCATTATAGGTTATTACAAGATATTGAGTATACTTCCTGCACTATACAGTAGGTCCTTGTTATTTATCTATTTTGTATGTAGTAATATTTTTTATATTGTGTATATTTTCATCCCAAACTCCTAATTTATCCCTCCTCCCCCTTTCCTCTTTGGTAACCATAAGTTTGTTTTCTATTTCTGTGGGTCTATTTCTGTTTTGTAAATAAGTTCATTTGTATCATTTTCTTAGATTCCACATATAAGCAATATCACATGATATTTGTCTCTCTCTGTCAGACTTACTTCACTTAGTATGATTCTCTCTAGGTCCATCCACGTTGCTGCAAATGGCATTATTTCATTCTCTAAATCACTTAAAGTTGTATTCCTAACCTTTTTGTTAATATTTGACATTAGACGAAATGGTTTAATTCCACCTATGTGTGTGTGTGTTTTATGTACCTCAAATTAAATGAAAAACAATAGAAACATTATTCCAAATTAAAAGTTATAAATGCAAGAGTTTTCCCAGTCAAAATAGTTATTCAGTTTGTATCCAGTACATGGGACACACATACAGAATGACCAATGCGATTCAAAAACCACTTGATGGTAACCAGAGGCCAGTGGGGTTATAAAGAGCAGCCCAGGTGTGTGTGAGGATGGAGTTTGGGGCTGGAAAGATGGGAGGGAACAAGATAGGGGCGGGGTGGGGGTGAGAATGGAGTGCCTGCCAGGAGTTTCGTAAACAGCAACGAGAGTTCTAAGAAAAGCTTTACTAGAGAGTTCAAAAGGGGGAGAAACTGTGAATTCCAGCTTTACCACTTACCAGACCTGTGATTCAGGTAACGTAACCTCCCTGAACCTCAGTTTACCTGCCCTCCTGACAACTGGGAAAACTGCTTCTCACTTGCCAGGGGAATTAGAGAAACAAATGAATAATGCTGTTTCCCAAACTCCCCTCTTCAGAAGGACCATGTGGAGGCGTCTGTCCAAATATAGATTTTCAGGCCCCTTTCCTGAAGCTTCTGGGGCCTGGGAATGTGCTTTCAACCAGTGTTCCAGCAGCGACAGGGCCCAAAGAATGGACTGGGGCTTTGTGTCAATTTCCCCTCCTATCACCAACACGCTTCCACCCTAGTCACTTTGAATCCACATAAATATTTTCATCTATTCTTATTCTTAACTTTTCACTTTGAAATAATTTCAGACTCATAAAACTTTTGCCAAAAAAACCCAGCCGGAGTTGTCTTATGCTTTTCATCCAGCGTCCCCAATTATTAACGTCTTATATAACCCTAATACAATAATGAAAATCAAGACATCAACATGAATCCAATCTTCTTCACTAATGCACAGCCCTTATTTAAATTTTACCAGTTGTTCCATTAATGTCCTTTTTCTGATCTGGGATCTAACCGTGGCAAATTCAAATAAGTTAAATATGGTGTGATGTTAGGAAAACCCTCTTCTAGACAAGTCCCCAACAGCCCTGTAAACAGATGGGTGCTTCAATCCCATTTCACACGGACACTTTAGAGCTGTCATTATATCCCACGTAGTCCTTACAATCAAGAAATATGGATAAGCATTGAGATAATGATTTTGATGATCTTGGCACAGGTTAGTAGGATAAGTAGAAGCTCACTTAAGACACACACAAAATCATTATTCATTTGTAAGAAATCAAGGAAAAAGTGATGAAAGGCAGGCAGAAGCTTTAGTAGAGAAGAGCTTGAGATGCTATGGCCCTGTCCTTGCTTCTCCCTTGAGCAAGGCCACTCCCAGCCCTGACCACCACCCTGCTGGTCAGTCAAGGTCCATTCAATGAGATGAGCCGTGGGAAGGATTTAGCTCAATGAACACATAAGGAGGACTCAATAAATGTTGTTCCTAATTTGTTACTCTTTCCAAAGCCACTCTACTTGAAATTTATCAATTCTATCCATGAAGGGTGATAGTCCCAATTTCCAACCCCCCTTCCTGTTCTTTGTGTCTTTCATATAGCGTGGAACACATCCTGATTTATATTGTAGCTATCTGTGTACTTCTTTATCTTATCGCCCCAACTAGATTGTAAATTCTGATGCTTTTATCCCCTGTGGAAGCTTCCTGGGCTTCGTGCAGATCACACTGGGGGTAGCTGGCCTCCTAAATGGCACTGGGGCACACAGCCTGCAGATCCTCTGATTTAATTTATTACCGACGCTCTAGGCTTTAACTTGCTTTAAGCATCTTCCTATAAAGCTGCCATTGTGCTCAACATGGGGAGGCACCTCTTCTGGGAGGCAAGTCCTCCCCTCTTCAGGAAAAAGGAACACCCCTATTCAGGTGGCCCACTTATTGATAATGAGGACTTTGGGGCAAGGTCTGTATTTTGGGTACTGTCCATTGCCTTTAGGTAAAAGAGGGACAAAGAAAGCTTAAGGAGGTTGACGATACTTCCTAGCACTTTGTTGCTTCACATCTTCAAAGAACTTTACACAAATCAACTAATGAACACCTTATCACACAGCATTTAGTCTCCCCCAGGGATCTGGAAGGCTTTAGGCTTCAATGCTGCAGCCAGAGACTTGAAAGGGGTGGGCAATTTGCGGTTAACAATTGCATTTATGACTGCGTTTCCTGAAAGGCAATCACACACATCTCATGCCTTTTACTGAGCAAGTCTTGGCTGGATGTTTGTTGACTGACTGACTGAGTCCAACTGACGGGCAGATCGCTAAATGAGGCCCTTCCTTTGCCCTCCCGCTTCTCCAGGTCTCATCAAAAGGCACAGGGCAACTTCGTTTTAGAAAGTTCTTTTCAATGCCATAAGTCCCTTATAAAACTCAGATGCAAAATCTGCAACTTGTTCCTAGGAAAATGCTAAGTGCACACAGCATACGCTGCAAATGTTTGGGTGATTTTTCAGAGCGCTGCCTAAAATGTAAATTAAGACTCTGCTTCAGGTATTGTTTGGAAGCAGCCAGCTTAAAAAGGATCACCTATGTCCAGTTCGGGAAGAAATAATTTACTCTGCCAAGAATACTTTGGTTCCACTGGTTTAAAAGCATAATTTATAAGTGCAGTTGCCCTTTTCAGATTAGGCATTAAGAATATCTTGAAAGGTTCTATGAATATGTTTCACTTAAAAATCATTAAGTGAAAACAATGTGTTTTCTGGTCACAGCCATCTGCAGTGACCTTAGGGACTTGCTTTTCTTAGCCTCATCTAATAGCAGATTCTCATATTTGGGAAAATAGGAAATGTTCAGCCTGCCTTCTTAGTGTGTGGATGCGTAGTGACTAGGGAAGACTTTTCTGAAAACTTCTTGGCAGTGCCGACAGTGATGTTAACTAAATCCTCCGTAAATACCCCAGAACAGAGCTAAACAAATGACGTTAGGAAACTCTGATAACCCAATACCTAATTCCAAGCCTTATTGAAAATCAGGAAGGAAAATAATTTGTAGGCATTCAGATGGAAAATAGCCTCACTTTCTAGGAAAAGTGAGCATTTTAAGTGAGCATTTTGAGAAGGAGGCTGGGAGAGAGGGAGGAAAAGAAAGATCAAAAGGAAATTTGAAGCCCTTTGGGAGTGGCCCTCTGAAAACAATAGCTTGCACTTCAATGGACAGCCTTGAAATGCAGAAATCTACGATTCCTTCTAAAAAGACGCAAAGAAGCTTAGGTAGAGTTTACCCTGGTCCCAATATCACTGATACGTGCACCAGGGGCCGGTCATTTCTTCCTGGTGTTTTGGGGAGAAAGGAAGGAATTAGCAAATTAAGGGCCAAGAGAGTGAATTCTATGAATTAAAGCCAAGGATAAAAGAAAGGGTTTTCCATCTTCTCTCCAATTGATGTGCAAATTTGCCCTCTGCTGGCCCAGATGTCCTTAAAGGACTGAGGGGTCCAGATGTTTTCAGGAGAACAGGAACTTAGAAGTTCAAGTCCATGATTCTTAGCTAGAAATAAGAGTTAACCAGCCAGGTAGGCTTGTCTCCTTCCAGAATTTCTTGTCAAGCATCCTGGATTCCTTTCCTTGACCCATCACTTTCTTTCCTCGTTGAAAGTTACCTGAATCCAATCACTCTATCCAACTCTAGCTGCTCTTCTCCCAACTAAAAGGGTCAAGTGGCAACTATGTCAGACTCATCTGCCTACCTAGCTCAACCTGGAGGTGCAGTGAGTTTGTAGGAAAAGGCTGCTCTAATTCCTGCCCCATCCTGAACTTGAGAGCCATGGAGTTAGATCTGGTTTGGATCCTGGCTTTGAGAGGCAGGCAGCTCAATTAAACTCTTTGAATCTAGGTTACTTCATCTATAAAAAAGGCTACTGTACACATTTAATAAATTTGTGGTGAGGATTAAATAAAGTATTTAAGTATATGTAAATATATCCTGCCTCATTCTATAAAAAATTTGCAGCAGTACACCTATGTCCCCACCAGAAGCACATACTAAATTTTTTTAAAGAAGAGAGAAATTAAAATGAAGAATACTAAAGATTTAGTTAAATATGCTCTTCAGTTAAAATTAGATATGCAGTAATATATGCTCATTTTTAAACTTGAGGTTTGGGGAATATGTTTATATTTTAGAAACCAGGTTTTTTTAAAAGTCAGAGTAAATGTACAGAGACTGAAGAAAACAAAAGATACTAGTTTTTCTGTTTATTTTTCAATCAGTGACTTCCTGTGCCTGGACAGGAAGCTGAGATATCATCTGTCTGGTTCTATGTAACACTCAGGTCAAGATTTCAGAAAGTGGCAGAGAGGGGGTGGTTGTGAGACAGGTTGGGACCTGGGACCTGGGACCCTTTGCTGCAGTGCTGCAACACTTGCACCTGGACAAAAGTCTCCTCCAGCAACAAAATACAAAGAAACTATATGGGACTAAAAATAACTGTGTGCCTGCCCGATTGGGGCAAATTCTGGACCAAAAGATACAAAAATACCAGGGAAAAAAAAAAAAAAAGAACAATCCAACTGCCACTTCTGAACAGCCAGGAGTAAAAACTGGCTGTTGGGAGAAAAGCAGGGTACTGTGCATAGCTCCTGCCCTCAACACCACCAAAGAGGGGGGCGGGGCAGACCACCTAAGCCACCCGTTCTGCCTGACCCATGAACCCACCCCTACCCTCACCCCAAATAAGGAACCAGCTAATCCCTCCTCAGGGAGCCAGCAAGGCAACATGTTACTTGTTTTTGCTTCCTCCTGTGGCCTCAGGAGCCCCAATAAAGCCTTGTCTGAATCTCTTGTCTGGACTCTTATCCATTTCTATTGATTGGGAAAGGCCAAGAACCATGATGGGTATCAGTTGATGCTCCTTATCTGCACTAATATCAGATTCCTTGCATCTGAGTGGTTCCTTGTAAACCCCTATGAGATGCAAGACATAGGAATTTTTATGCCTATTCTGTAGATGAGGGAAATGGGCTTGGAAGGGAAAAATGGCTTCCCTAAAGTCACACAGCTAGTTAGTGAGGTTGCTATCCCACGTCCCTGGCTCAGAGCCCATATAATGCCATTAAACTTTTGAATCTCTACTTTGCAAATTTTCTCTACTTTTCAAAGTTTCCTTCCTTGTTCCCTCTCCAGCTGTGGTTTCATTTGTGGTCTTGTTTCTTATGAATTGTCTTTATTTTATCCAAAGATCAAGATATTAACCTCCTAGAACGGTTCTCCCTAGCAACAAGCTGCTGCAGAGATAAAGAAAAACAACGGCACCCGTGTTTCTCTGCTTAGCTCTCTTTCATACGGATGGATGGTGGTTGGTGCCCCTTGGAAAGGTTATTTCTAATGATTACTCCAAACATATGAGCAATACGTTTCACTCATTAAGCAAAATTATCAAATTCTGGTATTTTAAGATAGTTGAAAATCTGAAGGCAATCCTAATATATATATTTTTTTTTTCTGGGGAAGAAGTGTGAAAATGCTCTGTTCAAAACTTAGATATTGTTAATTTTCCTCTCCTTCTGTTTCTGCTATCACTACCAGATGACACTGGATGCCAAGCACTGTGCTGGTGCTTTACGTGCATTATCTCATTATGCTGCACAGTAGCCTATGAGATAAGCACCTTTCTCATCCCCATTTTACCAATGAAGAAATGAGGGTTAAAGGAGGTTAAGTCATTCAAAGTTGTGAAAGTAGCAAATGGTAGAGGCCATTCATATCCAGTAGTTTCTCATTCCAAAGCCTGTTCTCTAACCCTCTACTCTGCCCTGCTTTCTCTACTCCATGGAAAGAAACTACTTATGATTCTACAATAGTTGACAGTATATTCGTTTTCATAATATAAGGTTTTGGTTACAGCAGAGGAAATGGATAACACAGAGAACTTCACCATTTAAGTCTTCTATTTGGAAAAACAAACAAGCAACTACACACATATATTTATACACACGCACACACACACACACCCTCTAAATTTATGTATTATATGCCAGACATCAAGGATGCCAAAAATGATGAAGATATAATTTTTAAGAATTCACAGGTTAAAGGGGACAAGAAAAGCAAAAGTTTATACCTTTATTTAGAAGTTAGGACAGAGATACAATTACAAGGAAGTAAAAAACAATTTCTAAGGATGTCAGGAAAGGCTCCCTTGAAGAAGTACTTTCTTGAGCTGGCTTCAAAGCATGTCATCCTTCAGGAAAAATGCATTTTACGTAGCAGTCTGGGCAAGGGCAAAAGCCTGTAGCACTGGCAGAAAGTGTGTGGCGAGTAGGGGCCTGGGGCTGGTAGCAGAGATGAGGTTGTGGAGAGGGTGGTTAGCATCAGATAAAGAAGAATGTCTCTTACCCTGTATTTTTATGTCAATTTCCAATTCACCTCTGCCAGACTGTGTGTTATTAAATGGTGGTTGTATTAATATGGGTTGTCCAGAGAAACAGAACCAATAGGGTTTATATTATAATATTATAATAATATGTAATTATATATTATATATGTCATTATAGTATAAATGTCATTATATATAATTATATTATGTGTATAATTATATTACATATGTTTATATTATATTACATTATATTTATAAAGAAATTTATTATAAGGAATTGGCTCACACATTCATGGAGGCTGAGAAGTCCCAGGATCTAGTCAGCAAGCTGGTGATCCGGGAGAACAATGGTATAGTTCCAGTCCAAGACTAAAGGTCAGAGAAGCCAATAGTGTAAATTACAGTCCAAGTCTGTAGGCAAAAAAAGTCTGACCATGTACCCCCACCTCAAAGTAAGTCATTTAGAGAGAATGTGAATTCTTGTTTCTCAGCCTTGATGTTCTATTCAGGCCTTCCTTATAAGGATCAGATGAGGCCCACCAACATAGAGGAGGGCAATCTGTTTTACTCAGTCTACTGACTCAGATGCTAATCTAATCCAGAAACACCCTCACAGACACCCCCAGTATAATGTTTACTCAAATATCTGGGCACCCTGTGGTCCAGCCATCAGAATATCCTAATTTTGTTCCCAGAAAATATGGTCACCAATGCTAAGATATGTGTCTTAACGTGTTTTAAAAGTAGGGCCTTTATTAAACTACACCATATTACATAAGCATTCTAGTATTAGTATTCAATTCAGCAGAAAGGCAATGGGCATGGTGGAAAAAAATAGCCTTTGGAGCCATACACAAATTGTGGTTAGTTTCCACCCCTCTCCTTTGGGAAAATGTCCTGCTGTTTTAGAGACTCAGTTTTCTTATCTATAAAACAGGGATGATCAGAAATGATATGCAAAATATTTAACAGCTGGTTCATACAGGCACCCAGAAATTAAAAGAGAAGTCAGCTATTTTGGGGGGGCAGGGAGGGTGCATCATTGTGTACCACCCACATATCCACCCTAGAGATGATGACACCCACTTCATGGGAGAGAAGTGAGGATTAACTGGAGAAACTGAGCCTATAGAGACACTCAGCAATGGTCAAACTGGTCAAGAGCTCATCTTCTGTCTTCTCATGTCTTTGAAAGAGATCCTGTCTTTGTCTTCTAATCAGGCAGATAAGGTTTCTCTCAACCTTGCCTCTTTGTGGCAGGTGGAGATCAGCTCATCTCTCATAACCTCTGCAGGCTCTGAAGGATTGCTTTGGGTCTACACAGTCACAGTGAAGTTGGGGCAGAGGCCATTGTGGCCACAGAGATCTTAGTTTTACAAAGGCAGCAAATAGAATTTCTCCTTTCGGGCATTTTGGCAGGATCTAGGATAATTAAAAATGCAAACTCCCTTATATGTGAGAGACTGGCATGTGTTTCTTTCTCCCTCCAGTGTGCCTTCTTGACAGCAGAGGCTAGAAAGCTAGGCATTGCCCACACTCCCTTGCAGATAGGGTTTTGAAGGTAAATTAGATTCCATCAATCTGAAGTACCGTATGAGTTTTAATTGGCAAAAATGAGGCAGACACTTTGTTCCTACTCTATCTGGGGTCTTTAGTTTTGTGGGCATTAAATCCAGGGCATAGGGCATCATTTACCAGTGCAGGGCAATTCTGAAACAGCAGCAGCAGCAGTGTCATTTCCTGATCCTTTCTGATACCTGATCTTGGTGCTTTGATCATGGCTCCATAATGGTGTGGTTCTAGGAATTGAGCATTGTGTGGCAACTTCTCAATTAGGCAGCAGCTTCTTTGGTGGGTCAGTCCAACAATGTAATTTTGAGCATTATTCCTGAGATTTCCAACTGGAGTCTCTACCTCCTGGAGTGGACTTGATGTTCTGCAACTAAATGTAGGTGGGTTACATTCTTGAACTCTTCTTCTGAGAATTTAGACATAGATATACCTGTGATCTATGTGTGTGCAAAATGCATGCAGAGCATTCACCAAAGATTGCTTCATACTAGGAAAAAGCTGAAAATAACCTCAATGCCCATTAACAGGGATTGATTAAATAAATGATATTGTATCCATACAATTGAGATTTATACTGACAATTTAGTTTGTTTAAAGGAAATAGATCTAGCTATATGGCTGTAAAATAAATGTATAAAATGTTGGTAATGTTGCTAAATATTTTAATTTTTTGCATGGGTAGCCATACCTACCACTCACAGACCGTATACTTAGGGAACAATAACTCCACCTCTGGCTCTGGGGTGGGTTCTTATTCATGTAGCCCCATCCATTCCTAAGGTAATTGCTTCTGATAAAGGCACATGACCCAATTTATGCCAATGAGGTGTGAAAAGAAGTTGCCTTGAGCCTCAAGGGAAAAAATAATAAAATTAAAGCTATCTGGCTCTTCTGAGAGAACTTCAAGAAATAACTTCTCTCTCTGCCTACATATGGACACGTAACTATGTAGTCCTGGGAATGTTAGCAAGTCATCTTGCAGCCAAAATGGGAAGCCAGCCTTAGCAATCACACCATGAATTGCAGAGCAAAAAGAGGGACATTTGGTAACATAATGAAGCCACTGAGTCAAATCAATCTTGAACCAATCTCTTTCTCTGAACTTCCAGTTATATGTCACCAAATCCTTTATTACTCAGGACAATATGAGTTTGTTTTTTGGTTACTTGCAATGGAACATGATCTATAAGTTAAATGGGAAAAAAAGTAAGGAGCAAAAAAGGATGTGTAAGATAAGTACCCATTTGTGTTAAAAAAAAACCCCAAAATTTAAAAAATTCATATATATAAAGGCACTTGACTATACATAGAAAATTTTTAGAAAGAAACACAACTGTTCACTGTGATTATTTCTTAGGAGTAAGTTTGGGAGTTCCAGAGTAAGAGGAAAGCTTTTCATTATTTTTTTAAATTCAAACTTGTTTACTCAATTGCATACATTGCTTTAACAATTATTTTAAAATATTCAATAAAAGCATTAGTTCTGTTCATACAGAAATATCTCCACAAAGGATTGGGTTGGGATCTATTTAATAACTGTGTAGGCAAAAGAAAAGGCAGAGAGGGGAGGAGGAGAAGCCCCTCTTTGAGTCACGTGGTCTCCATCGGAATGGGAGGCAGGGAGCAAGCAGACTCTATACCTCTCTTAGTTGAGTGTCCCTCAGGAAAAGGCAGCTGGCTTCAGGTTTTAGATGTAGAGAATGCTGAGGATCGTCTATAGACAACTTGCCCTGAGGTTTGGTTGACCTCATGCAGTTAAGCTGTCTCTGTTAGGAATCTGGAGGATACTGAAGGAGGAGATACGTTCTTGAGTTCTCCTTTGTTTATGCAGCTGAAGAACATTGGCTTTCTGTGTTTGAGGCTTCAGCAGAGGAGCCAGTGGAGAACCAGGCACCATTAGTTTTTTGCATCAGCTTCCCCAGTGGCCACAACTTCAGAGCAGACAACGAAAGCCAACCTCTTACAACATTCTTCCTCACACCAAACATCATTAGCCATCACTAGAGACCTTGCCTGGCTTTTTCATACTTCCCTGTCTGTGTTCTTGCTGCTCCCTGTGACTTGAAGGCTATCGCAAGTTGGGTTTCCCGGCAAGCACACTCTGAAAAGATGATTAGTGAGCAGGAAGTTCACAGGGGAGAACTCTTGCAGAAGTGGGCAGAAGGGAAGGTTGAACTGCGGTGCTGAAACGAAAAGCTCTTATTTCACTCCGTATTCTCCACACTCTAAGGAAAAAAACTCTTTTTCTTCTATTTCACTACTCATACTTCTTCACCTCTGGTCACCAAATGTGTGAAATTTTGGCACAAAACAATTCTCTGACACCAGCTGGAGGTCTTAACAATTTAATTCAATTCTAACACTATCTACCTGGCGGTAGCACAGACCCTACAAGGTTGAGGGCTCCGTCCTACAAGACTGTCCCTCCCACTCCACTTCAGATGCCAACTACAAGTCCAGGTTTTCACCTGTGCTTCTAATCAACAGGCTATAAATTGAAGTTTCCCAGGACCTCCTTCTCAGGTTCAATAATTTGCTAAAATGGTTCACAGAACTTAGGAAAACTGCTTACTTATTAGATTACTGGTTTGTTATAAAAGGATACAACTCAGGAGCAACCAGATGGAATGGACGCACAGGGATAGGTATGTGGGAAGGGGCACAGAGCTTTCAATGCCGTCTCTAGACACGCCACCCTCCCAGCACCTCCATGTGTTCACCGACCCAGAAGCTCTCTAAACCCCATCATTAAGGATTTTTATGGAGGCTTCATTACATAGGCACAATTGATTAAATCATTGGCCATTGGTAGTTAATTCAACTTCTGGTCCCTTTTCTCTCCTGGAGGTCAAGGGATGAGGCTGAGATTTCCAACCCTCTACTCACATGCTTTGTTCCCCTGGCCATCAACACCCATCCTGAGACTATGCAGGAGCCCCAGCCACCAGGCATCTCCTTAGCATATAGAAGAACAGTTATCACTTCAAAAATTCCAAGGGTTTCAGGAACTATGTGTCAGGAGGAAGGAGGGCAGAGACAAATATGTAGTTCTCATTATGCCACAGGTTCAGTCTAACAAGGCCTTGGCTAACACAGCAGGAGCCTGAGGTTGGGATGGCCCTTCAGCGTTGACCCAAATTGGGGTAAGGAGATGAGTCTACATATCCCTGCATCAGTCAGTCATAGGATGCAGGTACGCCAGGGAAGAGGGGCCACCATTGGTGAGTGGGCTCTTGCCTGCTGCAGGCTGACAGCCAAGAGCTAAGACAACCTTCCCACAGCTGAAGCATAAGTCTTTCAGGCTTGAAGGGGACCGGGAGGGGGCACAGCACTGTGTTCCCCACACATGTTCCCCATTCTCATATGCTCATCAAACCCCCCTGCTCTCCCCCATACCTGCTCATGTAAACTCCATTCTAATAGGACCATCCATGTGCCGCTGATTTCAGTGTCCTGTCCTGAACGTTTACCTGCAATTTTTCTCATTATTTCTCAATGAAAAACCACGTGAGTCCACCTCAGTGCTAAGCATGTCTCAGTCATCATCTCATTTAATAGTCCAAACAACCTATGAGGTCAGGACTACCATGCCCCCATTTAACAGGGGAGGAATCTGAGTCCCAATTAGGTTAGATAACTTACCCAAGGTTGCAACTGCTAATAACTGTGCGTTCCCGCTTACCAGTAACGTTGCTTATCACAGATGGATCTCAAAGGGCAGCCTCGAAGGGAAAAGAAGTCCTAGCAGCGCAGTTTGAGGGAGTCTGCGGAAGGAGAGAGCCGCAGATAAAAATGGCGGCTTCTGAAAAAAAACAAAAAGGCAACTTCAGGGAGTGGGGAGGTTCTGAGTTACTTTCATCCATGGCCATCAGCCCCCCCCCCCAAAACAATCTAAATCACATAGGTTAAAATGAAAAGACACAACACTTGGTCAGATATCCCTTTCACCATTTCTACGTCCCTCAAATTTAGAAATTCTCCATCACCACTGGTCAGACTCATCCCTGCCTCTTCCCTCCATGGCTCTGGAAGTCCCATTACACAGAATGGAAACTATGAATCAAACGTACTAAAACACTGGCTATATGTACCCTAGATAGTTTTTTTTTTGAGGGGGGGGGCTGCCCTATGCAGCTTGTGGGATCTTAGTTCCCCACCCGGGAACTGAACTTGGGCCACCACAGTGAAAGCACGGAGTCCTAACCACTGGACCGCCAGGGAATTCCCCCCAGATAGTTATCAGGACCCAAGTTCCTGTAGGTCTACACTATTTCACTGTGTCTTGACAACTCTTCCCTCTCTGCCCAAGGGGCCATTTAAAAAAAATTATTACTATTATTACCATTAAAAAAATCATATGAGCCTGTTTATAAAATTAGAATGTAGAGAAGAGACTCATCCTCCCCTCTCCACACACCCCAACTCTATCCCAGGCATTGGGCTAAAGGGACTAAGGTGGTGGTGCCCACAATTTCTAGTCACAGCCCTTATTTTTATTTATTTATTTTTATTTATTTATTATATATATTTTTTTGCTGTACGCGGGCCTCTCACTGTTGTGGCCTCTCCCGTTGAGGAGCACCGGCTCCGGACGCGCAGGCTCAGAGGCCATGGCTCACGGGCCCAGCCGCTCCGCGGCATGTGGGATCCTCCCGGACCGGGGCACGAACCCATGTCCCCTGCATCGGCAGGCGGACCCTCAACCACTGCGCCACCAGGGAAGCCCACAGCACCTATTTTTAAAAGAAAGAAAAGAAAAAAGAAGCCTAAATGACGCTATTATGGGGGCTAATTAAACGTCTTCTTTGCTGTTACAATGCATTCATTTTTGAGGATCGTTACTTTTTGCGTAGCTTCATTCAAGAGCTCAGTTTAAGGTTTTACTGTAAGGAAACCACAAGGCAAGGCTTAAAGCCACAGGCCGTGCTGCCACCAATGACAATGTGTGGACTGCCAGGAAAACTCCAGGAAGAGAACGTGATTATAGAGCTGCCACTTCTTCTGAAGTACATGAACCCCAGGGAGAGGAGAACAGCTCACTCTCTAGGAGATCCCATGAGTTTATAGATAAGGGTGTGTTTGCATATAGCCTTTAGCTAATGTTCAAAATTCAGGGTGTTCATTTCCTACTTAGCATTCATTTATTCCATAAAGAGACATGAGTTGCCCTAGGGGCCCCAGGTACTCTGATGTATGTGGGGGAAGAGGGCAGAGAGTCGGGGAGGATCAGAGATGGCTCCTGAGAGAAGGCAGCACATGAGCTGGGCCCAGTGGGTTGGGGCCCTGGAGATAGCGCAGATTGCTGCTGGGGGACCACGCACATCTCTTTCCAGCCCATGCTGTCTCGTTTTGTTTCACAAGGCTGGCCACAGTGGGATTCTTTACACCGTGGGTACGGCAAACACCACAATCAGGGCTTCTTCCCCAAACCCTTTGGAGAGCCAGTGTACCAGCACCGCACTGGCTGGACCTCATTTTCCAGATAGAACCTGAGGCCGAGAGAGGAAGGATGTTTATGTTTAGTCTTCTTTAGTGCCAGCACGCTGTTTGGCACACCGTAGGTACTCAGGAAATATCAAGTCACTAAAACTGGGACCCTCGAATTTCTTACCTCCTCCTCCCTAAGTTATTGATCAAATGTATGTGAAAGTGTAGAAGATAATGCAGTTATTCTAAACTAAAATGGAGTTGCAGAAACAGGTACCAAACCTTAGAAAATGCAACACTGCATGTTACAGAGAAAATAAATGGCTAACATATTCCACCCTAGCGAAGCTCTGAGTACCCTTTCTTTCTAATCAGATTAGATACTTGACATGAGCCCTTGCAGATCTCCAAAGTGTGGCCCAGATCAGCAAGGCGATTTTGGACTAAGGCTCCCCATTTGAACAGTAAGTTTTCATTCACTACACAGACTTTTCAGGCACTGAACAAAACATTAATCCAAAGTGAAACTCTGTATGGCAAATATTTAGGTAAAGGCCAAGGCCAATTTCAATAGATGATACCTGCAAGTGAAAAAAATACCTGCTGACATTTGGAAATGTGTTGGCTAAAGTGAATATGAACGAAAGTATATGTTTTCCATTAGAAAAAGATAGGAGTTAGATATGAGAGAGGAATGATAAGGGGTACCCACCTGTAACAGCTTATTTTTAGTCTTACCTTTTTCAAAGTGCTCAGAAAAAAACTTGTTAGCGAGATAAACAGCACCACAAAAACCACTCACTGATACTGTATTGCAAATGTCCAATTGGAATCAAATTACAAACAAAACCCAGTTCTGAACCCTCAATGTATAACTTACATTCCTCCTTCTGCCACCCCATCCCCCAATTTCCTCCCACCCTCCACTCTGGTAATGATGTGAGTGCTCAAAAGTCAAGACTGGGTTAAGAGGGGACCAAAAAGAATGTTTTAGATGAAATCAGATGTGACCCCTGGAATCAAAAGCATTTGCTGAGCATGGTTTTAATTACGGGGACTCAGTCAGCTTCCCAATACCCCTCTTTGCTGCAGCTTGGTGCACCTCCAAAAATGTGCACGGCCTGCCAACCTGCCAGCAGGAAGGGTTTATGGCCTCACACTCCATTAAAAAAAATAAATAAATCAGAAGCCCCTGAGGCAGTCACATGTTTAGAAGCAATGAAATTGCAACCTGTCCCCCTCTTCTTAGACATTTAAATTCCCAGCCCAGGCATAGCCTTACAAGCTAAGACTAAACTTTATTGTGAAGGAATTAAAATTCTTTAGCTCTGATGCAGTCTGGTTTATGGCATATGGCCCATAGCTGAAGTCCAAGGGCTCATCCTGTGTTTTCTGACCTCTCATAAAATTGTCGAGGCCTAATGGAAGGAAAGAGTTTTGCATCTTAAAATAATGTCAGTACTTCATTACAAGCTCGAGTTCTTTAAACAAGGCAGTCGGTTGAACTCTAAGAGTGAGGCCACTTCAAGATGCAAAGGAAATGAAGTCCATAAATGCAGGAGTTTGTATCTAATATTACTGGGTGGCGGGGGGAGTGGAGGTGTGAATTTCTAAGTCTCTTGAAAGACATGAGAGAGCTTAGGAATGAAAGCAAAGAAGGGTCACTACCCATGGAGTGGGAAAGAGAATCTAAAAATATTTAGCTTTGAGAGAGAACAGTGCCAACCATCAAAACTGTCCTCTTCAAATAGTTGAAGTGGTGGTGTGATCATTGATTTTATGAGTCAACTTGGCTAGGAGATGGTGTCCAGTTATTTGATCAAACACCAGTCTAGCTGTTGCTGTGAGGTACATTTTAGATGTGATTACCATTTAAATCAGGAGATGGAGAAAAGCAGATTACTCTTCATAATGTGGGTGGGCCTCACCCAATCAGTTGAAGTCCTTAAGAGAAAAGACCGAGCTTCCCTGAGGAAAAAGGAAATCTGTCAGCAGATGGCCTTCAGACTCAAGGCTGCAACATCAGTTCTTCCCTGGGTCTCCAGCCCATGGCCTGCCTTGAAGATATCGGACTTACCAACCTCCATGAGCTAGTTTCTTAAAATAAACCTCTCTATACATAAAGGTGCCTGATTGATTCTGTTTCCCTGGAGAACCCTGACAAATAGGGTTGATATATGAAGAAGAAAGAGAGCTAGTGTTTGGTGGGTACACGAAGCACTTCTTATGATTTCCCACTCATCTCTTTAATCCTTACAACAACCTTGCAAAGTAAGCAATTCTCCCATTTTCCTGATTGGAAAACAGGTTTTGATCTTTTCCAGAATCACAAAGCAAGCAAGTAGCAGATCTTATATTCACTCAGGTCTGTCTTTCTCCTTCGCCCATGTCATTTTGCAGGACATCATTTGGCTGCCCTCCAAGGCTTGTTCTGTGTTATTCCAGAAAGTAGAGCAAGGCCTTGTGCCTCCACAGGGACAGAGTGAGAAGATGATCTGTAGAGAGAAGTCAGGTGAGAGAAAGTAAGTCCTAATGGCATCAAGGTCTCAGCTTCCATGCTCTCTGAGGCCAGTTCCACCCTGCCCCTCCATGCCAGGTGTATGTTTTGTTTTTTACCACCTTTATGGAGGTATAGTTGACACACAACAAACTGAGCATATTTAAACTGTACAGTTTGACAAGTTTGACATGTGTGTACATCCATGAAACCGACATCACAATCCAGATAACGGATATACCATCACTCTCAAAAGCTTCCTTGTGCCCTTTTACAATACTTCTCTCCAACCCTCCTTTCATTCCTTTTTGCCAGCCACCACTGGTCTGCTTTTAGTCACTATAGATTACTTGGTATCTTCTGAAATATTACATACTAATGGAATCATACCATATGTATTCTTCTTAGGGGGAAGGGAGTTCTGGCTTTCATACAGCGTAATTATTTGGCAATTCATCGTATTGTGTTTTAGTGACTGTGCTAGGACACAAATTTAATTCATTATTTTTCAGTCCTGAGTATTATTCCATTGTATGGCTATACCACTGCCTGCTTATCCATTCATCTGCTGGTGGAAATCTGGGTGGTTTCCAGTTTGGAGCTTCACAAAGAAAGCTGCTCTGAGCATTCTTGTACAGGTCTTCATGTGGACATCTGCAGAGGTCCGGAGACGATGACTTATTATGTACTCTCCCCAAACTCAGCCATCCTCTTGCATGTATTTATTTGCTTATTGCCTGCAGCTGTTGTTACATTAAAATAGTAGAATATGTAGCATTTTGGCTTACAAAGCCTGAAATGCTTACTTGACAGTTTCTGAACACGTGTTCTTAAATAAATTCTTAGGAGTTAGTGATTAGACTAATAGGTGTATGTTAGCTTTTCATAGAAATGGCTAAACTGTCTTCCAAAGTGGTTGTACCATTTTACATCCCCACTAGCAGTATATGAGAATTCCAGTTGCTCTATATCCTTGCCGAAACTTAAAATGCTTATTCTTTTAAATTTTAGCCTTTGTAATATATGTGTAGTGGCGTTTCACTGTGATTTAAATTTGTATTTCTCTGATAACTAATGATATTGAACCTCTTTTCACGTGTTCGTTTTTTGTCTCTATATCTTTTTTGGTGAAGTGTCTACTTCAAATATTTTTTCCTATTTGGGAGAAGGAGCATTTGTTTCTTATTATTCAGTTTTGAGAGTTCTTTATATATTCTGGGATACAAGTCCTTAATCAGATATGTGATTTGCTAATATTTTCTCCCATTCTGTAGCTTGTTTTTTCATTTTAGTAGCAGGATATTTTACAGAGCAAAAGTTTTTAACATTGATGAAAGCCCATTTATAATTTTTATTTTATGTATCATGTTTTAGATATTATGTTTAAGAAATCTTTGCCTTACCCAAGATCATAAGACTTCCTTCTATGAGTTTTATACAGTATGTCCCCTACATACGAACCAGTTCTGTTCCAACAGTGCGTTCGTAAGTCCAATTTGTTTGTGAGTCCAATAATGTTAGCCTAGGTACCCAACTAACATAATTGGCTGTATAGTACTGTACTGCAATAGGTTTATAATACTTTTCACACAAATAATACATTAAAAAAACAAAAAATAAACATTTTAAATCTTACAGTACAGTACCTTGAAAAGTACAGTAGTACAGTGTAACAGCTGGCATACAGGGGCTGGCATCGAGTGAACAGGCCAGAAGAGTTACTGACTGGAGGAGGGAGAGGAGGTGGGAGATGGTAGAGCTGAAGGATCGTCAGCAATAGGAGACGGAGGGCAAGCTGCAATTCCACTCACACCTGACGTTAATGGCACAGGTTCTGGTTCCTTGCTGGATTCAATTCTATCTACCCTCTTGAAAAAATGATCTAGTGATGTCTGGGTGGTAGCTCTTTTTTTCTCATCATAGATGACACTGAAGCACTGGATTGTATTCTGAATGGCTGCTGCAACCTTCGTGTACCATTCTACGTTCGGATACTGTGCCTCAAAAACTAAAAATGCCTCCTCAGATAAAGAAATTTCCCTTACTATTTCCTGCTTTGTGAATCTCTTTGGTTCTTCAGTTACTTATACTTTCTCTTGTCTCTCTTCATCCTGTCTCTGGGCCTCCAATTCCATCACGTCTTCATTAGTAAGCTCCTCATGTGGCACAGCAAGGAGTTCAATGAACTTGTCCTCTTGCAGATCTATTTTGAAATAAAGATACGGTACGACTGTATTCTATACAGTACTGTACAGTAAAGTACACAAAAGCACAACCACTTGTAGAGGATGCAGGCATGTGACAATGTACGCCAGACACGTGAACTAACTTACGTGATTGGACATGCAAAGGCACATTCGCATCTTTGAAAGTTCACAACTTGAAGGTTCGTATGTAGGGGACTTACTGTAGATTGGCGTTTTACTCAAAACTATTTGAGAACCATTGAGAAATGATCGAAATTAAAAAAAAAAACAATTTGGGGGGCATATGGATAGCTAATCATTTGTTAAAAACACGATCTTTTCTCCACTGAGCTGTCTTTGCACCTTTGTTGAAAAGTAATTGATCATATATGTGTAGGTCAATTTCTGGATTCTCCACTCTATTTCATTTCTCTGTCTATCTTGATGTCACTACCACACTGTCTTTATATTGTGGTAGATTCATATGAAATATTGAAGTCAGGTAGTAAAAGTCCTCCAATTTGGTTCTTCTTTTTCAGAATTATTTTAGGTATTCTATGTCTTTTGCACTTCCATTTGAATTTTAGAGTCAACTTCTTAACTTCTACCAAAAAAAATTATCTTGCGATTTTTTTTTTTTTTTCGGTATGCGGGCCTCTCACTGCTGTGACCTCTCCCGTTGCGGAGCACAGGCTCCGGACGCGCAGGCTCAGCGGCCATGGTTCACGGGCCCAGCCGCTCCGCGGCATGTGGGATCTTCCCAGACTGGGGCACGAACCCGTGTTCCCTGCATCGGCAGGCGGACTCTCAGCTACTGCGCCACCAGGGAAGCCCTATCTTGCGATTTTGATAATTGTTGAATCTATAGATAAATTTGGGAAAAATCAATCACTTAATAATACATAGTCCTCTGACCCATAAAATAATATATCTTTCCAACTTTTTGTTTATGTGCTCTTTAATTTTCTCAGTTTTGTAATTCTCAGTATACAGGTCTTGCAACCACCAACTGGTTGGGACAAACTGTTCCTCTTGCACAATAATGTAGAACCACAAACAAAACAACATCCTGTCTTTATTTAAAATGTTGATATTTTACTAATCACAGATTTTGCATTAATTTTGGTATTTTAAAAGATTACATTATAATATCATTTATCTTTATTAGTCAGCTTTTGGTGCTCCCTTTAGTTCTGGTATTGAGGTGAGTGTTTCATGTAGCCCACCCTCATTCCAGCTCCATCCAGGTATTTCATATTTATTGATGCTAATTTTTAATTTCAATTTCCAAAAGTCGTTACTAGTACACAGAAATACAATTGATTTTTGTATATTGATCTTGTATCCTGCAAACTTCCTAGACTAACCTATTAGTTTAGGTACATTTTCTATAGATTTCTTTGGATTTTCTACATATTTGATCATGTTGCCAGTTTTCTGAAAGAGATTGAATAGAATTGTTATTATTTTTCCCTTAAATCTTTGGTAGGATTTATTATGGAAGTCATCTGGGCCTGGGTTTTTCTTTGTGGGAAGGTTTTTAACTACAGATGCAATTTCTTTAACAAATATAAAGATGCTTTGTCTTTTTGTTTCTTGAGTCAGCTTTAGTAGGTAGTTTATGTCTTTTAAAGAATTTGTCAAGGAAGTTATTGGATTAATTGGCATAAAGTTTTCATAATATTCTCTTATAATCAGGTTAATAGAATCTGTTTGTATGCCATGTTTCACATTCCAAATATTGGTAATTGATTATTTGTTTCTTTCTCTTTTTTTCCTGGTCAGTCACCTCTCTTCTAGAAAAAAAAAAAAAAAACTTTGAATGCATTGATTTTTAAATTTTTTTTTGTTTTTTATTTCATTGATTTTCACTTCAATTTTTACTATTTCATTTCTTTTTACTTTGAGTTTCATTTGCTCTTTTTAGTTTCTTAAGAGAGATTAAGACTTTAGTTTCTGAGACTATTTTCTTTTCTAACATAGGTGTTTAGTGCTGTAATTTTTATTTAACTACTGCTTTAGCTGCATCCCACAAATTGTGATATGTGGTGTTTGCATTTTCATTCAGTTCAAAATATTATCCAATTTCACTTTTGATTTCTCCTCTGACACTTGAATGTGTTACTTAGTATCCAATTATTTAGGCTTTCTTCAGATATATTTCTTTTTTTTAAATTTTTTAAAATAATTAATTAATTAATTTTTGGCTGCATTGGGTCTTCATTGCTACGCACAGGCTTTCTCTAGTTGCGGCGAGCGGGGGCTACTCTTCGTTGTGGTGTGCGGGCTTGTCATTGCAGTGGCTTCTCTTGTTGCAGAGCACGGGCTCTAGGTGCACAGGCTTCAGTAGTTGTGGCTTGCGGGCTTCAGTAGTTGTGGCTTGTGGGCTCTAGAGCGCAGGCTCAGTAGTGTGGCGCTTGGACTTAGTTGCTCCCCAGCATGTGGGATCTTCCCGGACCAGGGTTCAAACCCGTGTCCCCTGCATTGGCAGGCGGATTCTTAACCACTGTGCCACCAGGGAAGCCCCTCTTATATATTTCTATTACTGTTTTCTAATCTGTTACTGAACTCAGGTTCGGCTGCTCACCACTCAAAAGCCAATAATCAAGAGGCAAGTGTCAGTAGAAAAGAAAGCTGCTTTAATCAGAAAAGCCAGCAATCTGGGGAGAAGGTGGACCATGTCCCGAGACCAACTCCAGTGATTCTGCTCAGCTATGACAGTTTTTAAAGGGAAAAAGGGGAAAGAATCTCAGTGAATCATCAAGGCAGGAGGCTGGATTCTGCATCATTCTTTGTTGAATGCAGACTGACTGACTCTTTCTTCAGATGTTATCCTGTCCTTGTGATCTGCCTGCAGAACTGACAAGGGGGCTTTTGGGGGTAGAGAGCTAGTCATTCTTTAACTACTTCATTCTTACTTCTTTTAATCTAGAAAAAGAATCAACAGGTTAGGCAAGGCATGGTGTGTGTTCAGGAGAATATAAGTCAGGAATTAGATTAAATTGCCTAGTGATCTCATTCCTATAATTATGTTCTTTTACCATTAGAGGGGAACAAAAGTGGGCAAACAGGAAAGGGGCCAAAAAAGCTGCTTTCAATCTAAACCCAATATGCTCAGAGATTATATTTTATATGAATTTGATCCAAATTATAGAGATTTTTGTGACCCAGCATATAGTCTATTTTGATAAATAGTGCATGTGCACTTGAAAAGAATGTTAATTCTGCCATTATTGTGTGGAGTGTTCTATAAAGGTCAATTAGGTCAAGTGACCATAAGTGTTGTTCACGTTTCCTATATCTGTCTTAATTTGTTGTCTAGTTGTTCTATCAACTATTGAAAGAGGAGTATTGAACTCTCCCAATCTATCTGTGGATTTATCTAGCTCATTTTGCAGTTTCCCAGTGTTTGCCTCATGTATTTGAAGCACTGCTCTTATGCACATACACTCAAGACCCTCTGGTATGTTTGTGAATCTAAAAAGCCCAGTAGACCATCTTGTGGCCCAACCTTTCACCACCACACGTTGTTGACAATCCTGAGGTCTCACCCTGTTCCTACATGACTAGGAATAAACAATATGTCTCCCAAACTAAATTGCTTCAGAAAAGAAGAATCCAAGCACATATTTTTAAAGATGTTTTCACTTTTTATGGTACTTGAAATCTCATTGGAGAAGAAAGACCATGACACTAGAGTGAAAAATGCAAGGCCATTTCTTTTTCTTTTTTTTCTGTTTTTTTTTTTTTTTTGCGGTACGTGGGCCTCTCACTGTTGTGGTCTCTCCCGTTGCGGAGCACAGGCTCTGGACGCACAGGCTTAGCAGCCATGGCTCATGGGCCCAGCCGCTCCGCGGCATGTGGGATCTTCCTGGACTGGGGCACGAACCCGTGTCCCCTGCATCGGCAGGCGGACTCTCAACCGCTGCGCCACCAGAGAAGCCCAAGGCCATTTCTTAATAGCCAGATATGGCTCAGAAATATCCCACAGGATTCCAAAGGGACTGGAGCTAAGTCAGCATTGAGACTTGTAAACCCTTTTATTCTTCTGTTCTTCCTTCCTCCCTCCCTCTCCTTCCCTCCCTTGTTTCCTTCCTTCCTTTCCTTCATTTCACATTTCCTTTGCTCCTAATTAGAGTTGGTGTCTTTGTCAAAAGAGGATGCAGAGTTGATTCAAACAAGATCCCTGACCTCAGAGTATGTAAGACGTTGGCTTGAAAGAAGTGGGACTTGAGTTGGACCTTGAAAGACAATAGCTGGAGGACATATTCTGTAGGATAAAGAATAAATTTGGTACATTCATTATAAAATGAATTCTGCGTTTGTTTGTAAGACGACATTTTCATGTCTTTTATTTGATCCTTGTTGATCAAAAAGTAAGGTGTTTGGGTTTTTTCCCCCTTACTATTAAACCACATGTACTTAATAAATGGGGGTTGGAAAGGAGAGACTGACAGGGAAATAACCATTTCTAATCACATTTCCTATATATAAAACCACTGTAGACATTTTGGTATTTTTCTAATTTTTTTTCCTCTTTATTAAATAGAATCATTAAATTTTATTTTATTTATTTATTTTCTATTGGGGTACAGTTGTTTTACAATGTTGTGTTATTTTGTACTGTACAGCAAAGTGAAGTAGAGTTCCCTGTGTTATACAGCAGGTTTTCATTAGTTATCTGTTTTATATATATTAGTGCGTATATGTCAATCCCTATCTCCCAATTCATCTCCCCCTTTTCCCCCTTGGTGTCCATACATTTGTTCTCTACATCTGTGTCTCTATTTCTGCCTTGCAAACTGGTTCATTTGTACCAGTTTTCTAGATTAGAATCATTAAATTTTAAATCCTAATCTTTTCTTGATGTCTTCTCCAGAATTTTCTATTTGGTTATAATTTTTCAATAGTGGCTAAATAATAGTTTACTTTAAAATTTCCCTATGTTTTCTATCCAGATTGTCAACAGGTTTCCTTTATTAAAAATATTCTGCCAATAGATTTTTATGAATTCTGAATTTATTATTTTAATGTTTTGTAGGTGAAGGGAACTTTTTGAGATTATCAAGTCCAACCATCTCAATTTTCAGACAAGAAACTGAGTGTGTGGGTAAGTTATTGAGTTCTTCGAGCTACACTTCTCAAACTTTAATGTGTGTGTGGATCACCTGGGGATCATATTAAAATAACGATTATGATTCAGTAAGTCTGAGGTGGAGCCCAAAGTTCTGCATTTCTGACAACCTCCCAGGTTATACAGACTGTGCTCAAAATATGATTCATGCATTAGGGGAAGGATTTGAACCCTAATGTGTCTGTCTGCAAAGCCCAACCTGACCAACTACTCAATACTGACTCTAACCTAGGATAAGGCTACAGTGGTAACTAGGACCAATGGGGGGAAGCTTTTATATGTAATTGAAATTTAATTTGATTATCTTAGTTTAAGCATACTATTGAAGATACGTTAGCTCTCGCTGCATACTCACTGTGTGGAGAGGCTTAATGGAAATTCAGCGATGGAGGGGAGTACCTATCATCTGGTGACCTTGAAGGTCCTTCCAACCCCAAGGTTAAGGTTTCATATGTTAATATTGAATACTTTGAATGTTTATCTGAACAGCTAGCTCCTTAGCCACTTAAGAAGCAAGGAGCCAATTTCTGATAGAAGTTGTATTGCCAGGTAGAAAAACCAGATGAAACTAGTACCTTTCTTTTTTTAACCAGGCTGGGTGGGAGTTAGAGACCCAGGAGATGGCCAGAGTTATCACATAGTTGTCACATGAAAAAACTAACTCTCCCTCTCTCTCCCCACCATTATTTTTTTTTTAGAAAAATAAAAGCTCACATTTGAGAAATTTTCAGAAATGTAATTTGCATTTGAAGAAAATGTCAGAATTATTTAACACAAGACGGGAAGCAAAAGTGAAAATGTAAATCATTGGGGTCTCTTTACAAAAGGAAGATAGTGTCGCTTCTTGGTACAGACACATTTCTCTTACAAGGTTTTCAAATGATAATGTTCTCCTTGAAATATGTTAAATGTCTGAGTCATAAATTTCAAATTGTCACCACCTGATGAGCTCCAGCCTGAGGGAGGAAGAAAGCCCTGCTTGCTTTTCACGTAAGCTACATTAAAACCCCTGAAAATTCCCATTTGATTTTATTTAAGTTTTCCAAACTCTGGAGCACGTGCTTGGTGATATGTAGGCTCACAGGTGAGAGGCAAAGCCTTAGAGACACCCATCTGGTGCAGCCCATCACATAACCTGCTTCCAGAGTTCTGGACGCCCATTTCCAGTGACCTGTTAGACTTCCCTCCATGGGCTGGACACCTGCTGCTCAGTCTGTCAAAATCCAAGCTCATTATCCACTTTCCTTGCCAAACCAGGTCCTCCTCCTGATTCTGAATAAAGTCATTTCATGTCACTTTTCCTCTTCTCAAAAACACAAATCAGATTCTCAAACTTCTGATCGCTACCCTCAAATTAAGTACTGTTGATTCTCCTGTCCCAAAGAGTTCAAAAATTTAATTCCCCTGCCTCCATCCACATTCCTGTCCTCTTGGCCTTTCTGATGCATCCTCCATACTGCTGCTGGATTATTCTTTTCGAAGGACAAAATGTCATTTTTCCTAAGGGCTAAGACACGTTGGTCTGAAATCTTTGACTCACTACAGCCTAATGGTCACACCTCCACACCTTGTATTCAAAACCTTCTATGAACTGTCCCCAACTTTTTTGTTCAGCCTCATCTGCACATAATCTATAGATTAGACACACTGAAGAATGTGCCATTCCTGAAAGACAGGTTTGGGAAGTAAGTCTGTGTAGTGGTTACAAAGCTTTGGGTTCAAGACTCAGCTCCACACTTTCCGAGCCATGTGAGTCCTTGAAGTTAACTCTGAGCCAGCCTCTCATTTTTAAAATAGTGCCTACCTTCTCTAATCAGCACAAGGATTCAAGTTAAAACTTATAGCAGAAGTTCCTGTTTCTATTCAGACATATAGAATGTTAGAAGGAGCATTGTTCCTGATCTTAGAGCAAAGGAGCAAAGCAAACTTCAAGCTCATGAAAGTCCTCTCGTCATCCAAAGAAATGAGGTTACAGGGCAATGGGACAGCCCAAAACCTAAGGAGAGACAGTCACCTTCAAAGAGAGACAGGACACAGCACTTGTTTACCTGGGGAAGATGCTTACGTGGGACAGATGCAGCAGGACACTGGTAAGAAGAATTCAGTTAGAATAGTTCATGTGTGGAGGCTGGAGAGAGCATAGAGCCCTTGGGGGTCACAGATATAAGTGAGTTAACACAATTTTGCAGTCTCTTTCTCCATGGTCAGCACTTGGTGAGAATCTTAACTGTTCCTCACAGTTCAGGTCTGGGATTGGGAAACAGCAGCCACTACAAAATGGACATAAAATATCACCAAGGCCCTTCACATAAATGAGGACCTCGTTCATTGCGTGGCTTAATTTACCTTTTGCTCATCCAGGAATTTATTCTTTATATTGAAATGATGTATTTGAAGGCAGGAATTCCTAGCTTAATTTTTTCATTGAGAGAGAAAATAGTTATCAATTAATTATGTTCCTATCAAGGATACACAATACATTTCTTTAGACGTAATCAAAAAATCATGGTCAAGTGCTTTTGCTGAGTCCACTTCCTGAAGTTGGTAGAAAGCATCTATTCAAATATGAGATGTTAAATATTTTATCATACATGGGCTTATTTAGAATGATTTACTGCTATTCTGTCAGATTAACATGGGTATTGACCCATTTTACAGATGAGAGAATTGAGACACAGAGAGATTAAGGTTTGTGCCAACTCAAAGAACAGTATTGTTAAGGTGAGGCTCGAAAAAAAAAGCTGGGGGAGGGAAGGAGGGGTAGTCCTCCTTGAAGATTTTATCCCATGAACAATTTGAAATGGTAAATTTTTTTTTTTAACATCTTTATTGGAATATAATAGCTTTACAATGTTGTGTTACTTTCTGCTGTATCACAAAGTGAATCAGCTATATGTATATATATATATATATATATATATATATATATATATATATATATATATATATATATATATATATATATATATCTCCCCATATCTCCTCCCTCTTGCATCTCCCTCCCACCCTCCCTATCCCACCCCTCTAGGTGGTCACAAAGCACTGAGCTGTTCTCCCTGTGCTATGCAGCTGCTTCCCACTAGCTATCTATTTTACATTTGGTAGTGTATATATGTCCATGCAACTCTCTCACTTTGTCCCAGCTTACCCTTCCCCCGCCCCGTGTCCTCAAGTCCATTCTCTACGGCTGCATATTTATTCCTGTCCTGCCCCTAGGTTCTTCAGAAACTTTTTTTTTCTTTTTTAAAATTCCATATAGGTGTTAGCATACAGTATTTGTTTTTCTCTTTCTGACCTACTTCAGTCTGTATGACAGACTCTAGGTCCATCCACCTCACTACAGATAATTCAATTTCGTTTCTCTATTAGGCTGAGTAATATTCCATTGTATATATGTGCCACATCTTCTTTATCCATTCATCTGTCAATGGGCACTTAGGTTGCTTGTAAATAGAGCTGCCATGAACATTGTGGTACATGATTCTTTATGAATTATGGTTTTCTCAGCATATATGCCCAGTAGTGGGATTGCTGGGTCATATGGTAGTTCTATTTTTAGTTTTTTAAGGAACCGTCATACTGTCCTCCATAGTGGCTATATCAATTTACATTCCCACAAACAGTGCAAGAGGGTTCCCTTTTCTCCACACCCTGTCCAGCATTTAATGTTTGTAGATTTTTTGATGATGGCCATTCTGACTGGTGTGAGGTGATACCTCATTGTAGTTTTGACTTGCATTCCTCAAATGATTAGTGATGTTGAGCATCCTTTCATGTGTTTGTTGGCAATCTGTATATCTTCTTTGGAGAAATGTCTATTTAGGTCTTCTGCCCATTTTTGGATTGGGTTGTTTGTTTTTTGATATTGAACTGTAGGAACTGCTTGTAAATTTTGGAGATTAATCCTTTGTCAGTTGCTCCATTTGCAAATATTTTCTCCCATTCTGAGGATTGTCTTTTTGTCTTGTTTATGTTTTCCTTAGCTGTGCAAAAGCTTTTAAGTTTCATTAGGTCCCAGTTTTTTATTTTAGTTTTTATTTCCATTTCTCCAGGAGGTGGGTCAAAAAGGATCTTGCTGTGATTTATGTCATAGAGTGTTCTGCCTATGTTTTCCTCTAAGAGTTTTAGAGTGTCTGGCCTTACATTTATGTCTTTAATCCATTTTCAGTTTATTTTTGTGTATGGTGTTAGGCAGTGGTCTAATTTCATTCTTTTACATGTAGCTGTCCAGTTTTCCCAGCACCACTTATTGAAGAGGTTGTCTTTTCTTCATTGTATATTCTTGCCTCTTTTATCAAAAATAAAGTGACCATATGTGCTTGGGTTTATCTCTGGGCTTTCTATCTTGTTCCATTGATCTATATTTCTGTTTTTGTGCCAGAACCATACTGTCTTGATTACTGTAGCTTTGTATGATAGGCTGAAGTCAGGGAGCCTGATTCCTCCAGCTCCATTTTTCTTTCTCAAGATTGCTTTGGCTATTCGGGGTCTTTTGTGTTTCCATACAAATTGTGAATTTTTTTGTTCTAGTTCTGTGAAAAATGACATTGGTAGTTTGATAGGGATTGAACTGAATCTGTAGATTGCTTTGGGTAATATACTCATTTTCACAAGGTTGATTCTTGCAATCCAAGAACATGGTATATCTCTCCATCTGTTTGTATCATCTTTAATTTCTTTCATCAGTGTCTTATAGTTTTCTGCATACAGGTCTTTTGTCTCCATAGGTAGGTTTATTCCTAGGTATTTTTTTCTTTTAGTTGCAGTGGTAAATGAGAGTGTTTCCTTAACTTCTATTGCAGATTTTTCATCATTAGTGTAGAGAAATGCAAGAGATTTCTGTGCATTAATTTTGTATCCTGCTACTTTACCGAACTCGTTGATTAGCTCTAGTAGTTTCCTGGTAGCATCCTTGGGATTCTCTATGTATAGTATCATGTCATCTGCAAACAGTGACAGTTTTACATCTTCTTTTCTGATTTGGATTCCTTTTATTTATTTTTCTTTTCTGATTCCTGTGGCTTAAACCTTCCAAAACTACGTTGAATAATAGTGGTGAGAGTGGACAACCTTGTCTTGTTTCTGATCTTAGAGGAAATGATTTCAGTTTTTCATCACTGAGAACGATGCTGGCTGTGGATCTGTCATATATGGCCTTTATTATGTTGAGTTAAGTTCCCTCTAAGCTTACGTTCTGGAGTGTTTTTATCATAAATGGGTGTTGAATTTTGTTGAAAGCTATCTCTGCATCTATTCAGATGATCATACGTTTTTTTCCCTTCAATTTGTTAATATGGTATATCACATAGATTGATTTGCATATATTGAAGAATCCTTGCATTCCTGGGATAAACCCCACTTGATCATGGTGTATGATCCTTTTAATGTGCTGTTGGATTCTGCCTTCTAGAATTTTATTGAGGATTTTTGTATCTGTGTTCATCAGTGATATTGGCCTGTAGTTTTCTTTGTGAAATCTTTGTTTGGTTTTGGTATCAGGTTGATGGTGGCCTTGTAGAATGAGTTTGGGAATGTTCCTCCCTCTGCTGTATTTTGAGAGTTTGAGAAAGACAGGTGTTAGCTCTTCTCTAAACTTTTGATAGAATTTGCCTGTGAAGCCATCTGGTCCTGGGATTTTGTTTGTTGGAAGATTTTTAATCATAGTCTCAATTTCAGTGCCTGTGATTGGTCTGTTCATATTTTCTATTTCTTCCTGGTTCAGTCTCAGAAAGTTGTTTTTTTCTTAGAATTTGTCCATTTCTTCCAAGTTGTCCATTTTATTAGTATATAGTTGCTTGTACTAAGCTCTCATGATACTTTGTATTTCTGCAGTGTCAGTTGTTACGTCTCCTTTTTCATTTCTAATTCTATTGATCTGAGTCATCTCCCTTTTTTTCTTGATGAGTCTGGCTAATGGTTTATTAATATTGTTTATCTTCTCAAAGAACCAGCTTTTAGTTTTATTGATCTTTGCTATCGTTTCCTTCATTTCCTTTTCATTGATTTCTGATCTGATCTTGATGATTTCTTTCCTTCTGCTAACTTTGGGGTTTTTTTGTTCTTCTTTCTCTAATTGCTTTTTGTGTAAGGTTAGGTTGTTTATTTGAGATGTTTATTTGAGGTGTAGGATTGTATTGCTATAAACTTCCCTCTTAGAACTGCTCTTGCTTCATCCCAAAGGCTTTGGGTCATCATTTGCTTATTGTCATTTTTTTCTAGGTATTTTTTGGTTTCCTCTTTGATTTCTTCAGTGATCTCTTGATTATTTAGTAGTGTATGGTTTAGCCTCAATATGTTTGTATTTTTTACAGTTTTTTTTTCCTGTTATTGATATCTAGTCTCATAGCGTTGTGGTCAGAAAAGATACTTGATACAATTTCAATTTTCTTAAATTTACCAAATCTTGATTTGTGACCCAAGATATGATCTATCATGGAGAATGTTCAATGAGCACTTGAGAAGAAAGTGTATTCTGTTGTTTTTGGATGGAATGTCCAATAAATATCAGTTAAGTCCATCTGGTCTAATGTGTCATTTAAAGCTTGTATTTCCTTATTTATTTTCATTTTGGATGATCTGTCCATTGGTGAAAGTGGGGTGATAAAGTCCCCTATGATGATTGCATTACTGTCAATTTCCCCTTTTATGGCTGTTAGCATTTGCCTTATGTATTGACATGCTCCTATGTTGGGTGTATATTTACAAATGTTATATCTTCTTCTTGGATTGATCCCTTGATCATTATGTAGTGTTCTTCTTTGTTTCTTGTAATAATCTTTATTTTAAAGTCTATTTTGTCTGATATGAGAATTGCTACTCCAGCTCTCTTTTGATTTCCATTTGCATGGAATATCTTTATCCATCCCCTCACTTTCAGTCTGTATGTGTCTCTAGGTCTGAAGTGGGTCTCTTGTAGACAGCATATATACAGGTCTTGTTTTTGTATCCATTCATCCAGTCTATGTCTTTTGGTTGGAGCATTTAATCCATTTACATTTAAGGTAGTTATCGATATGTATGTTCCTATTACCATTTTCTTAATTGTTTTATGTTTGTTATTGTAGGTCTTTTCCTTCTCTTGTGTTTCCTGCCTAGAGAAGTTCCTTTAGCATTTGTTATAAAGCTGGTGTGGTGGTGCTGAATTCTCTTAGCTTTTGCTTGTCTGTAAAGGTTTTAATTTCTCCGTTGAATCTGTATGAGATCCTTGCTGGGTAGAGTAATCTTGGTTGTAGGTTTTTCCCTTTCATCACTTTAAATATGTCCTGCCACTTCCTTCTGGCTTGCAGAGCTTCTACTGAAAGATCAGCTGTTAACCTTATAGGGATTCCCTTGTTTGTTATTTTTCCCCTGCTGCTTTTAATATTTTTTCTTTGTATTTAATTTTTGATAGTTTCATTAATATGTGTCTTGGCATGTTTCTCCTTGGATTTATCCTGTATGGGACTCTCTGTGCTTCCTGGACTTGATTGACTATTTCCTTTCCCATATTAGGGCAGTTTTCAACTATAATCTCTTCAAATATTTTCTCAGTCCCTTTCATTTTCTCTTCTCCTGGGACCCCTATAATTCGAATGTTGTTGCATTTAATGTTTTCCTGGAGGTCTCTGAGACTGTCTTTTCATTCTGTTTTGTGTATTCTGCTCTGTAGTAGCTATTTCCACTATTTTATCTTACAGGTCCATTATCTGTTTTTCTGCCTCAGTTATTCTGCTACTGATCCCTTCTAGAGAATTTTTAATTTTATTTATTGTGTTGTTCAACATTGTTTGTTTGCTCTTTAGTTCTTCTAGGTCCTTGTTAAAGGGGTTTCTTGTATTTTCTCCATTCTATTTCCAAGATTTTCGATCATCTTTACTATCATTGCTCTGAATTCTTTTTCAGGTAGGCTGTCTATTTCCTCTTCATTTGTTTGGCCTGGTTGGTTTTTACCTTGCTCCTTCATCTGCTGTGTGTTTATCTGTCTTCTCATTTTGCTTAACTTACTGTGTTTGGGGTCTCCTTTTTACAGCCTTCAGGTTCATAATTCCTATTTTTTTTGGTGTCTGCCCCCAGTTGCTAAGGTTGGTTCAGTGGGTTTTGTAGGTTCCTGGTGGAGCTGACTGGTGCCTGTGTTCTGGTGGATGAGGCTGGAGCTTGTCTTCCTGGTGGGCAGTACCGTGTCCAGTGGTGTGTTTTGGGGTGTCTGTGACCTTATTATGTTTTTAGGCAGCCTCTCTGCTAATGGGTGAGGTTGTGTTCCTGTCTTGCTAGTTGTTTGGCTTAGGGTTTCCAGCACTGTAGCTTGCTGGTCATTGAGTGGAGCTGGGTCTTAGCATTGAGATGGGGATCTCTGGGAGAGCTTTCGCCATTTGATACTATGTGGAGCTGGGAGGTCTCTGGTGGTCCAATGTCCTGAACTCAGCTTTCCCATCTCAGAGGCAGAGGTCTGATACCCTGCCAGAGCACCAAACCCTGTCAGCCACATGGCTCAGAAGAAAAGGGAAGAAAGAAAGAAAGAAAGAAAGAAAGAAAGAAAGAAAGAAAGAAAGAAAGAAAGAAAGAAAGAAAGAAAGAAAGGAAATATAAGATAAAGTTATTAAAATTTAAAAATTATTAAAAATAAAAAAATGGACAGACAGAACCCTTAGACAAATGGTAGAAGAAAAAGTATACAGACATAATCATAAAAAGAAGCACACACTCACAAAAAGAGGAAAGGGAAAAAAATATATATTATCTATATATATAAAAAAGGAAGAGAGCAACCAAATCAATAACCAAATCTACCTATGATAATAAACTGCAAATACTAAACTAAGATAAACATAAAACCAGTAAAAATTAGATGCATTAAGCACATTCCAAGTCTACAGTTGCTCCCAACGTCCACCACCTCAATTTTGGGATGATTTGTTGTCTATTCAGGTATTCCACAGATGCAGGGTACATCAAGTTGATTGTGAAGATTTAATCCTCTGCTTCTGAGGCTGCTGGGAGAGATTTCCCTTTCTCTTCTTTGTTAGCACAGCTCCCGGGGTTCAGCTTTGGATTGGGCCCTGCCTCGGCGTGCAGGTCGCCTGAGGGCATCTGTTCTTCACTCAGACAGGACGGGGTTAAAGGAGCAGCTGATTCGGGGGCTCTGGCTCACTCAGGCTGGGAGGAGGGAGGGGTACGGATACGGGGCGAGCCTGCGGCGGCAGAGGCCAGCGTGACGTTGCAACAGCCTGAGGCGGGCTGTTCGTTCTCCTGGGGAAGTTGTCCCTGGATCATGGGACCCTGGCAGTGGCGGGCTGCACAGACTCCTGGGAGGGGAGGTGTGGATAGTGACCTGTGTTCGCACACAGGCTTCTTGGTGGCGGCAGCAGCATCCTGAGCGTTTCATGCCCGTCTCTGGGGTCCGTGCTGATAGCCGCGGCTCGCGCGTGTCTCTGGGGCTGGTTTAGGCGGTGCTTTGAATCCCCTCTCCTCACGCACCCCAAAACAATGGTCTCTTGCCTCTTTGGCAGTTCCAGACATTTTCCCGGACTCCCTCCCGGAGAGCCGTGTGCACTAACCCCCTAAAGGCTGTGTTCACACCGCCAACCCCAGTCCTCTCCCGGCGCTCCAACCAAAGCCCGAGCCTCAGTTCCCAGCCCCTGCCCGCCTGGCGGGTGAGCAGACAAGCCTCTCGGGCTGGTGAGTGCAGGTCAGCCCTGATCCTCTGTGCGGGAATCTTCGCTTTGCCCTCCGTACCCCTGTGGCTGTGCTCTCCTCCATGGCTCCGAAGCTTTCCCCTTCAGCCACCTGCAGTCTCCGCCCTCAAAGGAGCTTCCTAGTGTGTGGAAACTTTTCCTCCTTCACAGCTCCCTCCCACTGGTGCAGGTCCCATCCCTATCCTTTTGTCTCTGTTTATTCATTTTTCTTTTGCCTTACCCAGGTACGTGGGGAGTTTCTTGCCTTTTGGGAGGTCTGAGGTCTTCTGCCAGCGTTCAGTAGGCGTTCTGTAGGAGTTGTTCCACATGTAGATGTATTTCTGCTGTACTTGTGGGGAGGAAGGTGATCACGTCTTACTCCTCCGCCATCTTGAAGGTCTCGGTAAATGTGTTTTAAAAACATATCGATAAGATCTGATGTGGCTTTGATGTTCCATTTTCAAATGATCAGTCTGCTTTTTACTATACATTTAGGCCAACATCTACACTTCCTCTTGCTGAACCATACCCTGGTTTGGCTTTGAGGAAAATACCCCTTGCCTATTTGTAGCCCAGAGGATTCTGGGAAGGAGTACATGCCAGAGTCCAGGTCCCGCCTCTGACTGGTTCTCTGTGGGCAATGTGTTCTGTGGAGGCCCATCCAGGGCCAACATTTTTATTGGACTTTCATTAGGCCACCATTTTTATTGGACTCTCCCTTTCTCCTGCATAGGTGTTCAGATGACACTACACAGAGAGCAGAAGAAGCCAAGTCCAGAAATGAGGCTTATCAGTGTTTTTAAACTTAAATGAAGCTTTACTTAAAGCAACATCTACTCCTGGTACTTTGCAGTTACCTGAGGTATCACTCTCTCCCTTCCCTATCTCCTGCCTTTTTTTCTTAAGCTTTTTGAGTTGGGTTTTTTAAAATGGCAATGGAAAGACACCTAAATAGCATGCCCATTCATGTCTACTAAATGAGCAAAGTTGTAAAAATAATAACAATCAAAATTTGGTAAGAGTGGGAAATAGGATCTCTCCTACACAACTTACATAAATATAAACTGGCATATATATACATATATATACACACACATTATGTATATAAACATAAAAATGCGTATATGTTAGCACTCAAAAATCCCACTTAAAATTTTTTACTGTAAGTAAATAATCAAGAATGTGTGACACAAAGTGGTTAGAAAGAATATCCACGATTGTAATTTATAACATCAAAAAATTGGAAGTAATCTAAACATCCGACAATAGGAGATAAATTAGACAGTGAAACACCCATATACCACAAACTAAGCAGAATTTAAAATAATATTGTAGAAGTATTGACATGGTAAGATGTTCATAAAATATCACTGAGTAAAATATAGGCTATAAATTATAGGCACAGTATGATTTTACTTTTGCTTATAAAAATGTAGACTTATGTGCATGTAGAGATTACAGGGAGGCTATCCCCCAATATATTATCAGTCGTGGGAATACCAGTACATTAAAAAAATTTTCCTTTGTGATTATATTTATTTTAAAAATGTGTTCAGTTATCATGAATCCAAAAAATAACATTTAAAGCTTTTTAAGGAAAAATAAATATTGAATTACAGAAAAATTAGAATAACCAGAGGAAAGACCCCATTCATAATCATATCAAGGGCATACAGTCATTCTTATCCTCCTACAACTTTGCAGCCTTTCTCTAGCTATCATTTTTCTTATAGCGTAGCTCTTAGATTATATGCAGGATACAATTTTGTATCCTGTTTTTGTCAGGATAATTTTTGGTATTATTTGATATTTTTGTTGGTATTTAGTGTTTTCCTAGATCATTATCAGATATTTCTACCGAACATTCCTAGTGGTTATGTAACATCCCATGAATCTATCGTTCTTTTATTTAACAATTCCCGTATCGTTGGACAGTGAGGCTGTCTAATTCTTCAAAAACTAATTCTGCATAAGTGTGTACTTTGGATGTTTTCCTTATGAGAAATCCCCAGAGCAAAACCCGTTTCATCATGTAAGGAAGGGCTCTTCCAAAGGCACTGTGTAAATGATACAGTTGCAAAAGACTAATTGCACAAAAGCCATCACCTGTGCCCCTTGACGGCCTCTCACCTGAACTGCCTCTTACTGTAGGATCTGTGGGAGCATCTCCCTCTGTCCGAGACACTGCTCAGACCATTCCTTCAAGTGCAATGGAAGCAGAGAGCTTCCAAAGCCCAGAAGGAGGCTGTGACCATGCCAAGGGCCTGCTGGAGAAAAGCTTAGAGACAGGAGCAGGATAAGATCTTTCCAGTTACTCCTAAGTGCAACTTAAGGCTTAGTGGCCATCAATTGAATCAATATCTGACCTGGAGCCTGGTTGGCCGAGACGTTGAGTCATTTCCTCATGTCCAAGGCTAGAAAATGGAGACTCTGTAATGGATGGGAGGGCCCTTACCCTGTGAAGGAGGGAGTGTAATGGAGGGAGGCTGGCCTTAGGTCAGGAGGCCTTGGTTCCACGGGCCAGATATGTGACTCTGAGAAGGTCTTCCCAACAAAATGGGGGCAATAATATCTCCCTTGCCTGGAAGGCTGAGAGCCTTCGATGAGAAAATGGATAGGAAAGTCCTTTGTAAAGTTTAGAGTACTGTGTCCCAGTGAGGGATTAAGACCTTCCATGCTTGATAAAGGTAAGAAAATGATAGGGAGCTTGCTCATTATGCCTGATGGTAAAAGGGGTTATTTATTTATTCCACATTTATTAAGTGCCTACTGTGTGCCTGGTCCTATTTTAGTGCTTGGGATACAACAGTGAAAAAGACAGAGAAGGCCTTTCATGGAACTTTACATCAGGTGGAGACAAACAACATATTAAACAATTATGTAAAAACGAGACCTTTAGAAAATGGTACCAAGAAAAAAAATTAAGTGGGGTGATATGATAGAGAGTGCAGGAGCAAGGGATATGGCTTTTTTCTGGGATGTGAACAGAGGGTCTCTAAAAGGTGACAGTGTGCTGAGTCCTGAAAGATGGAAAACAGCAAACCAGTTGAAGATCTAGGGGAAGATGTTCTGGGCAGAAGGAACAGAAAAGACAAGGGCTTGGAAGTGGGAACAACCTTGGAGGATGCTTTACACTGAGTGTGTGCGCCTCCCCAAATTTATATGTTGAAACCTAATCCCCATTGTGTTGGTATTTGGAGGTGAGACCTTTGGGATGTAATTAGGTCATGAGGGTGGTGCTCTTATGGGATTTATGTCCTTATAAGAAGAGACACCATTAACTAGATTTATTGTGGTGGCCATTTTGTAATATATGTATATTGAATCATTATGCTGTATACCTGAAACTAATATAATGAAAGAAAAAGAGTTTCCATGAATTGATAATTGGTGAAATGGGTGATAGGTAATATAGCAATCTATACATGCTATTCTCTCTACTTTGGTATATGTTTGAGATTGTCCAAAATTCAAAGTATAAAATAAAAGGTTTATAATAATGAGAAAAAAAGGAGACCCCAGAGCTTCCTCTCTGTGCCATGTGAGGCCACCTGCAAGCCAAGAAGAGAGTCCTCACTAGATCCCAGCCATGCTGGCACCTTGATCTTGGACTTCTAGCCTCCAGAGCTAAGAGAAAATAAATTTCTGCTATTTAAGCCATCCAGTCTGTGGTATTTTGTTACAGGAGCCTGAGAGACTAAGAGAAACATAATGAGTCCATAAGTCTGAACAGGTTGGTTTAAAAATAAAAGTCTCCTTGCTCTTTGGTCAGCAGAACATCTGTAGTTAGGCCATGCATCCTCAACAGGGGTGAAATTGTTCTCAAGGAAACAAAAATAGGTTCTCTTAGGGGACATAAAACATTTTACACTTTTTATGTATAACACACAGTTATATATACAGTACATAAACAAATATACAGCATATCCATGCTATTAAAATTTCATGGGAGGAGTTCATTAGGAAACAAATATCTTTAAAAGGTCCTTAAAGGGTCAATAGTGAGAAATAGGTGGAGGAATAATGAGTTAGAGCCAGCTGGGGCCTAGCATGGGGTTGTTAAAAGGCAAGTGAAAAACTTCCCTTTTACGGCAGGAACCTGGAATTCCAAATCCTCGGATGCTGTCCTTCCACCATCACCTACCATGGTTCACAGAGAGAATCAGTCTTAGGGAAGGAAGCTTGTTCCTAGCTGAGACTTAGGTCATCCCAGCTCAGCTGTGAGAGTCAGATAACTCCCCCCAGAAAGACTTTCAATAAAAGAGAACTTGATTTTCCTCTCACTTACATGAATCCCAGAAGTAAGGAGGCCAAGTCTGATAAGGCAGCTGCACAATGACCTTGAGCACTGTTTACGTCCTCATTGTCTAAAAATGGTTGCTTGAGCTCAGCCATCATGTCTGAAGCCCAGGAAGCTGTAAGGAGGAGGAGCAGAAGAAGGCATGTTGCTTCCCTTCGAGGACACTTCCAAGAATCGGTACATATCACTTCTGCTTACATCCCATTGCCAGAACTCACATGACACACGCAGCTGCATGGGAGGTTGGATATAAGCTCTTTAGTCAGAGTAGCAATGAGCTCAGCTCAGAGTTGGAAGCTCTCTTGTTAAGGAAGAGGAGAGCACAGATGCTGAGAGACCACCAGCAGCAGTCTCTGCCACAGTGCATGAATCCCATGTGGACCCTTTATCACAGGTGATCTGACTTATATGGCACAGAATCAGGAAGATTCCTTGGCCTAGGCAAACAGGGCTTCCTGTCCCTGGGGCCTCCCTCTAGTTGCTGATGAATTTTCTTAGGTGGCAATGACACAGTGAGATTTGGATGGTGCATTTTCACTAGAGGAAGGAGGCTCCAGGCACCATTTTATTTCAAAGATTGGAGAGAAAGAGAGAGAGAAAGAAAGGCACCATTGCTTTTTCAGGTTTCTCTGTGTTCTTTTACAACATTATACCCGCCAGTCATATGGTTTGAGTAACATTCTAGAACCTGACTCATCCGCCACACTCACTGTTTTTTCTTGCCACGTGGGGCAGGAGGAGCTCGGACCTCCCTTTACCCGACAGGCTATCTTCTTTCAAGAATCAACTGAAGCAGAAGGAAGATGAGGGAAGAAGAGGGTCACAGAACCCATCGTGGGTGGTGGGATGTCTCCAGGGAGAAGGTCTGGGAGAACCAATGCTTGGAGAGCCCTGCTAATTAAGGAGCAGCATCCTGAAAGAATCACTTGGGCACAGCGTGCTGAGTGCTGTCATGGAAATGTGAGCAACGTGCGGATGGAAGGAAGGGAGGGCAGGGAGGTTCCATTACTCCCCACTTTGATGTCAGAGGTGCTGGAAATGGGAAAGAGGCATTCAAGGCAGAGGAAAGGGCTTGAGTGGTGAGGGTGGGAAACACGTTCTGGGGGACGCTGCCTGTTTGAGTTGAAGGTTGTATAATGCAGGGAGTGGTGGAGGTGGAGGGCGGAGGAGGACCATATGTTGGAGACGGATTTATTTGATGGGAAGGAGGGGCAGACACGATTTCAGTTACTCAGCTCTACATGTCCTTTGTGCACTTAACAGATTTTAAGAAACAAAGAGCCTGAACTTAGAGGTGACGGATAAGAACTGAGCCTGGGGAGACTTTGAGGCTAAACTCCACTAATCCTGGAAAAGAGCAAATCTGAGAGGTACAAGACAGCAGAGGCTAGATGCCTGCCTGTAGAACCCACTCCACAGCATTGCTGAAACCCCAGCAGTACTGGGTTGAATCATGTCCCCCCAGAATTCATGTCCACCCAGAACCTGAGAATGTGGCCTTATTTGGAAACAGAGCCTTTGTAGGTGTAATTAATTCAGTGAAGATGGACTAGGGTGGGCCCTAAAGTCAATATGACTGGTGTCTTTATAAGAAGAGGAAAAGGTGTACAGAGATGCGCAGGGAAGGTCATGTGATGATGAAGGAAGAGATTGGAGGAAAGGTCCACAGATGAGGAAAGAGTGAGGGCGACCAGTGACCATTAGAACCTGGAAAAGGTAAGGAAGAATCCTCCGCTAGAGCCCTCAGATGGAGCATGGTCCTACCGACACCCTGATTTCGACTTCTGGTCTCCAGAACCATGAGGGGATACATTTCTGTTGCTTAGGGCACTCCATTTATGGTACTTTGTTATGCAGCCCAGGACACTAACATGCCAGCCCTGAGCGAGCCCCAGCAGCTCACCAGCACGTCGGCAAAGGAGAGAGTTCTCCTTGGGTCTGTGGGCCCTCCATGCAGGGATGGGGGTAAAAGGAAAGTGACCTGACAGACCAAAGACGGAAGATGCGGAGGAGAGGAAAGAACTAAATTTTCAAGTGGTAGGACACCTTCAAGTTCTGAGAGGTCACTGGCTGCAGTGCTCAGGTAACTCAGAAACAAAAGGAAGCAAGGCGCACGCTGGCTTCCGTTACCATGGCAAAGCCACTCTCCCCTGCTTGAGGACAGTCCCCCCAAACCCTGCCACTCTTGACTGTAAACACTTCCATACATGTCGAGCACATAAAAAGCACGAGTACCCTTAGTCATTCTTATTTACCACTCCTAGTTTAGAAACAAAATTCATTTGTACAATGTATAAAAGTGAATATGGCCTGAAGTCTAGCAAGCCAGCAAGCCAGAGTGTTCGTGGCTTGTTCTGTGGGCTGAGACACAAACAGCTCATGGGCTCAGGATTGGTGATTCCAGCTCTTGTGGTTTGGAGTCAGGTTGACCTGTACCATGGGATCCTCACCTGCAAATGAGGTGGTCGAATTGCCTAAGTCAAGATCTTTTCCAGTTTGAAAATTATCCAACAGAAAGGCTGGGCCTGAGCAGGCAGTAGCTGAGAATGATCTCCAGACGGTCCTCTGTCTTGGATGGAGAAACTTGGGGTTCTGCTTTGCACCTGACAGTACAGGAGGAGAAAGGTTGTACAAAGAAAGCAAATTCCAGAGGATTTTACAGCACCTTCACAAGAACTCGTCATGAGATCCAAATACCTAATTCTACTTTTTGTCTACCTTTTGGACAAAATAGCATTTATAACAGTGTTAGCTAATGTTTTTAAGCACTTATTCTGTGTGGAGCAACATTCTGAGCAACTTTGATATATTAAATGCTACCCCTCACCTCCTATCGATCAGGTGAGTAGTGGGATCTCCTCCATTTTCTAGCAGAGGACATTCAGGTACAGTGAAGTTCAGGACTTGACCCTAAATGCTCTTAGCCACCGTGCTCCGCTGTCTTTCTAAAAATGACTGGAGCAAAGAGACTTCGCTTAACATCGAGATGATTAACCAGGTCACAGAGACCAGGACCACATCTGCAGGACTTCAGAGGGAGAGACCCTCCATCTCTGTTTCTCTACCTTTCCCCATCCAGCCTGTCATGGCTAAACCAGCCACCAAACAAGGAACCCCTGAGGTAGCCAATTGAAAATTCACACTTGTGGGGTACAACTTTCTTTCATTCAACATCACAGAGCTTACACTTCCTCCTCCCACATGATCAACATCCCAGGGTTGTTGCACTGAGTCACGGGAACGCTTCAGGACTTGTGGTTACGTGCTCGTGTTGGTGCAGTTAACCAGGAGGGTCTCCAGGAGCTGTGGCCAATCCTGCATCCAACCTCATGCAGGAGAGGAACTGAGGCCCAGGGACGGGGGGAGGGGGTACCAGGAGGCAAAGTGTGATGGAATTGACCCAATGTCTCAAGTCCCACGCAGCAGAACAAGGATCCAAGGCAGCCAGACAAGCACAACTGGGGTCCATTGCAGCTGCATCTGGTACCACACAGCCTCTGCCCTGTGTTGCCCTGACTTGTCAGCTCCAGAAAGCATCTTCCTCAGCCCTTGCAAAAACATAGAGCAGAGGAAGATTGTGTTGTGTGCAGCTTCTTTTCCTCCCCCTCCCAGGGAAATTGCTCCTACATCTCTGCTTCTCTAGAATGGGTCTGTCAACTTGACACCTGTGCAGCCCCCAGACATGCCTCTCACATTGAGAATGACCCCTGCCACATGTCCACCCCAAGTGCAGCTGATCAATGCATCCATTCAAACATTTCTTGAGAACGAACTGTGTTTGGAGAATCAAGTTTTGGCATTTTTCAAAGAAGAATTAAGACAGTCCCTTGCTCCTGTGGGCTGCTGGGTAATCACAGATTTCTGTTTAGATGAAAGCTTCTTGGAGATCTTGTCAAAATAAATAGCTTCTTGGATCCCCATGGGGAGAGTGGATTTCTGCAGGTCTGAGGTGGAAGCTAGTTTTAATGCACTCCTAGGTGACATGGTGTGACCACTCTTTGGGTCCCACTGCTTGGGACCTCCTAGATCAGCAAGTGGTCTCTTCAGGCAGCTGACTACTCAAGGTCATACCCAGGCCATTTGATAACTTACTCTCGTCCAAAGAGAGTTTTTGTCTTTAGCAGGCTTTGATTTTTCTTCTCTCCCTTCATTCCTGGTGTGTGTGAGCTTTATTTTGTAAGAAATAAAATGACTCAACACTGACTCATGTTCTCTTTCCACTCCACCTCTTCATTCCTAAACTAATTGGGGCTCTTTTCATCTTTTCAACCTACTCTAAAAGGTGTGCGTGTGGTGGAGGTAGAACAGAGGATCTCTTACTGGTGTCTTGTTCCCACTCTTTTTTCCACTTCAGGTACCTAAGGATACAGCTCTTTTCCAAGCTTCATACATATTAATCCACAAAGTGGCCTTCTACAAACTGTAGGAATCTTCGCCAGGGAGGGTCATATTTATGCCCCAAAGTAACTATGATGGAAAAGACCTCCTTATTCCAGGTTGAAATGTTTCCAACTTCTTTTATCATCAAAGCTTTTTGGGGTGAAGAGCAGGATTGCTCCTTCACTATGTGGACACGTTACTAAACCAGACTTGGGTCCACTCACCCGTGCGCAGTAAAACCAATCTATTGACACCGGGTTGTGGTGAAGGAAAATGCAGCATTTACTGTAAAGGCGCCAATACAAGGAGGATGGTCGACCTGTGCTCTAAAACCCCGAAATCCCTGAAGAGTTTCAGCAAAGCATTTATAAGGCAAGGTGAGGGAGGGGCATCCTAGGGTATGTGATCAGCTTGTGCACAATTATCTGATTGGTTGACGGTGATCAATCCTTAGGTGCCAGAAGATCTGGGGGCTACATCTCGTGATCATTAAGTAGCTAATTTCTTAACCACTTCTTGGTGGTTTTCTTTTCAGCATCCGAAAAACTCAGCAAATATGCACCAGATGCTATTATTTAAGTACTTGAGAGAGGAGTCAAAGCAGAGGATATGGGGGAGGGGTCTATCCTGGGAAGGCCCCATAGGGTCCTGCTCGGTTAACAGACACTCTGTCCATGATCATAACAGAAAAACTTTAGCTTTCTTCTCTACCTTCTGTCTCTCTCACTTGCATTTCTTCCCTTCGTTTCAAATCCAGAGGTGCTGTTGCTTTGGTTCCAGGCTTTAGTTGTTTTGGTGAACATTTAAGCTTCAATGGAATAGACTAAAGCTTCAGTGCCACGTCATCTACAACTCACCCTTTTCTGCAGCAAAGAACATTCAGAGAAGAGACATCATAGCCCAGCAAATTCAGACATAGTTTTCTGGAACACATTCTGCATTTCTCCGTCACTAGAACCCACATTTCCACATACCCAGTGCTGTGTCAAATTCAGAGAATTGTTCTTTCTTTTGGGAATGACACCACCTCATCTTTCTTCTAGTGGGACCTCTCTGCCCCAGCTCCAATGCCCTCTCAGTAAAACCATGTCCTGAGTGTTTCCTTCCAATGGACGCTGGACACCTCCAGTTCCCCATGTCCCAAAGGGAACCAACCAGCTTCTCTGAGAAACCTGTTCCCCTTCCTTGCCTACTTGCTTCTTTATAAGATCTATTCCCCCCAGTCCTCTTCTTTAACCAAGGATGTTATTCTCAAATTCATTCTCAAACGCAAATGTACTGGGATAATTTATTATGTCCTCTTTTTCTAAATCCTCCAAGGTACAAAGAAGGGCACACTAAGAACAAATTCAGTAAATGCTGGATTGGAAGGAACGCACTTAAGCATGAAGTTGTTTGAAAGTGTAAAAAAGGCAAGAGATTATATTCTTTCAATCTTCACTACAATAATTTTATTAAAAAATGCTTTAATGATGACAATATCTGATCCTTATATATAACTTTCCAAAGTGCTTTCACAAATATGATCTCATTAAATTTTCATCCCAATAATAGTTTAGGAAAAGTTCTGCAATAAAAATATCTGAATCTGAGCCCCACCATTACCTCTTACTAGCTTACTGAGCTTTTTTTGTGGCCTGCGGGCACTTTGTTGCAGCACGTGGGCTTCTCTCTAGTTGTGGTGCATGGGCTCTGTAGTTTTTGAGGCATAAAGGCTCTCTAGTTGAGGTGCACAGGCTCAGTAGTTGTGGTGCATGGGCTTAGTTGTCCCATGGCATGTGGGATCTTAGTTCTGCGACCAGGGATCGAACCCACGTCCTCTGCATCGGAAGGTGGATTCTTTATCACTGCACGACCAGGGAAGTCCCTAGCTTACTGAACTTAAACATAAGGCATAACCTCTCTGAATCTAATCAAGTACATAATAATAACTCAAGGGTATTTAAGATTCTAAAAATGTGTGGAAGTGCATTGTAAGCCAATGGCCTCCTCTAAGACTCTATCTTACATGAAGTCACCTGGTAGAGGTGACAACTTTCTCCTGTGGTCCTGCAGTGCATGATCTTATTTCCCAAGCAGGCAGCATTGAAATGACCCCATCTAACCTATAGGCTCCTTATTCATTTCTGTGTTCTATGAGTCTAGCACCGTGAAGTTGTTCAATAATTATTTATTTAATAAAAGGATGAACTTTTAGTAAATGTGCTCATTAGGATCATGTTAACAACTTTATTTTTAGTTAAAATCCTTCATTTGAATTGGGGTCTCCTTCCCTAATTGTGTTCTGATCTGATCAAAATGAAAGAGTGTGCTTAATTTCTTCAGGATACTCAATAAAACATCCCTACACATCTGTTTAGACTTTTGCCCTTAAAAACAACAACAGTGTAAATATATGTATGTATATGGAATAATTATTCTGAGAAAAATAGGGTGGGGAACTGAGTCAGGCTAAGAAATAATGATCCCTTGTTACTGAACTAAGGAAGAGCAGATAGCTAATCAATTTGCCAAGAAGTTATCCATTTTTGGAAATTAACCTGAAATTTGATCTCTAGTTATAATACATGTGCAGTAAGATGAAGCATGAGGTTTTGCTTTTCTTTAGGCCTCACTGCTGTTCTGTTCCTCCTCCCAGAAAGTCCCCTAATTCATATACAAGTCCAGATTCTCTCACTCGTTGAAATTTAGTAGTTGAGGCCTGCCTCCAACCCATAAAACCAACCTCTCACTTTGGTGAAATAACTCCCCTGCTGGGGGGCAGGGGAGAAATCAACTGAGAAGAAGCCGGATGAGAAATGTAACTGAGGCACAATCTGACCCATCATTTGCAAAGTCGTCACCATCCACAGGATGCGAGGATGTCTGATCGCTTGGCTTCTTCTAGCTCTGTGGAGCCAAAAGCTTCACTCATAGCTGCTCACGCCAGTTGCCTGCTGACCTTTTATGGGTTGCAACCTGCATGCCTGAGCAACTGATTTGTTCCAGCTGCAGCTATATTTTCTACCTTCCTTGTTACTTAATTGATCCTGACTGTGCCTGGTCCTACAAAGAAGCCCTCCTGGACCTTTCAACATATGCTATATATCCTGTATGTACTCCTGTGTCTTGACAAGGAACATAAAAATCAGAGATGGCAGGAGACAAGGGGAGCGGGGAGTCAAACAAAACAGTACGAATGCAAATCGCTTGGCTTGTCTCTTTGGGTCTCTCAACCACTGTCCGCTGCTCCCTGGACCAACTGACTTTCTACAGACAGCACATCTCTCGAGACTCAAATTTTCTCTTCAAATTTCAAAAACTGTAATCACCTACAAACCTTGAAAGACAGAAGAAAAAACAGAACAACAAATGGTTTCCTCCTCTCATTCTTTGTTCTTTTTGCCATATGCACTAAGTTCTTACTAAGAACTTGACATAGTGTTAGCCTCTAGAGAAAGAGAAGTGAATTAGACAGAATTCTGACCCTGCTGGAGCTCACAGGCATACAAGGGACAAAGATACAAAAACAGATGGCTAAAATATCATGGGACATGCCTTAACCTAGATCACCAATTCCCAGTGTATGGTGAGGGACCTCTGGGTATCCCCAAGACCGTTTCATTGGGTCTGCGAGGTCCAAACACTTTTTATAATGAAACTAACATGGTATTTGCCTTTTTCACCCTTCTTCTCTCATGAGTGTGCAGTGGAGTTTTCCAGAGATGATGTGAACATGTAAAGTCACAACAGGTCGCAGAAGTAGATAGAACAATCCATCTGTCTTCAATTAAACCATGCATTAAAGAGATGTTCGAAATGTAAAATAATGCCAACTTTCCTCATGATCGTTTTATTTTCCAAAATATAGCTTATCATTCATAAAAATGTTTTTGTTTGTCATCATATAAATGGTTTACTATGATTTTTAAATGAATAAATAAATAAATGTGTAAAGAATTCTCAGAATCAATTGCTTATATAGTAAATGTTGGTAGATATAGTGCACAAAAACAAAAGCTCTTAGGGGACCTCAATAATTTTGAGATGGTGTAAGATTGTCAGGAAACTGCAAAAATAATACTGAGAGATCTTGTATATCCATTGCCCAGTTTCCCCCAATGACAACATCGTATATAAATACAGTACATTGTCAAAACCGGAGAAGTGACATTGGTTCAGTACTGTTAACTACAGATCTTTACGTGTATTTTGCCAACTTTTATATGAACTTGTGTATTTGTGTATGTGTGCAAAGTTCTATGAAATATTATCACACATACAGATTCGTGTGACCGTAACTTTGACCAGCATACAGAACTGCGCCGTCACCACAGAGAAACTTCCTTATGCTCCTCCTTCATTGTCATACCCTCCTCCCAACCCTAACTTCTGGTAGCTGCTGATCTGCTCTCTATCACTATAATTTTGTCATTTTGAGAACATTATGTAAGTGGAATCATACAGCATGTAACTCTTTGAGACTGGCTTTTTTTGCTTTACTATAATGCTTTTGACACCCAGCCCAGTAGTTGTGTGTATCAATAGTTTGTTCCTTTTCGTTGCTAAGTAATATTCCATTGATTGCATGTATCACAGTTTGTTTATTCATTCACTCACTGAAGGAAATTTGCATAGTTTTCAGTGTTTGACTATTACAAATAAAGCTATAAATAAAGAGCCTTTGTGTACAGGTATTTGTGTGAACATGAGTTTTTATTTCTCTAGACTCAATACTAAGGACTGTGTTTGCTTGGTCATTTGGGGAATATGTTTAACTGTATAAGTAACCAACCAATATTTCCAGCGTGGCTGTATTATTTTTCATTCCCATCAGTAATATATGAGAAATCTGGTTGCTTCACATCCTCACCGGTACATTTTATTGTCAGTATTTTTATTTTGGCCATTCTGATAGGTGTGTAGTAGTATCTCTCTTTAGTTCAAATTTCCTTAAGAGCTAATGATATTGAACATCTTTCTATGTACTTATCCATATATCTTCTTTGGTAAAGTGTTTGTTCAAGTCTTTTGCTCATGTTCACATTGGATTATTTGTTTTCTTACTGTTATATTCAGGGAGTTCTTTATATATTCTGAATTCAAGTCCTTTGTCAGATATATGATTTGCAAATATTTTTCTCCCAGTCTGTGTTTCTTTTTTTCAGTCTCTTAATAAAGATTTTTTGCAGAGAGAAGATTTTAAATGCTGATGAAGTCCAATTTGTTGATTTTTTTTTTAATAGATCATGCCTTTAGGGTCAAGTCTAAGAACACTTTGCCTAGCCCTAGGTCATGAAGATCTTCTCATAAATAAATTTTTAAGGATGTGAAGTGTCCTGAGATTAAGAAGTTTGAGAACCACTGGCCTAGATGTGTGTGCTATGCCTTCAGAGTATAAGAATATTTTATTGAACTTGTGTGCAAAGAAGAGGGAAACGGTAGTAGGAAGAAGTAGAACTGCACTTTACAGATAAGATGAGTCCCGGACAGGACGTGCAGTGTATGGACAGGAACTAGGTCTTGGGTCTTTCTTTCTCTCTTTCTCCCTTTCTTGCTCTCTTTTTCCATATCCCTAGTACCTGGCATAAAGACCGGTGCATAGATGGATGGGACAAAGGTACTTCAGAGAGTGCAAGCAACAAAGCAATGTAGAGGACGGTGGTAATTGTGTGTTTGCGAACAGGGAGCCTTCCGGTGTGGTAGAGGATGCAGGTGTGTGTGGAGAGGCACGGGTAGAGATGTGGGACAGGGTAGGTGAGGTGGGGGTCTGAGGAAGGCTGTGCACAAGCCTTGTGTGCGCTGCTTAAGGATATTCTCTAGCAGCTTCTATATTCTTCTTGTAAGACTTTTCCATTCCAGATTAGTTTCTTGCAATAAGTGAGTTACAACACAACACTTTGCCAGATAACAAAGCTTTCCTGATACTAGCTAGGGAGACAAGATCCCATTTATTTTATTTAAATGAACAGGGAGTGGGGCAGGAGGGTAAGGAGCAAATTTACTTGTTTGCTTACTTTGTGCCAGGCACTATGATCAATACTTCCTAGTTCACCCTGAGGAGCAGAGATTGGCTAGTTTTACATCAAAACTCTTTCCTTTTTTTGGACATACAGGTGACCTCCTTCCCAGCCTCCCTTGCAGTTAGGATTCAATGGAATCTGAGCAAAAGTGGAGTCAGGCCTTCCACATAGAAACCTCCACCACCTTCTGCCCTGGGCTTTCCTCTTCCTCTGACAGAAGCAGATGGGGATGGTGACCCTCACTGTCACAAGATGGGAGCAAAACAAGTCCCAGACTCCGCACCGGAGGAGAGCTGCCCATATCAGGGACAGGTGTTTGGGGATTTATGTGTGCAAGAAATACCCCTCCAGTAGGTAAAGCCATCAACATTAGGAATTTTGTGGGACTTCCCTGGTAGTCCAGTGGTTAAGAATTCGCCTGTTAATGCAGAGGACACGGGTTCGTTTCCTGGTCTGGGAAGATCCCACATGCTGCGGAGCATCTAAGCCTGTGTGCCACAACTACTGAGCCTGTGTTCTAGAGCACGTGGGCCACAACTACTGAACCTGCATGCCACAACTACTGAGGCCCATGTGCTCTAGAGCACGTGCACCACAAATACTGAGCCCATGTGCCAAAACTACTGAAGCCTCTGCGCTCTAGGGCTCGCATGCCACAACTACTGAGCCTGCATGCCACAACTACTGAAGTCCACGTGCCTAGAGCCCATGCTCCGCAACAAGAGAAGCCACCACAATGAGAAGGCTGTGCACCACAACAGAGAGTAGCCCCTGCTCACCACAACTAGAGAAAGCCTGTGCACAGCTATGAAGATCCAGCGTAGCCAAAAAGAAAGAAAGAAACAAAGAAACAAATAAATAAAAAAGTAAAAAACCAAATTAGGAATTTTGTTATAGCAGCTACCATGACTTTCACTGATACATCCTTGGGGCGTGTGGTTACTCTCTCTGTCTCACACCTACTGGAGGGTACACTCAGCTCCTCGGCCTCAGAGGGGAAAAGCCCCTTTCTGGTTGGTTCTTAAGGCCTCATCCTCTGATTCCAAGTCAAAACCCAAGACCAGGTAGCTTTCTGATCACCTGGCAAGACCAAGCTCTCAGAGACCAGCTGACCTTCATTTCTCAAATTTTCTTCCCAAGCCTCCTAAGCAGGGCCAATAGTTGGGTGTGGGAGGAATGTCTCAACTCCCTAAAAAGGCACTTTCCCCCTACATTTTCCACCTGACCTTGCACAGCCTGGAAATTCCTGCTCTGAACCCCTACTCCATGCCCTTCCCACCTCGGTTTGGATATGTTCCTTGTGTTGCACTGCCCTTGCGTGTTTCTTGGAGGAAGCCGAACACCTCAGGGCCAGGGGCCTTATTCTCTGGGTGCCCTTCAGAGTCCATCACAATTTCTGGCGCATCTGTGTCCTTCAGATGTTTTTATAGTAATTGAAACGGTATATGAAACCCTAGGGACAGGGCACCACCCCGGCACACCATGGGTTGTCTCTAGGATATCAGTCCCTACTGCTCCCTGGCTCGCTCCCCTCCTATTCCCTCTGCCTGGAATGTTCTTCCCCAGAGAGATCCATGGCTCCCCTTGACTCCTGCAGCCTGAGCTGACACGCTGTCTTCTCGGGGGCTTCCTGTAACAACATTATCATCATGACTTTCTAGCCCCTCTTCCTGCTTCATTTTTCTTTGATGTGCTTGTTACCAGCTGACACAATTCATTTTATTTATTCATCTGTTTATTGACTGTCTTTCCCTACTATTATGTCAGCCCCCTGAGAGCAGGGAGTTTGTCTTGATCACTGATATATTTTTGTACCCAAAAGAGTGCCTGGCATTTAGGGTCTGGTTAGCATGTATGTGTTAAGGAATGAGGGGAGGAGAAAGGAAACGGGTAACAGGGAACTGCTCTGGTAGCCCTGAGGCAGGTGAGAATGGGAAAAGCCCCATCTGCCCACCTCCACTCTGCTCACAGTGGTCTCTGAAGGCTCCCCATACCAGTTTGGAGGCCTCTGGATTCACCTGTCTTCAAGGTCTTTCCATAGTACTTAAGTGAGAAAGTCCTGCACCCCAGTTTCCTCATCTTTAAAATGGGAATAATAATATTACCAACTTTCTACATGTTTGTGAGAATTAAATGAATAATAACAGACACATAAGAAGTGTTCAATAGCACTAGTTACAATTATATCTTTATTGCTCACTTTTAAACCACCCACAAACAAGTCTGTTTTGCTTTGAAAGTTGGAAGAAACAAAAATATTTTGGTGTTCCTCATTTTATAGACATAGCCAGAGACATTCAGTGACTTTCCTAAGGTTACACAGTTAAAAGGAGCTGATAATCCAGGCCCATGGGTCTCAGAATCCTGCGTGTAAGCTCATGTCTCTTTCTACTATTTTTTGTAATCCCCCTTTTCTGTCAACAAATCTAGTTTTTTCTTTTTAACATCTATCATTCATTACTCTCCTTTCTTTTGACACCTATAAATATCTCCCACTTCTGTTCAACTAAAATGTGAGAACTGTAAAGGAATATAGCACCATCCTCTCTGAGACAGAACCACATTCATTCATTGTTTTACTCATCTATTTAGCATTTATTAAACATCTATTTTCTGCCTGTTACTGTAATATGCTCTGGGAATAAAAAGGTGAAACATAATGCCTTCTTTCAAGGCATTTCTGTCCAGAGAGGTACAAATAACAGTAATATAGCGCCCGGCACACAGAGATGACGTGAATGAAGCACTTTCCGTGCAATATGATGAGCGCTGGGGTTACAAGGCCTCATCCATTTCCAGACTTTTTTTGTCCTCGTCTCATAGGATTTATAATTTTTGTTGTGGTAAATATGTCCATAGGGTGAAGAGAAGAAAACAAAATGTTCAAGTAAGGAGCTGCCTAACCTATAGATAGGAAGAGGGTGAAGGCTCAGTGGAAGAGGTAAGATTTAGGGTAGGTTTTGGAGGTTGAGTTGAAGTTCACAGGGATAGAAACAGAGAAGAGTGTTTCAGGTGGAGGTAACTGCATGCTCAGAGATATAAAACCAAGAAATGGCCAAAAAGAAAAAGAAAAAAGAAATGATAGCCCAGATCTAAATAGTGATTGACACTATTGCCAGAAGACGATACTTGATTAATGATCAAACCAATGCTATTAGGGAAAGTTTTATGGGATGCAGAGGAGGGGAAGATTGCTCCAAGTTCAGAGAAAGCTTCACGGGCAAGGTCAGGTTAAAACCGAAGAAAGAAATAGCTGCGAAGGCTAGAGACATTGAAGCTTTTATTTTTAGTCCATTGGGATAGAATTCTTTACACTTGAGTATGGAGAAAGTTGTCCTGGTGGTATTTGTCAGCCTGGGGAATGGGCTTCCTCTGCTTCTTGGAGAAATAGAAGATAGCTTAAGTATTTTTAATATAATCCTTTATGTCATTTGTATAAAAGCCCTTAGGAGAAAGACTTGAAAATTTCATATGGCCTAAATATCCCTGAGAAAATTGTTCAAACTAATGCTTCCTGTTATACTGCAGGAGGGTTTAGAGAGAGAACGTCTTGGATGAATTCAGCCTGGGCCACATCTGGCCAGGTATGGATCAGGGTAACTGGCTCCCCTTTCCTACTGTCATAACACAGAGAGAGGAGAATGAGATTTAAGTTCAAATAAAGGATGGCTGGGAAAAATCTGTATTTCATATAAGTACATCAGTAAGTGTCTTTTTTTGTTGTTTTTGTTCTTGTGGCCAGCAAAAATTATAAGAACAAAGAATTCTAATGTTCTATCTGGGTAGAATTCATTTTAAAGTAGTTTGTTCTTGTTTCATTTTGGTTTTCGCCAAATTGTCACCACGCTTTCAATGATCACTTTGCAGTGTTGGGAGTTCCCAGAGTGCGTGCCCCATAAGCATGCTAGAAATATTTTTAAATTGAACAGATCAATGATGGTTTTAGGTTCCCTGTGAGGGGAAGCAGCCCCTGCACAAACGGATGGGATGAGCTACCGTCAAGCTGTGGGAGATGTGTTTTAACACTAGCAAGGAGGAAAGGTTCCAACCCTGGGAGTTTGAGAAGCCTCCTTGTAGAATGGTACAGTTTTGTTCTTGAAGCAAAGATGAGCAGCTATAACTGTATATCAGTGCAAAGAGAGTTTACACAGCAAACAACATTGTTTATGGTGCATCGATAATTAAACCTGACCCTCCATTTGCCACGCTCCACCGACCTTCAGTTAAAAGGACCCAGCATATGTGTGTTGGTATTTTAATGAACAGCGTTTCCCCTACTGCCCCTCACCCAAATCCCTGGCAAGTCTATATGGTTCTTTAAGAGTCGTTACCGTGGGCGCTCACACTTCCATCATAAAACCTCACATGAATGTTTCTCGCAACCACTTTGCTTTCTCATTGAGGCTGTTCAAATGTCAGTGGTTTTAGCACTGAGCTTAACCTTTACGTATTTTCACCAGAGTTTCAGAAACACAGCCTGTGCTGGATTTTCCTTACGGCGGTGGGTGGGAATGTTTCATACACATAGTTATAAGCCAAGAATCTGGCAGCGCCATCGAACTGCCTTTGAGACATCATACGTGTTTGAGCGCTTGCGATAAGGCAATGGCACTCCATTACATTCAGTGCCAAGCACATATTAGTCATTTGTTTATCACTCATTCAACAAAATATTTCCTGAGGGTCTATTCTGGGACAAGCACTCTTAGAGGCCATGGGAATAGGAGACTGAACAAAATAAGGTCACTGTCTTCATAGAGATTATATTCTAGTGTAAGGGACAGACCATTGCACAAATAATGGATCGGGGGTAAGTACTGCATAAAAATTGAATCACGTTAAGAAATGGATAGAAGCCATATTCCAGTGGCTTCCAATGAATGGAGAGACTATATTTTATGTAAGTGGTTAGGAAAGAATTCAGTTGTCTTTTTTCCTTCAGAAATACTGGAAGATAATTGACCTAAATGTATTTGCAAATTTTCCTACTTTCTAAAATTTATCTGTAAATTCAAAATCAACACTGGCGGCACGTTCCCAACGATTCCTGGATTTTTGCAGAGTGTGGAAAATTTTGAGTCACCCAGTGAGCACGTTTCCAGGTGAGGTCCAAAGAGGCAATGCTCTGCCTTCCTGTTTGGGCTTTCATATTGTAAACAAATATCCTTTTTAAGGTCTGTTTAGTGCCATGTTTTCCAAATTTTTGTGCTTGTTCTTGGTGATTTGTTGTTTAAAATGACCCCTGAAACATAGTGTTGAAGTGCTGTGTAGTATTCCTAAGTTCAGGAGGGTTGCGATGTGCCTTATGGAGAAAATATGTGTGTTGGAATTCGCTTTGTTCATTTGCTGTTGGCTGAGTTCAGTGTTAAAAAATCAACAACATACATTCAATAAGGTGTCTTTAAATGAAAATGCAGATGAAACAAAGTTATATATTGATTAGTTGACAAAACAATGCAGACTGAGTCTCACAGGAAACTAACTCTATGCTTCCTCTAGGAGCAATGGTTTGGTATTCACCAATTTGTGTGTTAATGGTAACTTCATAGAACATAACTACAGCAAAGAATGAGAATTGACTGTCTCTCTCCCCTGCTTTTCTTTCCACTGCCACCTACTGAGAGGCACCTTAGTATTGTTGAAAAAACATACTTTGGAGAAAAACCATACTTTAGAGTTAAACAGATCTGGATTTTAATCCCAGTTCTACTACATATATGTGTGATTTGGGGCAAGATTGTTAATCTCGCCGGGCTTCAATTTTATGATCTGTAAAATACAAATAACACTTACAGGTTATAAGCAGGGTTGCTGTGAGGATTAAATAAAATAATAAATGAGCACCAATTATCTGGCACACAGTAGGTGCTAATTAAATTAAATGAAATATCATCTAAATTTTCTACGTTGAGTATGTCTTGCTAGTGGAAATTTTATAATGGGAGATAACCACTTGAATGTTTTTAAAATAAACCTCTTTTTAATTGAAAAAATATGACATGCATATGCTAAAAACTGAAATGATACCGAAGGTCATGCATGCGCAATGAGCCTCTGTCTTACCCCCGGTCTCCCAGTTCTTCTCAGAGTCAACCATTGTTAACCACTGTATATATTTCTAGAAGATTTGGATGAAAACACAGGTACTTATGCACATAAAAGACTTCAGGTAAAAAAAACACATTATTTTAAAAATTAGGAGTCCTTACAGCTCTTCAGATTTTAAAAACAATGGTTATAAGAACACTGGGTTTTTGCTCTATGATTTGCTCTGTGTTGCTTTCAACAAGGGATTTTCCCCTTCAGGACAAATGCCCTGTTAGAAGCAGTTAAAGAGTGAGCTGCTTCATTAGCAAAGGGTGTCCACTTAGTTCTGGCTCCTCGTGTCCCACTCCCCCATCCCTGGCACGCTGGCTCTATACTTCAGTCGACACAGATGATTATCTATCTCCTTGCAGCCACTATCTCATTCTTCCTTGCTCTGAAGGAAGGAATCAGTTGGCAATCAGTTCCAAGGAATGACTTATGATTGGTCTAAAATAATCAGTGTAATTTCTCTCCCAAAAGACTGGTTTCAAAATTACGATGTGACCCAGTTCCCCAGGGCAACATAAAGAGAACTTTCTCCTCCTTCCTGTTGTTGGAGATTTTGGTGTGTGAAGTCACTGCAGCCACCTTGCATGTCTTCATAGAGGAGGCATTGCTGACCCACTGGGGTTGGCCAAATGGACAGACGAAAAGAGCCTGGACTCTGGTGATATTGCTGAGCTGCTAAACTACCCTTAGAACTCCCTAGCTCTGGACACAGGCAGACCCTTGCTCTTTTAGCCATCTTTCGCTCAGTGTCCTGTTACTTGAAGTCAAAAGCATCCTAAGTGACTTAGCTCCAAAACTCATTCCAAGAACTCATCCACTCCATTTGGATGAGCTTCTATGACTGGATCTTCTTCATGTCCACAGCCTCCAACACCATTTTATATTCTCCCTGGCGCTAGTTCCACAGTTCTCCCCAAATCCCTCCCCATCCCCCACCAGTCCAGACATCCAGATTTCTTCCTAAAGGAGCCGCCAGACATCTGGGAAGAACGACAGAGCTTTGATGAGTAAAATGCCACAATTTATTCTCCAAGTCATGTAATGTTGAATTGATTCAACATTCATTTTTCATTTGTTCATCAAGCATTTATTAAACACCCATTTATTAAGTAGGAGGAACCGTGCTTAATACAGGAATATAATTGTAAGTTAAAGAAATAGTCTCTGCTCTCAGTGAGTTTATACTCTACTGTATAATCAAATAGTCATACATACCAAGTTATAACTGCACACTCTGAAAAGGTGAATGAAGAAAAGCAAAGAGTGCTCAGTGACAGATGAGCTGGAGCCTGGAGAAGACCTAAGAGGAAGGGCTCCTCCATGTGGGCTTAATTCAGAGGGGGCCTCAAACTCAGATAAGAAAAAGTTACACTTTTATTTTCACCACCCTCTAACTGAAATTTGACGTTTCCTTCCATTTATAACTGTGGCCGTCAAATATAGTAGCATTACAGTAGTTGCAGAGACCTTGAAACAGTCTTTACGCTCATCACTACCTTGAAATTATTATAGTTATTATACCTGCCACAAGTTCATGATACTTAATGAATTAATAAAGAGGTATACATATATATTGTAACACAATTAAAAAAATATTTTGATAACCTATTTCAACAGAATTGCACTCCTGGGTATTTTACAGATGTTAAGGCATTGTCCTGTGAAGAGGGTATAAAGATTTTATCAAACTGCTAAAGGGATCTTTGGCACAAAAATGGTAAAGAATTTTTTTTTAAAGTGATGTTGTGGTGGGAGTTACTAAGAAAAATGAGTGTCAGCATCTCCTTTCCCTACTGCATCCCCAGATCTTCACTGTTCTTCCAAAGATCCATGTGAGAGTCGTCCTAGAAGAGCTGGGACCCAAAGGAAGGGCTTGGAGAGGTAGAAACTGAAATAACTCACCTGGGAGAAGGAGAGTTGCTCCAGTATCAGGAAAAGGATGGCGTTTGGGTGGCTGCTGCCAGTAAGTGGTAGCAGCACTCCCCCTTTGCAGTACCAAGGAGGTGCCAGGACCTGATGGCCATGGATAAAGAGCTGGGTGGTGTGCCCGGGGGCTGGCACCAGGCCTGAAGCCTCCTGGCCCCAGCACTGACCCTCATGCAAAGCATAGCATAGAGGAGTGAACCTTCTAAGCTCGGACAGTGACCTCGATGTTCTGAAGACCTGAGACCCTGGATGCTGCCTGGCCCGTATTCACCAAAATTTTTAAAAAGAACTGAAATGGAAATTCTTGTCTCCCTAGTGAACTGGGATTCAAAATCTTATTTTTTAAAGTAGATAATGTGCCACCTCTTATACCCAAGTGCTGTAGACAAGTGAGATTCACATCTGCTCTATTGAAAGCTGAAGAATGAATAAGAGTTAATCCAGTAAGGTTGGTAGGGACAGGGCTATTCTTGGCAGAAGGCAGCATATGCAAGACGCAGGCATGAAAAAGAACATGAGAAGACTGGAAAGAAAGGCCAGTAAGCCTCAGGGTAAGACTGGAGGAGATGGGAGCCTGAAACAATGGAACCTTCCCCACTATAGGCTGTGTTAAGGAATGTGGCTTTTTCCATAACAACGTTGGAATGGCTTCAATGGTTAGGCTTTAAGTATGTGTTAAGGAAGGGGTGAACATCAAAGAAGGGTGTGAAATGATCAAATCTGCATCTTACATAAATGTTTTTGGCTCAAGTGTGGAGATAGTGTTGGAGAAGGATCAAAGGAGATAAGTGGAGGTTCTTTGGAAATCTACTGCAATCGTCCAGCGAGAGGTGACAGCTGACTTGGACTTGAGAGGAAGCAATGCAGTGAAGTGAGGGGAAGGGATTCAAGAAAGAGGGAATAAACCTGCAAGAGGAATCAGATCTCCAGGGTGAGATGTCAGAGTGCCTTATAAGCATAATGACGTGGCACTCCTTGAGGTGGCACCGTTCCCCGAGATAAGGCTTCCTAAGGGAGGAACGGGAAGGAAGGGGAGAGGATAGAAATCAAGTTATGATAATGTTGAAAATAAAGTGGTTTGAGACGTATCAGCTGAGGCTGAATAAATGGCTGGATGTATGGGTACAAAAGAGAAGTATCCATTAGCTGTACAGATTCAAGCAAGTATCTTTAAATTTTCAGATTTTAAGCTACTCTATCATTCTTAGCCCTTATATGTGATGGTGATAGTGATGGTGATAGATAATGCTCACTGACAATTACTCTGTTCTAAGCACTTTGATACAGTATTTTTCTTAATTATAACAACAATGTATGTTTTGTTACTAATCCGTGTTATGGTTGAGAAACTGAGGCCCAAGATCACATAGCCAATCAGTGGCAGAGGCTTGATCCACACCCAGACAATGTGTTCCATAAAGTGGGAACATTAATAATATTTCCCTTATAGGGTTGTGGTGAAGATTACATTTTAAAATGATACTAAATGATATTTACAAAGCACTTATTATATGCCAGACACTGTTCTAAGTGCTTTGCATGGATTAACTCATTTAATTCTTGCAACAATATTATGAGCTACATACCATTATTGTTTTCCTCATTTTAGAGATGAGAAAATGGATAATAATTTGCTTGTATCTAAGTAAGTCAAAGGCAAGATTAGGAACCAGGAAGTTTGGCTCCAGAGTCCACGATGTTGACCAGTATGTTGTGTTGTTTCAGACTCGTAAAACATTTAAGACAGTTCTTACTACATGGCAAGCATATGCCAAAGTCCAGGATATTAAAACTGATTTGTCTCAGGACTTAACCATGGGTACTGATGCTTTGCAAAAGACGAGGAACTAAACCCACATTTGCATTAAAGGCTAAGTGCCGAAATGTAAGAATACCTGTCACAAAGTAGATGTTTAATAAATGTTTGTTAAATGAATAAATGAATGAAGGAGCTCAAGATGAGAGTCACAAACTAATCAAAATATAAGACCTGTTCTCCAATCTGTCTCTTGGAAACGTCACTTCTTTTCTTAGGTCTCAGTTCATTCACTTGTAAAACGTGTTGGTTGAACCATCAGAGAGGACAAATGGTCTACATCTTCTGTGCTGTTGTTTCCTACTCCTGCCCCTTGGACAGACATTGCTAATCTATCACAGCACCATTTCCCACTAAGCCCAAGCCCACCTTCAAGACGTTGCTCTTAGAAATCATCAGGACCACCACTCAAGTTTCAACCTGTTAGCAGACCCTTAACTCCATGATGTCTGAAGCCCCTCCCAACTCTGACATCTCATCACTCTCTGAAATAAAGTCCTACTTTCTTAAGATCTTCTGCACAAATCTGCTGCTTTCAAATGTCTTCACTCAATTTCAAACCTATAATCTTGGCTGGATGGGCCTGTCAGGAGGGGAGAATAGGAACCATATGCTGACAGGGCTATAATCTGTTCACACGTCCGACTGGTGATGTTGAAACTCGAGGCCACGCGCTGCTGTCAGCAGCATCCTTCATGAGAGGCCTTCCCATGTTTCCTAGGCATTCCCAGAGTTCTCAGGAGTACTCGGCTTTTTTTTTTTTTTTTTTTTGCAAGAATGCTGCTCCTCCCAAATTCGTTTCCTGTCCGCCTGTTCCCAGCTGCTGTCTAACAGCCCCAAGCAAAGCAAAATGAAAGGGCTCTTGCTGACTCCCGCAACCTCCCACCACAACCCCAGAAAAAATGGGACTCTGATCCTCTCGGGATTGTGGAACCTCCTCTTGCTTCCGTCCGTCTTCTATCCACAGCTGTGAGCTGAGACTTCAGGAAGCACTTTGACCAGACACATATTTTAAACAGATTAGGAGCTATTTTTCATCATCTGCTTTTCAGTACTGGAACCAACAACTCTGTCTCTGAGCATCATTTTGTATTCTCTCAGCCCCCTCTCAACACTGACTCAAGACCTATCACCAGCCCTAATTTGGGGGAGGGGATAACGATATTTATAGCATGATTTTATACATGCAGACACCAAACAAGCCAAATGAGCCTAGCTGGGTGCCTGCCATCAACCAGTCCCCAGCACGCTGTGTGGACTGGCCAAGAGGCCGGGGGCTCAGAGGGAGAAGGATGGACTAGAGGTCTGCCAATGCCCTTTGTATGACCCTCAGTAAGTCTCTTCACTACTCTGAGCTTCAGTTCTTCATCTGTTCAATGCTACCACCGAGCCATCTTCTCTACAGCTGCAGAAGTGAGACTCCTTACACTCTGCAGACAGGAAGTGACTGGCAAAGAGAAAGAATAAGAGAATAGGATTGTAGGGACCCACTGTCTCAGAGGTGGGTGGGAAAAAATGCTGGGGAAAAGAACGCAGGGAGACACCAAGTTTCCAACATTTGATTCTTCCAACAGCTGTACTGGGTAGTGAGTGGGGATGGGGTACTTCCTGTACCCAAGCAGCAGAAAGATGCTGAGCCTGGGTCCTTCCAAACGAGTCCAAGAAGATGACTTGCAAACACAGCAAGGCTTCTACAGACCCCTGCCTCGTGACCCTCCCAGAGGCCCCGTTACATGATGGCATTTTGCTTCTTCAAAGCCAGCGAGAGTCCCTTCCTCCCGTCTGCTAAGATGGAGTCATATAATGTAATACCGGGGAGTGAAATCTCTTAACGTTTGCCATTTTCTACTGGCCTTAAGCAAGTCACAGATTCCAGTCATCCTCAAGGAGAAGGGATTATACAAGACATGACCTACTGAGTGTTCAACTTAGAATTCTGCTTTCCACAAGCAGCCTGTGCTCTCTCCTACGTGCTACTCCTTAGCAGCCAGCATCACTCCAGTGCAGGGAGCCTAAAGGCACTGCCCGACCTCAAAAGTCCTGATCTAATCCTGCCTGTACAGTACATGCACCCATGAGATTGTTCCAGTTAATAAATCTGCAAATATTTATTGACAATATATTACATACCAGGAGTGTGAATTTTTTAAAAAAATTGTAATAATCATTACAAAAGAAATATTTGTGATGAGACTTGCAATTTATAAAGGACTTTGACCTGCCCTCTGATTCGACTCCTACAGCAACAGACAGGAGAAATACCATTATCCTCATATTTCATGTGAGGAAACTGGTCATCTGGAAGTTTAATGACACAGTCAAGACCACATGCTAGTAAGTGAGAGAATCAAGATGGGAACTGAACATCCTAAGTACTTATCTCTAGGAGTGTGTGTCTAGTTGGGAAAGTATAATAAAGGTGTATTTCCATCAAAAGATCAGCAACAGGGCTTCCCTGGTGGCGCAGTGGTTGAGAGTCCGCCTGCCAATGCAGGGGACATGGGTTCGTGCCCCGGTCCGGGAAGATCCCACATGCCGCGGAGCAGCTGGGCCCGTGAGCCATGGCCGCTGAGCCTGCGCATCCGGAGCCTGTGCTCCGCAACGGGAGAGGCCCAAACAGTGAGAGGCCCGCGTACCGCAAAAAAAAAAAAAGAAAAAAAAAGAAAAATCAGCAACAATAAGTGGAATATATACTTAGCGCCATAGGATCAGTGTGGTCTTAAAGGATTTTTCTGAAAGGCTGGTCTGGCCCAGGAGGATTTCATAGAAGAGGTGGGACATGAATTAGATCCTGAAGGCCAGAATCCATGTACTTGATGGGATGGATGAAAAGGTGGGCATCCAAGTAGAAGGCATGAGGTGAATAAAATGGGAAGGTAGAACTTTATGAGAGTCTCTAAGGCACCAGAGGAAGATTGCCCAGCTGAAGAAAGGACTGGAAAGGCATTTGAACTCCAGTAGCCTCTTTGGGGGGTTAAAAACTGTGGCACCAATGGGCCCCCACCCCCTTCAGCCTTCCTGGAATCTCATGCCTAAGCCGCAGCCTGCATACCTAACCTACACTGAGCTACCTGGGGTGGCAGGCACCTCCTCTGCTGCTGGAGCTCGGATACTCGGCTCACCAGGTGAGGCAGCTGAGTGGAAAGGGCTGGATGGACCTGGTTTACTTGCAAATTCCCGGTAGGTGGCTTTGATCTCTCTGAGCCTCAGTTTCTACCTCCACAAAATGAAGGTTAAAAATACCCACCTTGCAGACTTGTTGAGTAGGAAAAACTGAGATCATACCTGCAAAGTGCAAAGCTCAGCATATTCAATGAAGAGGAGTTATTATTGCAAAGCAAATTAATCCATCCATTGGTCTGGCACAGGATCCCCCAGCATCCCAGATATTCTACAGGCTTCTTCCCCCATCATATGCCCCCCAAAACCTTCTCCTTGTTTATCTGCAGCTAAAAAACAATCGAAATATTTTTAAATGACTTCTTTTTACCAGTTGGTTGTTGGTGATCAAAGCAAAAATAAATCCACTAGTAGCTTAGAAGAAGGTCTCTTAGACCAGAGCAGCAGTTCTCCACCAAGGGACGTTTGGCAAAGTCTGAAGATGTTGGTTTTCACCACTGGAAGATGCTACGGCATCTAGTGAGTGGGTCGAGGCCAAGGATGCTTCTGAGCAGCCTGCAATGCATAGGACGGCCCCCGACCCTACCCCACACATGGCAAATAACTATTCAGCCCAAAATGTCAACAGCACTGAGGTTGAGAAACTCTAGACCCAAGATGAGGAGATATAGGTCCTGGTCTTAGCTATGCTTTGAATAAGCTCTGTGATAAATAGGCACTTAACCTATCTGGGCTTCGGTTTTCTTATCTCTAAAATGAAAACGTTGGCTTAGATTTGCCTGCAAGAGAGTGAAAAAAAAAGCTGTAGCAAACTTTTCATAAAACTACATGTATTCACTTTGACATTTTGTCCCTTTTACTGATGCTATAGTCTCCTTTGTCAGAGAGGGACGATAAATACCCCTTCTTTTAAGAACGATTGTGGTCGCTAACTTGAAAAACATCAACGTATTCATAGCAAAATGAAAATGACAAGTTCCATGTCAATTTCACAAACTTTAAAAATTTTATTTGTCAACAAAATCAGATTTTGAAAAACTTAGCCCACATGATCTCGAAGGTCTCTTCCAGCTTCGATAAGCTATGATTCTGTCAGAAACAAAAGAACTTACTAAAAAGTCGCTGTTTCATGAAGTGTTATGTTCTTCTGAAAAACGTACTGTATAAACCAAGCTTCACTCAGGAAACCAGAAGCTACTCTATAGATTCCAGGTATTGGAATTAGGAGGTTATACAACAATTGGAAAAGCTGGGAAGTAAAGGACAGAGCAGCCACCACTGGAAGTCACAAAAGCCAGTACTGAAGTCTTTGACCTGAAGCACTGAAGCAGGTGATTCTCCAGAATCTGTAGGAAGCCTCTGGGGATTTCACCTCTGAGCGCATAGCTACTACAGCTACCCCCAGGGAATCATGGCTTCTGCTCTTCAGCCTTCCAAATTTAGTGAGTGTTTCTCACTGGCAAATTGAGGGAAGGGGATTTGGGGTTATGTAGTCTCTACTTTTCCTCTGTGATGTGGCGGGGACTTTAGAAGGGATGTTAGGCTGACCAAAATCCAACACACACTGAACAGACCCAGATACCATCCCATCTTCTACCCACTTCTTTCTGCTCCATCCCCACACAGAATCCAGGAGTCAACCAAACCGAGACTCGGACGGCTTTCCTCTGAACGTGTGCTTCTCGATTACAGGAGAGAAGAATCTGTAAAAGGGGGGCGGGCTACAATGAGTTAAACAAATCAACATTGTTTACAAAAATGCCTGACTTTTTCAATAATTCCGGGCCTGATTTGCAAAGATGGTTGGGATGCTTGTTGGAGTTTTCAATTCCCCATTAGCATTTTGTAAGCCAACGAGTCCCTGAGATTCAAATCCTGTGACCAGCACATGAAGCTATAAAACATTGTTCTGCTGATGCAGTAATTGCCTGACATGGCTACCTGGTTCCAGCTCATGCTTAGTATGCAAATCTGCTCCAAGAATGCATTCGACAGCCGCTTTTCTGTCCACAGAAACTGCCCCTTGACGGAAAATGTGTTCCTAAAATGACTTTCTATTTTTTGCCTTTTAAAACTAAAGCTTGCATGTCCAATGGTAGCTGAGAGCAACAGCATATGCTTATAATTATGATTACCATCAGGGAATTCAACCTTACGGAGGGAAGGGAAAGAGGCCCGCTGAGGGGGAGCACAAAAGCTCTGAAATACAGCAGAGGAAACAAGCCCAGCCGGGTTGGCTATTTCCTGGGTAACGGGAGAAACTTGATTGTGGAAAGCAGTGCTGGTTTCACTCCAAACTCTACAGAAATGTTGTGTGGGCAGCATGAGAAATGCTGACAAAAGTAATCAAGCTTTAGGGATCTGCTTTCCATGGTGGGCTGAAGGAGCCCTCACAGAAAGCCAGCCCTGTCCCAAGCAGCTGCCCCAGCGTGGACCTTGCTCCAGCCCTGTGCGACCAATGTGCTGCTCTGCTCCCACGGAGGGTTTTGGGTGCCCTTACTTCTCTGCTACTCTGTTTCCCTATCATATTTCTAGATTCCAAGCATGAGTTTTCAATCAAAGAAGCAAGTCTTTGAATCCCAGCCCTCCTGCTGCATGATTTGGGCAGGTAATGTAACTTCTCTGACCTTCAGCCTTTCAAATGGGGACGGTGATGCTCACCTCCCAGAACCATCAAGAGAATTAAACAAAATAGATGATGTCAATGAATGCCAGTGTCCACTGGCCACTTAATCAACAATGCCCGCTGTTATCGTTCCTTTGTTTGGTTGGCTCCTGAGCTCCTTGGCTACTACTTATGGTTCCTGTCTTTTATTAAGTAATTTATTGAACATTTATTTATTGAATTATACTATGTGCCAGACACACTGAAGCCATAATGGTATGTATGTAGGACAAATATAGTCCCTATTCACTGTCTAATAGGAGAAACAGATGAATGAATAGGACATTGCCATAAACTGGATGGGGCTGGGGGCAGCAGGGTGCTAGAGAAACACCTAAGAGGGAAATTTTATCCAGGCTTGGGGACCAGAGAATGCTTCCTGGTGGAGGTGACTTCTGAGTTATACCTGAATCATGGATTGGATCAAGTCAGATACAGGAGGGTGTAGAGGAGCAGAGAGAAGGAGAGACATAGCTTCAGTTCACAGTGAGTGTGAAGGCAATGGTGAGGACAGCATGAAGTGCTTGCTAACTGAAACAAGTTCCGTGTGGGTGAATGGGGCCACGGAGGCCGAGAGAAGGACAGTGACCAGCCCATGGGTCACATAGCCAGCTGATGGACAAGCGGCTTAGGTGTCCCTTCCTCTTCCCTTTCCTCTCTGGGTATCTCTCTTCTCCCTGCCCCTCCATTCCCTGGTATTCTTGTCATGAATCCAGCAGATTCTCACTGTGTGACTTTGGGCAAGTCATTTCATTGTTTAGGAATTTCACATTTCCTTGACTATTGTGAAAAGATCAATGATCACCCTATTTTTAAATGTATTCTGAAAAATATAAAGAAAGTGACCACATGGCAAGTGGGACCAGGGTCAGTAATATATGGAGAGAGGCAGAGAAGGCAGGAGGCAAAATGCCTCTGGTGTTGGAAGAAGGACCATGGAAACCTCTGTCTACTAAACATGTCCAAAGTTCTCAACCATTGCTCTAGACTCCTCTGATTCCCCAGAGTCACTTCATTTAATTCTCGTATGCCATGAGAGGCAGTCTGGTCTAATGCCTTTGCAATCAGACAAACTGGAGTTGAAACCCCATCCATGCAGAGCCAGGGTCAAGTTACTTACCCTCTATGAAGTTTCCCCATATGTATGAGACGATAAACTTATCTGGCAATGTTGCTAAAAAGACTGAATTATCAGATTTGTGGTTACCAGATGTGGTGGGTGGGAGGAGGGGGAATTAGATGAAAGTAGTCAAAAGGTACAAATTTCCAGTTATAAATAAGTGCTAGGGATGTAATGTACAAAAATAAATATAATGAACACTCATATGTTATTTATGAAAGTTGTTAAAGGAGTAAATTCTGAGTTCTCATCACAGAAAATTTTTTTTATTGCTTTAATTTTGTTTTTATATGAGATGATGGCTGCTCACTGAACTTGTGACAATCATTTCATGGTGTATGTAAGGCAAATCGTTATGCTGTACACCTGAAGCTTACACAGGGCTGTACGTCACTTATATCTCAATAAAACTCAAAGAAAAAATTAAAAAAGAACAATAAATTAAATGCAATAAACTATGTAAAGTGTCCAGCACATAGTAGGCACTAAATAAATATTAATCCCCTTGTCCTTGGTTCTACAAGCAGTTGAGCCAAAGAAAATCACTCAAAAACACAATGCCATGCTTGGTGTCAACTCTTTTTTTTCTTTTTTCCCTCTCCCTTCTTTTTTAAAAAATTAATTTATTTTTACTTTATTTACTTATTTTTGGCTGCGTTGGGTCTTCGTTGCTGCGCGCGGGCTTTCTCTAGTTGCGGCAAGTGGGGGCTACTATTCATTGTGGTGCGCATGCTTCTCATTGCAGTGGCTTCTGTTGTGGCAGGCATGGGCTCTGGGCCCCCAGGCTTCAGTAGTTGTAGCACGTGGGCTCAGTAGTTGTGGTTCTCAGGCTCTAGAGCACAGGCTCAGTAGTTGTGGCACACAGCCTTAGTTGCTCCGCGGCATGTGGGATCTTCCCAGACCAGGGCTGGAACCCATGTCCCCTGCACTGGCAGGCGGATTCTTAATCACTGCGCCACCAGGGAAGCCCCTCTCTCCCTTCTTTTTTACTGAGATATAGTTGACATACAGCACTGTGTAAGTATCAGCATAATGATTTGATTTACACACGGTGTCACCTTTAAGTCCACTTTTCCATCATCTCTCCTAATCATTTCCTCTCCTTAACTTAGCATAATAACCAGTGTAGATGTTCCACTTAGCCTTTTAGTTTAGAAGGGCAAGGTTTGGCTCAGCTTAACTTGAGAAAGGAAATAGGCATATTAAAAAAAAGAAAAGCAGGAATCTTGACTGTTTAACCAGGTACCATAAGAAGACAGCAGCCTTTATGGCCACAGAGATAGAATTTAGAAGATGAATGTCCACTCCAAATCCAAAGATACTTTGCCTGCAACAATCCCCATCAGCAGAGGAGTTCACTGATCACCCCTTAGATCTCATGCATTATTATGACTTGGTTTACCTTCTTGGTCTCTTCTCTCTGTATGGCTTTTTTTTTTTTTTTGGCGGTATGCGGGCCTCTCACAGTTGTGGCCTCTCCTGTTGTGGAGCACAGGTTCCAGACACACAGGCTCAGCGGCCATGGCTCACGGGTCCAGCCACTCCACGGCATGTGGGTTCTTCCCAGACCGGGGCACGAACCCGCGTCCCCTGCATCGGCAGGCGGACTCTCAACCACTGCGCCACCAGGGAAGCCCTACATACCTTAATTTAAAAATACTTTATTGCTAAATAATGTTAGACATCTGTGCCTTCAGCAAGTCATGATCTTTTTGCAATAACATGAAAGATCACTGATCACAGATCACCATAACAAATATAATAATAATGAAAAGTTTGAAATATTGTGAGAATTACCAAAATGTGCCAGAGACACGAAGTGAGCAAATGTTGTTGGAAAAATGGCACCTATAGACTTGTTCGAGGCAGGGTTGCCACAAACTGACAGTTTGTAAAAAACAATATCTGTGAAGCACAATAAAGTGAAGAGCAATAAAATGTGTTATGCTTGTAATTTGCTAGGACTCAGAACTCCCTGAAAACTATTATACTCACAGTTACAGTTTATTACTGGGAAAGGAAGAGATTCATAAAGTCTGGGAGGGTTCAAAGGAAGAAGCCTCCTTTTTTCCTCAGGATGCATCACCCTCCAGAACCACTGTGTGCCAATACACACTCATGGTCAACCTGGGAAGATAACCCAAGTTTTAATGACCAGAGATTTTATCGGGGCTGCGTTTCTTAGGCATGACTGATTGACTGAGTACTCATACAGTTGAACTCACTTCTTAGCTACCCTCACCCCCCATGGAGTTTGGGCTGATATCATACGGCTTGAGGAGCCCACCATTGTTCACCTCACTAGCATAATAAACTCTCACTCCCATCACTCAGGAAATCCCAAGTGTTTAGAGATTACCTCTCAAGAGCCAGGGACAAAGAACAGACCTCACTTTGGGCAAGGCCAAATTCTTAGCTACACACAGCCCTATGATGTGCATTTTGTATTCATCATCTCATTTAATCCTTATAAATCTGTATGTAGTATTATTATCCCCATCATTTAACGAGGAACAAAGGCTTAGAGTAATTGGCATACTTCTGGGTAATAGTGGAGCTGGGATTAGCACCAGTTCTGTTTGGCCTCAGAGTCTGAGCTCTTAACCACCATAGAGTGCAGCTACCAGGTGTCCAGGATTTGTGCTAAACTCTGGAGATGAAAAGACATAGTCCATGTATCTATCAGGGACTACATATACTTGTTAATTAAGGAGACTTTGATAAAGGAACCATTTTTAAAAGTATAAACAATGGCATGGGATGGTGCAGTACCCTGGTACTAGCAACAGTGGAGAACTGTTACCTCCCCCAGGCCTCAGTGGACAAGGGGAGCCAGGGATCAGGGAATCCCAGAGACAGGAGATATAGCTACTGGACAGGAACTGTGGTCTCTGGTAGGGGAATGCAAATACAGCCAATGTACAACCTGGTAGGGGAGATAACCCCAATCTCATGCTCCATCCTCCCTCATATTTTCTATCATTGTCTCCCATTGGCTGAAGCTTCCTGGATGCCTAGGACAAGAGATCTTGTAGATGTAGTCCATACACAGTCCTGACAGAGATCAGGGTGGAAAAGTATGGAAATTAGATCTGGAGTGATAAATGGAAAATATTCTGCATCCATTTGCTCTCCACAAACTCTTATTATAACAGAACAGAAAAACATGTAAATGCATAGTTGCATCCCAGGGGATGAGTATAATCTTTAACAGAGAGAGAGAGAGGTAGAAACTAAGTGCAGTGGAAGAACTAAATAAACCATCACTAGGAAAGAAACACTTGCACCTTACCTTGAAGGATGAGTAGATCATCATTTGGGCAAGAGAAGGATAGATAATATATTTTTGAATCAGCAAAGACATGGAGGTATGAAACAGTATAGAAAACTGTATATATTCATCAGGCTTAGTGTAGACTTTCCAAGGAGAAGCAACTGGTGATGAGGTCGTGAAGTTAAACCAGGGCCAGACCATGGAGAGACCTTCAAGTACCTCATTAAGTAAAGAGCGTTTTGTTCCCCCTAAGGCAATGGGGAGACATTGAATAATTTTATAAGATTTTAATTTAAGAAATTTTCTTCTGGCAGTTGGGAAAATGGATTAGATAAATATAATTTGGTGGCAAAAAATCTTTTAGGAGACTTGCAATGGCTTAAGTGAGAACTAAGGAAGATGTAGTGTAGGGAGAAGATCTGATAAGGCTCCCTAGATGCAGAGGCAGAAAGTGCAAAGCACATGCTTGAAGTGGAGCCAGGACCACTTAGGAGGCTGAAGACACAATGAAAAGGAAGATCTTTGCTAACAGCCTGTGATGATAAACAGTACTTAGGTATCTAGATATTAGGCATTTGAAAAGGCGAACACTTTTCTAGCAACATCACACCATAAGATATTCTTTTCATATCTCCTGAGTGAGAAGCTTGAAGAGAAACTCTTACTAGATGAGTGTTGTATATGGGTTTCTGAATCTAAATGGTTATGGATTTATAAAATTGTAAGACTAGTAGGAAAAAAGCAATTGGATAATGGAAAAATAAATAATAAAGAAAAGTTAACTGTAGTGGATGAACTTTTAAGTTGCATAGAAAATGTTTGTACTCTCAAGAGTGAACTCGGAGTAGTAACAGACTTAAAAATGGAAAACTGTCTTTAGTGGCCCTATAAGCACTGTGAAGAAGGAAGCTTCCAAACTGACCCAGTTTGGGATTTATTTAGCTAACAAACCCTGATTTAATACTTAGTATGTGCTAAGCACTATAAGTCATATTATATTATATTAGTATGTACCAGGCACTATATATCATATTAATATTAATCATATTATATTATATGAATCCCTTTTGATCCTCATAAAAACTGTGTCACCATTATTATTATTATTATTATTAGAGTCTCCATAATATAAAAGGATTCTGCTTCTTTGTCCTATCCCTATCCAGGCTGGGTTGACATGAACAATGATGCAGTTTCTGCACCGCCCAAATATGCCTGTGTTAAGAAATCCCCCACCACATTGTGCAACCTGGCCCAGGTTGACATCCACCTAGAAAAAGAAGCATGTTTTGCTGTTCATCCACCCAGGAAAGTTGCCTTTTTCCTAATTCGCACAAAGACTGGAAGCTGACCCAAATTAAAAATCCCATTGAGACAAAAGCCCTGGCTAGGATGCAGCTCAGTTGACACTAAGATCGCCACAGCCTGTTTAACCCTTTCCTGTCAATCAGGACCCGCCACTCCAAAGTTCCAAGGTTGGGAATCTAGTCCCCTGTCCCCTGGTTGACCTTCTTTTCTGAATGGACTAATCATCCCAAATCACAAACTTAACTACGATCACATGGTCCCTGCTAACCTCTCGAAGCATTTATGTCATAATAGGAGGTTCCAACATGCCTTTGCTGCAGGATCTGCTTAATAATGAGTGATATACATTTGAAGTAGTCCCCTGGCTCAAGGAGGTTAGATATGGATAAAAGAATGGAACTTTCCATCAAATATCGATAACCTGAGATCATTTGGGAGGTAGGGGAGTAGGGTGCCACACATGTGAATTCACCAACTATATATAGCCTTACTTTCTCTCCCTTTTCCCGAGTTTGGAAACTTGAAGTTTAGCCAGTCAGGACTCCTGGCCCCAGAAAGCTAAGATCCAGACAATAATTCTTCATAGAACCTGAGGCTTCCCAGGGCCATCTTCATAAAGCTACCTCTTCATCCTACCTTAGGCTCAAACCAGACTCCTGCAGCCCCATCTAGGAGATCTGAACTCTTTCTAGCTAATCCCAAATGTCAGGAAATTTATCCCTGATAAAAGAGACTCACTCTCTGGTGTTAGTTCTAGGTGTCTTTTTCTCAGACAAATAGGCAAGATCAAGCTATTCATCTTGGTTGCCTAAGAAATCAGTGGAAAAAATAGTAAAATCAGAACAACACGGGCTTGGGGTTTGAATAGGATTGAGTTCAATGCTAGAATAACCACTTATTAGCTATGTGTCCTTGAGCAAGTTATTTCACATCTCTGAGTCTTAATTTCAAAATATGTAATGTTGAGGGTGCCAATAATTACCAACAAGTGTTGTAAAGATGAAAGCAGGATCCCCTATAAAGACTGCCTATTGCAGTTGTTGGCAAATATTAAGTACTTAATAAGGTACTTGGGAGGAATTAGAGGGATTATCTCTGCCTAGCTTGTTTCCATATCCAAAAAGATCTTTCTCTCAGGTAGCAGGACAGGTGACACTAGAGAGAATTCATTGGTGACCCCTCTCATCCAGGACTAGCCTAGAAAGGAATACCACTCATGGTTGTATGTACTTTAAGTAACATTTGCCATTGTGATATTGTGATCTATAAGGAATATATATTTGATCTTCATCCCATTCCTGGCACAGAGCTCTAAAAACCCTTGGAATTTCCCAAGTGAGGAAAGCAATAAAAACTGTCTTTTGTTATGTTAATGAGGTGACTTTTTGAAAGTCCCTAGGTAACAATGGGGGCTGGTTGCCAGGGGTACCAGTTTTGTGAATAGAGGGTTGGAACTTTCAATCCCTACCCTAGACCCCCAGGGAGGAGGGTGGGGCTGAAAGTTGAGTTCCATCACCAATGGCCAATGACTTAATCAATCATGTCTATGTAATGAAGCTTCCATAAAACCCCAAAAGGACATGGTTCAGAGACCTCCAGGTTGGTGAACCAGAACACATCCATGTGCTGCCATGCTGGGCCCCAAATTCCATGGAGACAAAAACTCCTGCATTTGAGATCTTTGAGTCCTCACCCTAGGAATCTTTTCATCCAGCTGTGGATTCATACAACTGGTTTCCTGAGTTCTGTGAGCTGCTCTAGCAAATTAATCAAACCCAAGAAGGGGGGGTCATAAGAATCTCTGATTTGTAACCAGTTGGTCAGAAGTACAAGTAACAACTTGGACTTGTGATTGGCATCTGTAGTGGGTGCAGTCTTCTGGGACTGAGCCCTTAACCTGTTGAATCTGATGCTATCCCCAGGCAAATAGTGTCAGAATTAAATTGAATTGCGGGACAGCCAGCTGGTGTCCAAGAATTGTTTGGTTTGGAGAAGAAACCTACACGTTGGAATTGGTGCTGGAACCAGAATTGTAGCCATCAGTGTAAACATAAAGAATGTCTTGGATTCAAAGTTCCTTATGTGGACTGAATCACCACCCGTCTTTATAGAGTGGAGAAGACCTGTCCCAGCGGCCTTAGAATTAGGCACTTGAGTTCAAATTCTGGCTCTGCCTTGAGCAGTCATGTGACCAGTTCATCACCTCTTCTCTTGGGCCTCAGTTTCTCCTTCTTATATGGAGCCAGTAATTACAACTTGGAAGAGCAAATAAGTTTTTGCCAGGAACAAATGACATCGTTGATATGGATACAACATAAAGTAGGGACTCAATACATTGGCATTCTCTTCTCAGAGGAGACCAGATTAATACTATCATCCATACAAATAACTGTACCCTTACCTGTTATTTCTAATCCTTGATACTTTGATATGTTTTGGGGAAACGACTTGTTGATATTTGGACACATTAACACGGTTTTGTTTTACAAGCTGCCAGTACTAATCGTTGTCCCTGCACTTCCATCGTATTTTTGAGCTTTTACATAAACTTCTTTTCTGTGTTAATGTGACCTTTCAAACCCCCGTTTCCTGAGCATTTGAGACAAGATGAGGATATGTAGAGTGATGAAGCTGAACTTATGCCTTTTTTCATTGAGAGGAAAGTGAGTCCAGGCAAATGGCTTCCGTGTTAGAAAAGCCTATTAAAATATTAAATGAGGAGTTAGTGACAGGTTTAACTAGCCTCTTGTGTCAAACCTCCAAATCTTAACTTACTAAGGCTGGTTTTGGCTGTAACAAAACAGCTGTCACAATCTGTGTGAGACCATTAATTACGTACAGGAGCACTGATAAATTAACGCCTAATGGCTGGAAAAAATTAGGAGTTCTTGCTTGTTTAATGCACTCTCTTCCCACTTTTAAAGGAGTCCCATAGGAAAATGACATTGAATGAAGTTTGTGGAGGTGTGAAAGTTGAATAAAATGAACAGTCACAAATGTCTGAGTGTAGCTCTCACAACTAAAACCTGGGTGATGTTCCTAGTAGGCAACTTTTGCAGTGGGAGTTCCTCTCCTGGCATCTTACATTCTTATCCTGGGATACCACTCTTCATGGGTCAGGTAGGCTTATAATAAGGCCCTTTTTGTGCTTTACTAACTGAGGAACTTTGGATCTGTTGCAAAATATAGCACCTTATTCTGAATATCTGCACTATAATGATAGTAACTACCATTTATTGAGCACTTATGAAGTGACAGGCAATTGCAAAACCTGGTGATTCTCTTACTAATTAAAGTATGATGTTAATAGGACATAGGAGTAAAGTAGTATGCTAAGGCAGGAGAATCTATGAGCTAGACTTGAAGGATATAGAGGAGGAGAACAGAGGAGTTGGGGTATTTCAGCCTTGTACCCAATGCCCCAGAGGGTCAACTGAATTTGGACCAACTCTGGCTAACACAGAGCCTCTTGAATTATCAGATCTCTCAAACAGAGAGAAAGGAAAATAGTTCTTGCTACTTTATTCTCAGTTTATTACTACAGATGACAGCCGACTGATGTGGGTGGACTAGGAAACAGACCTGCTAGGATTTGACTTCATGATAGTAACTTGGAGCCTATATAGATTGATCATATTAATGGCCTCTTATCTCATTCCTCAATGTACCCAGTGCATGTGACTTTGCTGTTCTTCTCACTAAAGAGGGGAAGTCTATTTCCTCACATTGAATATAGGTTGGCCTTGTGACTTGCTATGGCTGATAAAAAGCAGCAGAAGTGACCACACTCCAGTTCTGAGCTAGGGTCTTAGGAAGCTTTGGCCATTTCTGCTGGTCCTTGCACTCCTGTACTACAATGAGAACATGCCTGGGATAGCTCGCTAGAGGAGGAGACACAAAAAGTAGAGCTGAGTTGTCATCATCATCCCACATGAGGCCACCCAAGATCAGCTAACAGCCAGCCAACCCCCAGACTTGAAGTAAGCCCGGCCTAGATCAGCAGAGCCATCTTGCTGACTTGCAACAGTCTGTGGATACATAAGCAAACCCAGCCAAGATCAGCTGCTCCCAACCCAAATCACCTGAACCCTGAAGACTCACAAGACAAATATACAATTATTGTTGTTTGTCCAGAGGATTTGTGGTTGTTCATCATGCAGCATTATTGTGGCTGTAGGGAAATTATACAGAGCCTTAAAGAAGCCACTGCTTCACTCTAGATTTTTAAGAACAAATTCATTAATGAGAGGATTGTTGTACTTCATGTCACAGGGCTCATGGTAAGAGGGTGAAGAGAAAGAATCTTAAACCTTATCCAGCCTGCCTATTCAATCTTAAATAGAAGCTCTAGCACATTCAGTTCCACTCAAGTGGTAAATATTTCCTCTTTAGCCAACCTTTAGTCAAGTTTCTCTGAACTTTCTGCTCAACTAGGCCTGAACTTCAGCTTCTGTCTCTGACCTTGTAGAGTCCAGTTTTAGCAAGAATGCTGCTAATCAGTTTAGAGAGAATCCCCCATCCTCAATATCTGATCTCTTGCAATATCTGGTTAAATTTCCACATCTCTCACCATCCCTTAGGTGATGTCTGATAACCCTAGCCTGCCTTCAGCAAGATTATTTTGAGTTGGTTTAGCAAGAATCTCCCTATCCCTGATGTTTCCTTTTAGTAATTTTTCATCCACCTACCCTTACCCTGATCCTTGGCTATAAGTACCCATTTTTCTTTATTATGTTTGGATTTGAACTTGATATCTCACCCCTACTTCAAAACCCTAGTAAAGTAGTCCCTACACCTATCACAATAGTATTGAATACAGTCTGCATTACCATTTTAAGTGGTGTCAGAATAATTGTTTCTTTAACACAAGACATATATATTGAATATCTAATGTATGTCGGACAACTTGCTAAGCACAAATTTATTTGGAGGAGTAATTCTCAATGGGAGGACACACTGGGGAAATAGAGCAGAACTATGGTATGTAACTTCCCTCCTCCCTCTACACTGAAACGCTGTGGGTGATGGTTATGAACTCTGTAAATAGCCTCTCCTGCTAATGAGAGAAAGTCGTATCCTTCAGGTATGTCGGGTGGGAAAAATTGAGAACCATCAACTTAATAAAGTCAGGGTTAAGTTTCTTTTGTCAAATATAACCATCATTTGCTGAAAATGGAGGACTCCTTTGCATTATTCTAGTCATACCTGCCAAACAGTAAGGAAAAGAATGACAATGCTCATGAGTTCCCTTGATATACAGGCCTTGTTTTGCAGCAGGGTCACTCAGTCAATGTTTTCACACTATAAAATTCCCAGATAGGGCTTCCCTGGTGGCGCAGTGGTTGAGAGTCCGCCTGCCAACGCAGGGGACACGGGTTCGTGCCCCGGTCCAGGAAGGTCCCACATGCCACGGAGCGGCTGGGCCCGTGAGCCATGGCCGCTGAGTCTGTGCATCCGGAGCCTGTGCTCCGCAACGGGAGAGGCCACAACAGTGAGAGGCCCGCGTACCGCAAAAAAAAAAACAAAAAAAATTCCCAGATAGATAAAAAGTCCTTTAGCCAATAGATGTTTATTCATTCAAAACAAACAAACAAACAAACTATAAACTAGGCTTTCAGTAATGAATTTTTTCTTGATTCCTTAAAATAAACATAGCATCAGGTGTTTGCTTATTAAATGCCATGCTTGAGACCAAGCCCTATGGTGAGATTCTTAACCCAAGTGTGGATTAGCAGATGACTAAACTTGGATCCCGAGTCTGCACAAGAATATGAGTAGTAAGTAACCAAAAAAGTTGGCTAAAACACTCACTACCTAAAATTTCTAGTGTGCATTGCTAAAATTCACAAAATCCCTTTAACTTTTAGGAGGACCCTTGGTGATGGGCAGAATACTCCCTATGATGGTCAGTTTTCTGTGTCAATGTGGCTGGGCTAGTATACCCAGTGATTTAACCAAATATTAATCTAGGTTTGCCATGAAGGTACTTTGCTGATGTGGTTGGCATCTATAATCAGGAGACCTTAAATAAAGGAGATACCCTTGTTAATGTGGGTAGGCTTGAGCCAGTTGATTGAAGGCCTTAAGAGCAAAGACTAAAGTTTTTCAGAGAAGAAGAAATTCTGCCTCAAGATTAAAATCAGTTCCTGCATGTGTTTCCAACCAGCCAACTTGACCTATACATTTTGGACTTTCCAGCCCCAATAATCATGGAAGCCAATGTCTTAAAATAAATCTCTTAATATATATACACATATCTATGTAATACATAGATATATATGTACATACTATGTAGGTAATACATGTTACATATGTAATATGTATATTGTTATATATTATAATATATATATCGCCTTCTCTGGAGAACCCTGACTGATACAGTATATAAATTTAAACCTCCATCACCATCACAAAATTAACTTCTACAGTCCTGAACCACTTGCACCTCTTTTGCACCCAACATATGAAATCACTTCTGATACACTTGCCTGTAACCACTTTTATGGTCTTAGGATTTGGACTTGAAATTGGATTCTGTATTCTTTGCTGTGACCTTTTGTAGGAGGCGCTGTTTGCTTTCTGCCCAAATCCACTTGGATCATTTTAACTTTGCTTTGTGTCCTTCCCCAGGATTTTGGGTGATTTTACTTCTGAAGGTCCACATCTGTGACTCTCTTTGGAAGTCCTCCCTTGAGTTACTGAAGCCTCTTTCTCCACAAGCTCAGAAGCCTAAGAGTTTATATCCTCCTGTGTGGCTCTTAGCCAATGACTGCTGGTGTGGGAATATGAAAGTCCAGCTCCTGTGCCTTAAGTTGGGGTAAACTCTGAAAGGTAATTTGTACTCCAGAGGTCCCCTATGGAATTGGACTGAGACTGGGACTTTCCCTGAAACAGTATCCTTGCTTGATTTCATGCCATTTCTGGTCCTGCTTCCTTACTGCCTTACCAGTATCTTCTAGAAATGCTTCCTTATCTCAGGGTTTATTTCTGGCAAATTCAGCCTAGGACACCCTTTCCATTCTCCTTTGTCTGTGATCCAGATTCTTATTCTAGCTATATTAGCTTGTGAGAGCCTGAAGAGATCACCTGTCTCTAATTCTGCAGATGCTTCAATGAGGAGTGAAACGCTTAGTTGGTTCTGGCCCCATGAGTAGAATCCAGATGGGTCTGCCAAAATACTAAATATAGACTGCAAAAGCAAAGGTAGAATTTCAGAATGACACATTCATAGCATCTCAGAGTTGGAAAAAACCTAAAGATACTTAATCCACAGTTCTACCTACTCATGAATTCCTTCTTCAGCCTCTCTGGAACGTGGTCACTCAGATCCCTTTTGAATGTTCTTTACTTTTTAAAACACTGAGTCTCATTGTTGAACAGTTCTGTTAGAAAGTTTAATCTCATGCTGAGTCAATCTATCCTCTTATGAACTCTACCCATTTAAAATAAGAAGTCTTGCTGTTTATAAAAACTACATCACAGGAGGAAGGAGCCAGCGGTCCCAGTGACTGCACTCACCACAGTACAATTCCTTAACACAAAATTCTAGAAGTTTTCTTTTAAACCTGAGTTTAATTCAAGATCTTTCTCATATTTGCCTGTTTTCTATAGGGGAGGAGGAGCCTCAAGTCACAAGATGGGGACGATAAGACATTTCAATGGTCAACAAGGCAGAGACTTGGAGCTTTAAGTTGGCAAACTTCAAAGAGGCAACTTGTAAGGGTGCTGATAACATATTTGAGAAGATCACAATCTCTATCCAATAAAACACTGAGGATCCACAAAAGGGGTTACAATATTTGTGTAGCTAAGATACTCAAGTTCTGTAAAGAGTCACAGCAATTATCCAGAGGAAGTGAATATCAAGGATCTCTTTGTTGGGTGAAAATTTAACTTCTAGAAAACATGACATGAAATCTAGTGTTTATGTGGTGGCTGATTTCCATGAATACCCAAAGTGGGTGTAATTCCTCATTTGATCACCTAACCCCCTCTATAACATTTGAGTCCTGGCTTAAGGATCTTTCTGCCTGACTAACCATCTTCAGGTGCTTCAGTCATTCTTTGAAATACACAGCAAGTCTCATTGCCCTCAGCCCACCCTCCCTTCTGCTCTATCTTCTGTCCCAGTGGCTCCCCTTCCTCTTCCTATCTGGGTTCATCTCTGCATCTTGCTGTCCTTCAAATTCTCTTCCTTTTCAAGGGCTGAAACTGCACTGTAAATGAATGTTAAATTCAATGTCCTTCCTCAGGCCTAAAGGCTGACAAAATTTGCCCCTACCAATAATCTGCCCTCAACTTCTCTGGTTCCTTCCCAGGTTTCCCATTCCAGCCTCACTGGTCTCCTCACTATTCTTCAAATATACCAGGCACCTCATGCCATGGGGCTCTTGCATCATTCTCTCTTCTGTCTGGAAATATCTACCCCAACAAATTTCCCTGGCTTCCTTACTTCCTAGAGACTTTTGCTCACATGTCACATTACTAGACAGACTTTCTCTGACCACCCTGGCACACTTCCTAATTCCCCACTTTGCTCTATTTTACTTAATGGTACTTGTCATCTCTTTAGATGTTTGTAAAGTATATATGCTTATTCATTTATTGTTTTTCTCCCCCTATCAAAATATAATCACCAGAAGAGCAGAGAATTTGTCTATTTTGTTCATGGCTACCACCTGACAACTTAAACTATGTCTAGCATAGAGTGTAACTACTCAGTAAATATCTATTTAATAAAAAAAAATAAATTTACATGTCACCAAAGTTCATATCTTAAGGTGTTTCTTTTTTGCAATTTTTTGTTTGCAAAAGTAACACAATACTCCTGCATCTCTGCCCCTACTTATGTAGTTTTCCGCCCCCAAAGCAAACAATATAATAATTTTTTATGTATCATACCAGGGACATTTTTTACATATACAGGAAAATATACATGAATATATTTTTTTTATATGTTGGCCTACTATGCATTGTATTTTGCTAACTGAACAATATAACATGGAATTAGTCCAGATCAGTATAAATGAAAGTACTTCATTTAAAAAATATTTGCTTGGGACTTCCCTGGTGGTGCAATGGTTAAGAATCCGCCTGCCAGTGCAGGAAACACGGGTTCGAGCCCTGGTCCGGGAAGATCCCACATGCCGCAGAGCAACTAAGCCCATGAGCCACAACTACTGAGCCTGTGTGCCACAACTACTGAAGCCCATGTGCCTAGAGCCCGTACTCCGCAACAACAGAAGCCACTGCAATGAGAGACCCACATACCGCAATGAAGAGTAGCCCCCGCTCACCACAACTAGAGAAAGCCCATGCACAGCAATGAAGACCCAACACAGCCAAAAATAAATAAATTTATTTAAAAAAAAAATTTGCTTGGTCTTCCCTTGAAAGGATGTACCATAACTGATTTAACTAGTCCCCCTGTTGATAGACAGGTAGGCTGTTTCTGTTGTATGTTTTCTTTGTACCTTCATTATTTTGATTACTTTCAAATATTGAGTTGGACCATATAAAATTGTAGACAGTGAATGATTTTTGGTTTACCTAAACAACAGTGTCATTTGATTCAACCAAGTTTTCATTAAAAGGTTAAATATCTAGAATTGACAATCCTGGAGTAAAGGAGATAGACATTTGTAAAATGAATGAATGTTGCCAAATCATCCTTCAAGGAGAATGTGTGATTACATTCCCAGTGTGTCAGAGTTCCTATTTCTCCACACTCCCTGCTGGCACAGAATGTAATTAAATGTTCCTAACTTTATCAATGTGATAAGAAGAAAATGGTACCTCTCAGATTTAATTTGCATTTCTTTTATTACTAGGCTGAGCATTTCTTTACATGTATAAGAACCATTTGTGTTTCTGATTTTGTGAACTGTCTATTGAAATCTTCTGCCTATTTTTCTTTTAGATTTTTGTCCTTTTCTTATTGATTTGTAGAGGCTCTTTATAAAGAGAGGATCTGTATATTTGCAATCTGAATTGCAAATATTTTCTCCTACTTTGTATTTTGTCTTTATTTTTTATTTGCACTATTCTACTTTTACATTTATGTGGTTAAATTTATGAGTTTTTCATGTTGGTTTTGTGTTGTGATAAAAAATTGCTTCCTCTATCCAAGATTATTTTGAAAGAATTTTCATATTTTCTTCTAGTACTTTCTAGATTCAATTTGTATTGAATCTTCTAAAAATATAGAGCTCATTTTTATGTATGAGGTGTGGTCAGTAGCCAGCTGTATATTTTTTTCAGATGGCTACTCAATTTTTCCCAACTCCATTTTTGAACATTTTTTTTACTTTTTTTTTATATTTTAAATTTTCATATGTATTCCAGTTTATATTCTGAGATTTCTGATATATGTCACTAGTCTTTCTGTCTGTTAATGTAGCAATACCACATTGTTTTAATTACTGTAGATGTATAATATCAAAAACCTAGATCCTCCTTGGTACCCTTCTTTTTCAGCATTTTCTTGAACCTACTAGCGTGTTTAATTTCTATATTAATTTTATACTCAATTTATCTAGATTCCACCAAAAATTCTGTTGGAATTGAATTTAATGAAAATTTCTCTATTGTTTCTTCATTAAACATGATGCTGATTTTTGAAGGTAAAGTATATTTAAAATATATATTCATAAAACTGTATATTGTGTAAAAAATATTCACTTTTTCTATTTACTAAGGTTTTTATTAAGACGAGCTACTAACTTCAGTATCCTTTTAGCATCTTTAGAGATGATCATAATTTTTCTCTTTTCACCTCTTTCTATGATGAATTATATGGATGGATTTCCTAACCTTTCAACACTCTGGAATTAAGCTCCACTTAGTGCATTATTCTTTTAAGGTGCTTCTGGATTCTGTTCATTATTGTCTCAGTCAGCTTGGGCAGCTAAAACAAAACACCAAAGACTGGGTGTCTTAAACAACAGACATTTATTTCTCACAGTCTGGAGGCTGTGAAGTCCAACAAGATCAACATGCTGGTTAATTCAGTTTCTGCGGACAGTCCACTTCCTGACTTGTAGGCAGCTGCCTTCTATATCATCACATGGTGGAGAGAGAGAGAAAGAGAATGTTCTCTTGTTTCTCTTCTTACTGGGTGCTGATCCCATCACAAAGGCCCTACCCCCATGACCTCATCTAAACCTAACCACCTCCCAAGGGCCCCACCTCTAAATACATTGAGAGCTAAGGCTTCAACATATGAATTTTGGGGAGATACAATTCAATCCATAGGAGTTATCAGTATATGTAAATTAGTTGGTCTGCAATTTACTTCTTTTCTCTTTTTCTGTAAGGTTTAGGTTTCAATATTATGCTAATCTCATAAGAAGAGAATTTCAAAAACTGTTTTATACTTCTGTGTTCTGGAACAATTTAAGTTGGACTGGATTAGCCTCTTCCTCACAGATTTGGTGGAATTACTCTATGAAATCATCTGAGGTGGTTGTTTGGGGGGAGATTTAACACTTTGACTCTTCTCACAGGTTTAATGTACACTAATGACACTTAAGCCTCATTAAGCCTCATTAAGTCCTCATGTATGGGACCCTAACAAGGTCCTAGAAGGCCCTAGGAATTGGTCCACATGGTCATATGTTTTTGTGAAATCTGCAAATTAAAATGTTTTACATCACGATTGACTAAGGCCAGTGACTCTTTCCATGCCAATTTCTATGTCACTCTTCTGGATTTGGCACATGATGTTGGAGTGGCTGCAGACATTTTGGGGATCTGGCCAAAGGGAACACAGTAGCCTTGGAGATGCACCACTCAAATCCATCCTTCAAGAAAAGGCTCACATCCCAAGTGAAAGAAGCATAGTCAGGGGACAGTCTCTGGCCATCTTCTTCTTCAGGGTCTATTTGAGATGTAAAGAGCCTCCTTGCCCAAGTTCACACCCCTCCCAGGACAGCCCTCTCTTCCAATGACTGAGTGAGGAGGGATAGAAAGGCTCAGGCCTTTTAGCCCAATGCACAGCACTCTGACAGGTGATGCTGTCTCTAGGGCTTTCTGCAGCACAGGCTCTGTGCCATCCTGCTTCCTCTCTTTCTCACCCCAGATGTTGATCCCTAATGAATATTTCGCACCCTAAACTGCCTCCCAGTATCTGCTTCTGGAGGATCTAACCTGCAACAGGAAAGTCAAGTTCAGAATACATCTAGTTTAGTTTTAATAGAATACCACACACACACATACACACACACACACACACACACACACACACACACACACACTACAGTCTTCACTCATGTCTGTGTATTGTTAGCTGATATGTTATATAGGAATGGTTTCCAAAGTACTCCCACTTCCCACTATATTTACTTGCCTGGCATCATGACATGAAAATGCAGCAGAGATTACAATGAGATATGAACTTGTCCTATGGTACCCAGTTCTGAAAGTATCTGGTATAGAGCAGAAATAAAGTTTGAGCTGTATGAGGCCAGAAGCTAATCAGTGGAAAAGTCTTCCAGTTGTCAAATATTTACCTCTGAAAGCAAAGGATTTGTTTTCAATCAATACCTAGTCAAAATGGAAGATTTCTCCTGGAAGGAAAATACTCAATAATGCAACATATACATTTACAAAAGTACCACAGTTTTTTAAAAAATCAAAGTCTGCAAAATAAAACATCCCAGGATTCTCATGTGTAGGGCACATGTCAGAAGCAGTACTGAAAATAGCAAGTATATCTGTGTGTGAAGTCATGTGTTTTTTGGTTTTGCTTTCTGTATCCCTAGAAACTGAATTGCACCTTAGCAAGGCTGGGAGGTTGCAGACCAATGACATGTCAAATTACCATCAAAAACTGAAAGAACTTGGATAAACAAGCATTCCAGTGACAAAACCACACATACTTATAAATATGTCAATGCATGTAGCATTGACATAATTGTGTAATGATTACACAATTATTCAGCTCAATGGAACATAAGAGCAATTTTAAAATGCATTGGTATTGCTCCACATTATGAGTAACATCAATTCAAACAGTATTTAAGATTAAACACTGCACAGGAAAACTTAAAATACCTGAAAATCCATATCTTATATGCATGAAAGAAACTTAATAGTGGTTTTTCCCATATTTGCTGACAATCCCAAAATGTTTTTATATTACCAGTAGAGCTGTGAAGCTGAAAGACACTAAAAGAGACAATAAGAAAAGAACAGATTTTGATAAACATTGCTAGAGGAAATAACAAATTGGTTTCTTGCCTTTCTGTAGAGAATGATGCTCAAAAATCATCTGTATATGATGAGATCACAAAGTATGTAGCCAAGAACTATAGAAGAAAATGTATTTTAAATAAATCAATTAAAATATTATATTATTTACCTGAGTCTTGTAATATTTGTATTTGGGTTTAGTGTTTATAGCTTTTCTGTTTTTCTTTTTTCATTTCAAATAAACATTCACTTTGCTATTTTTTTGCTTCAGAAACGTGTGTCTTTTTTATAAAGAGGGTGACAAAATTACTTAAGCACTGAGACGCAAAAGACCAGAATCCACCTCTGCTCTTATGGGTGTGTGTTTGTGTGTGTAAATACACTTATCTGCATCTAATGGTATTTGGGCTTTTAGATTTTCTATTTCTTCTGGGGTCAGTTTTAGTGATCTGTGTTTTTCTAGATAATCATCCTCTACATTCATTCTATTTGCCTTTTCCAATTTATTTACACATTGTTGAGCAAAGTATTTCATAATTTTTGCCTGTAAGAATTTACCTTTTATGATTTAATTTGTGTGTTCTTTCTTTTTCCTGATTAAGTTATCCAATGGGTTTCTCTGTTTATTGTTCTCTTCTCTTAAAAACTCAGCTTTTCTTAGGGAACCCTCTTACACCGTTGGTGGGAATGAAAGTTGGTACAGCCACTATGGAAACAGTGTAGAGCTTCCTCAGAAAACTAAAAATAGAATTACCATATGATCCAGCAATCCCACTTCTGAGAATATACCCAGAAAAAACTATAATTCAAAAAGATACATGCACCACTATGTTCATAGCAGCACTGTTCACAATAACCAAGACATGGAACCGAGCTAAATGTCCATCAATTGATGAGTGGATAAAGAAGATGTGGTACATATATACAATGGAATACTACTCAGCCATAAAAAAGAATGAAATAATGCCATTTACAGCAACATGGATACAACTAGAGATTATCATACTAAGTGAAGTAAGTCAGAAAGAGAAAGACAAGTACCATATGATATCACTTATATGTTGAATCTAAAATATGGTACAAATGAACCTATCTACAAAACAGAAACAGTCTCATAGACATAGAGAACAGACTTGTAGCTGCCAAAGGGAAGGGGAGAGGGAGAGGGATGGACTGGGAATTTGGGGTTGGTAGATGAAAACTATTGCATTTAGATGGATAAACAACAGGGTCCTTCTGTATAGCACAGGGAACTATACTCAATATCCTGTGATAAACTATAATGGAAAAGAATATAAAAAAATAATGTCTATATGTGTATAATCGAGTCACTTTGCTGTACAGCAGAGATTGACACAACATTGTAAATCAATTCTACTTCAATAAAAAAAAGAGTGATAAAAAACTCAGCTTTTCTTTATTAGTTCACCAATTTTTAAAAATTAATTACTTTCTGCTCTTAGTTTTATTTAATTTTTTTTCTGGTATGCCTTTTCTAATTCTTTTATTTTCACCCATTCTTTGTTTTAAATGTTTTTATTTTATCAGCATATAATTGGGTTTGTTTTGTAATTCAGTTGTGTTTTTAAAATTATGGTATTTGGCAATATAGGGGTGGGAGAGTGGGAGGTATAAACTACTGGGAGTAAGATAGGCTCAAGGATGTATTGTTCAACACAGGGAGTATAGCCAGTATTTTGTAATAACTGTAAATGGAAAGCAACCTTTAAATCTGTATGCATTTAAAAAAAAAAAACTATGATGTTTGGCCCATTTGCAGTTACTGACATGTCAGACGTGCTTAGTCTTAATCTTGGTATTATGGCATGCTTTCTGTTTGCATAGATTTTCTTTACTTTTTAAAAATCTTTCACTATATTGTGTGTTCTATTCCTTTGATCATTTGAAAGGTTTACATATTTCTGCTACATAATTTCTTTATAATCATAACAACATAATATATTTAAGCCTTCTTGTTCCTTAAACAGCATCAATTGAGCTTCCATGATAAGAGTGACAAAATTGATACATGACCATTTTTTCCCCTGCCCCATCCTCCAATTTTAGTTGATTATACAATTTTGTTAATGAATTATCATCTTCAAATGACATATTTTAACTCCCGGTTATAAAGAACAAGGATATAAGCATACTCACATTTCTTTCATTTTTCTCACCCTTCTTTCCCACTGTAATTTGCATAGTTTCTACATTGTTAATATTAATAGTATTTATACTCTATACTCACATTTATTTAGTCTTTATTCTACTTCTGAGTGTAATACTATGTTTCTTTTTATGGATTCCTTTGCTATGGACTAACATTTCTTTGTTGGTTAAAAATCATACTCCTGGAGTTTCTTCAAGAAAGGATCATAGCAACTACACGTTTGAAAATGTTTTTCTGACATTTTCTGTATCTGAGTTAGGGATAAAATTAATGGGTCTTATTTTATTACCTTGAAGATATCATCCTTATGTTTTTATACTGAAAATTGTTTTACTCTTACATAGAGAAAATGTGTTGGGGCAACGGAATTCCAACAGTCTCAGAAATTAAAGCCACTATAAATTGGTCACTCGATCTCAAGACAGGTTGAAACCTGATGCACTTTGGTTTCTTCCCTACTGAAATTCTATAATCTGGATCCAAATGCAAAGTTCCCCTTTCCAATAATATCAATGGATTTGAGTTAACAAAGTTGCATATTAAGTAGCAGGGTTTTTTTTTAATTGTCCATTTTTTAGCTCCAATTGCCTAATAAAAACATCTAACACAAATCTATTTCAGTAAGGCTCCTCTTCCTATTTTTCAAGGCCTTTACTTTCTGTCTTAAAGTTTATAATTCACCACACCCCTACAGAGCCCCTCTGACCCATCCAACCATAAGTCTTTACTCATACAGTTTGCATTACCTCCTTCACCCCATTCCAAACTTGCTCTGTGAAACCAGACACCCCAGATTTAATCTGGTGGCATTGCCTTTTCCCTGACCCCACTTATCCTGCAATCAAAACACCCACATGTAACTGCGTGCTTTACTAAAGTAGAGCCATTTACTTCTTTAATATAAATTAGTGATGAACTTCCTAGCTGTGGCCTATAATAAGCTGTGTTCTGGCCCTGAATAAAGTTCTACTCAGCCTTGCTGCACTGGGGCCCAGGAAGTGGGAGATATATTTCGTGTTAGTTTCCATCACAAAGTCCATGTATTGAACTTTTGCTTTTTTGATTCAGTAATGGTAACTCTAATTAATGATAGTAATTATCTTATTTTTAAAGTTTTCCTGGAGCTATATATTTTAAGAAATTAAGGCAATTTACATGCTTTAGATTTGAAATTAATGGCCATGCCCTCACTGCATAAAACTTTAGATGTAATTTATTTCCCTTTGTGCATGTGTTGAAATCACCTTATTTGTGGTATAAGAAGCATTCCTTTTCCTTTCTTTGTTAGATTTTAAACTTTTCTGAAATTTCAGCAACCTCTTTATTGATTTTCAAAAAGTATCCATTGCATAATATTAAAAATATAAAAACATGAAGATATTTAATATCTGTAATCTTAGTTTATAAAATAGTAGTAAAGTTTTTGTATGTTTCTCCAAATAAACACATACATATGCACATGGGTTTTTTTAATGAAATCTATATTAAATACTTCATCCAGGACTTAAAAAAATTTTTTTTCAGTTTTAAAACAAATGTGTATATATATATATATATATATTTAATATTTATTGGGGTATAGTTGATTTACAATGTTGTATTAGTTTCAGGTGTACAGCAAAGTGAATCTGTTATACATATATCCACTCTTTTTTAGATTCTTTTCCCATATAGGCCATTACATAGTATTGAGTAGAGTTCCCTGTGCTATACAGTACATCTTTATTAGTTATCTATTTTATATATAGTAGTGTGTATATGTCAATCCCAATATGCCAATTTATCCCTCCCCGCCTTGCCCCCTGGTAACCATAAGTTTTATTTTCTACGTCTGTGACTCTATTTCTGTTTTGGAGATAAGTTCATTAAAACAAATGTATATTTATTATAGAAAATTTAGTAAGAAACTTAAGATGTTTTTAGTCTCCTATCAAAGACACCTTAAAGAATGGAAAATATGGAAAATGACAAATTATCAACTGAAAGAATACATTTGCAGTAGAATTAATTGACAAATGACTAGAATAAAGAATATTTCAAGAGCTCATAGAGGCATAATAAAAAGACAAAATGTCCAAATTAAAAATGGATTTAAAGAGTATGAATAGAGATGACACAGGAGCAGAAATATAAGTGGCTAAAAATAATACAAAAAGAGGTTCAACCTTCATAGTAATTGGGAAAATGCAAATCAAGATAAAAATATCATTTTACACCGAATTAATTGACAATCAATTTTTTGGACAAATTCATAATAAAAATTTAAAAGTTTGAACAATGCCATATTTTGGAGATATGGATCAAAGGGAATTCTTGCACATAGCTGTTAAGAATAAAAACTGGTATAGCAATTTTAAAAAGTAATTTGGCATTTTCTTTTATAGATAAACATTTGCTTACCCCACCAATCAGCAGTTTCCCTTCTTGGCATATACCCAAGAGAAACTCTTTTACATGTGAACCAGGAGATGTGTGCATGAATGTTTTTAGTAACACTATTCAAAATTGCAAAAAATTGGAAATGTTTCACACATTCATTGCCAAAACTATATAAACTGTAGTATAGTCACAAAACACATTTTCATACAGCAGTGAAAATTAATGAACTATATCTATATATTATTTGGGTAACCTAATATTATACTATACTTGGGAGTTGCAAACCAGGGTGATGAAAAGGGAACTAAAGGAATAACATACAAGAGTAAAGAAATAAATAAAAAACCATGGTCTATGCATGGACCAAGGGTGATAGTGTGGCAGAAACCATGGATTACAGTCAATCCACTTTTATGCACACTGAGAACACATGTCAAAAGAGAAATTATTATATTTTTTTGTAAAGAAAGAAAATTTAACTTTGCTTCCCAGGTGACATTTCAAGATTGTTTACTAAATATACAATCCAGTTACCCCATGCTTCTTGTCCTGGATTTTTCTGCCTCATTTCTGCTTGTACCCAGATGACAGGAATTTCCCCCAAGTAGTTTCTTCCATTAACTGTCAAATTCTTTCTTTTTTAAAAATAATGTTTTTTTTTGAAGTATAGTTGATTTACAATGTTGTGTTATTTTCAGCTGTACAGCAAAAAAATGATACAAATGAACTGATCAACTTCCATCCCTTCTTTCTCTATAAGTCTTTCTTATCTTTGAAGGCCCAATTCAACATGTTCACCAAAACTTTTCCAATCAAAGTCTAACTTTCTTAGAACAGACATGTAAATGTAATAGAAATAAAAGATACAGGGACATCCTAAAAAGAGCAAAGGAATTAAATAAACATGACATTTGATTGATACATATGCCTCAGTGTCTTACACACAGTTTTACTCAAAACTTTAGTTCCTCCTTCCCCATTTCTTCCCTTCCTCTGCATTCCCATAAAATGTTTCTATTAAACACTCTTTTTTAAAAATTTGTCTGAGCTATCTCTATTAAATTTACAAATATTTTCCAAATTGTAAGTACCTAGAAGGCAAGGACCATTCTTGTAGCAGGTGTTGTTGGTGCCTCACCAGATCCTGTGGGATCCCTTTTATAGGCTGGGTGTGCCCATTCCCCAGCTGCTGACTGCCCTGCTGCTCCCAACTCATACCTGCAGTCTTCTCTGGAGGGTTGCCCTTGAGCAATTGTAACTGCCTTGGAGTTTATATCTCCCTCAGAACAGCCAGTAGCCAAAGACTGTGGGACGCAGGGGCTACAAAAGCCCCTTGCCTTAGAGCTGGACAAATTCTGTGGTGCAAATTACACTCTTGAGCTTCCCTCCAGGGTAAGATTAAGGCTAGATTTGACCTTGCTTGTCATCTTATCCTTCTCAATCCTTCTTTCTTTACTCCCTTACTGGGGTCTCCTGAGAGCACACCTTCAGTAAATCACTTGCACAGGAATTCTCGTCTCAAGCTCTGATCCTAGGAAACCTGAACTAACACAGTTAGTTACTAAAATTTGTATCATCTAAAATGTTGAATACAGTGATTGGAACAGAATAGAACTTGGCACCATTTTCTTGAATTTAGTTGTATTAAAGTTTGCTGGAATGATGTTGGTATGCGTGTAGGAGAAAGAATTTATTCTTCTTTTCCTTTTATAGATAAATGTATCCAAGGGCTCTTGATTGTTAAAGGCAGAACACATTTCAGAATAGCTTAAGCACAAAAGATAATCTATTGGTGCACATGAGAAGTCCAAAAGCAGCCCAAGTCACCCTGAGTTAAAGAGTTTTAGGCACAGGTGAAGCCAGGAACTTAGATGGTGTCATTTTTCCATTTATTCCCCTTTTCTGCTGGTTTCTGTTTTCTTTGGCATATTGGTCTTTTTCTCCTCTATTGTAGGTGGTTTCCTTCACTGGGCACAGAAAGGTGGCGGTAGACAGCTTTAAAATACTGCATCTTCACTTCTTGTGAGCCCAGAATGAACACACCTTCTCTTTCTTTGTGTAGCCATGCATAAACTCACAAAGAATATTGTCTGACTAAATACCCATCTCTAAATGAATTACTGTGGCCAGGTGATATAGGAAGCAGGCAAACTTGGGTCATGGGTCCACTACTGTGGCCCAGGGTCCAAGTCAGTGAAGTCCTTTCTGAAACATGTGGGATGGAATCTGCTTAGGAGAGTTTGTATCTGTTTGAAGAGGGGGGTATGGAATATTAGACACACGAAAGCAACATAATCTACCTGTCACCATACACAATAAGCCTGATCATTGGCAAATCTATTTTTTTGTCTTATTTACTTACTACTTTTTAAAAAATGTTCCACACACTTCATTTATATTGGCTGTCACAACTACTACATTTAGACCCCATTAGAAGGTTTTTTGCCCCAAGCCTCTTGCCTCAGGAGCTGTGTACTTTGGAGGGCTTCCTTGAAATTTTCCAAGTCCCCCTCCAGTTTCTGATCCCCACTTATTCCTTCCAGGGCATGCTCTGATCCTCTGCTCCACATGTGTGGTTGACCAGCTGCTCCTAGGAGGACTAGAACTTGTATAAGTTTGTCCTGGGACCAGTAGCTGGTCCCTGGTTCCAAGAGAGTGCATAGGAAGTAGATTGCTCTTGCTTGCTGACCTAATATTTCTTTCATAGAATTGTACGTGATTGGTCCCCAGAATGCTGTGACTGGTTTTTGTGACTCTCACATACTAATCGGACAACAAAGAATATGTAAGAACATCTTCCCTATCCACTCTCCTAAATCTGTATCAATAAATCATCATACTTCTACAAATCCATTTTTTTAAATTATATTTTTAAACAGATTGTTTATATAGACAAAGGCCCCACTATAAACATTTTCCTGGGGCCCTGCACAGCCTATAGGAAGCCCTGCCTGCCATACTCTCTGAATCCTTCTAAGGAATATTGACTCAACCATGTTTTTTTGTTAATAGATGCAAATGTTTTTTAAGCATTTTGGGCTTTTCCTTCATACAGGGGGGCATGTTCAGTACCACACAACAACTCCTCAGCCATAATGATTTGACCAGAAATGGTCACCTGACCCAAACACAGTCAAGCAGTATTGATGACTCAGATATTTTGGTAGAAAAATATGGTTGCAAATGCTATATCACTCACCCACAAAGGGGAAAGTTCTACATCTCCTCTCTTTGTGATCCAAAAGAGTACAGTAGAAGTGGTGCTATATGGTTTCCAGACCTAGGCCTTATAAGATGGGTAACCTCTACTTTCTGTCTTTTGTAATACAAGTCATCATGCTGTGGAGAAGCCCAGGTAACCATGTGGAGATGTCCATGTAGAGAGAAACCCATGTCCTAGCTAGCAGCCTCCACTGAGTTCTCAACCAACAGCCAGCATCAGCCCTCCAGGTATGTGGGTGAGCCATCTTGGAAGTGGATCTTCCAGAACCATCTGAGAGACCTCAGCTGATGCCACATGAAGCAGAGATAAGCTGAACCCACAGAGACCTGAACAAATTGCAGATTTGTTGCACTGCAATAGATGACCAGAATTTCTACTCTCTCAGTCTCTGCTTCTCAGACATTATAGTGTGGGCTGACACAAAAACTCTTCAGAAACAGGGAGCTATCAGTCTCATTAGATTCTTGCTATTAGAAATTAAAGTTTGAAAAGATGAAGAAATAAGTATTGCTGTAACAAAAGAAGTTACAAGTCCATGAGATTGGGGAAGAGTCCATGATAAGGAGAGGGGGCAAGAGGAATCATGAAGGATCTGATGAAGTTCAGCTCAGTCCTACCCTCAATATCGTCACATGTATGTTTACATTAATTTTCCTTCACATGGACAAAGGCTTGAGTTTCACTGGTAGTCAGCACATCAGCACTCTGAGGATAAAAGTAACCTTGAGCACCACTTAGTTAAGAAGGAAAAGAACTTGTCATTTCACTCTGTAATTACCAAAAAGTGTTTGAAATATTTCCAAATCAAGACAAAGAAATTGAGACTTTGAGAGTGTGTTCGTTTCTTATTGCTGGGTAATACATTACAACAAATGCAGTGGGTTAACACACCACAAGTCTGTTATATCACAGTTTCAATGGGTCAGCCTTCTGGGCATGGGTCAACTGGGTTCTCTGCTTAGGGTCTCGTAAGGCTGAAATCAAGGTGTTTGTCGGGCTGCATTTTTATCTGAGGTTCAGGGCCTCTTCCAAACTCACTTATTGTGGCAGAGTTCCTTTCCTTGTGGCTGCATAAATGAATCACTGTTTCTTCCCAGCTGTCAGCTGGGGCCTGCTGTCAGGTCACTGTCACTTGGGCCCATCCACAGACCTCCCCACAACATGGCAGCCTACTTCTTCAAGACCAGCCAAAGGATCACTCACACTCCAACTTTCTTTTCAACAAGGGACAGTGTCTTTTAAGGACTCTGTCCTTAAGTCATACCTGCCCAGAACAATCTCATTTTTGATTAACTCAAAGTCAACTCATTTGGGATTTTAAATACATTTGCAAAATCCCTTCACTTTTAGGTCGTGTAACCTAATTGTGGGGATGGAATCCATCATATTTAGCCTTGCCCGCACTCAAGGGGAGAGCATCTACACCAGGGGTGTGAAAATTTGGGGGACCATCTTAGAATTCTGCCTACCACAGTATGATTATCAGATATAGTATAAGACACCAAGTTAAATTTGAATTTCAGATAAGCAACAGGTAACTTTTTGGTATGATTTTTCCCCAACCTTAGACTCTGGAATGCTCTACAATGTCTGAATTGGGGTCAGAAGATCAAATGTTCACAAGGGACAGGCAGGTGATATAAGTGAGTAGAGCAGGCCAGGTAGGAAATGTGGCAGGATGGGGTGCTCATGCCCCAGGTATAGGGGGCCAGGGCTCCACCACAGCAGCTGGCTATTGCCATGAGGACTCACAGGTCAAGCAGCTGGAGCTTCTGATTGTTTTTCAGGAGACAGCACTTTTACTTCAATTTCTACTTGAATTCTCCCACTGATCACAGTAATCCAAAATTTTCAAACGCATTTCACGAGCTATACAAAATGTATTTATGGACTATAGTTTGGCCCTTGGAGGCCAGTTTGTGACCCATAATCTAAAATCTGTAATTACCAAAAGAGAAATCTGCAAAAACCTTCATTCTCCCATGCAGGTAAGGCTTTCATTGGGCCTTTTCATGACACTCTTCCATCTAAAGCTTAAAATATTTGCAGCCATTTACTTCTCCTCTTCATTTAGCCACTGAGCTTCATCTCTAAGACAAAATTGATTTGCCTCATCAGAAAACTGATTTACAAGTCCTACAAGGCAGCCATAATGTCAAAAAATCAAGAGCCAGATTTACAAACCCACCAAAAGGTACAATAAATGCCAAATAAAAACTCTCAATTTACCAATCTGTGTTTGTAGGAAGCATAAATCAGTGACAAGGATGGAATGATCCTGGCATTATTATGATTAAGTTTTGATATTCTAATTTTTTAAAAATATTTCCTTGCAAGTTTGATCTGCTCTTTACAAGTGAACTTCTGATTTTAATGACCATTTAATAATAATAGCCTTATAGAAGCATGGCTGATGGAGGCTTGGGTTAGGTATGAAAGTCCATGGTATATTATAATTTGGAGACTCAGAAAGACCTTTGCAGGATTATTTCTGGACAGTTTTTGACTTTAATCCTGAGGGCCAGTGTTCTCAAAGGAGAGCACGTATATCTTTGTTGGCACACCAGATCATTTTAGAAACATTTTAAAAATCATTATTTACTTATTCCAATTTTCCTTTATGTTTAATGAAAACAAACAAAAAACCCTAGCACGTGGAGATGGAAATTTAATGAAGATTATTGCTCAGGACAAGGGTAAGTTTAAATTTTAAAAACTAAGTGAATTTAAAGAAAATATTAAGAAAAGCATTGTGAAGATGATACAAAAATACAGCAAAAAATAAAAAAGTTGGGAGGCAAATGATGGAGGTGTGAAGAATACTGTTATAGAGGGTTAGACGTGGAAGCCATGGTGTGGACAGTCCAAGAGGTCAGCCTGCACACAGGTCTGGATTAACCACGCAAGGCCCTGAACATTCAAGCCCAAAGTCCTTTAGCTTGCTTGGTTTGTTTTCTCATGGCATTTAATACCCTTTATGGTGTGCCATGAGTTTTGACTTTAGGATGCATTTTCTCTGGGAAGAATTCTCAATCTTTGGCTCAGAAGCCATTAAGGACCTAACTTCTACTCAGGGCAAGATGAAGACATTAGAGGTGACAGGCCCTCTGGAGTGATTTGCAGCTCTGGGGTCGTGACGGGGCTGGGCATACGCTCACCTCTAGGACTCCCCTGGACATCACAGAGCAGGAGTCTTTAATGTTTCTGCTCTGCTCTCTTTCCATCATTCAACATGGCTAATGCCCAAGCATATTGGTACCTGCCAGAGGCTTGGGACAGCCCATGGTATCAATAAATAATTTAAGGGGAAGCTGAATGGCAGCCAAAAGAGAGGTGAGGAGCTCCAAGCAGGCCTTCTTCACTCTCTCAGCATAGACGTCTCTCAGTTAAAAGCACATGATCTCATGGCAAAGGGATCACAAGCTCTAACCTGCATTTTCTGCTCATGATGGCATCGCAAAGCCCCCTTCTCATGTATTGTCGCCATCAGCTATGTGGTGTGGGACGTTGGGAGAGAAAAAGAGGAGTTTGGGGCTGAGAGAAATGAGGAGATAATTGAAGCACCAGGATCCTTGGGCTGAAGGAGGAGTTGACAAGGGATCAGAGAAGGGAGAGGAGAGACAGGCAAAGAAGGAGGTGTGTTTAGAATGATGGGCTCCACAGTTTCAAGAATGAATAGCCTTCCTTTCTGTAAGGGGAGGAAGGGGAAACTTTCTACCTTAAAAAGAAAAAAGATTCTTAAAGCAACTTGTGCTCATTATAGAAGTGTAGACAAGTCAAAATAAGCCCATAAAATATAGCCATAATTTTTCCCACTCAAAGATAATAGCTGTGTGGACCCCTATTGAAGGGATCATCTATTCTAGTGGGATCTAACATCGTATATAGCATTATCACATCTATACCCTCAACAAAGAAAAGTTACTGTGTTATTGATTATTGACTGAAAATTCATAGGGTCAAAGAGACACATTTGAAATGCAGTCATGCGTAAGTGTAAGTGACTTATTCAGATTATAGATTAAGTTTTGTGCCCGTGTCTTCTTCCCTGCGATATCCACCCCCCATCCGCCCAGCCCCCCACACAGTAGACTGTTCCACTCACACAATCAGGAATATATAGGTGCAACAATTTCTTTAAAATATGTATCATGCCTCTACTATGTTTAAGGCACAGTGCCCAGGTACTGAGTACTCACTTGTGAAATTTAAAAAAGAAAAAAAGAGAGAGAAAAACAGATATAACGCCTGCTTTCTTAGAGTTTTTATTTTAGCAGGGGAAAACTGACTCTGAGATGTTTCACATGTGGTTTTTTTTACTAAAACCTAATTTTTAACATTTGCAAATGATTCTCTTTTTAAATAATGAATTAGAGTGGATTCAGCTTTATTTCTTGGGTAACATCACTCTCACTGATACTTGGAATTTGCTGTCTTGGTGAGAGAGAATGGGATAGAGTTACAATGAGTACTTAGGAAATTGTAGATAATAACCTTGTGTTTTTCCCAGATAAAGTACTGCATGGATGAACATTTTCTGTTGTAACTCTCTATTATAACTGACCAGAAAAAAAGCAAGAAACACTGCTTTCTAGAATTCACATAGTTGGTGATTCTATGGACAGACATAGTACCCACAAAATGAGCTATGGACCTTCTGCAAATACCTTCTACTGCAGTTCTTGAGAGTAAAATGATCTCCATTGCTACTGGCAAAGGAGGTAAGGAACAGGTGTGACTGAATGTGATTGTAACAAGTAACATTCAGCAAATCTTCTCTGAGGGGGTCCTTGTGCTGGGCACTGGAATATAGACAGGAGTCAGAATGTCCCGTACCTGGAGGGAGCTCATGGCTGGAGTGAGGCAGAAGTGGGCCAAGTTATCCGCAGACACAGTATAATAAGTCCAGCTCACAGTTAGACCAACTGTTCAAAGGAATAGTAACCTGCAGAGTTTCACCAAGGGGGTGCATATTATAGGGTAAAGATGGTTTGTCCAGTAAAGAAGGAAGAGGAAGGATGTTACTCCAGGCAGAGGAACAGCATATACCAAGGCACATGTGTAAATGTGAAGAATTCAGGGCATCTGCAGAACCAACAAGAGGGGGAGAGGGTCAGAAAGGGGCCAGATTAAGAAGAACCTGATGCCATGTTATGTTTGGATTTAATCCTGACGGCCAGTGTTCCCCAAAGGAGAGCACATATACCCTTGTTGGCACGCGAGGACATTTTAGAAAATTTTTAAAAATCATTATTGACTTATTCTAATTATCCTTCATGTTTAATGAAAACAAGCCAAACAAACAAACAAACAAATAAAACCTAGCCCATGGAAATGGAAATTTAATGAAGATAATTGCTCAGGACAAGAGTGAGTTTAAATAAAAAATAGTAAGTGAATTTATAGAAAATATTAAGAAAAGCATTGTGAAGATGATACAAAAATACAGCCAAAAATCATAAAGCTGGGAGTCAAATGCTGGGAAGTGTGAGGAATGCTGTTATAGAGTGTTAGGCATGGGAGCCGTAAGTGTGACAGGAGAGTATCTGCGGGGCATTGTTTGTGGATTGTGCTGTGCTTTCCAGAAGATCACGCGAGCAGCAGAGTAAAGGATGAGCTAAGACAAGGGGAGAGGAGAGGTGGGACTCTGAGTTGGGAGACAAAAGAGTGGTTCAAGAAAGAGATCGTGTGGATGAAACTACAGCAGTGATGGTGTTGACAGAGACAAGGGACATATTTGAATATGCTTCCCCCACCTCCTGTCAAAATAGCACACAGCTTGGCAAGCAGGCAGGAAATGAGGAGAGGAAGGCTTTTTCCCAGATTATTATTATTTATGTTTCCTTTCCCATTTATTGGTATTAAAATCATAATGTCGCGTGGTAGTGATGTTTTCTCCCAGTGCCCGGAAGCAGCAGTTCTAAGTGCTCATAAATATCTTTGGGAATGGATGTCCCAGAGAGTTTGAAAATGGACTCTCTGAGTTAGTCATTACAGCATTTGGGCTTAACTGCCCGCCACTTATGACTGGCCACATGTAAAGAAATGCCATTTTGAAGTTCATTAGTTGCCATCAAATAACAGAGGAGCCAATTCCTACCAGGAGGATTGATGGTTCTTTTAATCCCCTCTTTTCTTGATGGCCTGAGTAACTCAAGATTCAACAGCTCCAACAAACACTGGTTATGGTGGGGAGGGGAGAAAAGGTAACATGGTGGGTACCACTTCAATTTTTCCTGCTTGCTATTCATCTTCATTTCCTCTCCTATCAGTCCCCAAAGAACAACCCTTCGCCCACTTTACTCTTTGAATGTGGATGAGTCTAACCCCATCCCTTGCCCTCCAGCAAGATACAAGTCTCAGGTGTGGACAATTAGAGTATCTCAACCCTATGGCCAGAGTGACTAGTACCTAATTTAGCAAATAGCACAAGCCCAGCCAAGCAGATTCAGTCCCAGCACATTTTGCTGGAACTATTCGATAGAGGAGCACTTTTTCTACTATTTAGATGTAAACTTGAAGGGCTGGAGGGTCATATGGGGAGGGAGAATGAAGCCTATCCAGAGAGACATGGAGATTCAGGAGACAAAGTGTCTATATCTCGATGTCATTGTTTGGTTCTTCGGATATTTTCTCTCCTGGACTTGGCAGTTTAGTGAGAAAATACCAGACCTACTCCCATCTTTTCTTCCTCAGGGCAATTTGAGTTGGGTTTCTGTCACCTACGACTAAAATTCATTACACAGTCCCTCTGCCCTTGATGTTCTAAAAAGCCCAGCTCAGTAAGAACAAGTGCAACTGGGATGGTATGGGGAGCAGCAGTGGGAAGGAGGCAAGCACGGGAGGGAAGGGTAAAGGGGTGTCTTGATTCAATTCTGCACAGACTTATTGAGGGTTTGCTATGGGAATGGAAGTGTGCTGGGCAAGGTCTGGCAGAAGAGAAGGGATATAAAGATTTAAGAAAATGGTCAGTGTCCTTAAAATGATTAGAATACATGCAGGTGGGAGCAAGCGTAGTGTTACTTCTTGCCTCTGCCAAAGCCACACCACTGCCACCTTTTCTCTGGCTCTCTATGTGGGATGCCATCTGCCATCCCAAAGAGAAAATTGACAACATCAGCTGAACGCTCCCCAACATCCTTGTCTCTCTATGCCCAATATCTGGACAAAATTAACACCCTGGAGATTAGTTTTGTAAGTATATATGAAAAAACAAAACAAAACCCAACACTGGAAGTTCAGCATGCAGATTGAATAATGATCTGTAAAAAAACTTTCCCTACAGCCTTTCCTCTTTTCTTTTGTGTGCATCCCTCCGGCAACTGCATTTTACCTCCATTTACAAAACTGAGTATGAAAGATTTGGAAGGAAAGAAAAAAGGAAAGAAGGTGAAAGAAGAAAGGAAAGGAGGAAGAGAGAGAAGGAAGGAAGGAAAGAAGGAAGAAAGGAAGGAAGGAAGGAAGGAAGGATTGAAGGAGGGAGAGAGAGAGGGAGGGAGAAATACTGGTTGCCTCTTGGCGTTCGTTGGCATGGAAACGTGATATATCTCTGAACAAAGATTTCAGTTCAATTGCAATACTATTGTGTATCAATCCACAACCCCTGGGTAGGGATCACAAAGCATTACCAAAAAAATACAAGCTGAAGGGGAATCTAGATAAAAAGTTGGGGAGATAGTCCCTGGAAATCCAGAGAAGTAGCCAGTCTGGAAGTTGAGGTCACAAAAGAGTCCCAGCTCAGCAGAGCAGGGAGAGGCAGCCGTTGCCTTTCTCTCCATTGCTTAGCCAGCAGAAATCAGGTCGTTTGCAGATCCTGCCTGCCCTTCTATCCTGGAATAAGAAATATATGGCCGTTTGTTATTTCTGCATGCAGTGAGGATGCTTCTCCCTTCTGCCTCCTTAATGGAACCACTGGGGCTATAAGCACTGCAAGAATTCAGCATGCAAAGCAGCAACACCGTGGATTCCGCTTGCTTCTGTGGCTGTGTACCTCGTCGTTCCTGTCTTGGAAACCCTTTTCTCTAGGCTCCCTTGCAGGGCTGCCGAATTCCTAGTGCACCTTTTCAAATTGAAGCACACAGATTTATGGCTCCTCCTCTGAAGCTAAAATCCAGGAAAGGTGATACATATGGGAAAAGTCCTTCAATCTTGAACATGCTGCCTAGTAATTCAGCAAGCAGGCTGGTTCGAAGGAAATAGTCAGAAATATCTGTGAAAAACAAGAGCTGAGCAATAAAATAATGATGCTTGGAATACTCATTAAGATTATAACTACCACAGGAACCCAACAAGGGCAATCCGCTCTTGCAGCAGGGAGATGGGGTTGTGTGTACATGTGAGTTTTGATAGACAAAAATCGACAGTTTTCACCTCAAAATGTTTTTTTTTAGAACGTATGAGTTGTAAATTAATAGAAAACTCAAATTCACACCTGCCTTTTTAAAGACTCATTAGCAAAACTCTGTGAGCCCAGACAGATAAAAAGCATCAGATCACTACAGACTGGCAACCCCTGGGAATGGAGTGCATCGTCCTGTAAAGGATGTATCAAAGGACAGCTGTGAAATCCATCAGGGCTGGGAAGATGGTCATTCAGGCGGGAGGCAAATGCTTGGGACGGGAAATCACACGGACTGTTTGGGAAATGGTGATGGAGCCAGGAATCACATTAGGAGCCTGAGATATGAAGAATGGCAGAGAAACCCAAAGAGGTAGTCTGGGATTGGGTCATGCTATTTTAGGGAATTTGAACTTTATTTATAGGCAGTGGGATGCCACGGAAGGTTTCAGAGCAGAGAGTGCTCTAATCAGATCTACGCTTTTTTAAAAAGCACTTTTGAGACTTAATCTTAGCATGAAACCCAGAGCAAGCACATCAGGAAATTATCCTTTCTAAGATGATCTGTTCCAAACTTTTATGGGAAATTGATTATTCTAGGTATGACAGAGCACTGGGGCACCTTCAGAGAGAGGAACCCCTCTCTCCCAGCCTTATTCTCTCAGATATGGTTTTGTGCTACCCCAGACTTGTCAGGATCAGGGAGATGTCATTTGTTGTAGATACCCCTTCAGAAGCAACCACAGCCCTGAGTCTGTATCCTCATCTGCAGAGAGCTATCAGTTCATCATTCCAGAAGCTCAGATAGCCATTCATAGACAAATCATAACTTCCTCCCTCTTAGAGTCCAGACAGGAGGTAGGTCAATCAATAATAGTATGAAATATTTAAATTAAAGGAAAAAAAGAAAAAACAGCTGCTTTTTTGGTGCTTGTAGCATAAGAACATGATACAACATTGCTTAGGAACAGATTCTGGCTTTTGCGGCCTCCCTTACTCTCAGGCGCAGGACCCTGGGGGGTTAGTCTGCTCAGGCTGCGATCGCAGGATATCATAGACTGGGTTGGGTGGCTTCAACAACATTTATCTGTCACAGTTCTGGAGGCTGGGGAATCCAAGATCAAGATGCTTGCAGATCTGGTGTCTGGTGAGAGCCCACTTCCTGGTTCATAGGTGGCTATCTTTCCGCTGTGTCCTCACATGGTGGAAGGGAGGAGGGAGCTCTCGGGGGTTTCTTTTATAAGGACACTAACCCCAATCATGAGGGCTCCACCCTCAGGATCTAATCACCTCCCAAAGGACCCACCTCCAAATACTATCCCATTGAGGATTAGGTTTCAACACATGAATCTGGGGAGACATAATCATTCGGTCTATAACACTGGTCACTTCATAACCACCTAGTTCCTTGACCTCCTCAACAACAGTGAGCTCCATCATCACCTCACTGAGGTCATCTACCATGACCTCAATGTAGTCCTGAAACACAATGCTTCTATTTCCTCCCCTCTCCAGTTGGTGCTCCCCTGCCTAATTTCAAATGCTCCCTCACTTAATGCTCATCTACCCTCAATTACCCTTGACTACCCTTGTCTACCCCAAATTAACCTTGTCTATCCTTGTCTACTTTCAACTACCCTTATGTACTCTTGACCACCTTTGTTTACCCTCCACTATTTGCCTGTATCTCCGACTCCCCTCATCTACCTTTGCTACCCTTACCCCTCTCGTGAATCTTTAGCATTTCTTACCACTGTCACATCTGCCCCCCATGATATGGTAACAACCATAGCAGACATGACGCCCTCTCTGAATTTGGTACGTTTTCTGCTCAAAACTGTCTTTGGAATGAAGGATTAATACAGAACTCATAATCCTTTGCATTTACCAGCAGCTTAGATTGACAAAGTCATTTTACATCCTTGTCATTTAATCCTCGTAAAAATCCTCCAAAGAATGTGAGATTTTCCACGGAAGAAGAATTTCATGGCCTCTGAAGGTGAGGTTACACCTAAGTGCAAGAATAAAGCCCAGAAGGGGCTTCCCTGGTGGCGCAGTGGTTGAGAGTCCGCCTGCCGATGCAGGGGACGCGGGTTCGTGCCCCGGTCCGGGAAGATCCCACATGCCGCGGAGCGGCTGGGCCCGTGAGCCATGGCCGCTGAGCCTGCGCGTCCGGAGCCTGTGCTCCGCAACGGGAGAGGCCACAGCAGTGAGAGGCCCGTGTACTGAAAAAAAAAAAAAAAGAAGAAGAAAGTCCAGAAACATACTATTACTCTGTTTGCAATAAAAGATAACATCTAGTGTCACACTGGCATGTCCAGTCTGTATGGGTGGAACTTCATACCTGTGGTGTATCACTCTCTGCCCCACATGGGAGGCATCTTACAAATGAGGAATCTGAAGCTCAGGGAATCCCAGTGACAAACCCAAAGCCACTCAGCCAGCAAATGGCAGAACAGAGACCAGATACCAAGGCACTAGAACTCTGAGTCTTTCTCTGTACCAGAAATAAACTCTTTCACACTCTGTCACGTGCATTTCTTCTTCATGGATATTTACATCTTAAAAGAAAAAGTAGTTCACGTTCAAGATAAAGAAAACATTTTTTATTGCAAGAAAATTTGTACCAGAATGATTAAAGTTTCCATGGTCCCTCAGGTTATACTTTGTACTTCTAAAGGCATACCTGTTTCCAACACCAAAAAGAAAATAGGTCAGATACTGAAGTTATCCTCCTTCTACTACTTTCCTTTCTATTTGATGTCTCTTTCTACTGCCGAGCACATTTATCTCCCTTGAGTTAAAGCACAAAAAACGTGAGAAGCTCTGTTATGCAAATATCAGGGGGAAAGGGAGAGCAGGAAAAAAGGCAGAGTCTGCTATGGTGAAGGTTCTTGAATCACTGGGCTTGACAGTAAATAGAATGATGAAGCAGTGACCTAGTTTGACCTCATAAGCAAACGGAAGACTCTTAAGGGTCATGTTATAAAGGAAAACTAGGAGGGAAAATGGAACCAGTGTTGACTGAAAGCAAAATGGCCTTGTGGTTAAGCAAGGCATTCTAACCCCAGCCCCACCTCCTAACTGTGACTCACCTTCCTATGTCTCAGTTGCCTCATGTCTAAAATGGGGATGATGATAAAAGTAGTACCCACGTCAGATGGGCAGGGAGGAGTCAAGGAGTTGATGTGCGCAACGTGTTTCAAACAGAGCCTGGTGCACATGAAAAGGGTGACATGAGTGAGAGAGCTCCAGCATTAGTGAGCACCTTTCTTGCATGCTCTTGGGCCACTTCTTGGGCTGGCTGAATGAGGCTGCTTTGCCTGCAAAGTGCAGAGTCTCGTTGAATTTCCAGAAAGAGGAGCGTCCCATAAAATGCACAGGAAATGAAGAATAGGGACTAGGTGCTCAGCCAGGCCACATGAAGACTGGAACATTGTTCAACAATGGGAAACACTCCCCTGGGCTATCTGGTGACGGTCCTGACAGAATAGCTATTCTACCCTTCCCCCCACCCCCTCACCCCGGTCTTGTGCTGCACTGTTAGGGCAATGAATTGATTCTCTCTGTAGTTAGATACCTAGAAAGAAGATGCCACTGGAAAGAAAAGCTCACTAGTTCACTGGGTCAACGTGGGTCTTGGTAGTTAAATCTCTTGCTTGCCCAGCCTCTTGCCAACCTATAAATCAGCTGCCAGTGGGCCAAGGTCCCACCCTGATCAGTACACTGAGGTCTGGAGGGGACGATCCCAGAATCAGCTTTCTGGAGTGGGAACCAGGGAAGGGCAGGTATGCAGAGTACAGTAGATTCCCATCTAATGCAAACATTATTTCATTTTACCTTACACAGCCCTGTGAAGTAGGTGTTATTAAGTCCCATGTTTCAAAATGCAGCCCTGTAGGCGAGATTTTTTCAAGGATGATGTTTAGCCATAGATTCCAAAGGTAAGGCCCAAGGTCATGCTTTTTGTTGAACTTAAATTTGAGAAGAGTTAGAATTCTCTCAGGGATTCTAATTCTGATGTGTTTTCATTTCATTAATCCTTAAATATGCAAAGTGGTAGAAACTCTGTAGAGGTGTTTATGACATTTTGATTTTCACTGTGTGTTCTTGATTTTATTATCACCTTTCTTAAGGAAGGATAAGTACATATTCATTTAAGAAAGGAAGATGGGATTCAGAAAAAAAAGGAAAGGAGTAGGAAAAGCATTTCACAGCTGGGGTTCCCCAGAGAAGGTGCACATCAAAATCACCTGGGAAGCTTGTTTTAAAACAGCTTTTATTGTGGTATAATTTACATATCATAAAATTCACTCCTTTTAAGAGCACAATTGAATAATTTTTAGTAAATTCGTACAGTTGTGCAACTGTCACCACAATCCAATTGTGACATTTCTGCCACCCCAAAATATTCCCTCATGCCTGGGAAGCTTTTAATTTTGATTTTGACTTTAAATCTTTTCATTCTCAAATTACAGAGGAAACCACTGTTAACAGGATGGTGTATATTTTCCCACACTTTTATCAATGCATTTATGCACTTACAAAAGTAAATAGCTACCTGTACGTCAGATTTTTTTGTGTTTTAAAATAAATAAGATCATAGCACATATGTTCTCCCTGACCTGACTTTTCCAGTTAAAAATGTGTCTCAGAGATCCTTTTAAGTTGGTTCATTTTTCTCATTCTCTTGTAATGGCTCTTTAGTATTCCAGAGTGTGTAGATATAGATATAGATATAGATATAGATATAGATATATAGCATAATTCATTTGGCCACCATTCCACCTTTTGATGAAAATGTAGGTTGTTTCTATTTTTTTTTATCTTAAATTAAGTTGCAAGAGTGTCTATGGACCACATCCATGTGCATCTGTGATTTTGTTTCCAGAGGACAGATTCCTAGAGATACAACTCCAAGTGGGATTTTTTTTTAAACCAGGCATCTAACACCCTTACTTTCCCTTTTAGCTCAGTCCACCAAGAGATCTGATTTATGGGATCTGGGAGGCTCCTGGGAATCTGTATTTTTACCAAACTCATGCCCTGGAGATTCAGATATAGCCAGCCTGGCACCATCCGCAGATTGTCATTTTGTCATTTAAGGCTCTGTAGTCAGAGAAATGTAGGTTCAGATCTCAGCTCTGTCACCCTAAGTGGAATAACCCTGGACACCATTCATTCTTGTCCATTCATGCATTTAGTAAACAAACACTGAGCACCACTTACGTGCCAAGCGTTATTCTCAGTCAGCAGGTGAGACAGACACATAAACAAATGAGTAAATACTATAAAGTGTCATGGATTCTATAAGGGGAGGCTAGTCCATTGCATGTTCAGAGGAGGGTGACTGAGGAAGTCGGAAAAGATTGTAGAAGAAGGAACACTTAGGGTGAACCCTGAAATAGGGGAGGTTCCTGCCAAGTGAAAAAAGTCAATGCAGGCAGAGGAAACAGCACAAGCAAAGGCTAGGAGCTGTCATGCATCAGGATTTCCTATGGTGCCAGGTGGGGTATGAGGCCAGCGAGGGGGCTGGAGAGGGACATAGGACTACAGCAGACTTAGTGCACCAGGGTCCTCTTAAAGGGTTGTAACATGGTGTGTACCACGGCACACTCGCAGTTTAGCGCAAAGTCTCCAGCGAGGTGTGAGGAGGAATAAACGGGCTTGAGCAGGGAGACCAAGTCAGAGAGCCAGTTGGTGTGAAGCCTTGTAATCCCTGGGCCAGCGCTGCATGGCCCACACCAGACTTCAGGGTGAGAACCCTTTAGAAAGCCAAGAAGGGCCAATTGACCTTTGTTGACTTTTCCAGTGATGAGCTGATTGCTCTAGGCCCTGCTCCAACTCAGCACCCAGCCTAGCATTTAATCGTCTTTCAGCAACTGAGCTGCAGCAACGGCAAATTCTGGGTTGGAAGCCGGGCATGATGGTTAATTTTACACGTCAACTTGACTGGCCCTTGGTGTTCAGATATTTGGTCAAATATTATTCTGGATGTTTCTGTGAGGGTGTTTTTGGATGAGAATGATATTTAAATAAGGGGGCTTTGGGTAAAGCAGATTGTTCTCCACAATGTGGGTGGGCCTCATCCAGTCCGTTGAAGGCCTAAATAGAAAGAAAGACTCACCTCCCTCGAAACAGAGGAAATTCCACCAGCATAGACCTTGAGACTTGAACTACAGTGCTGGAATCTCCCTGCGTCTGCAGCCTGTTGGCTCACCCTGCAGATTTTGGATTTGCTAGCCTCCATAATCACAAGAGCCAATTCCTTAAAGTCAACCTCTCTCTCTCTTTCTTTCTCTTTCTCTCTCTTTCTTTCTCTCTCTTTCTTTCTTTCTCTCTCTCTGCACATATATACACATGTTATTGGCTCTGTTTCTTAGAGAACTCTGACTAATACACCAAGGAAGACAGTATGAGTCCTTAGCCATTCTCTCTGGGGCAGGAAGCAGCCCCGAGACCCTTGTGGGGGTGCTCTTCATTATTGGGAGAACATGCAGAGCAGGATTTTTCCCCTTCCTGCTCCAGGGGCCTTCAGGCTCTCCTGGCAACTGATTTCAAGGAGGGATAGAGAGAAGCTACAGATCAGATTCCAGCCCAGCCTGAACATCCCAAGGTTGCAGGTGATGGAGAAACAATCTAGGGACGTAACCTATGTCTCTGCATATAAGCGTCTCCATCACAGCAGTTGTTAATAGATGTCTTTCCTGAACCCCTCCCCCATTACACGCTTTGTTTTGCTCCGAGACCTGATAATGGCCTTACCCTGCCCAGATTTCTCACTTTGCCTGTTTGTTGCTGCTTATTTTCTGTTTTATTTTGTTCGGTTATTTACACAGTCAAATCTCAGAAGTGGGGCCTGCATATTGGAAATTCTTTATATTTTCTCCCTAAAGCAAAGGTAGTAGTCATACTGACATATTAAAATAGCACATTACAATGTACGAAATAGAACTAAATTTCATTGATGTCTTAGCCTCAGTTATGAAATCTGTAGATTGGGGATAGGACTAAAATAAGAGTACTCTAGTGCCTCTTAGACTGCTATAAGAATTAAATTAGAATATGCATGTATTGTGCTTAGCAGAGATTCTGGTATTTAATAAATGCTAGGTCTTTTCCCTACATTATCTCATGTAATTATTGTAACGAGCCTCTGAAATAGACAGGATGTGATCAATTAACCCTGTTTCATAAACAAGAAAAATGAAGCTGGAGGTAAAGTACATCACTCAGAGTCACACAGCTGATGTGTAGAAAAGCCAGAACTTGCATGCAAACCTTCTGATTTCAATGCTCTCATGCCCATGCACTCAGCTTATAAGGTTCACCATTAACACTGAGAAAATACACACATAAGAGTCTTTGCAGATTGATGAATAAAAATTGTGTATTGCAGCAGTTTCTAGATCATACCAGATGAAAACGAAGTGTTGAATGGTAAGTGTTCAACAAAGGGAAACCCTCAATCAACGGTTCTCACTGAATTTCTCGTAAAATCTTGAGCAGATCAGCAATTTTGCAAATGCCCCAGCAGTTTGAAGGGCCCTATGCTGTCCCTTCAGCTGTCAGGGTCACTCCAGAAAGCAAGGATCTGCAGCCTTCTCTTTCATGAAACTCTTAGCCAGTTTCCTGCTGCCCTGGTCTCCAGCACCATCACCATGACTCTGTTCTCCATCCTTCTTCATCATTTCTTCCTGCATCAGAGCTATCCTCCTGAAACGCAAATCTTATCGCAATCTTCACCTTATCAACACCTAAGCACCTTAAGATTGCTTAAGCCTAAGCAATCTTCAGCTTATCAACAATTAAGCCCCCTCCCAATACTCCTGGCTTAAAGTCCAACTCCCCACACGACGCTGTTCTTCATCTGTTCAATACAGGCATATTTTTAAGCCCTACTATGTGCTGGACAGAGCTCTATGTGCTGGGGAAGTCAAGGTTTCTGCTTTCACGGAGCTTACACTCCAGTAGGAAAGATGGGTCATAGCACGTAAATGTAAATAAACCAGATATTTTCATAGTAAAACCTTACACTAACCAACTCCTCTTCCCACCACTTATGCCCTATATGCTGCTTCCCTGGACCCTATTTCTCTACACCCCCAAGTACATCAGGTTCTTTCCTACCTTTGTGCCTACGTTCTTGCTTATTCCTTTATCAGGAATGTGTCCGACTCATCCCTACTTGCCAAACATATTTATCTTTTAAGGTACAGACTATACTACCTCTTACATGAATTTTTCTTTTTAAGTCAATGTAGTTAGTCTGTTCTGTTCACATTTTAAACTCTGTTTGTCCTTTTTTCTTTTGTAGCGAAAGACTAGAAAGGAGGTGCTGTAGTATGATGGCAAAAAAGTCCCCAATTTTTTAAGCCTCCCGCCCCCATCTAAGCTTTGCAATATGACTTAGTAGCCAATCCCATCAAGAGGTAGAGTCTGGGGGTCCGCCTGCCGATGCAGGGGACACGGGTTCGTGCCCCGGTCCGGGAGGATCCCACATGCCACGGAGCGGCTGGGCCCATGAGCCATGGCCGCTGAGCCTGCGCATCCGGAGCCTGTGCACCGCAACGGGAGAGGCCACAACAGTGAGAGGCCCGCGTACCGCAAAAAAAACAAAAAAACAAAAAACAAAACAAAAAAAAGAGGTAGAGTCTATTTCCAAACACCCTGAATCTGGACTACTCTTGTACTTGCTTTGGTCAGTACAATGTGGCAGAAGAAATGGGGTTCTTACTCACTTCTGCTCCCTTGGACCCTTGAGTCCGCCATAAGAACAAGCATGGTGGATGACAGATGAGAGACTTCATGGAGCAAAGGTAGTCCCAGCAAAGGGCCAAGGCAGAATCCGCCACGTCACTCAGCTAAGCCATTAATTCATAAGCAGAATTAAATGTCTACTGCTCTATGCCTCCTAAGGTTTTGGAATTGTTTGTTATGCAGCATCACTGTGGCCCTAGAGCACGGATGCGGACGCTATAGGGAATCATCACATCTCATTATTGTTTGTATCAGTCACATCACTGACATTGTTTCACTAGTTCATTCACCTATTCACTTCTTTATCTATTTTTCAGGCAGGCTTGTCTACAATGTTTCAGGCACTATGCTAGATATATAGACTTAAAGATTAATATAACAGGATATATTTTGTGCTCTATCGACAAAGGTTAATTAGACAACTGACACGTCTCTTTTCTCCATGAGCATCTGTAGGGATAGGACTTCCCTAACTTCTCCATACAGCCAATTCTTCCATTTCATCTCTCAGTGAGTTAAGAAGTTCTTCGTTTTGTCCAGCCACAAACTCCCCAGCTTTAATTTGAGTTCCTGTCTTCTTAGCCGCCCACGAACCCAGGGAATAAAGCTCAGCGTCCTCCTCATAAAAACTCTTCATAAACTTAAATTCAGTCATTCAGTCGAGGAAACAGTTAAGCCACTTTACACGTGCTGAAGATTTTATTTTGGGATATCTCTGTGGGAAGGGATGTTTGGGATTAATTGAGCTTTCTGGATAACTGCATAGGAGCCCTGGAGTTTTATATATAGAACAAGAGCACCTGATCACAACACCTGCAAAGAGAAATTACTCATTTCACCTCCAAACTCCAATCAGAGAGAGGGGGAGGGTGTGGAGGTTCTGATGGAGGGGCCTGGGGCTGGGAGCGGGGTCAGGGCTCTGAATGAGGGTGCAGGAGGGGACCTCCCAAAGATCCCATTTGGGTGCTTTTCTTTCCCTACAGGCCCCTCTTCCCTCTTCCTCATATTCTGCCTAAGACTCCCTCTCAGGCCAGGGTCTACGTCACTCACTCATGCATATGCCTCTGTGCCAATTGCTTCAGATGTAATCTTCTCCAACATTTTAAGGAGTTGCTTTTCCAGAATTTTTGAACACCACAAAGGAATATCTATTTATCTTTTTCACTTTTTTTTTTTTTTTTTTTGTGGTACGCGGGCCTCTCACTGTTGTAGCCTCTCCCGTTGCGGAGCACAGGCTCCGGATGCGCAGGCTCAGTGGCCATGGCTCACGGGCCCAGCTGCTCCGCAGCATGTGGGATCTTCCTGGACCGGGGCACGAACCCGTGTCCCCTTGCATCGGCAGGCGGACTCTCAACCACTGCGCCACCAGGGAAGCCCTGTTTTTCGTCTTTTTCTGCCATCAGAGTTTAGAAAATCATCGTGCCGCAGAGATTTAATAAACATTTACTTTCCTCTTTCTGCAGTTTTAGAAATGTGATGAACTCTATTCTAGTCCCCATCCTAAACTCACGTCATCAGAGAGGATGCCCCTGACCAGCCTCTATGAACTTAAACGCACCTGCCCTCATTCCTGATCCCCTCTTGCTCCTCTGTTCTTCATGGTCCTCACATCAACTGACTTCTATCGACTTGTATATTTTTTTATTTATATATTTAAATTTATTTTTAATTTTTTAAAATTAATTTTTATTGGAGTATAGTTGCTTTACAATGCTGTGTTAGCTTCTACTGCACAGCAAAGCAAATCAGCCATACATATACATTTATCCCCTCCCTTTTGGATTTCCATCACATTTAGGTCACCACAGTGCATTAAGAACAGTTCCCTGTGCTATACAGTATGTTCCCATCAGCTGTCTATTTTATACATAGTATCAATAGTGTATATGTCTCAATCTCCAAATTCCTCCAACCCCACCCCTTTCCCCCTTGGTATTGACTTGTATATTTTTTAATCTGGTTTCCCCACAAAAGCTGGGAGTTTGTTTAGTTTTTGCCTAATTTTTTCACTTTTTATTAAAGTGTAATTTATGTACAATAAAATTTACCTTTTTAAATTCCTAGGCTGTTTGTTTGTTTGAATTTCATTTTATTTTTAAAATTATTTTTAACATCTTTATTGGAGTATAATTGCTTTACAATGTTGTGTTAGTTTCTGCTTTATAACAAAGTGAATCAGCTATACATATACATGTATCCCCATACCTCCTCCTTCTTGCGTCTCCCTCCCACCCTCCCTATCCCCCCCACAAGGTGGTCACAAAGCACTGAGCTGATCTCCCTGTGCTATGCGGCTGCTTCCCACTAGCTATCTATTTTATATTTGGTAGTGTATATAAGTCCATGCCACTCTCTCACTTGGTCCCAGCTTATGCTTCCCCCTCCCTGTGTCCTCAAGTTCATTCTCTACGTCTGCATCTTTGTTCCTGTCCTGCCCCTAGGTTCTTCATAACCTTTTTTTTTTTTTTAGATTCCACATATATGTGTTAGCATACGGTATTTGTTTTTCTCTTTCTGACTTACCTCACTCTGTATGATAGACTCTAGGTCCATCCACCTCACTACAAATAACTCAGTTTCATTTCTTTTTATGGCTGAGGAATATTCCATTGTATACACGTGCCACATCTTCTTTATGCATTTATTTGTCGATGGACACTTAGGTTGCTTCCATGTCCTGGCTATTGTAAATAGAACTGCAATGAACATTGTGGTACATGACTCTTTTTGAATTATGGTTTTCTCAGGGTATATGCCCAGTAGTGGGATTGCTGGGTCATATGGTAGTTCCATTTTTAGTTTTTTAAGGAACCTCTATACTGTTCTCCATAGTGAATGTATCAATTTACGTTCCCACCAACAGTGCAAGGGGGTTCCCTTTTCTCCACACCCTCTCCAGCATTTATTGTTTGTAGATTTTTTGTTGATGGCCATTCTGCCTGGTGTGAGGTGATACCTCATTGTAGTTTTGATTTGCATTTCTCTAATGATTAGTGATGTTGAGCATTCTTTCATGTGTTTGTTGGCAATCTGTATGTCTTCTTTGGAGAAATGTCTATTTAGGTCTTCTGCCCATTTTTGGATTAGATTGTTTGTTTTTTTGATATTGACCTGCATGAACTGCTTGTAAATTTTGGAGATGAATCCTTTGTCAGCTGCTTCATTTGCAAATATTTTCTCCCATTCTGAGGATTGTCTTTTCATCTTGTTTATGGTTTCCTTTGCTGTGCAAAAGATTTTAAGTTTCATTAGGTCCCATTTTGTTTACTTTTGTTTTTATTTCCATTTCTCTAGGAGGTGGGTCAAAAAGGATCTTGCTGTGATTTATGTCCTAGAGTGTTCTGCCTATGTTTCCCTCTAAGAGTTTTATAGTGTCTAGACTTACATTTAGGTCTTTAATCCATTTTGAGTTTATTTTTGTGTATGGTGTTAGGGAGTGTTCTAATTTCATTATTTTACATGTAGCTGTCCAGTTTTCCCAGCACCACTTATTGAAGAGGCTATCTTTTCTCCATTGTATATTCTCGCCTCCTTTATCAAAAATAAGGTGACCATATGTGCATGGGTTTACCTCTGGGCTTTCTATTCTGTTCTGTTTATCTATTTTTCTGTTTTTGTGCCAGTACCATGCTGTCTTGATTACTGTAGCTTTGTAGTATAGTCTGAAGTCCCGAGACTGATTCCTCCAGCTCCATTTTTCCTTCTCAAGATTGCTTTGGCTATTCAGGGTCTTTTATGCTTCCATACAAATTGTGAATTTTTTTGTTCTAGTTCTGTGAAAAATGCCATTGGTAGTTTGATAGGGATTGCATTGAATCTGTAGATTGCTTTGGGTAGTATAGTTTTGTTTTGTTGTTTGGCCACACCACACAGCTCATGGGATCTTAGTTCCCTGACTAGAGATTGATCCCGAGCCCCTCAGCTGTGAAAGGGTCAAGTCCTAACCACTGGACTGTCAGGGAATTCCCAAAATTTGCCTTTTTAAAGTGTAGGCTTCTATAATTTTTGACAAATATATAGTCATGTACCCATTACCACTATCAAGATATAAAACCATCCCATCACCCGTCTAAAAAATTCCCTGTACCCTTTTGTAGCCAGCCCCTCTCCCCACCCCAGTCCCTGGAAACCACTGATCTGTTTTTCGTTTCTCTAGTTTCACCTTTCCCAGAATTGTCATAAAAATGGAATCATATAACTTGTAGCCTTTATGGATTGTTTCATTAACATAATACATTGGAGATTCATCCATCTTGTTGTATGTGTAAGTAATTTAGTCCTTCTTAATGCTAATAATTATGACTTTGTGCAGATTTACCATAGTTTATTCATTCGTCAGTTTAAGGGCATTTGTGTTGTTTTTCATTTGGGGCTACAAATGAAAGACAAAGCTGTTATGAGTATTTGCACACACATTGACTGGCAAGCATAAACTTTCACTTCTTTTAGGTAAATGCCTAGGAGTGGTATTGCTAAATCATATTAAGTGTATGCTTAATTATATAAGAAAGTGCCCAATTGTCTCCCAGAATTACGGGACTATTTTACATTCTCAACAGCATGTACAAGAGTTCCAGTTGCTCCACGTCCTTCTCAGCATTTGGTATTATCCATTGTCAATTGTCAGTTTTTGTTTTGTTTTGTTTGTCATTTCAACAGGCAAGTGGTGGTGTCTTGTTGTGGTTTTAGTTTCCATTTCCCTAATGACAAATTGTGCTGAACATCTCATTAGGAACATACTTGCCATCCATGTATGTTCTTTGGTGAGATGTTTGTTCAAATTACTTGCTAATTTTTTATTGGGATGTTTATTTCCTTATTTTTAAGAGTTTTGAGAGTTCTCTATGTATTCTGGACACAAATCTTCTATCAGATATATGATTGACAAATATTTTCCCCCTTTCTGTGACATCTTTTATTCTCTTAATGGTGTCTGTCAAAAAACAGAAGTTTTTAATTTTGATGAAGTCCAAGTTACCAATTTTTTAACGGAATATTTTGATGTTGTCTAATAATTTAAAGTTACAAAGATTTTCTGCCATGGTTTCTTTTTAAAGTTTGTAAATTTAGGGTCTAATTTTATAAGCCTCATACATTTGGGGTTATTATATGTGGTACAAGATATGGATTGGGGGGGTCCATTGTATGGATGTCCAACTGTTCCAGTACCAACAATGACTAACAATTTGTTTCTATTTATTCCTGTATCCTATTGCTTAGAACTGTGTCTGGCATGTAGCAGACATCCAAGAAATGAATCGACAAATAAATGAACCAAATTAGTTTACTTTGTAATATATATTTAACTTTTTAATTCCTTTAGAATTTGTTTTGATATACAGCAAGCACTATGAATTTAAAAGGATATATTTGCCCAATTATTCTGTTATGTTAACATACTATATTAATTTAGATCAAATAGTCTTTCTTGAAAGAAAAATCACTTAATCCAATTCTTTCATTCGCCATATATTTCATTCACCAAACTGTGAACAAGGCACTGAGTTAGACACTAAGACAGAAATTCTTTTGTCAGTTTGGTGAAGTCTATATGGATTCCTTGCTTAGAATAATGTATTTAAATGCATAAAATAAAAATATAGGATTACAAAGTAGACCAATTATATACAGTTTTGAAAATATTTTAAAAAATTGTGACACATAATATATGTTTATTTAAACATCATAACACAATCTAGCAGCATAAGTAGCAATCTAATAGCTACCATAGTTTCAGAGCAGTGATGAGCCCAAGGTATTTTGAGATGTCTGCAATAACCTATAATGTGATATAAAAACACACAATGGGATTCCTATCGGTGGCAAAGTCACTGGTACTATGATTCTATTGTGGCTCTTGTCTACATGCACGATTGAAGTACATGTTAAATATCTGTCAGAGGTTAGTGAAAATAAAGATGTGTTCTGTTTCTATTCAAATTCCCAGACCCATGAATTTCAACCCTGGTTAAGAACTTCTGAGCCAGAGAGTTACACAGATGAATAAAATGCGGTCCCTGCCCCCAAAGGAATTCATTCTTGTGAGAGGCAAAAAGACACGTGAACAAGATATTCTATGAGATGCCAAGTTGCATTGGACTGGCTGAGAGAGTATGGCAAAAAAACCTACGAAGATGGAAATTATGTAGGTCAGCCCTGAAGGCACATGTTGAGCCCTGTTGTCACGTAGGGGCAAATAACCAAGTCTGTGTAGGAGAGAGTTGGGCGGGGCAGGGGGGAGAAGGAGAAGAGAGGAAAAGAAGAAAACCTCAATGACCAGTATAATCTTCCCCTTCCCCTCCCCACTGACTAGTCAGAAGTAGCTCTGTTTTAAAAAGCTTGGCTATTGCTGAAAAAAGGAACACTGGAAAAGAAGGGACTTCTGTCTGGGATAGGTGATGGACAAGACAAACAAGTTCTTTTCCAGGTCACAGAACAGTCTCTTCTTCCTGGAAGATGAAATGATACCTTGGAGATGTGGGCTGACATCTGATCCCTGGCCCCATTCATGGGACTTAGGCTGGTGAGAAAGGCCATATAGTGTAATGGGAAAAATAGGACTTTACATCAGGCAGACCAGAGCCTGAGCTGGTCATTTACCTGTACGTTTCAGGTAGTGACATAATCTGAGTAAGTCTTTGCTAAGGAGGATTATTTTTATGCCACTGTATTCATTTTCACAGAGAAGAAGGGATTGAAAGGCTGAGGTAAGGATGGTATTGAGTGAAGACTTCAATGTTTGAGAAAATCCACCAGTGAAAGGGTGACTTAATCCATCAGTTGTGTCTTCACCAGGGAACTGGGCATATGTAGTTCTGTTCCTCTGTGGCTCCCACTTCCTGTTTGGAATAAGGTATAAACCTACCCATACACACACGTACCTCCATATGGTAAACTCTCTGGGGCAGGCTTTGACCCTGGAATTGGGGGAATGGAAGGAGGAGGTCTGCATGTGTTTATCTGCTCTGTCTGGTGTGTGTGTGTGAGTGTGTGTGTGTGTGTGGGGGGGTCAAAGTGCATTCAGGGGACAGAAATCACACCAGTTACTTGAAAAGAGAGAATTTAATATAAAGAATTGTTAACTAGGTATAAAGTTGTTACCTAGGAAACTGAAAGGATAAAAGAGAACTCAAGGGTATCACAGAGATAGTAACTGCCAGAAGCAGCTACCACCCATAGGGCTGGGGGAACAGGAGGAAGAGATCGGAATTATTAAAACTTAGATGTTTGGAGGAGGGCCCGCAGAACCAGGACCCAGACTTGTGGGGAGGGGGTCTGCTAGGCTACTGGTGTTGGGGAGCAGAGTGTGAGGGATGGGGGTGGGGAAGGGGAGTATGATAAGCCTGGTTCTGCAAGTGTAAAAAGGCTGCAAACTAGATTCAGCGGATGCTGTGGGAAGACCCCAACCACGCCAGGATAAAGTGAGGCTGAGGGATGCTCACAGGAATAGGAAGAAGACAGGAAACCAATAGATAGGTGCCTCCTTTTCCTTCTTGCCTCCTACTCTCTCTCTAGTGCAGATCCTATCAGGGAGCAGCTGACAAAGCAGAAATGCTAAGCCCCAGGCCCAGCAAAGAGCTAGGTATAAAAGGGTGGATTTAGAACCAAGAGACCACAGCATAATAACTGGCACAAGGGCTCTGTGTGTGTGTGTGTGTGTGTGTGTGTGTGTGTGTGTGAAAGAGAGAGACAGAGAGAGAAATAGCAGTAGGAGGTAGGAAGTTCATCTCTATTTCTAGTCTAATTTTTATCATTATTAACGCATTTGATTCTCACGTGACTTCTGTGTTTATTCTCAATTGGTTAAAAATTCGAAAGAAGGGCTTCCCTGGTGGCGCAGTGGTTAAGAATCTGCCTGCGAATGCAGGAGACACAGGCTCAAGCCCTGGTCTGGCAAGATTTTTCATGCTGCAGAGCAACTAAGCCCGTGTGCCACAACTACTGAGCCTGTGCTCTAAAGCCTGCAAGCTACAGCTACTGAGCCTGCGTGCCACAGCTACTGAAGCCCACGTGCCTAGAGCCCATGCTCCGCAAAAAGAGAAGCCACCGCAATGAGAAGCCCGCGCGCCGCAACGAAGAGTAGCCCCCGCTCACCACAAGTAGAGAAAAGCCTACACGCAGCAACAAAGACCCAACACAGCCAAAAATAAATAAATAAATAAGTAAACAAACAAATCGAAAGGAAGAACGGTCTGATTCATTACTCCCATCATAAATTCCAGGAGATTTCTTACTTTTAAAGCGTTTGCTGTAAGAATAAAACTACAAACTGGAAGTAAAATGCCTACTACAGTTCCTGCACATAGTAGGAAATCAACAAATACTAATCATTTTTTCTTTTCATCCCTCCTCCTTTAAAACTGACACACCAGGTAGAGAAAGTTCTTCTAACAAAATAATTATTTACATTAATAAAAATTTAAAAATTGATAGAGAGTTAATGTTTACAAAATATTTTCACACATATTCCATTTAACCCATACAACAAACGTGCAGGCAACGAAGTCATTCCCATTTTACAGACAAGAAATCTACAGCTCAGAGGAGCTGATGAACAGGCCCAAGGGAAACAGCTGAACTGCATACTTCACTCTGTACCAGTGTTTCTGGTCCTTTGACCACTTGATTCGGAAACACTTCTGGCATTTGTTAAAATGCACGTTTCTGAATCTCACACCAAATTTACGGATTCCGAACCTCTGGGATTCTCCAGGGCTTTGTATTTTTCATAAGCTCCCCAGAAAGTTGTGATGCACGATGAAGCGTGAGACTCGTTGGTCCTAGACCATATGTCTCTCTAACTGGTGATAAAAATGTATTCTGGCAAAGGCCCTTTAACTGATTCCCTGATAGTTAAGATTCTACTCCTGACATGATTCTTCATGATATCATTATCCTTGTAGATCAGTCATTCTCCAGTGTGCTCCCAGAACAGCCACATGAAGATCTCACTGGAAAATGTTTGGAGTGCAGATTCTTAGACTGCAACAGATGTGGGGGACATGCAGGGAATGGGGGAGGTTTCCAGGTGAGAGCGATGCATGTGAAAGTTTGTGAGCCACAATTCTAAATGAGTCTTTCAATTGGCTGGCCTCTGAATTCTTTGACTTACTCTCCTTGGATGATCAATTGCCCACCCTAATGTCTCACACAATTGGCTCTGCCCTCCTAGACCCTGTACTTACCAGTAATTGCACCCTCTCAACAATCACTATGTTTTATCCCATTCTGCAGCCACCTCTTTCTAACTTTCCAGTTCATCCCCTCCAGTACTCTAACTCCAACAACTCTTCAACCCTATGGAAACCTCCAATTCATTGACGCTATCTCTTTTTTATTCTCCTCCACTCTCACACATTGGCCCTCCAGGCTAGATACCGAAGTCCATAATTAGATTCTCCTCCTTGTATATCCCCTCAACTCCCTTACCTACTCTCCTTTCATTGTCTTAAGCCGGGCAGAACCTCAGTGCTGGCTGTATCCAATGCTCTGCCTACCCTAAGCTTTCACCCAGCTAGCTGAACTTGCTAAGAGAAAAATGAAACCATGCCAATACGTCTCACATTGAATTCATGGCCCTGAACCTCAGTGAACCTCTAATGCATCCTGGAAATTTCCAACTCTGCTAACTGTGATGGAGTATGGGAGTGTCTGAGGGATGTTGGGCCAAAGTCAAGATAGAAGCACTGACTGGCAACGTGATGGAATTTCAGCTCGGTAACAACTACTCTAGAAAATACTTAATTTCTCTGAGTCTCAGTTTTTCAGCTGTGAGAAAAGAGTGAGAATATCTTATTTAAAGTTGTGAGGTTCAATGAAGGAATGCATGCACAAGCCCCAGTACAGGGTCAGCACGTGGTGAGAGCTCAAAGACCAGTAGCTATGTTCATCACTAGAAACTAGACATAGAATCCAGGAATTTCACAACTGGAAACGTTGACATTGCCATGTTTTATAGTTTAGGAGAAAGAAGAGAAGAGAATCAGGCAGTGCCTAGTTTCCTGCACCTCACTTTTCACCACAACCCAGTTTGTAGAATAAATCCTGATCTTTGTAAGAAGAGTTTAAGGTTCTAGGACCCTGATACCTCACTGCAGTGTGATGTCCCCGCCCTATCAGATTCATTCAAATGCACCTAACGTTTACATCTCATGAGATGTGACATAGAGATATGATTTGCCTGAGGTAACAGAGCTTGACTTTATGAAAATGCATTACCCTTTGCACGTATTGGCCAGAAGCATGAAAAAGGATGGAAGTTTGGATGAACTAATCAACTGGTAAGAGTTGAACAGATATTGTGCGATGGTTCCAATTTCGCCTTGCTTGTGTTCCCTGAAAGAAGCCATGCCGTGAGCTGGTAGAACAATAATACTCAGTCCTTGTGTGTATTAGGATCACTTAGAAACTTTCAAAAAATACCCACATCTGAGCTCCATCCTAGATCTACTGAAACAAAATATTTGGGAGGCAGGGTTCTGGCATTGCTATTTGTTTGTTTGTTTGTTTCCCAGGTCATTTCAGTGAACACCAGGATGAGAGTCACTGTAGCAAACCAGTGGTTCTCAAAGTGTGCTTTCCTGACAAGCAATATCAGCATCTCCTGGGAATTATTACAAATGCAAATTCTTGAACTGCACCTCCAACCTACTGAGTCAGAAATTCTTGGAGTGAGGTACAGCAGTCTGTGTTTCAACAAGACTTCCAGGAGATTCTGATGCACGCTAAAGTTGGAGAACGCCTTACTGCAGCAACAGTATAAATAGAGTGTATATTCATGTGTGTTTGTAAAGAGGTATCCAGAGACTTCAACCTTTCATGTTGCCTCCAAACATCACACTGTCACATCTCTGGATGTTTATGGGCTCCTGTTCCTTACATTACTCACCTAGAAAAGTATGCATTGTAGGGACATAAAAACCCACTGTCTAGAAAGGAAAACCAAGGAAAGTTCTCTCTGCCCTACAGTCCCACCTTAACAGAGCCTGGCACCACCTTTGAACATACCTGTGTACAGCATTGATCCTGCTTCATCAAACCATCTACTCATGCGTCTTTCTTAGGCCACCAGACCTTGACACTCTCAAAAGCAGTGATAATGTCTTACACGTCTTTGGTGTCCCAATACCCAGTAAGGATCTGACAATAAAACAAAAGTGGGTCAATAAATGAACGAGGAAATAAGCAGATGATGAGTAAAGTCCCCTAAATACAAATTATTATGATCATCATAATTGTTTATCGAGCACCTATTCAGAGAGGAACACTTTCATCGTGATAACCTTACATACATGACCTATATTTAAACTCCCAATGACACTGGGATATTATTGTTCCCCTTTTACAAAGGGAAAAGACTTAGACAAGTTACCAAGAGCCACATGACAAGTAAGTGACAGAGCTGGGGGTTTGAACTCAGGTGTCTACACGGACAGTTTTAGCCACAGCACTTTACAGCTGTAGGTATTAGAAGAATCCGATTCTAGTCCCAGCTAAGCAATCACTCTCTTGGTGACCTTGGACAAGTCACTTCTCTCTGGGTCTCAGTTTTGTTATTTGCTAAATGAATTTGTCTGTTCATACCAAGGACTTGAATCATATACCCCAAATTCCTAGAAGCCACAGAATTACTATAAAAAATCAATAAATCCACCCATATACCAAGCCTTGCCTGGGACTTATGCCTACATGTAGTGCTATTTTTAAATGTATGTAGAGAATGTGGTGAATCACTCATTCCTCAACAAACATTTACTGAATGCCCACTATAGCTCATACCCTCTGCTAAGCGCTCTGTGCCCGGTCACCACCCTTCCTCTGTGGACTTACCATGGAGAACATGAGACAGATATGAACACATAGGTAAAGGTAGAAAGAAAAATTGCTGAAAGTTCTATGAAAATAGCCATCTCCCTATGAGAGAGACTAAGGTGCAGGGAGGTTATTGTCTTAGATTGGTAGTCAGGGAAGGCCCCTCTGAGGTGGTGATGATTAAGCTGAGGCTGAGAGATGAGAAGGAGTCAGCCAGCTGCGTGGGAGAAACGTTCCCAGCAGGGAGAGCAGTAAAAATGTTCCGAGGTAATTGAATTTAAACATGTTTATTCCTAAACACTAAAAATAAAACCACTGTTATTTGAGGGCCTGGGATTATTTCTGAAGACAAAAAAGAGCCCACACGTATGTTTTTCAGGGTAAGTAATGCTAGTACCTGTGGTAAATGAGCCGTAGCTCAGTGGCTTAGCACTGAGTTCCTTTGTCTACCCCAGGCCAATGGGAGTCCATAGTGGGCTCTGCTCCACATGGTCTCAGGGACCCAGGCCCCTTCCAACCTGTGGCTCCACCATATTCCGGGGCAGCCCCACTCCTAACCACCTCACCCTGGGAATGATACACATGTTCTCCACTCACATTCTATTGGCAGAAACAGCCAGTCAGCCCCACTTAGAAGCAAAAGACCCAGAAATCGTAGTTTAACACATTATTAGAAATGTCTGCCTCAACATGTGACCCATTGCAAGAGAAATACAAATGGTTGCTAAGTAGATGACAAATCAAAATTGACATCAGGGAAATGTGTATTAAGACAAAAGAAACATAAATTTTCTCATTAATCAAATAGGTCAGTTAACATTAGAAATAGTGAATGTGTGGAAGCCAAAAGTCCATTAATTAAAAATAGCTATAAAATATTGTGACGTGATTGTTCACAAGAATCATCTATATGGACTGTCACAGAAAGGTGTTTGAGATATGTTAGGTGGAAAAGGAAAGCAAGCAACAGAATGAACAGATGGTCTGATTCCACTTATGACCAAGAGCATGCAGTGTAAATGCATAAGCGTATGTTTTGGAAGCAAGCCATGAAATTGTAAGGAGTCAGTGGAAGAGGTACAGTGAAGGAAGGGGCCTTTGTCTTTTTTGCTCTCTATAAATTTCTACTCTTGGGTTGCTTTACTTTGTTGTGTTTGTTTTTAATATGAACATGTATTATATTTGGAATTAAACAAAGAACAACCCAGAGTTATGAACAGTTGTAGGGAAATTACCATTATCATATCCCGCTGGTGGAAATATAAATTGGCACTACCTTTCTGAAGGGAAATTTGGGGCTATGTGTATCAAAAGCTCTAAAAAACATTTATACCACTTCTAGGAATTTAATCTGAGGAAATAGTATGCATATGCACACAAGTTTAGCCTCAAGTAGTAAGGAATAGTTTTAAAAGATTATGCAGCATCTTCCTATAGACCACTATGTAACTGTCCAAAAGAATCATCTATATATAATGTCTTAAAAAGATGCTTAAGATACTATATCTTTAAGGGCAAAAAGGAAAGTAAGCAATAGAGTGTATTGTTTGTAATAGCAGGACGTTGGAAAAAAACACAATGTCCAATAGTAACCTAAAATGGACTCAAATAGTACTCAGGTGTTTAATGTGGTGTTATAGTAGAATTTCTAGTGACATAGAGTTTTCATTAATTGAGTAGGTTTTAAATTAAAATCTCATTTTTGTTTAAATATAGCTGTATAAAACATGCATGTAAGATACATTTAATATATGTAATGGAATATATGTGTGTGTGTTTTACTCTACAGTAATGAGTAAACTTTTGTCAAAAAGATTGGACAGAGACCAAATACGGAGATTGGTCACTCACAGGTAATGAGCTTGGTAACAGCCACTTTATCTAAAACCAATTTTCCTAAAGACCAGTCCTCTAAATATCTACAAGTAGTTGGCTAAAAAGCATTGCAATTTTGATAAACCCTAATTAGATACACTAAAATAAATCAAAATTGCTCTGAAGTTAGAAGTGACTTTTTGTTAAAAATACTTAAATAACAAAAAGATGGAAGGACAAAGAGTAAGATCTGAAAATACGCAAAAGATATTGAATCTTAGACAAACGTGAATTGGCAAATGAATCGTGGACAAACGTGTTTTAGCCAAACCAGATTTAGGCAAATCAATCTATCTTTTTTCCTTTTTCTGTCTTTTTTCTGTTCTGTTTTGCTTGTTTCTTTCATTTCCTTCTTTCTTCCTCCTTTTCTTCTTGCTTATCTTCTAATACATTCTAATTTTTCTGCAGAGATACGATTTTAATAATAAAGTTTTAAGAAAAGAGTTTTTAAAAAAATAATAAAAGGAGATTCTCATACTTATTAAAGGTGGGCAAATCTGGACTCTGGTTCATTCCAACTATGACATGCATTATGAATTCATCTAGTACCTACTGTGTGCTAACGCTGAGATCAGTGTCATCTGCGTACTCCCTTACTGCCATGAGCCTGATGTGACACCACCAGGGTAGCAAATCCCCTGGCCCATTGCTGCCCAAGTCCTGGATTGGTGGTGACCCCGGAGAGAGCTAAGCCCGTCCAAAGCATCCATTTGGTTGATAGCATGCTGACTTCTACAGTTTCCACTAGGAATCTGGGAGTCATTATACACCCCTCATTAGCATTGAGAAACCATCTGGTGGTCATTAAAAAAAAACATTACATATAATACATTAGGCTTTAGAAACAATTTAATTAACATCCAGGCCTAGTCAAAATCCTCCAAATAAGGGGGATTCCCAGATAAGGGGCGACTTTGCTTTTTCCTTTATCCCTTGAACAGATGAGGAATTATGCGAGGCTGCAGTCCTGCCGGCTCCAGGCAATGCCTCCTGCAGATTCCATCAGCTCAATTCAGAGGTCATTGGCCAAATGGCCATTTCTTTCAGGAATCTGTGTAGTTGAAGTTTTTAAACTTTTGATAGCTCTGTTTGTGAGTGGAACAGTGCCATTTCCCGGATATCCTGAATATGCTGCCATGGGGACACAATTGTGCATCCCCCTGGGTGGCACATGATGGCTTTTAACTCTGGAATTTGGTGTGTTACAGTTGAAAGAGCTCCAGATGAGGAATCAGTAAAGTGTATCCAGCTGGGAGCAGCTTGTTCGCTGTGTGATCTCAGGCAAGTTGCTCAACTTCTCAGAGCCTTTTCCTCCTCTGTCAGTAGGCCATCTCATGGAACTACAGTTAAAATAGCGCAGGCTCCATTTACTTTCCACAAAGCAGCATCTCAGAGTGTGAGGCTGGTCCTGAGAAAACAGTGCATTTAATGACACAACCAGAGGGCGTTTCCTAGCATCCAGTTTTTTTTTTTTTTAAGATGTTGGGGGTAGGAATTTATTAATTTACTTATTTATTTTGGCTGTGTTGGGTCTTCGTTTCTGTGTGAGGGCTTTCTCTAGTTGTGGCAAGCGAGGGCCACTCTTCATCGCGGTGCGCAGGCCTCTCACTATCGCACCTCTCTTGTTGCGGAGCACTGGCTCCAGACGGGCAGGCTCAGTAGTTGTGGCTCACGGGCCCAGTTGCTCCGCGGCACATGGGATCCTCCCAGACCAGGGCTCGAACCCGTGTCCCCTGCATTAGCAGGCAGATTCTCAACCACTTGCCACCAGGGAAGCCCCCTAGCATCCACTTTTGTGGAGCATTTGAATGAAGTTAACTCATCCCATCTCACACCTGTGTACTCCTCCTATTTTCTAGACTCTGGTCACGCTCACCTATGATCTCTTTCAGGGTGTAACTCCGTACGAGGAGACAGGGCAGACATCAGGCTAGACTTAAGAATCTGCATCCCTAGGGGCCGTCAGGTTACTTCATGGGCCCACACTGGATTCATGCTGGCCCTCAGGCATGAATCCTGGGACCCTCTCAAGGGATTCTACTCTTTTCTCTATGCATTCAAAAGGAATCTTTTGTGCACAGACTCTGTGCAGTGTACCCTGCTAGGATCGGGAATACGGGGGTTTAGGACATGGTTCCTATCATTGGAGAATTCACAGATTAGTGGAGGAAACCAACCAACAGGAAATTACAATCCATTTCAATAATTACTGAGATAGAGAAAACAAGCATGCTCTCCCATCCCTCACCAAAGTGTGGTCCTGGCTTCAGAGGGACCAGCAATAGCAGCATCACCTGAGAGCTTGTTAGAAATGCAGAATCCAGGCCCCACCAGACCTACTGAATCAGAGTCTGCGTTTTAATAAGATCTCAGGTTACTTGAGTCCACATTCAAGTTTGAGGGGCACTGAAACAGAAAACTGAAGATGGGTAACCAACCAACCCGACTGCGACTTGCAGTGCTAAAACCAGGACAGCTTCAGGCAAACCAGAACAGTTAGTCATCCTAGACAAAGGCCACTGAACTCTGACTTGAGGGATAAGGAGCAACTTTCAGGATCACATAAAGCCTGAGATGACCATAGAGGAGTCAGGTGGGTAGAGAAGGCTAACGCGGGCAATCAGTCTTAACAGAGCAAATGTGCTTGGGTATGTTCACAACCTCATCCTCAGAGGCCTAGCTTAGCATTATAATGCCTCAGTGGCTGCCAGGGGCTTGGCGCATGGGACCAGACAATACACTTCAAAACCTTCCACCCACGCTTCAATGAAGGCACCATGTTTTTAGTAATTAATGTGCATATCAGGAGTTCTGTTAAATTTTCATGTATATATATATATCCCAAAGTATTAAAAAGTGCTAAGAAGAAAAATAGTTTGAAAACCTCTGTTGTAGGGAGAAAAGTAAGGCTTTATAGCCAAGAAGTCCTGGGTTTAAATACTGACTCTTTTGTTTACTGGCTGTATGAGTGTGAACAAGTCACATACATCCTCTGAGCTTCAGTCCCTCATCTGTAAAGTGGGGTCCTGTTGGAGGTTCCCAAGACCATCCTCAGGTTTGACGATTCACTAGAAGGACTCACAGAACTCAGAAAAGCTGCTGTACTTGTGGTTATGGTTTATTAGAGTGAAAAGATACAGATTAAAATCTCCAAAGGAAAAAGGTACTTAGGACAGAGTCCAGGAGAGACATTGCCAGGTTCCAATTGCCCCCCCTCCCAGTGGAGTTACAAACAGCACTTAAATCTCCCAGCAATGACGTGTGACAACACGTACAAACTATTGCCAACCAGAGAAGCTCACCTGAGACTTGGTGTCTAGGGTTTTTATCGGGGTTCCATCATGAAGGCTACTGTTCATCATGGTGCAGACACGTGACTGAACTTTACTAGGTGGTCAGGCCCCCCAGAGGTTGTACTCATACAGAATAGGTCCTGCAGAAGAAAAACTGGGGTTCACCATAAATCATGCTGTTAAAATAAGCTATCTAAACTATCTGGTATGGGCCATGGTCCAGGTACACAAAGACACTCTTACTAGGTAGGATATTCCAAGGATTTCGAGATTATCTCCCAGAAGCAAGTTGAGGGCCAGTCCTTTCTTTGGAACGTGCTGGATTTGAACACCCTGAGTCTGCTGAGTTAACCTTTTTCCACACATGGGGATAATAATCTTCACCTTGCAGGAGGCATATATTTGTATTCTAACACATAGCAGGCAATGAATATAAGAAAGCGTTTATTTTTTGAATTTTATTTATTTTTTTATACAGCAGGTTCTTATTAGTTACTCATTTTATACATAGTAGTATATATGTATGTCAAACCCAATCTCCCAGTTCATCCCACCACCACCACCCCCCTTCCCCCCCTTTCCCCCCTTGGTGTCCATACGTTTGTCCTCTACATCTGTGTCTCTTATTTCTGCCTTGCAAACCGGTTCATCTGTACCATTTTTCTAGATTCCACATATATGCGTTAATATACGATATTTGTTTTTCTCTTTCTGACTTTCTTCACTCTGTATGACAGACTCTAGGTCCATCCACCTCACTACAAATAACTCAATTTCATTTCTTTTTATGGCTGAGGAATATTCCATTGTATATATGTACACCACTTCTTTATCCATTCATCTGTCAATGGGCATTTAGGTTGCTTCCATGACCTGACTATTGTAAATAGTGCCACAATGAATATTGGGGTGCATGTGTCTCTTTGAATTATGGTTTTCTCTGGGTATATGCCCAGTAGTGGGATTGCTGGGTCATATGGTAGTTCCATTTTTAGTTTTTTAAGGAACCTCCATACTGTTCTCCATAGTGGCTGTATCAATTTACATTCCCACCAAAAGTGCAAGAGGGTTCCCTTTTCTCCACACCCTCTCCAGCATTTGTTGTTTGTAGAGATTTTCTGATGATGCCCATTCTAACCAGTGTAAGGTGATACCTCATTGTAGTTTTGTTTGTTTGTTTGTTTGTTTTGCGGTACGCGGGCCTCTCACTGTTGTGGCCTCTCCCGTTGCGGAGCACAGGCTCCGGACGTGCAGGCTCAGCGGCCATGGCTCACGGGCCCAGCCGCTCCACAGCATGTGGGATCTTCCCGGACCGGGGCACGAACCTGCGTCCCCTGCATCGGCAGTCGGACTCTCAACCACTGTGCCACCAGGGAAGCCCTCATTGTAGTTTTGATTTGCATTTCTCTAATAATTAGTGATGTCGAGCAGCTTTTCATGTGCCTCTTGGCCATCTGTATGTCTTCTTTGGAGAAATGTCTATTTAGGACTTCTGCCCATTTTTTAATTGGGTTGTTTGTTTTTTAATATTGAGCTGCATGAGCTATTTATATATTTTGGAGATTAATCCTTTGTTCGTTGATTCATTTGCAAATATTTTCTCCCCTTCTGAGGGTTGTCTTAAGAAAGTTTTATTATTCCCTGAATAAAAAATACCTGTGTCCAAGCCTTTCTATATGATTCCACAGCTTCAAACATTTTCTTTTCCTTAGGCAAACCGGATCTTTCCCATTGGTAAATGCTCTGTTTCCAGCCCCTCCTCCAAGAAGCCTTCCCTACAGAAAAATTCCACAGTAATCTTTCTCACTTGTTTTGGCAGATGCTTGCAAGCCATCTCTCATGGTTACCTTTTTTTTTTTTTAAGAAATATAGTATTATTTTTGAAAAATAATATGTGCTCATTGTGAATTCAAGCAATATAGAAAAGCAAAAAAAAAAAAAAAACCCAAACTAAAATATCACCTCAAATTATCCCACTCGATACTAACTGTCAATATTTTAGGTGAGTATTGTTCTACATGTTTTTCTATATATAAACATAGGTAGATGATAGCTTGATAAATGTTTTTCTAAAAATAGAATCATGCTATAAAGCACTATTTTTCATTAAAAATGCTTAATGTTTTTCAAATTTACTAAAACAAAGAAATTAAAACAAAACGGAAGGCATTGCTAATCTTGAAATGAATTTATACCATGATAGATATTTTAAAATACTCTGGTGTTAAGAAATAAAATTACAAAGATCATAATTAGAGGCACTGGGTGATTTTAAACTACAAGTTTTGTTTTTTTTTTTTTTTTAAGGGTAAAGAGTCTCAACACAGGTTTGTATATTTTTAATTTTTTAAATTTTTTATTATTATTTATTTTTTATTTCTGGCTGTGTTGGATCTTCGTTGCTGCGTGTGGGCTTTTCTCTGGTTGCGGGGAGCGGGGACTACTCTTCATAGTGCGCAGGCTTGCAGTGCACAGGCTTCTCATTGCGGTGGCTTCTCTTGTCGTGGAGCACAGTCTCTAGGCGCTCGGGCTTCAGTAGTTGTGGCGTGCAGGCTCAATAGTTATGGCTTATGGGCTCTAGAGCTCAGGCTCAGTAGATGTGGTGCACGGGCTTAGTTGCTCCATGGCATGTGGGATCTTCCCGGACCAGTGCTCGAACCCCCGTGTGCCCTGCATTGGCAGGCGGATTCTTAACCGCTGCACCACCAGGGAAGCCTGAAACTACAAGTTTTAACTTTTGGCAGCATTGATTGACTCCCATAAACCATGAAGCCACACACGCTTTCTCCTTCCACCTCCTGATTGTTAGAGCATCATTTTTAAACTGTCAAGGTCTGTAGTATTTGCGTTCTGCTTTGTAAGAATAATTCCCATCATTATTTAGTATCAGGTCTCTATATAAATTGACTCAATGCTCACTGATACCACATCTTCCATTCCTGAGTTCTATACTTTGATTCATCTAAGTGACTTGATTTCATTTCTAAGTAATTTTTTTTTCCAGTAAGAGCTCAAGGGTGCAATATTTCCTGAGTTATGTAAGAATATGTGCCTGTTGCCCTGTTCTTGAACAACGTCTTTGTTATGCCTGGTATTCTTGAATCACATTTTCCTTCAGAAAATGTAGACATTGGTCTATTACCTTTGACAATTGAACAATGAATGCTGTGGTCAGCCTCTGTCTCCTTCCTCTGTGAATTACTTATTCTTCCCGGATGCCTAAAAAACTCACTCTTTATCCTTGAACTTCAACAACTGAATCAGGATATGTCTCTGCATTGCATGCTCTTTCTGCTTAGATGCCCTGCATCAAATTTCTTTGAAGCAGAGCAAGTTCTCTTAAGCTGCAGAGTCATGGATTCTTTTTTCATTATATCTGTGAATAATTTTTCCATTCTATTTAGTGTGTCCTCAAGGATGATGTAGAGATGACTCACATGTTTATATCTTTAAGTCAGACCTCTCCTTGGAATTCCAGAATTAGATATCCAAACACCTCCTCATGTCTCCACTTGAATTAAGAGACAAACCTAACACATCCAAAACAAAAGTCTAGTTCCCACTGCAAAGCTGCTCCTACCACAGTCTCATAAATGGGAACTTTATCCAGTCTCATAAATGGGAACTTTATCCTTCCAAATGTTCAGGTCAAAAGCCTTGGAGTTAGCCTTGGTTCCTCTCTTGCTTCCATTCCCCATATCTGATCCTTCTGCAAATCCTATTATCTCCTCCTTCAATATATCTGGAATCTGAACACTTCTTACCAAGCGTCCCTTTTACCCTGGTCTAACCCACCATCACCTCTTGCTGCAGGTCCTGCAATAGCCACTGAGCTGGTCTTCTGCTCCACAGCAGTCTATTCGCAAAACATCAGGCAGAGTGATACTGCTCTCCTCCACTCAAATCAATCTATAGAATCTGTACACAAATATCCAGGATGTCCTACAAGGTGATACACATACCTGGCTCCTACCCCTTCTCTGACCTCATCTCCTAGCATCCTCCCCATTGCTGGGTCCATTGCAGTATACCGGCCTCTTTCTGCTTCCAAAACATATCAGCCACTTTCTCAATCACCCTGTGGTGTTTACACTTGTGTTCCCTGGCCCAGGAACTCTGGGCTAGCTCCCCGCCTTCAGTCAGGTCTCACCTCCAGGGTTACCTTACCCCAGGGGCCTTCTCTGATTATCTGTATAAAATAGCAACGCCTCCACCACCATACTCACCATCCCTTGTACCTTGCTTTCTGTTTTTCTTTAGTACCTATCACCATCCGACATGTTGAATTGTTTATTTCTTTATTGTCTCTAAATGCATTGAAGACAGAGACTGTCCACATGGATGGGATCCATATTTGTTAAATGAATATGAATAAACATTGGATTTATCTTTTTCGGCCCTCCCCACCTATCAGCAACTATCTGATTACTTTTTTGCTCTTTTTAATCTGCCTTCTTTGTGTTAGCTTTAACATTTTCATATTTTCAGTAATTGAATTTTCAATGATGTCTGTTCCCATCCTTATTTTTTAATTGTATTTTTGGGTCTGTAATGAGAGTATTTTATTCGACCATTTTTCTTCCTTAAGGCCACAATGTCCCTTTTCATCATGTTCTATTGGTTTATTATCTCATCTTTGAACACTTGTTTGTATTGAATTCACACTCTCATTAGGCTGCTCAATAACTAGAAACAATGGTGGGGAATTGCTTTCTGTTCCTGTGGTTATGTTTCCTTCTAGGCTGGGTTCTTTGTCTATACTTTGCATGCCTTTTTCTTTGTCTAGTTTTTTCTGTGGTTCATGTAGTTGCCATACTCTTTTTTTAAACTTGCTCTTGTTGCCTAGCTCTGGACAGAACTTCTCTTTGCTCTGATATTTTAACAGTGACTTTTAATTTTTTCCTCAAAGCCATGCTTTGAGAATAGTTATTGAGTGTTCCTTTTGGTGTATCTTTTCAGGAGCCTGAGGTCTTGAGTAGTGATGGGCAGGGAGAAGGGGCAAGGACACAGAGAGAGGGAGGTCAGCTGACCAGTGTGCAAACTTCTGTTAATCACAGCACTGTTAGAACTCCCAGCAGCTACTCTCACTTCTGAGATTGTGCTAGATGTCTTCTTCCAGTGTTTACTTACTTGGAGGGCAGAGGAAAGTGAGTTATTCTGGGGAGGAAGGGACATACCTTTTGCTTCATTCCTCTGAGTCAGCCCTGGAGCTGTATTTCATCAGAGCACATTGCCCTCTGACTCCTTCATTTCCCATGTTTCACCATTCCCACCTTACACAATTTTCCCATTAATTCCCAATTAGAAGAGGGAAAGGATAAGATTCAGTTTGCTTCTCCCTAGATTTGGATGGTCTGTGTAAGAATTCTTATATTAGTTTGCTAGGGCTGCCATAATAAAATACCACAGTCTAGGTGGCTTAATCAACAGAGGTTTACTTTCCACTCTGGAGGCTAGAAGTCCAAGATCAAGATGCCAGCAGGGTTGGTGTCTTGTGAAGACTCTCTCCTTGGTTTGCAGAAGGCTGTTTTCTTGCTGTGTCCTCATGTGTTTTTTCCTCTGTACACAAGCATTCCTGGGGTCTCTTCCTCCTCTTATAAAGACACACCAATGACATTGAATTATGACCTCACCCTAATAGCTTAATCTTAACCTAATCACTTCTTTAGAGATCTTATCTCCAAATAAAGGCCCCATTCTGAGGTACTGGGGGTTAGAGCTTTGCATATGAATTAGAGAAGGAGGGGATACAATTCAGCCCAGAACCATTCTGGAGATTTAGTTGACTTCTTGGTTACAGCTCTTGGGGTGAGAGCCCAGTTAGGAGCCTCATCATTGTTCTCCCTCTATGTGGCTGCCTCCCTGAGCTCCTGTTTCTTTCCTGGACTCGTGTCATTGGGCTGTGGTTGAATTATTTTGACTATTTGTTCATTTTGTTAGGAACCCACGGTATGTGCAAAGGGAGAGTGGACATTGTGAGTTCTGATTTGAGATTTATTTTCTGCTCCAAATCTGTATGTAGTACCCACCAAGGACCAGGCACTGTGCAGTGATGCTAGGTGCTCAGTCACAGCACGAGAGCCAGCACTACCTGACCCTACTGCCCACATTTCTTGCCTGGCATCTTCTCTCTCCAACCTGATCATGACTTATTAGGGGGAAATGTCCACATCTCCGTCTTCTCCACCCCCATGCCTAGCCCAATTCTTTGCCTGGAGTTGTGGGTATTTAGTAAAAATCACTGAGGAAAAGAAATGCAGATGAAAACTTTAAAAGGTACTGTCACAGTGTCATTTCTTCTTAGCCCCAAAGAAAGAAAGAAAAAAAACCTGCCTAATTTTTTTCTGATTTCAAAGAAGGAGTAAAGAAAAGAAAGACTCACATCTGGCCAAGTTTTAGCTCTGAACATTTTGCATAATCAGTTAGAAACCCTTTGTTAATGGGCCAGATGGCTGTTGAACCCCAAAAGGAAATTAAATATGCAGGCAGTGGCAATTGAAGGGAGGAATTAGAAATTCCTTTCTAAAGAGAAAGGACTTCATCTGGAGCTGCCCTGTAGGTGTGGTTAATAGCAGCCATCGGTTTCCTAGCAACCAAGCCCCTTTCCCTTTCGCTAGGTCTGGAAATGTTCTGCATAGACACTGAAGGATGCATCCAGCACCCATAATGCCTTTCAGAGGAACTGGAAAAGCGCACACTAATGAGCATGGGAGGGGATGGCTCCTGCCCTCCCAGCGCAGTTTACCTGACGCCACCGTTGGACCAGCCTCGCTCATTTTGTCATGCAGGCTGCAGAGTCCATGATTCAGAACTTGGAATACTCTTGACACATAAAGAATTTCTAAGGCAAATCCAGGTGACTTTTCTGCCCACAATTGAGATTACACCCTCATCACAGTTATTCAACTTTCAACATCTCTTTCCGGGATTCCTACAACCACCCCTCGTGGATTTCCTGCCCCTAAGTCTTTCCCTCCTCCAGTTCAGCCTGCTCATTGCAGCCAGAGTCATTTTTGTGAAAGAATAGCCTAGCTAGGACTGTCTATGTGTACTCATTTCTGTCCCACGAGGCTTTTTGTGATCTGGCTCTTGCCTTACTCTCCAGCCGGTTCACTCATCCACGTGCACCCTTGGCTTTGCATGGACCACACTACTGTAGTTTCCTGGACATATCAGGCTGTTTCACATCTTGTCCTGTGCCTTACAACAGGCTTTTCCTTCTGAAGGTTACACCTCAACCTCATTTCTGGAATTGCTCAATTCCTCTTTGTCCTTCAGGATTCAGCTCACACGTCTCTTCTGGGAAACTATCCAGAACCCTCTTTTTATCCCTAAGTCTGTTTCAAATGCTCTCTCTCTCTCTCTGCTCCTACAGGACTCTGGGTTTACATCTGTCTTAGCACTTAGGAAAATATGCTCTAGCTGTTGATTTACTTATCTGTGTCCCCAAGTAGATGTAGAGTCTTCAAGGACAAGGAACTGTGTTTTGCTTTCTCCACACCCACCACAGGGTCCGAGACAAAATAAATGCTAAGTAATTGTGCAGTAGATGAATGGGCACACAGTGAAGCAGACAGTATGACTTGGCTACCGATCCAGGTTTCCCATCTCTGTCTACAGTTCTAGACTGGAGTTCTGCTTTTGTGAGATGTCAGCAGAATAGTATGGAAAGAAGTGTATATAATGGCCTAAAGCTCCAGGCATGTCTACACAGAAAATTGTCTTCTAACTTCCCTGGGTCTGTGGTTTAGAAGGCATTCATCAGTGGGAAAATAATGCAAATTTTCTAGAATCTGAGCTTGTTCAAGAAACCTAAGATATCATCTGAAGCAATCTCTCATTTAGTGGAAGAGTAGGTTCTTTACCCACAATCACAGAGATGTGTTTGAATACCTTCCACATCCATGAGCACAGAAACTATTAAGGAAAGCCATTCCATTACTGAGCATGCGTAATTAGAGTCTGAGCCAAATCATTTAGATCTTTATTATAAAATCCAATTCTTTCATTTGCATTACTTGTGGCTCCTCCCAGGTAAGAGCAATATCTCCTTACTCACTGGCTGAAATTTGCTTCAGTATATCTTCCTTATATTGGTTTGAACTGAATCTTTTGTAGCAGCCCAGGCAAAGAGACTTCTTTCTTCTCTATTAGTCTTCACAGAATAGAAGACCACTGTCATCTCCTTTCTCAGCCTTCTGTTTTCTAGGCTTTGGGTCCATTCAACTGCTCTTCACGAGATGTGGTTTTTCTTGTACTTCCTCATCCTGGTTACCAGCTTTTTATATATTATCATAGGGGTCCTGCTTAATCAACAAGAATGTACCAAATGTCAACTGTCAAGATTGTAAAGGTGTGAAATTTTATACTCTTTGCAAGTAAACCAGTTACCCTACCACAGTTTTATGGATGCTGGCAAAAGACATGAGATTTCTGGGTCAGAGACAGAGACAGCAAGAACAATGGCTGAAGTAGCAGCATTTTATGGTACCAGTTTCCCAAGCCCCAATTATCCTGGTGAGATATGGAAAGGGGCCAGGTAACACGTGAACTCACAGTGGGCTACATTATAGAAGAGGAACCACAAGATTAGGAAACGCTATCCTTTCTGTAATGGAGTACAAACAAACCTGCCCAACTTTGCTCCAAAGGACAATGTTAACTTTTTCTTCCAGGGTCATTTGCTATACAAATTTTCTCAGAAAGATAGCTCAGACCAAAAGATTGCCAATACCTCTGTTTGTAAGATGTGCAAAAATGTAAGAGCTCTGCGGAAAGCTGTCTCCCAAAACCCACTGTTGGCCTCAGCACTCAGGAGATGAACCAGTTCTCTGGCTATAAGTGAACCATAAAAAAGAGGCAAGTTGTACATAGCTCTAGTCTCCAGAAACAACAATGATTGTGAGTACCATCTCTAGGTACATGGAATAGAAGGACCCGTACCTCACAGAAGTTTTGCCCTTGAATTACGGAGGACGGCAGCCAGTGGACACACACCCGCTCATTCGTTATTTATGAGCACTTTCCTTCCTCCACTGAAGTGTGTATTTAGTGAAACAGGGGTCAGAACCCACGGAATCCCCTTAGGAATGGATTCCATGTCCCATGTGGTTGGTGAGGTTTTTACTTATTGCTTTAAATATGCCTATTGTAACCAGCCCACAAGACCAAGCAAAGGGCATGTGTTGTGAAAAATGGCTTTATTATGGAAATTGCTAGTGATTTTTTGTGAGCATAACAGTATCAAGCCAGTTTAATCCTGAGAACAGTCCTGAAATTATGACATGTTTTGCCAGAATTTTCAGACCCATTTAGTCAGTTATATGTCTCTGGGCTTGAGTATATACAAATAAGTGAATATTTGTTCAACTGATGTTGAAGAGTGTCAGGCACTGTTGGAGGTTCTGAAGATAAAGTAATGAAAAACGCTACCTGTTTGGACCTTACATCCTAGTGGGGGAGATGGAAAACCAACAGGTAAATGCACAGATGAATAACATCAGGTGGCGATAAGTGCAGTGGAGGAAAGGATGTAGGACAAAGGGGATGGAGCGCCGTAGAGGAGGGTGCTGATTAAGGGAAGGCCTCTCTGGGGAAGATCTGCATAAATGGGGAGGGTTTGCCCTGCCAGGATCTGAAGGAAGAATATTCCAGCAAGAAGGAATAGCAAGTACAATTCTCTTGAGAAAAACCAAGGTCAAAGGAGCTAGAGTGGAAGGAGAAAGAGAGAGATGGTTGGAGATGAGGCTTTACTTTTCTCTGGAGCAATAGGCTTTATATCTTGTGGAAAATCTGAGCTCTTCTCCATAGAGAGAGAAGACTTTATTCCTTTGTCACTGTATTCATCCTTATGAACAAACTTAAAACGTGTAAACTGTCACACTACAGCTTAAGAGAGCTTCATAAAACTTTATTTATACTCAGTATTATGTAATAACCTATAAGGGAAAAGGATTTGAAAAAGAATATATATATAATATACACACACATATGTATATGTATGTAGAACTGAATCGTTGTGCTGTGCACCTGAAACTTATATGATATTGTAAATCAACTATAATTTAATTAAAAAAATTTTTTTAATTGTTAAAAACCTTTATATTATTCCCATGCTTAAAACTTTTCATAGATTCCCCAATGAATTACCATTTAAATACAAACAGGTTGGTATCTCATTCAACCCATGTGGCCAAGTCTCCAGCCTTATGTTTCATGTGGCACCATCTTTATACCACAGGATCCAGCCTTAAAGAGGTATAAAGCTCTTGAAGGCTCTACAACAAGACACCATGCAGGATCTTTGTCCTAATGATACCTCTTCCTGGAGTGTCTTTGCCTTCTCTTCCCCCTGTTATCTCACATTAGTCCTTCAAGACTGAGCTGGGTAGGAAACCCTACCTAAATATTCAATCTGAGTAGGGATCCCTCTTCTGTGTTTACTTCCCTCCTACATCTTTCTATCCTCAACTGTAATTGCTTACTTATGTGTATCACACTTGATGTTGAGCTTCTTGAGGGGAGGGAATCTGGAATTTCACCTCTATATTTCCAGTTCTTAATGTTCTTTGAGGTAGGTGCCTGATAATATTTTTGGTAGAATAGATAAATGAATGGATGCATGAATAGATTATATTTGAAGACTTTCTCCCTTAACAGGAAGCATTTGAATAGCTTCTTCTGGACCACTAAACTGCTCTCATTATACTGAATACATTTACTTTTAGGCTGCTCAGAACATAATTCAATAAATTGTTTTAAATCTATAATGCATTCATCAACCACATTTCAAAAAGTTTGCACTGCTACTCTCCTCTGATAATCTCAGTATCATTGCATATAATCTTCTTGGCTTTCTTTTTCTCCTAAGAATTAAACCCACTATTGGTTATTCCAGGATTTGTTGTGTATTTCATGGCCTGAGAAACCCGCTTAAGAGGGGTGAGCAGACCCTGAGATCCCTAGAGAAATAGAATCCATCCCTAGGTAGAATTGTTCTTGGCTACTTTACAAAGAACTTGAATCTCTGATGTCTATGATCTTACTTATATGTGGAATAAAAAAAACAAAAAATAAAAGCTGAACTCGTAGTAACAGAAAGTAGAATGTTGGTTACCAGAGGTTGGGACATGAGGGAAAGGGGAGGTTAAATAAAAGTAGAATATTGGTTGCCAGGGATTGGGGGGGTGGTCATGGGGTGTTATTGTTTAATGGGTACAGAGTTTCAGTTTTATAAGAGGAAAAGAATTCTGGAGATAGATGTGGGGATGGTTGCACAATAATATGAATGTATTTAATACCACTGAACTGTACACGTAAAATGGCTGGGATAGTACATTTTATGTTATGTCTGTTCTATCACAATAAAAAAAAGTTGGGGAAAAAAGTGAAAATCAAAGTCCTTAGCCAGTATAGCTCACAAAAGGGTATGTTAAGTGGTTAAAAGGAATGCCCCTGAGTTACTGCTGCTGAAGAGATGTGTAATGCTTGTTTCAATTTTGGATATTTCAGAAAAAGGCCCTGAGACAAGGATTTGAGTGAGATAGTTTATTTGGGATGTGTTGGGAATCCCAGTAGGGGGTCAGGGGAAATAATACAGGGAAGAGAATCTGGTCAACAAAGAGTGTATAATTAAGCCAGCTACCCTGGTGGGTGACTGGAGCTTCATCCCAAGGGAAGCTCTGGGAAATGATGCAAAACATGCTCCTCACAAGTATCTAGCTCAAGAAGAGAGGGAGCTGGGGTATTTGTACTGCCACACCCAAGCGTCATTGATTGAAGATAACTCAGGGGTTGTTAATTTCTGAACATTTCATGCTTGCCTCCCACTCTGACTGTTGCAGCTGGGGTAAGAAAAGCAGAGTTCCCAGGTACAGAGATGCACATACTGACCGGCAAGCAGAGAGAGAGGGACACGGGTAGGGCTCTGACAGTGTTCACAACTGTACTATGCTCGGCAAGTGTCTTTCCTAGCTCTGAACAATACAGGGGTCCATACTAATCTCACATCTCAAACAGCTGTCCTACTCAACCAGTGAGAATAAATGCTCACCCACTGCAGCCCCACATGACAGTGAGCCTGGGGAAGACCCAGGACTCAGGTTTTAAGAGAGGGTTACAACACCAAGCAAGCAACCAAAAGACTTCCTTGGAGTTAGCAAAAGAGCAGGCACCCAAAATTCTAGAGAGCGTGTCAAAGGCAAACAAAACGGAAATAAAAATAAATTGATAAGGTCTTTGCTTAAAGTGAACAGTGATTAATCACAGAAGTAACCGCTGAGAATAAAATCAGGACGACAAGCTGGTATAAGGCACACATCATGGGATCAACCAGAGAAGAGGGAAAAGCAGAGAAAGGAATCTAAGTAAGGCCTGTATAAGATATACTTCCTTGGTCCAACTGGATCAGGATTTCTTGTAGAGCCTTACAAAGGAGGACCTGCATATTGATATTAGAATATCCTTGTACTCATGGCTATTGTAAGTGTTTCTGTCTAATCATCTGTTTGGTTCCCTTTCCATAATGAAGGATTAGTCCTGCTCAACTAATCCTTTTATCATCTTTGTAAAATCTTGAAATAAAGAACTATCCAGGTAGTGCTGTGTTCAGATACCAAGCCTGGGAGGATCCCATGTGATTTTTGCTAAGTCGAAGCACCCAGAAGGTGTAAACCATAAAAGCAGCCCCCCCATCTCCCCACACATGGATTTCTGCTGGGTGTGCTGGTTGCACATCAAAAAATGTCTCCTGAACAGCAGGAATTTTAATTAAATCAGGAGAAATCTAATTTGGCCTAAATTGGCTTGCAACACAAGGTGTTAAAAGGAACAGAAATTGTTCTGCAATACGGGTGTTTGTGGAAGGGACAGGCTCAACCCACTGGCAACTGTAATGAAAAGTGATGTTGAAAATATGAAGCCTACTGAATCAGGCAGAAAGCCTGAAAATACTAACCTGTGATATTCTGATTACAGAAAGAAATGTATTATAAACACTCACTCCCAAAGCTGATGGCATCAGAAGGTGCAACAAATATTGGAGATTGATTTCTGATAAACTTGGAAGGAAAGAGTGGAGGAAGAAGAGGAGGAAAAGATGAGTGTAAATCACTATGACTTGTACAGACTGGAAGAGGAGGAGAAGAGTAATAAATATCATCTTCCTTCGCCCTTCCAAGCAGTGGAATTTACTGGAATGAGAAAAAGACCTTTGACAACAGGATTGAAAGGATGACCAAGCAGAACTCCAGAGGTCTAGCAAAAGGATAAGAGGGTAAGAAACTTAAAGATACCAGCAGTGGAGTTGCAGTTGTGAATCATGGGACTTAGACTGGGTGGGAAAGAAAGAGAAACATTGGAAAGGGGGGTGATGGGCCACCTGACAAAGGGAGGTTTGGGAGTATCATGGTGTGCAGAATCAGGAGCATTGTAAAGAAGCAAGTAAGCTGGAAAGAAGGGAATTTAGGTCATTGTGGGATACAGAAGTTTACATTCTTATCAGTCTAGGATCCCTGCCAATAAAGCAGGGGTCACGGGAGTCACAGAGAAAAAGGAGCTCGGAGGTCCTGCTGCTGGTTGGTTCATCTACATAGATGTTGCCCATGACAATTGAAGGAATTGGAGTGGGGAGGAAGGTAGCTAAGTAATTGCCAAAGTCTCCGTAAAGAAGGGAGGAGGTCAGGAGTTAAGCAAATAAAGGCAATGAGAGGTGGTAAAGAGTGGCATGGATGGATATCATTAGCTTCAAAGGAAGAGGGCTTTTATTTCCATGCAGATCAAAGAGTAATGGTCTGGAAGCAGCGAGGAGAACCTCCCCCAAGCCTGTGTCCCTGCGACGCATGACGTGTGGGAGAAAACTCAGCCTCCAGCCAAAGAGGAAGTACGTGTCCTCTCAGGTCCAGCTGCTCTTTCGGTAAAGTGGGGTCCTCAGTTCTGCCCTGTACCGTAGTAGCTCCCCCGGGTGTTAAGGATACACAACCAAATAAAATAAATAAAGGTGTTCATGATCAGATAACTCTTAGATATACTGCCTGATTGACCTTCCTCTAGGAGAATCACGCTCAAACTCGAATATTCAGGAAGTCTTCTAGAGTAGAAACATGTTTTATCCTAATGTTCTCCTATTTATTTGACCACCAACTCATGGCTTTGGGGGGATACCTAGCAATGCCTCAAAAAATAGGTGTGCTGTGGCAAGTGGGAAAAGATGAGCTAAGGTAAGAAGGAAGAAAGGCTTCAATGAAAAGGTACAAGGTTAAATATATAGAGGTATAATGTGGGCTGCAAAGCCAGGCTGCCTGATTTCGCATCCCAGCTCAAGCATTTCCCAGCTCTATAACCTTGGGCAAGCTGCTTGTTCTGTATGCCTCAGTTTACTTATCTATAGAAGAAGAAGATGAGTAGGAGGAAGAGGATATAGAGGAAGAGGAGGAGACCTATAGTATAGGTGGTGGTGGTGATTAAATTAACACAGGAGGGCTTCCTTGGTGGCGCAGTGGTTGAGAGTCTGCCTGCCGATGCTGGGGACACGGGTTCGTGCCCCGGTCCGGGAAGATCCCACATGCCGCGGAGCGGCTGGGCCCGTGAGCCATGGCCGCTGAGCCTGCGCGTCCGGAGCCTGTGCTCCGCAACGGGAGAGGCCACAACAGTGAGAGCCCCGCGTACCGTAAAAAAAAAAAAAAAAAATTAACACAGGAATGCTTAGAACACAATTTATGGCATATGACATGTGGCCCCTACAGTAATAACTCTTATTACTGTAGAGTTTATTTGCAATGGAAGCAGAGTTCCAAGTGACAAACTGGTTCCAAACAGTGGGAACTGGCAGAAGAGGGTAATCCCAGCTCCAAAGGAGAAAGGTACGAAAGTCATAGATGAGCCTGAACTGGGTAGAAATGTGGATCTCAGGGGCACTTCCCCAGAAACTTTATCCAACTGTAGGGGCTGCCAGTTTAACCGTTCCATACTGTCTGCTGGAGGAGCTACACAAGACAAGATGAACACGCTCTAGCATGTTTATTATTTAAATTTCCTCTGATGTGAATTTTTCATTTGTTTCCTTTGCCCATTTATATATCAAGGTTTTAAATGATTTTTTATCCAAATGAAAAACCATCCCCCTCCGCCTCTTTCTCTTTGCTGGACTCTGAGAAAAACCCTGAGCCAGTTCCATTCAAACTAGTCATGTCAATGACCTTGTCAAGGAGAATATTAAGAGGCATAATCAATTTCTTTTTTAATAAGGATAATGGGTGAGAACTCAGAAGCCGTTCTGGTTGGAGAATCTTTCCCTAGGCGTTGCAAACATTTTCTTCTCTTTTCACTCAATATCTTTTCAAATTACTAACCCAAGAACTCAGTTCTCTCTTTTTAGCTGACAGTTTTGAATCAGGAATGTTGTACTGTGTCCACGTCTCTGAAATCTAATAAGATAGAACAAGATTTTCCTGCTCTGTGAGAGGGCAGGGAGGAAGCGGAGGAGAATGCTCTAGGCCACCATCAAGGAGCCCTGCTTCTCTCAGACGTCCTCCCTGGAGGAGATGACAAGGGTATTAACTTATTATTCAAGGCCCAGCCTGAGAAAGCATGGTGTCTGACCTTCAAAAGATTCCATGCTGCTACCTCACACTCACCCAGGACTTTACTCTTTACAAACCCTATCATCTTCCCACTGTTTGCTCACAGCACTCCCGTCTCCGTGGGCAGTCCTATGCTGATGGGGCAACACCTGTTTTTGATATTTCTATATATATGAAAACACCTGAAATGGAATCATTTACACCTTGAGAAATATTCAGAGGATTATATGCTGTGTTAAAAGAACAATGGGTTCTCCAGGATTTCAAAAATGGAAATGGAGTCTGACAAGGATTATCCAGGACAAAATGGGGATTGTAGTTCACATGCAAAAGTACACCATGAATCCCTGACTAAGGACCCTGGAATAGGAAGGGTATTTTAATAATAACCATCTTTACTGTGCTAAGTGTTGTATTATATAAGTTACCTTATTTGATCCTCACATTACATCAGTGATGTAAGTATTTCTTTTTTTCATTTTGAATAAAGAAAACTTATGTTTAGAGAGTAAAGTGACAACTCAAGTATCAATGCTTCTCAAACCTATGAAAATCAAACACGTATGGATTCTGTTAAGTGGCAGAGCCAATTCAGTAGGTCCAAGGTGGGGTCTTTATACCTCATTTCTAATAAGCTCCCAAGTTATGTCAATGCTGCTGTGGCCCAGATTACTTTTTGGATAACCAGAGTTAACTATACACTATAATGGCCCTTACTGTTGTATTCTGGAATGAACTGGAGCTAGCTGACATACGGACATTGAGGGAGGGAAGGGTGGACAGGGGATATTGAGGGCAAGAGTGATAGTTATGCAGAACTTAAGGGATCTTGGAAAAAATATTTTTAGATAAAGAGATATAAGAGCGGATATGAAAATTCAAAATAAATGGGAAAATCCAGAGTACAAGACATTCATTCAATCTGTCAAGAAATATTTATTGATCTCCGACTATGTTCCAGGTCCTGTGTAAGATCCTGGGGACACAGTCTCTCTGGTGGCTTAAACTCTAGTGTGAGGCAAATAATTAATCAATTGAAATACATATGGGAGTGCCGGGCGGGGGAAGTAGAAACCACTTTCCAGACCTGCAAAGTCAGGGAAGGCATCTCTAAAACATGATGCCTAAGTGAAAATTTAAATCTGAATAAGAGCTGGCCAAGTGACGGTTGCAGGGGAAGGTGGAATTTTCCAGGTCAAGGAAAGAATATGATTGGATGATAGGAGGTGGGCAAAGCGTGACTCTGGAGGAACTGAAAATGTTCAGGATGGCTGGAGCTCAGGACAGATGAAACTACAGAAGGATGAGGAACAAAGAATAAAGGGGATTCGTCCTTCAAAGCATAACCCACCCACATCAACCAACCAATAAGCAAAGTGGGGGGCAGGAGGGGGGGCATACTGCCTATTCTTTCCTTCCCAGCTATTTAGCCAACAGAGATTGCTTTGGGGACACATACGCTGAAACAGGAAATTCAGTCCCTGGCACTTGTTCCTTTGATGAGCCTCCATTGAAGAAGGTAAAATCCCTAGTCTTCAAACCCCAAGAAAAAGCTATAAGATGAAGACTTTGGGGAACAGTGTTCCCCACATATTCCGGGCTGAAATGTGACTCATAAGGAAAGTACTTAGGGATTAGGAAACTGACCCTGAACTGGGAAAGAGCTGGGAAGGTCAGTAACAGCCAGGTCGATGGGGCCTGTGCTTTATCACAGTGTTTCCTTCCAGGTATTTCACTCACATCTCATTTTACCTTCTCAACAGTCCTATGAGAAAATGCTATTGCCATCTATATTTTATAAATAAGGAAACAAAGCTTTTAGAGAGATGAAGCAACTTTCTTCTTCCATTTTCCTGGCTAGAAATTGTTGAGACTAGATTGGCACCCATGTTCATCTGAATTGAAACCCATTCTCTTTTTTTTCTCTTTTCCATTATAGATTATTACAAGACATTAAATATAGTTCCCTGTGCTATACAGTAGGTCCTTGTCTATCTATTTTTTATATAGTAGTTTGTATCTACTCATCCCAAACTCCTCATTTATCCCTCCCCTCTTTCCGCTTTGGGAACCACGGGTTTGTTTCTATGTCTGTGAGTCTGTTTCTGTTTTGTAAATAAGTTTATTTGTATCATTTTTTAGATTCCACATACAAGGGATATCATTTGTCTTCCTCTGTCTGACTTACTTCACTTAATATGATAATATCTGTGTCCATCCATGTTGCAGCAAATGGCATTATTTCATTCTTTTTGATGGCTGAGTAACATACCATTGTATATATATCTTCTTTATCCATTCATCTGTCGATGGGCACTTGGGCTGTTTCTATGTCTTCGCTATTGTTAATAGTGCTGCAATGAACATTGGGGTGTATGTATCTCGAAACCCATTCTCATACGTTTTACAGAATAAAGATAGAAGGGAGAAAGGACACATCTGAAGAGTGGCACGTGGCTGCTTGCTTGAAGCAGTTCTTTGGTTTAAGGGTCTTAGAAATGGATGTAGTCCTTTGGTGGCTAAGAGTGATTTGGGAGACCCAGTCTTGGTTGGACAACTAGAACAGTAGTCAGCATTCAGCAACAGCCTAAGCTTAGAGCCAAATCAGAGAGGACACAAAGCCAGACTTGGGTCCAGCCTGGAGGTGCGTTAGAAGGAGCATACAGAGTCACTAGTCAGGATAGACAGGTTTTGCTGTGGTAACAACCCCAAAATTTGAGACCACAAAGCTGCATTTCTCACTGATAAAAAATTCAGCTCGCCCAGGTATCTCTCTACGTCAACCGTTCTCCATGGTTGACCTCAAATTCCAGGCTGTTGGAAATGTCACCATTCTCTGCAGCTTCCTTGGTTAATTCAGCAGGGAAGAGCAAGACGGGATAATGACATATGGTCCTTTTATTGCCTCCACCCAGAAGTGACACTTTACACTTCCATCCACAGAGAACATATCACATGGCCTCACTTAACTGCAAGGGAGCTGAGGAATGCAGTACTCCATGCACTGGGAGTGGGAAAAGAATTGGACATTGATGGACACTGGTATCCCTGCCATAGGACCCTCTAGAGGGTTCTCAATAATATGCCCCCCTGTAGAGTAATTTACTAGAAATCTGCAATCTGAAAAGTGCCTCATATCATCCACTGGCCGTATCAGCTGATACAATTGTACTCATTACACTATCCCAAGGCTTTGGCTTATTAGACACTGAGTCCTAAGTCCTCTGACCCAAGAAACACAATTCTGATTCTCTCCCAGAATTGGAACACAAATTTGGGGAGTTTCTGTGTGTATCCTTAAAGGAAATCTTTTTATGCATACCTGAGCTCAAGTTGATTTCTGTTCCTTCATGACCTCCATATTGATAAATGTAAATAGTTGGCTCAGGCTGAAGGACTGACAGCGCAGGCATCGCTTGGGTAAATTAAATAGGGTCTGTTTATTTTAAAGATTCAGAAAAAAGTTCATAAAGTCAGGATTTACAGTACACAGATTAGCAAAACAGAGTAGTCTACAAGAGTGACTGAGATGTAAGCTACTATACCATAAAGCCCTCCTTCTGGATCCCCAAACCTGAAAGAGGGTGAGCATCGCATCAGAACATGTGAAAGTCCAAATATATCTCTGTGAAGAGTCAGCTTTATACACATAAGCAGTCCTGTGTGTAGGCTGGTCTGGATGCCTGCCAGAGACCCTGTCATCAAGGGCAGATTCAACTCATTAATCTTAATATTTAACAATAGACACCACCCTTACAGTGAGCAGAACAGTTCTGGAAGCTCAGGGAAACGGCCAGCAGCCTCTGAAGGGGTCGTGCTTAGCTGGAGTCATAGGACATCTAAGTCAAGCAGGGCTTTCACCTTCACCAATGCAGACACTTGAATTCTAAAGGGCAAGAATGAAGTAGGAACCAGGGTTACATTTCAAACTTGAAAATTCTTTGCTAAGCAAAATGGGGTCAGGAGCTATGATCATCAAAATGCACAAAGTTTCTCCTTTTCTTTCTTTTTTTTTTCTTTTTTTTCGCCCTTTAATAACACTTGTGGCTGAGAATAAAAGAGAAAAGGTAATTATCTTAAATATCTTTAGTGGCAATTATGCACGTGCCGCCAGAATACCCTTAACTCCATCTGTTCTTTCCTTGTGTCTCCTTAAGAGGAGTGATATGCCACTGTCATCATGATTCAGTCACACCAGTGGAGCACCATCTTATTGGAAAGGGATGGAAATTAAAGACAATCATCTCCAACCAAAGTTTAACAATTTCTTTGCTTAAGAACCTGAGAAGAGTAGTACAGAAAGAGAGGGATAAGCAAAAGTGGCAGAAGGTAAAATTTAAAGAACTTGAATCTCTCAAAAGACCTCTAAAATCTGGGCTTCAGTTTATAGACACATTGTATACATTTACCAAGGAAAAGAAAATATATCCAACAAACTTCTTTGTTGCTGTTTGTTTTTGATGTCAGAACTTGATTTCTTACAATAACATTTGCTCATTGTAGAAAATTTAGAAAATACAGGTAAAGAAAAGGGAGAAAATTTAGTCCTGCCACCCTGAGAGATTTCTCTGTTGACTCTATAGATGCATATTTGCATCTGTCTCTATTTGTCTATCTATCTATCTTATCTATCCACACAGACACACACACACACAAACACACAGTTTTTACAAACTGTATTGTCATTTTAGACTCTTAACAATACATCTTGGTAGTAAGCAACGCTAGTATTCATCAATATCCAGTTACCCTCTACTTTCAGGCCCACTAGGTGACTTACTTCTCTGTCCTTTGAGGTTAGATGCAGCCATTGACTTTGGCCAATAAAATTGGAGCTGAAGTGACATACGACACTTTGAGGTGGAAGCATTTAATCTCCAGTAGTGACTAGCTGATCTGCCCTTTCCCTGCTGTGACATGGCGGTGCCATACGATAGAAATATCCTGAAATGCTAAGTTAACACATGGAGGAGAGCAGCCCTTGAGAGTTACCTGCTTGTTGTGGTCTTTGTTGTAAGATATTAAAAAGTTGGGGGCTGTAACTGCAGCATAATTGAGTTAGCTCCACCAAAACGATCTTTACCATTGTTCTGACATTAAACATTATTCTAAAAAAGCATTAAAAGGCTGAATTGCATTTCATCATAATTTATTCAGACAGGCTCTTATTGTTGAATATTTAAATTACTTCCAAATTATAATCAATTTTGTAAGGAACACATTTTTAGGTATATTTTGTTTATATTTATGGTTATTTCCTTAAGGTGCAATCTTAGAAGGGAAAGCCATAGTTCAAAAATATATATATATATATATATATATATATAAAACCATAAGTTTTAAAAAATATAGTGCCAAAACATCCTACAAAAAATAAAGATTGTTGGCAGAATCATCAATGGCATAAAGAATAGATTATTTCTCTACTTGACATAAATATTCTATCTATCTAACTATCTTTTAAAGGTGAAAATGGTGCCCCATGGTTTTTAATTGCAATTCTATGAGTTACATACATTTTCATAATTGTATAGGTTATTTGTATTTCCTCTTTTGCAAATTTTTTCATCATTTTCTTACTGCTTTCTTATTATCTTTACACTTGTTAAGTACATAATTATTGATATTAGTGAAACGATACATTCATTAAAAATTAACCTTTGCCACATGCACTATGCACACTTTTTCCAACCATTAATTTGGTTCAAAATGTTCCACTGTTACTTATGTTTTTTAATATACAGATGTGTTGATTGTCTTGTTTTTCAGGTTATCAGATTCATTACTGTTTTTTCTTTAAGGTTTTTGCCTCTAGTAGCATGTTATTAAAACCTCCTTTATCCCGCAAATATAAATAGTCACATATTTTTTCCTAGTACTTTGTGATTTTGTTTTTATATTTAAATCTTTGATACATATGGTATATAAGTTGAATATGGAATAAAGTTCAGATCTATTTTTTCCCCAGATGGCTGGTTTTTCTAACATTGCTTATTGAAAAAATCCTTCCTTTCCATACAAGTTTTAAATGCCATGTTTATCCATATACCAAATTCTGAAGAATTCTTGAGACTGGACTTCTATTCTGCCCTACTGACCAACGTGTCATTGTTAAAATTGGTACCAGGCTGCTTTTATTATTGTATCTTTATACTCTTCAATATCTCATTATCTTATATTGCTATTCTTTTCAGACATTTTCTTGCTTATTTTTAAGTATTTATTTTTCAAGTTGAATTTTTAAAATATTCCATTAGGATTTTCATCTTTCCCAGTAACATTATTCAAGTCTTATATAATGTCCTTGCTCTCATTAGGTCACTCAAAAAATATTTATTGAGCATTTTCTATGAGCCAGGAATCATTCTAGATATTGATGATACAATAAAGAACAAACAGAATTCCTTGCCCTCATGGAGCTTATATTCTAATAAGAGAAGAGAAAAACATTGAACAAGATAAACAAGTACAGTAGAGTTTATTGAATAGTAGTAAGAATTAAAGAGAAATAATAAAGCTGGGAAGAGGAATATGAAATATCGTTGTCGATGGTTTTTATTTATCTTTTCTTTGAAGCAGAGCATCAAGGTAAGAGATTTGGGCAGAGGAGGGGAGCCTGTGAAGGATAAGGGAGATGGAAAAGGCAGAAGCACCTTCAGACACCAATGAAAGTCTGACGTCCATTAAAAAAAAAAAAGAGAGAGAGAGAGAATAGAGGAATAGAGAGGGAGGAGGAAATGGGTAAAAAGAGCCTCTGACTGAGGCTTTTAGAAAGTCTCAACCGAGCTGACAGGGAGCTGACACGATTGCCCTTTAGAAGACGCCCGAATCCGGCAGAAAAAGCCTTTATTTTCTGTCTCACTTGTTGGCTGGGAGCATCCGGGACGTGGCCTCTGCGGGGTGGATGGTATTCCAGCCAGAGGTGGGGCAGCTGCAGGCATCAAGTTCTAAGGGCTGAGGAAGAGCTGAGTAGCGACCCTCCATGGCCGCCACAGGGGGGGAAGCGTTAACATTTTTAATAGGTTGGTTTTGAAGTTTAGTGCATATACCTTGTATATTTCTTACTTACTCATAGCAGTTCTTTAATTTGGGTTGATATCATTAATAGGCTGTTTTTTCCATGTCATTTGAAATTAATTGTTGCTATTATACAAGAAACCTAAAATTTGGATATTTTATAATATACCACCTTGCTGAAATCCTATTAATTTAGTTCTTAGGCTGAGATTCTTACGTTGTTAAGAATGTCATCACAAACAGTTTTTTCTCTTCTGAAAATTCTGCTTCATTTCTTTTCCTTATCTTATTGCCAAATCAAAGTTGAAATATAATGATGACAGTGGAAATATTCATGTTCATGAAAATCCCTTTAAGTCTTATCATTAAGGATTATGCTGGATGTTCCATTCCAATAAAATGTGAAAAAAAATATTCCTAGATCAATTTCCTAAGAAAATCTAAATTGCCAACCTCCTAGGAGGTTGATCTAGGAACACTGTTGTCACATCTTGCTATAGAATCGCAGAAAATATACTCATACATTCGCTGCCTCCTTGCTATCTGTGATCATGTCTTTGATCATTCTTAGTATTTGTGGTTGTGCTTTTACTTATTCTTTTTCTTCATCAGGCTTCAAGAAGTTTCCTTCTTCTATGGGTCTTTTCAAAGAACCAGTTCTTGAAGTATCTATCATTTCTCCATTTTTTTCTTGTCTAATTTATTAATTTCTGCTTTCAGGATTCCTTGATTCATTCTTTGCTTAATTTAATTTAATTTCACAGGCTTTTAAAAGAGAAAAAGTGATATCTGTCTGTGCATTTTATAGCTAACACCAATCTAGCTGCATCTCTAATCATAATATTAATAATCACAGGCAGCATGGGGTCATGACCAAAGACGGAGACTCTGATCTGTTGCCAATTGCCTGGTTCATATCCCAGCTCTACCTTTGCCAACTGTGTGCCACGGGCAAGCAGTTTCCACATCTGTAAAAGGAGGATTATTATTATAATAAAACTTACCTCATAGGGTTATTGTGAAGATTACGTGAGTTAATATTTGTAAAGATTTTGAAACAGGGCTTGGCTCACAGTAACGGCTATGTAATACATGAATAAATTACATTCATGGAGTACTTTATCCTTTGCAAAACACTTTCACATTAATTTTCTCCCTTAGTTATCATGACAACCCCATGAGGCAAACAATTCTCATCCCTACTTTATACCTGATAAAACTGGAACTTCAACAAGTCAACTTGCATGAGAACCGTGAATGGAAGACCAGGTCTTACGACCCCGTGATAAGTGTTTGGCTTAAAGCTCAAATTGCCTCTTTTATCTGAAGGGCTTAGGTGGACAGAGAGAGAGGAGTTCATGTTTGGTCCAGGTTTAGGCACCGGCAACTCTTGCAGATTTTGAGCCTTTTGACTGGATGGCAAACTTCCCAAGGCTGAGACCAGCAGCTCAATCAACTATCAAGAAGTTTGGGACTCTTAGGCCCCTGGACACGTGCAGCCCACGGCAGCAGGAAAAGGCCACAGGAGACCTGATCTAGGTGCAAGAGATATGAGTTCTGGTCCTGGTCCTGTCCCGTCTTACTCCATGTGCATGAACAGCGTACTTTGCTCTGCTGTCTCTCAATTTTCTCAAATCCTAAGTCAAGAAAATAGTATCTGCCTGCTTGTGTCAAAAGGCCACTATAGAATTCAAAATAAGTTGATGGCAGTGAAACATATTGGAAGCTTATAAAATATTCCACATATGCAAGACATTGTGCATGTTAAAGGTATCTGCCCTACTGCTTTCTTTGCTTACACAACTGAGAAGAGAAAACCAGATGTGGAAGCAGCTCCCAGACATCATGCCTGCCCCCAAATTCTTTGCTCAGGAAACTTCCCTCACATCAAGAGCATCATTATCTTTGCACTGGAGGAAAAAAAAAATCTGTACAGTCTCTGAACTGAAATCTAATTTCCAATTGGCTTCTCTTAGATTGTCAACCATAGGAAATGGAACACAACAGAATTTTCCACAGGCACTGTTTTCCATGGCACACCCAAAACCAGCAGGAAAGAGCCTGAACCAAAAATTTCCTTTGGCATGTAGCTCTTCATTACATTGTAAGAGTATGGGCCACCTGGGGAAAATAATCAAATATAGGAGGGAAGGAGACACATCCAATTCTGGATCACATTACCTGAACTGTTTCTATAAGTATATATTTCTCCAGATTCTAGGAATCATCCACTGAAATCTTTTGACAGTTTAATTGATTGTATTTAGGTTTCTTTTTTTGCAACAAGAACTGACTCTGTTGCTACCTGCCTAGTCTTTTCTTGATGAATAGCTACCTTTGATTTTCCCAAGTTTGCAGAATTGGAATTAGAAGGAAATATGCAAATCACAGCTGCAAGATGGGCAGGTGAAGGAGGGAGGTGCTCAAGCAGGAGATGTGGGCAGCTGGATTGTAGAGTCCTTCCTACAAATAAGAAAAAGAGAAATAGAGAGAGAGAGCACGTTGTTTTCTGAGAGCTGACAAGCTTTATCTTTCATGAGTTTCATTCCTCCCTTGCTCTGTGTATGTGGGAAGGAGGCAAGAAGGGAGGGTATTAGGAGAGAGAGAGACAAAGAAATCAATGTCCATGTCCAATGCATAGCAAGAGAGGACCCTGGCTGGACTCACCATTTGTAGAGAGGGAAGCAATGGTCTGTGGACACCTCTGGATGCTAGTGACACCCCACTCAAGCCAGAAAGGACCCCCAGAGCAAAAGAACTGCACCTCCGAAGCCCTTGGGAACTTAGCCTGCTCTTAAACAAATTTAGGTTATGTCCCTAATGAAGAATGTATCAGGTTCAGCTACTCTGTCCTCTTCAGACCACACTGGGTCAGTGTATAGTTGAGAGCCAGCAAGAAGTGGATGGAAACTAGTGCTTATTGGGTATTACTACATATCAGACACTTGTTAATGGAGATACACATACACGTGCGTGTGCGCACACACACACGTAAAATCTCATTCAATCCATTAGAAGATTCCATGCGGGCAAAAGTTTTTGCCTGTTTTGTTCACTGTTCTATCCCCAATGCCTTACACGTGGTAAGTTCACAAGAAATATTTGTGAAACAAGTGGATGAATCTTTACAACTCAAAAGGAGTGGAATAATTGTTGATCTTGTTTTAGGATGGGGAAGTTAAGTTTCAGAGGATATTAAGTAGACAAGCTGGGATTCAAACCCAGGTATGTCTTGACTCCACAGATGACATCTTTCAGGATACACTGCTGTCCTCTGACAGCAAACCAGAGTGTATACAGAGGAAGGTGAGGTCAGGGAACTTGAAATAACGTTCTATAAAGAATCATTGAGCAAGTGAAGCATTTATCTGAGACAAGGAACACCCCAAGCTAACAAGCTATGGAGAGCCCCCTCCCCTTCCTGGGCTTCTGTCCTTCCCCAGTGAGATGAGGGATTGTGGTCGACGAGAATGCAAACAAGTGGCACATGGGCCACCACGCTCCACTTCAGCTCCTATGACAGACGTTATTCATTGATCATAGCATTCTTTCCCACTGAACTTGGATAACATTTCTTAAGTATTCTCGACAGCAGTCCATGCAACCCCACCCATTAATTAAAGTTGGCATGCATGGGAAAGGCTCTTTGACTTCTCTAGACTAAGGAATCTCTAACGTTCCTCAAATTTATTTCTGTCCATAAATCCATCGCTGTTTCTATCTTGTTGTGTATATTGTCTAGCACACTAAGACATCATGAACAAAGAAAGCTTCCAATCTTCCCTGAAACCAGGAAGCCTCCAGACTCTGAGTTTATCCTTATACTGTCCTCTATTGAGACTACCTTCCAGATGGAAAATAATGTTTTAACTACAAATTATCTAAATATTGTTGATAAAAAGATCCCCTTTTCTAAGACTAAGACAATACCTATTACCAAGACTGTATCCCACAAGCAAACTAAAGTAAAAAATTGGGACGGATTTTAAATTTAAAGTATTGGCCTCATGGATTGGCTTGTAGTCAACATTTTCTTGAGTTACACATACATTAAAGATTGCCGTGAAATAAGATGACACATTGAAAATAATAGTATCTGAGTAGTATCACGTCTGGATTTTAGCCAAGCTCAAGGAATATAAAATAAATTTGTTTTGGTAGCCTCATGGCTGGCTTTTAATGGTTTAGGAAGAGTAAGAGAGAGGATTTCATATTGATTTTTTTTCAAGTGTACATTTTAACAACACAAATAACCTTTAGTAGCTCATGAGGTATTCTACCAATGCCATAAAAGTATAAAACATAAATTTCTTGTTTAGAAATCCTAATTTTTGTTGTTCTACCAGGGTCATTGGTTGCAAAGAAAGAAATCAACTCTGGTTGATGTAAATAGGAAGGGAATTTATAGGAGCGTTTTGGGATATTCAAGGAATGGATCTAAGGTTAGAAAAATAGGTGCAGGAAGTGCTTCAGGGGACTAAGAGGCAGGATCCTGTCCCATCACTACAGGCCACGTGCCCCTCCCACCCCCTCAACACTGCTGGACTCAGCCGCCCTGGGCATTCACTTTTGCACCAATAAACTCTTGAGTCTAGCATAACTGCCATGAATAATGTCTGACTGTTCCTGTGTCTTTTATTATTTCCTCCTAAATAAAAGTCCAGGCAGAATTTTCTGATTAGTTACACTTACATTTTGGTCAAGTCTTTACCGAATAGCCTGTGGAGACAGAAAATACCTGCTCTTCCTTTTGGGCTTCTGCTCAAACAGGAAAGTGTTCAGAAGCTGGGCAAGCTAAATGACTAAAGCCCATGACATCTGTGAAAATAAAGTGCCCACAATGAATACAAAGTGAATGTCATGTCAGTGAAACACCCCAATAACCAATAACTATAATTGATTGAGCAGCTGCTTTCTCCCAGGCCATGCACTGGGTACCATATATAATCCCCTTTATCTCGTTTAATCCCTTATAACACCCCTAATGAGACAGACATCAGCATCCTCATGTAAGGGGCATGGAAAGACTAATTTGCCCAGGGCCACACAGCTTGTCAACACCAGAGCCAGAATTCAAAGGAAGTCCTTTCTGAAGCCGACGCTATGCCCCTAACCACTACACAAAGCTGCGTCTCCATGAACATTGCAATGTGGCCTGGATCAGGGCTTGCCCTTAACAAGTATGTGATGAATGTTTGTTTTGATGCTTCCTTTCAGCAGACATTCATTGAGTAAGTTCTTACTGCATATAAACCATTATCATAGGCATCATGGGGCACATTTAATGTAGCAAAGCCCACGTCCACCTCTAACTGCAATATGAAGAATAATGAAATACTTGCAAGAGACAAATACAAGATAAGTCACACCTTGAAAATTCCTTGAGGGCAAGGACTGTGTCTTTCTTGCTCAACTTAACTCCTCAGTGCCTCACAGTGCTTGGCCCTGAGCTCTCAGTAAATATTTAATAACTGGATAAGAATAACTAATATTCATTAAGTACTTACAGGGAGCCAAGCACTCAGTTAAGCCCACGAGAGAAAAGTACTATCATTATCTCCATTGTGAATGGAGCTCTGGCTTAGAGAGGTACTTTGTCAAGGATCCCATGCAGGTGAGGAAGCACAGTTAGGATAGAAACCCAACCTGCGCCTGGAAATCTTATCAACACTCAGTAAGAAGCGCGACTCTGGTAGGAACCCTTTTCTCGGCACCGCACTCCCCAAGCCAACGTGCTGGCAGAGCTGCAGTTCCCCAGTATCTCCATCATGGGGCGCTGTGAGACTGTATGCACAGGTCCGCCTCCATCCCTGCCCTGCAGTTCTGGGAGGCCAGAACTACTGTCTGGAAAGCAGGCAGCATGAATCTAAAGAAAATAAAGGTTATAAATCAATTATACTTCAATTAAATTTTTAAAAAATTTTTTTAAATAAAGAAAATAAAAAATGAATGAATCTTAATGTGATATACTCTCTCAACTTCCAAGCTTTTCCTTCCCAACCCTTTTCAGAGTTGAAATTACATATCCTTTGATGTAATTATTCATGTGGGATCTATTGCCCTATAAAAATATAAGCTCTGTTGGGGCAGGGACCGTATCTCTTGTTCACCTTGGCACCTATCACGGTGTCTGACACATTCCAAGGGTTTAATAAATATATGTTGAATGAATATAACAGCCAGGCTTTAAAGCTACCTAAAAACTGCACACACTATTTTTTCCATCATATCTATTTCCTTCATCAAGGAAGTAATATGGCTCATAGGAACAGAGAAGAAATCCAGGCTTTATTCCAGACATCTTTTCACAGCTTCGGCGGCTGGAAAGAGGAAAATACCCCAAGTCACATGATTTTGTATTTAGAATATTAATTTTTCCCTAGGTCATGCAGAAACAGCGATACTTTACTTAATGAAATGCTCTTGTACTAATTTCTATTTGTATGCAAAAGGCTCTTGTCCTAATTTCTATTTGTATGCAAAAGACGTCATTGGTTTAACACATGGAGACAATCTCCTCCACTCGCACACACCCATAGCTGCATAGCAGAAGAAGAGGAAAGGCTTCTGATTTATTACACATAAACAAATGAATAAGATAACATTTTATTAGTTAGAAACCATTACAAAAACAGCCAGAAAATGAGACAGTGCAAGTGGAATACGCCCTTATCAATAAATCCTCGGAAGTTTAGGACCCTGATGCATGTTGTAATAATGAAAAAGATAATTAAAAGGATCGAATTGCAGAACTGTATCATTTCATCAAGAAGCAGCCTCCCAACAATAGGAAACATCAGGGCAGTGATGGTCTGTGCATCTCTAACCTTGGTGGAAAAGAAAGGCGTTTGAGATTCAAGTTGTTGCAGCATATGTGAGAAGAATCCATTTTTAGGCTGTGTCATATTGAAATCATGCAAATCCAAGCAAGAAATAGCTCCCCTTTAAAATCGGTATCTTTGTAAGTCTTGTTTCTGGTGGTGACCAGTAAATAGCATGATTAAGTTAGCCATGTCCAGCCTATCAATTATAGTTGATATTATAACTAACAGTCGTAGGTGAGAAAGACAGTTTTGTTACTTTTTTTACAAGAGATTCTTGGTTTTTCTTCCCTTGACTGAGAATCTTCATTCCATCCTAGAAAATCTTTAAGACACATTGCAAATACTTTTTATATAAAAGCATCACAGGGAAACACAGAGACTTCAGAGGTTTTTCATTTCCCAGAGAGCCGTAGTCAGTTTTTAGAAAGTAAATTGTGTCCCTACCCTTCCCCTCCCTCCAGGTCAGTGCTTCCCCTCCCCCATCCTGATCAGTTTAATATGAGTCACTGCCTGGGCTTTGTTCTATGGAATAACATATTTTCTTGGGAGTCAGTTCATGCAAAACACTCCCTGCTGAGAGAGTGGAAATTTACCCATAAGACATTCTTTCAGCAGCAAGACCCTGGAGGAAACCTGATTGGAATGTTTAAAGTCTTGACTTGCCTGTTCTCCTTAACTCTCACCACATTTCTCAGATTAAAAAAAAAATACTAAACCACATATTTAAGGTTTATAACACCTGGTGACCACAGACTCAATGAGATATGGTCTAATTTAGAAAGAAAACTGAAAATGAGAAGATTATTTCCAATACTTCTTCTGCTACTCTATATTCTGTTTTCTCTCCTTCCTATTTTGGTTTATAGTCACTCTGTAGTCGTTCAATAGATCAATGCAAAACTTTGTTCTTTAAACAACTGTCAGATATTCAATAAGTTATGTGCAGCCAAATAGCTATTATTTCACAACATTTTTCTAAACTCAGATGTATTTTCTGTAGTGCAAGTGACATCGATTTACCACCAAAATAATACATGCATTCATAAATGGCATAAATCATGAGAAAGCTTGGCTGTGATTTCTTTGTAAAAAGTCTTGAAGCAAGCTCATCTTTGTAATATACACACATACACATAATAAAATAGAATTAATATTGTAATACAACGTAGTATCTATACACATATATGTATACATGTGTATGCATATGTATATATAATAGTCTTTTTTTTTGAAAGAGTAAAGCTAATGATCATGGAAGACTTGGAAAGTAGCCTCGCCCAAGAACTTTGCTTCCCCTCATCATTTACCAGATGATGGTACGGAAAGTTGGAAGGAATATATGTAACATTTCACCCAAGGCAGCTCCCACCTTAGAGAGGGTCTAGACAGAGCTGAAAAGAACTGGCTGACTTGAAAATCACCTGTTTGATGGCCAAAGAGCAGTGGCCCGATGGTCCCTGGGCTAGACATTTTGTCACCTTTTCTCTTTATTGAGAGCATTGTTATCTAGGTTTTGAAAAGTGCACTTATAATACACTTTACTAAACAGTATGTAGAGTTGCATAATGCATGCCTGTATAAAACCCTGTGAAAAATTTCAAAGTTTGCAAACTGGAAGAATAAGTGAGTGGCTCATTTAATTTATTTTAATCAGTTATATCAGGAAAACGCAATTCTATTGAAGGGAAACCTTTGCAGAAGCAGAGAGCAATTATGTTTTGCGCGCAGAGTACTCTTTTTAAAAAAGACCATGTGTGCTGCATAAAAAAAAGCTTAGTAATGTCAATCATCTTGATTTCAAATTCCTTCAGTGCACTCCTTAAACAGTGCAAAAATTATAGAAAGCAAAAGCTATTTCTCTCAAGATTCTGTGCAGCTGTTTTCTGCAATTCTTGAACACTCGATAAAAATGTGTTTCTGAAGGTACTTGTTTGTGAAAGTAAAAATGACTGCAGTAATGCTGTTAACCTGGTTTAAAATAGATATTCTCACATTATATCTTAAAGAGAGTAACTCACCAGAGGCCCCTTGAGCAAGTAAAACTTTGACTAAATTTAACTAATGGGATTCCCCCCAATAATTGACATCATAGAATACAAAAGAGTAGCTTCAAAGTTGAGAAGTAGATGGCAACAGTGGAAATGGCAGCCTATTTAAAGGGAATTTGTTAAATTGTTGAAGGTGTACGCGAGAGGCAGGGAAGAAAATTTTGCAGCAAGTACCACATTTCCAAAGACACATCGAAATGCTGTCCCTGGAGAGAACAGAGATCTCTGTTTTCACAGATTTGGGCAGCTTTAAAAGGAAGTAAATGCATTTCAAGAGTAAAAACAATCATGTTTCCTTTCCGCCTAATGTAAGTAAATCAAATGTGAGCTCAATATAGAGTTGAAATCTCTTAAGATACAGTGACTTATAACATGTCCAGATATGATTAATAAAGACCTTTGACTAAAAATGGGAATATAGATGGCTTGTGACAGGTAAATCCCTCTAGTTTCAGTGTGCAAGTTTCCACTGTTTCATATATTCTTAGATTTGGGTAATTTTCTGGTTTGTAACATGGGAACTTGTGTAGATTTCAGTATTATTAGAAATTCCACCAGCAGGATGAAACTTTGAACAAATATTTCGAGTCTCCTGGAAGAAATGAATAACCTCATGGTACAGTGTCAGTTTCATAATACAGGCAGCCCCTAGCTTCGAAATGGACTGCACTCCAGTTCATTGACAAGCTGATGAGTTTGCATTCAGAACATTTTCCAACTGGAACAGTTTCATCATTGTGGCTGGTTTCCTAAGTTAGCAAATAGTCAGATTTAACTCACAATGAACCAAAAGAAGGTGTTAACACTAAAGCAGCATTATTTTAAATATACCATTTGACCACTTCTGATACTATAATTGGGGAGAAATATATTTTAATTCTTAAATTAGACTAATGAAAGTAGATATCTCCACCCTACTCCCCTAAAGGGTTGACAAATTACTGAGATTAGGAAGGTACAACAATCCACCTGGGTCCTAAGAATATGTTAACTCCTGGCAACGCTGCCATTGCAGAAGAACAGGCATTTTAAAAAATGTTATTCATTACCTATTTATTTTGTGTCAGAGAATAAAATGATTGAATATTGGACCACTCATTAGCTGTGTGACCTTGGGCAATTTACTTATTCTCTCTGTGCCTCAGAAGGCAGTTGGGAAAATAAATGAGGTAACTTTTCTAAAGCAAATGTTTGTTCTTTGCCTCGTCCAGTTTCCACACCTCTTCTTCGAGCTCTATCCTTGGTTTTCATTGGAGAATTCTCTTGCCCAGCCCTCATCCAGATGGTGTGTGTGGGGCTCGATCCCCATCCCTGGAGCACATGACCTAACCGTGCCATTCAGAGTTGGCTGCAGGGATGACTTCAGGGTGACTGTTTCAAGGGTGAGTCACCTACCCAAGCAGGTCCAGTAAGATCTCAGAATAATTTTCCCTGGGAATGCTGAGCCAGAAATACTTACTTTTCTCTGTTGAGCTTGACTCTTGGAGATACTCAGTTATCTTCATATATCCTAGTGGTTCTCGTTGGCGGGAAGGGAGGGGATATAGCTCACCCTGCATCACCCACAGGACACTTGGCAATGTCTGGAAATGTTTTTGGTTGTCACAACTCTGGGGGGAAGGGAGCTGCTATCCTCATCTAGTAAGTAGAGACCAGGGATGCTGCTAAACATCTTACAACGCACAGAACCGCCCCTCACAACAAAGAATTTTTTGTCCCAAAATGTCAGTAGTCCTGAGATTGCATAACTCTGCTCTAACTACCTGGTTATATCTAAAAACTTCAAAAGAAGCAGAACCGAGAAACAGAGAAAAATTGACTCCTGGTGGTACTGTTTGACCCTGGATCTAATCACAGCTTTCTTGACCTTCTGTCACAACTAAGATCTTTTTATTTTACCTGATAAGATTGTTAAGCATGGAACATAGTGCCTGACATACAGTAGGCACTCAGTACGTGGTTGCTATTTTCATAAAGGTTATCACTCACATGAGAACCAGAACAGGGAATCCAGAATAACAACTTGTTTGTAATCAAATGCTCATGGATCAGATGCCATCTACATAAGAATTACATAACAGTTAGCTCCTTATAGCACACACCTATGCCCTCCGCTGTGCTCTCAATTCATTCCACATTTCTGATTTGTCCTTGAAGAAAAAGGTTGATCCAAAAGATAACGCCATTTTTGTCCAGAATCTGCAGTTTTCTCTGGTTCACTTCTCATATTATTATGAAGTTCAGCATCTGACAGGATACTGAATAATTAAAAGGGAAGAAAAAGTTGCAAGTTTTGTACAGAATCACTATCTTTCTTTTAAAAAATGACTACCAGTCTGTCCATATGAGCCAAGATGGCAATTTAAAATTGTTTCTTAAAATGAGGTTGAGGGTTAAAGATGTATCTCATTTATACTCCATATTTTTCTTTTCCTTTCTTGTTCTTTTGGATAATTTCATGGAAGTGGACTAGGTGGTATTGATTACATCCCAAACTTATTGACAACAAAATTTGAAGATCTTTTTGTTTTTGATGTTGCCCCTTCCCCAAAGGTAGATTTAAAAAGCTACGTATATATATCTATATCTATATCTATCTAATCTATACCATTTGACCAACTCAAAATAATGATCACATTTCTTGATTTCACAATTCTATAGCTTTAAGGTTATAAGTTTCACAGTATTTTCACTCTCTTAACAGTTTGTGCATTTGCTTTCCTCTGTAAGTTATGAATATATTATACTAAGGGATATTATATAAATGAGACCATTATTCAAAATGAGAATCTTCCCTATTAACAGCATCACTATTTGTAGCATATAAGACTAAATAAATATCTCCCATGAGTGACAAAATGCAAAATAAAAAGTAACCACTCAACTTTAATAGTTTAAAAAACGCTATTAAACATAACGGCTTCTTGACATTCAAGTAGCACTATGTTTTAAGTGATCTTCATTTTTTAAGAACTACTTTATTTTCATTTAAAATATTGATGGCAAATCAAGTTCTCCAGAGTGGGGAACCAGAGGAGCAAACTTTCCTAAGAAAATTAATTTCCATGGACTCTGGAGTTCCAAGGTGCTATTTTTTTTTATTTTGGTTTTGTTTGGTTTTGTTTCTGTGTTTTCCTGAGGCTATGTAATAACACCATATAAATGAACAAACTGAAAAAACTGACGGAGCAATCTTATTTCTGGAGATTTTCTTCAATTCCTGCTGGTGTTTACTTTTGACCACATCCTGCCTTCCACCCTTTAACCTTAAGGGGGAGCTCTCATCTCTGTCGAGGACACCAGAAGAACAAAATGGCCCAGTGACACCACCATAGAATGAAATTCACTTGAAAGAGACGAGACAGGCAGAGGAGGGAGGAGGGGAAGTGGAGCCTTTCAAAGGAAGTAGTGATCTCTTTCCTTTCTTAACCCTCTGCAGAAGATTAGCACTAGAATTAAGCTCTGAGGGGAAAGAAAGCAACAAGAAGGTGCCAGGTATGCCCAGACCTGATTTTAGCCTAGAATTATTTTAAGGACACCTTCAAGGTCTGGCTCTTATCCCACCCCAGTTGATTAGGCTAAAAGGAGAAAACCCTGGCTAGGAATAGTGAGTGTGGAGCTGACATTCCCTGTGCTGTATTGCAAGAACATGGTGGTATGTGACCAGGCAAGGATTGGGAGTGGCAGAGCGGGGAGTGGGGAGACAGGGCATAGTTCCCAATTGAGTAATTTGTTTAGTTAATTATAGAATGATGTCAGAGCAAAGGTCCTAACCTCTGCCTGCTAGACCCTGTGCTCTCTGAGGGCAGAACCTGTTGTCTCAGTCCTGACTGTGTTCCCAGTCTCTACCATAGTGCCTGGCACACAGCAGAAATACATCCCTCCAACCACTTACCAAGGAAAATGTAACAAAGCCAATACTTGCTTAAAGACTTTGAGCAACTCATCTAGGCTTCCTGGGTTTTAGTTTCCTTATTATCAAAGATGTAAGAGTTAGAGTAAATGATTCTTCTGGTACCTTATAGCCCTGTGAAGCTACAAAATATGCCCCTAAGATTTAAGCATAGCAATCACAAAACTTACAGACGTATGTCCAGAGATATAACAACCAGCCACCTGTTTCTTATACACATCACATGGAGTCACAGTTGGGAAAAATAAAACATGTGAAGGTATTTGTCAAATTAAGTTTCTGACCTATTCAAGGCAATACCAAGGTCCACCCCATACCACCATGAAAGAGATCTCTATTCTGGATGCAATCCACCTGGAGGTAGTTTCATCTTGCTGTGGTAAGCAGCATTATTTGTCTAGAACTCTCAATGATTTCATTCTTGGCTCACTGAACAGCCATATTCGATATTATACAGCAGGAAAAAATTGCCAAACCATAAAAGTCCCATGGAGAACAAGTCCTTTTGAGTGGCATGGCAGCTCAGCCAGACGTGCACAGGTTTTGGAGTCAGATCTACCAGAGCATGAACTCCAATAGGACACTTGACCTCTTTGAACTATATTCACCTCCTCTGCAGTCTGGTAATGGTTCCTGCCCCATTGAGTTGGGAAGATAAAATGAAATGTTGTATGTGAAATGTATGTCCGTAGTTAACACTCAATGAATAGTAGCAATTGTTATTGTTTAAGGCCCCTTCAGTTGCTTGGACATATCGAGAAAGAAATGATTTAAAGGATAAAAAAAGTGGATGATGAGCTCTCTTTGGAAGATGGGAAATTGAAAGAACTGAGAAGGACTCCGAATTCAGAGTCAGACAATCTGGAATACCTCCCCTACTTATAGGGTATATGATCTTGGACAAGTCACTTTATCTCTCGAACCCAGCTTCCTCTTCTGTAAAACAAGATTAATCATGTGCCCCTAGAAAGCACTCTGTAAATTCTAAGGTGCTGTTCAAATGTTTAGCACTAATATTATTATAATGGACAGAATGGTTGAAGGACATACTAATAACACAGGCTTACAGAGCTGTGACATATCCGTGGACAGATGGGAAGCAGTAGCTAAGGATTTGCCACACCGACATTCTGGAACTGTAGAGAGGGTGATTTGTTTAAGTCTCCCTTGGCAATCAGGAAGCAAAGAAAGCAGCATAGAATTGCAACCAGTTGTAGGTTCTTCCAAAGTAGTGACAGACTGACCAAGATGGGGTAGAGGAAATTAAAACATGCTTGCATTGTACCCTATTCAGAATTATTTCCTTAGATGTAACCATCACCATCTTTGATTTCAGAAGAAGCTCTTTCTATGATTCCGATGCATTTTGTGTCCGTATGCAGATTTAAGAAAGTCACAGAACAGAGGACAAGAGAACGAAACTGGAACAGCAAAGAAATTGATTGTAAGCCCCTTTAACCACTTTGCACTGAAATGTGGAATGGCAGAAAGCAAGCTCCTAAGTATACACTGAGTGTATCAAAGTTCACCTCGGAGGTTACTTACAAACCTGTCTTCCTTAGAGATGTCATGAAGTGTTCAAGAATCCACAAATCACTAGTCACAAACCAGTCCTCACCAGCTTTGACTAATCCTGACATTCCCTAGCAAACCGGAGATTGAGACTTGGGGTACTTTTCAGGGGATGAATGACAAGCTGGGAGGAGTTGATGGTCCACTGGAGGGGCAGCTGAGAGCCATTAGGCCTAGCCAGTCATTAATCTCCAGGAAATGCCTGGAGCCAAGGTCGTTATTGCTATTATAAACTAAAAATGAAAAGAAAAAAAGAGGCAGGTAGCTCTTTTTTATGGGTGATACAGTTTCAATTGGCACATATTGAACATTTCCAGAGATTTAATTAAGCAATCAGATTGCTTGAGTGGTCTCAATATTCAGTGCCTTTTATAGAGTTCTTTAATGACTATACATAGAATTATTCTGGATACTTTATGGACCATAGCAAGTGAAGTTTTATGTCTTCCCGGGAAGACAGTGAACCTTTCCACCAATGCTCTAGCTTAAACAAAGGTTTTTGTTGTGGCTGTTGTTTTGGGTTAGGGGGATCTTAGACTTGTGTCTAGAAAAGTGTAGCCAAAAGAATTAGCATGAAGATCATTTACTTACCCCCAAAACCATTTGACTTTGCCTCTATGATTCATTCCAGTGAAAAGTAGTACCACTATCTAGTGAGGCAAGGAGAGGCAGCACACTTAATACTGTAGCCCTCGTTCATTCATTTTCAAGGGCATAGTGAGATAAACAGTATTTTCAGCATGAAACATATAGCAATGAATAAAATCTACGAGATCCACATCTACACATAGGGCAGCATAGCACAGGGACTAAGGGAACTGACTTTGGAGCTGACTACCTGGGTTCAAATCTTCACATGTCCACTCACAAGCTGTGAGACATCAGGCACATTCCTTAAACTCTCTGTGCCTCAGTCTCTTCAACTTTAAAACAGGGCTAAAATAATTCTTTCCTCATTGGCTCTTGTAAAGATTTCATGTAAATATACACCAAAGCACTTAGCATCATGCAGAGCATGTAACATGAACTACATAGGTAATAGCTATCATTATTACATCCTTGTGCACAGAAACAAGACAAGGTGAAAGGGGACAAATCAATAAAAGAGATGTTTGTAAATAGTGATAAGAGGTATCAAAAAATACAACAATGCAATGTGATGGGAGTGGGGTTGAATTTGTTGGAACATTCTTCTCTGACAAGTGACATTTGTGATTAGCCCTGAATTAGTAGGGTCTCTCATGCTGAGATCTGGAGGAGGGCCATTCCCAATGGAGGAAACACCAAATTCAAAAGGCCATGAAATGGTATTGAGCTTGGAGTGAGTGATAGAAGAAGACCAGGGTGGCTGGAATGTGCTGGGGAGATCAGATGAAGTGGAAGAAGTGACAGGACCAACTCACATAGGGCTTTGTAGACAAAGCTAAGGAGAAGAATCTGGTTACATACAAATTATCGTCTGGAATCTCTCCAGTACCTTTATAAATATGTCTGGCCATGGATGCACAGCTATGCCATTTCTGCCATGACTGGCAGAAACTTAGATACGAATAACTCTAACTTATAAGGAGTTTAGGGTTCATTTTAAATACATTGAAAACCATGGCAATAGGGGAAGGGAGTGGATGTCTGATAATCAAGTTTCGTGTATTTGAAAGCTACCTCTGGGGGCTCTGAGGAGAATGAACTGAGTGTGGGGAGGGGTGGAGAAGGAGGGGAGAAGAGTATTTCTGATGAGTCTTAATTTGTGGATTGTATGATACTGGGCAACTCAATCCACTTCAATGAATTTAGTTCATATTTACTGAATAGCTACTGCGTTCAAAGTCTGTGCTGAGCGGGAGAAATACAAAGTTAAGGTCCCTGCCCCAAAAGAGCCTAGATTCAGTGGGGAGACTGACAAAAAGAGTAGTAAATAATTTTACAAGTGCTGGTGATTCTCTGCAAAGGAAAAAAAAGATCAAATCTACTTGAGGAGAGGAGGTCAAGAAAGGCTTCAGGAAGAAAGTAACACTAGAGGTGAACCTTGAAATGCAAATTGGTGTAAATGGAAAGCCTCACCAGAGGTTGGTTGGGAACTGCAGGTTGATGAGTGGAGTTGAGACATAGGCTACTCGGACAGAATAATAGAGAGTTCAGCTGCAGAGGTGGGCACAGGTCAGATCCCAAAGAGTTGTAGATACTCCACTAAGGAGTGTGTTCTCCATTCTATCAGAGTTATTGTGTACATGGGGCGTTATTGAAAGGAATCAAGTGTAGAAAGATTATTCTTGGCAGTCTGCATGATGGAGTAGAATGGGGAAGACTGACAAAAGGGATAACGAAAATCATTAACGAACATCAAAACTAGGGTAAGTACAGTGATGAGAAAGAGATGGGAATGGAGCAAAGAGATTTTAAGGGAAGAGAATCAAATGGACTTAATCTGTAACTGGATCTGCAAAGAATCGCATTGGCTCTGCACATCAACATTCTTTGGATGAATGAGAGAGTGAATAATTATCTCTAAATTTTATCATTTGGATGGCTGGATAGTTGATTTTGCCAGTTATCAAGACTTGTGAAAATCCTGGAAAACTGAATGATATAGAAATCCTGCCCTCAACTCTCCTTATCATCTTCTGAGATTCTAGAGGGATTCATATTTATAACAGAGGCGTTGATGTCAAAGGCTTAAGTAGGACAGCTAGCTGTAGAAGCTGGAACAGAGTGTGCAGACTCAAGAAAACTTCAGCTTAGACAAGACAGAGAAAAGAGGCCTTCTTTCCCTAAACCTCTCTCTGATTTCCTTTTGTATTCCTATGGTTTAGGGACGGGAAATGAGAGCATCTCTTCCCATGCAAGAAGAGGCTCTACCATATTGCCTCCCCAGATGCCTGGAGGATGTTGTGAACTGAATTGTGTCCCCCCACCAAAATGTACATGTTGAAGTCCTAACTCCCAGTTCCTTATTTGGAAATAGGGTCATTGCAGATACAATTAGTTAAGGCAAGGTCATACTGGAGCATGGTGAGCACCTAATCCAATACGGTTGGAGTCCTTATAAAAAGGGAAATTTTGGATACAGAGACAATATAGTGGGAAGGCAATGTGAGGAGACACAGAAAGAAAACGACCACCTACAAGCCAAAGAGAGAGGGCTGGAACAGATCCTTCCTTCTTCTCAGAAGGAACCAACCCTTCTGACATTTTGATTTTGGACTTCTAGCCTACAGAACTGTTTGAGATAATAAATTTCTTTTAGTATAACCACCCAGTTTGTGTACTTTGTTATGGCAGCCCTAGCAAACTCATACAGAAGGGATCAGTTAAAAAGCCAGAAAGGTGGGTAGAGGAGGAGAGACAAGTCAAGAGAGATGGCCAGACCTTTCCCTAGGAAGGAATAGACCCAGTCCTTTCTTATTCTCTTGGTTCCAGGTAGGAAGAGCAATCAAATAAAGACCAGCCCAATGTGGAACCAGTGCTCATTAGAATGCCTCTGAACGTGACCTATCCATAATAATATTACTAATTACTACTAATATTATATAATAATATTACTCTAGGGCTTTTCATGGAGTTGGAGAGGGTGAGAAAGAGGGCTGCTCAAAACGACTGAGGGAGATCTGTGTTTCCTCTAGTTAACAGCAGATAACTTGGGAAAGTTTTGAAGAAAAAATACTCTCATTCTCAATTTCCTCATCTGTGAAATGAATGGGTGTCTTGCATGATTTCTAAGTTTCTGGGACTCTAAATTTTCATGATTCCAAGAGACTTCATATTTTACTGGAAACACAAATTACAACATTCCCAAAGAAATCTGGTCATGTACAAAATTACATCTACCATTTCACTTTCCATGAGCCTTTATGAAATATAGCTGGCCATGTAAGTCCTAATTTATAAAGACTGCCACGGGCATGCAGAAAAACATAAATATATTTATAGACCCACATGTAATTATAAAGTGCTCTAGTCTTCTGAGCAATCACAGTGAGGAATTAGATCACGAATGAACAATTCTTTGTTGGGTACTTCCTGTGTGAAGCACTTAGCTCAGTGTCCTGCACAAGTAGAGCTCAGCACGCACTTGTTAGTGGTAAAAGAATTAACTACTCTCTTCTTCCCTTCACAGAGCTTTGCTTGAACCTCTCTTCACGTGGTCTTCACACATCATGTAGAGTGTAAGATTGAGGAACAAGGGGTATCAGGAATGACCTTTGCTCCTTCACAGCACCCTGCAGTATAACCAACTGTTGAGAAAGTCCACCTTCTTTAATAAAATAGAAGCAGGTCCTCCAGGGTTATACCTGGAATGAGGGGGAAGCTGGTCCCTGTGAGAGACCCACGAACTTTATGACAATTGCATCCCTCCGGGTGGCCATTGCCATGTACCTGAGGGCATATGCTGTATAGGTCTGAAGTCTCAGTAGAGGACTAGAATTTGGAATTACTGTTGAAAAACCTCCATATTTGCTATTCTTGGGGAGAAGAGGGAAAATGACGGTGAGCATCATTGCCATTATTACTGGGTATCTTTTTCCAGATCAGAGACAGCTATTGTTTTATGAGAGGTTTCAGGTTTCTGCTTTATCATGAGGATATGGTAGAGTCCAGAGACAACAGGACACAATATTAGAAACCAAACGACTGTCTTTTAGTTTCAGCTATGTCATTAAGTGACCTGGGGAAAGTCACTTCCCCTTCCTGAGCCTAGGCTTGTGCTTCTCTAAAATGAGGAGATTGAATTCAATCAGAGGTTTTCAGTTTCTCCTTGAGCAGCAGAATCCTCACTATATACCATTGACACAGAGGACTCTCTCAGGTTGAATGGGTGGCCCCCCGTTCAGGCTATCTCCTCACTCCCCAAACAATCAGGGCTCCAAGGAAGGGAGTTTGAGTCCCCAGAACCACAGGATCTCCAACATGCCTTCAGGCACATTGTTGATAATAAGCCCCTTGTTTGTATAGCTGTACCCAGTTTGCAAAGTGATTGCAAACCCCCTCTCACTTAATCTAGCGTCTAATCATTTTAAGTAAGAGATCAAAAGTGAGAAGTGGTTACATTTCCAGCTTTTAATACCACAGCATGTGGACAGCCCAGAAGGATCCTCAGCCAAAATATTCTGAACAGTGAGATGCATCTTAGAATCCTCAAGCCAGCCTAGGTGCCAGTGCTTTATAAATGTTTGAACAAACCTCTTGTCTGTTCTTGTTTCTTACTGATGCATGAGTAAATGCTATTTTTAACATTGTCATGCAAATTAAATCACAGATCAATATGCCTAGATAAATATAGTAGTAGCAGATAATACACATAATCTAAAAAAAGTTAACTCTAGGAGACCACATTTTTCATATTTTAGGATAACTTTCTTTCATCATGTAAAAAATATATGTTCATGATAAAAAGCACAAAGATAGACATAAGCAAAAAGAACTTACTAATAATTGCCCCAAGTGGAGATAATTATTGTTCACCTATAAGTACACGCATCCCTGTCTTCTTGCAAAATATAAATACTTTAAATTTGGATGATAGTGCACATGCACTTTTTTTTTTTTTTTTTTTTTTTCGGTACGTGGGCCTCTCACTGTTGTGGCCTCTCCCGCCGCGGAGCACAGGCTCCGGACGCGCAGGTCCAGCAGCCATGGCTCACGGGCCCAGCCGCTCTGCGGCATGTGGGATCTTCCCGGACCGGGGCACGAACCCGTGTCCCCTGCATCAGCAGGCGGACTCCCAACCACTGTGCCACCAGGGAAGCCCGCACATGCACTTTTTAATGTGCTTTTTTCATCCAAAAATATATGATCATCATTCCAGGTCAAGGAGTACATTTCAAAAACACCATTGCTTTTTCATTGGAATGAGGCTTTCTGTCATATAGATAGTCACCATATATTCAAATAATCACCTATTATTGGAAATACTGTTTATTTCCAGTTGTTTTCCAATTGCAATGCACATGCTCTGGCTAAATCTTTGCCTTACTTGAGGAATTGTTGGATCAAAGGGTATGTACACTTTTTTTTTTAACTTTTGATACATGGAGCCCAAAATGTTGTACCAAATTCATTCTGACCATCTGTGATATGTCAACTTGACTGGCCAAGGAATGCCCAGATTAAACATTGTTTCTGGATGTGTCAGTGAGGGTGTCTCCAGAGGAGACTTGCACTTGAATCAATGACTCAGTAAATTACCCTCCCCAGTGTATGTGGGTATCATCCAATCAATGGAGAGCCTGAATAGAACAGAAAGGAGAAGAAGGAAGAATTCCCTCCTTTTTTTCCCTTGCCTCACTGCATGAGCTGGGACATTTCATTTCATCTTCTCCAGGCCTTGCACTGAGATTTATATCATCATCTCCCCTGGTACATGTAGATATAGATATAATATGGACACAGATATATATATATATATATATATATATATATATATATATATATATATATATATATATATATATCATGAAATATATTTCCAGACCTGTGTAAGTTGAAGCATGGTCTCCCAAAAGATATATTCACACTGACCCTGTGAATGTGACCTTATTTGAAAGAGAGTCTTCGCAGAGGTAACTAACCTAAGGATTTGACAAGAGATCATCCTGGATTAGGGTGGGCCCTGAATCCAAAGACAAGTGTTCTTACAAGAGGAAAGAGAGAGAAGACACAGCAGAAGAGAACACACAGAGCAGAAGGCCATGTGAAGTCACAGGCAGAGATGAGAGTTTGGCAGCTACAAGCCGAAGGACACCTGGAGCCACCAGAAGCTGGGAGAGGATAAAGAAGATTAATTTAAGAAAATAAATTTCTATTGTTTTAAGCCATCAAATTTCCCGTAGTTACAGCAGCCATATGAAACTATACACGACCATATGAAGGAGTCCTATTCTGAGTCCCTCTCTTAATCTCTGAGTAACACTCTTCATAGGCAAGTGTCACAGGAACTGGCAGTCTACCTACTTAGACTCTATTGCAGTCATTAAACAAACATTTATTGAGCACCTACAGTATAGCAGGCCTTCTTTTGGGTGCTGTATGAAAACAAAAGTAAAGAAGACATAGTCTTTGCTTTTGAGAGGCAAACATTAAGTGAATACCTACTGGGCTATCCACAGGGCTACTGTGGGCAGAGACAGTAGGTTGTAGCTGTGTCATCGAGCACCTCATTAACCAAGTTAAAAGCTTGGGCTTTACACAGTAGATGATGGAGCTCTCAGAGAGTTTTAGGTAACTATTATCCACACCCCAAGCTCCTCGGGTACTGGACTTTCCTGACTTCTATCCTAGGGCCAGCCTGAGCATCTTCCTGTGGCCTGCTGTGAGTGCCCCTGGCTCTACATTTGCTGGCCCTGGCTTTCTTTATGATCCATGTTTAAGTTCCTTCTATGGTTTATTCTGTATGTCTCCATGGTCATTGTCATTTGCTCCAGAGTAAACAGCTAGTTTTAGCTCCTGGACTCATCTGATCTTTCAGTTGGGCCCAGATGTGCTACATTAATTAACTTTTTCATTCATTCAAGAATCATTTACTCAGCACCTATTATTTCCCAGTCCCTGGTTGTACAAAAATGAATTAAATAACGTCTTCACCCTTAAGATTTTTACCATCTGCATTAGCTTGCTAGGGCTGCCATAACAAAATACCATGACAGGGTGGCTTAAACAACAGAAATTTTTCTCACAGCTCTGGAAGCTGGAAGTCCAAGACCGAGGTGTCAGCATGGTTGATATCTGATGAGGCTTCTCTCCTTAGGCTGTAGAAAGCAACCTTCTTGCTGTGTCTTCACATGGCCTTTCCTGAGTGTATGCATGCTCACGGTGCCTCTTCCTCTTCTTGTAAGGACATCAATCCTGTTGGACTAGGGCCCCGCCCTTATGACCTCATTTAACCTTAATTACTTCCTTAAAGGTGTTCTCTTCAAATATAGTCATACTAGGGATTAAGCCTTCAACATATGAATTTTGGGGAGGACACAATACTGTCTATAAGACCATCTAAGTGAAAAAGTCAAATACATAAGATAGTTGCCGTATGGTGGAACAAATAGCATAAATGTATTTTGTATTTCTGGGATTGGAGCTTCTAACCTGTCCAGGTGGATCTTAAAAGAATAGAGGAAATGATTCAAGTGGATGCGATGAAGCAGGGAAATCCAGGCAGAGATAATAGTCTTTTTAGAACATGAACATAAAACAGTACGGTTTGCCGGGCGGAGGGCTGAGATACAGAGAGACGGGTTGGAGTATCATGGACTTGGGAGTCATGCTGTGACTTCATGGGAACCCCCGTCCCTCCTCTCACCTCTGTCACAGTCTGTTTCCCATGCTGTAGTCATTGTACCCTCCCTTCTCACTCCAATCAAAACATTAAAGCCCTGGATCTCAGTCCTAGAAACATTTAAAATACAGTAATAGCCCCTTATCTTTTGTATAACACTTTATAGTACAAAGCACCTTACTACATCATTTGACCCTTAAAACTGCCCAGTGGAGGAGAAGAAATAGTATTGTTTCTTATTATGAAACCGAGATTCTAATAATCATAATAATAGTAATAATAATTGACTTGGCCAAGGTCAGAGGGCTGTGTTGGGGTTAGTGTAGGTTTGGTATCCAGAGGGTCTGCACACCGATCTAGTTTCTCTCTTTTACACTACTTGCATTTTTCTCTGCTCTTTGTCTCACATGTCATATTTTTTCAGTAATGCATCTACATTTTGACAGAGCTTTCTGGAAATGATGTGTTAACCAACAGAAAAAACTCTCCGAGTGGGAATGCTGGGCCTGGATTTTTGGCTTGGCAGGCCTGTCAAAGTCCATCGACTCACACATCAGCCTCTCAAATGGCCAACTGAGAGCAAAGCCCATGGGGATACTTTGCCAAAAGGAGAGAATTAAAGCACTTCCAAGTCAGGAAATGCCAAGCTAGGCTTTTCTGTGGTGTTAACTTACTGGCCCAAAGTAGACCAAATAGTAATTTACCTACAACCTAGCCTATTACCCACAATCCTTCACTGGACCTTGTCAGTGTTGCCAAGGCAACGACTCTCACCACTTTGATAATTTTTAGTTTCAATCACAAACTTCATATGGACTTGCCTGAAAGTCTGATGCAGCAAAACTTTAAGACACTGGAATGCAGGAGGAATAAATTCTTTAATTTTCCAACAAATCTGACACATGAGCCCTTTGAAAAACATTACCATTTTGGATGGAAATGCCCCTAAATTCTTTTCTTGTCTCTGTCTTCCTCATGTAATCTGTGGAGCCTAATTTAACTGAAGCTTTTCCAGGTGACTCAGGTGCTAGTGGCCTTTCTGAAACACACATCCAACTCCAAGATAAAATCTAAGCTTGGGCTTCCCTGGTGGCACATTGGTTGAGAATCTGCCTGCTAATGCAGGGGACACGGGTTCGAGCCCTGGTCTGGGAGGATCCCACATGCCGTGGAGCAAAGAGGCCCGTGAGCCACAACTACTGAGCCTGCGCATCTGGAGCCTGTGCTCCGCAACAAGAGAGGCCGCAATAGTGAGAGGCCCGCGCACCGCGATGAAGAGTGGCCCCCGCTTGCCACAACTAGAGAAAGCCCTCACACAGAAACAAAGACCCAACACAGCAAAAATAAATTAATTAATTAATAAACTCCTACCCCCAACATCTTCTTAAAAAAAAAAAACTAAGGTCTTCTAGTTTGGGAAAGTGCCCTGATCTACCTTCTGATCTCATATTCTCTTTCTCTCCGCATACCCTATACTCCAGGAACATGGAAGTAATCATTATTTTTAGAACATTCATAGAACACACAATGTCCTTTCTTATCACTGAGTATTTATACACAGGGTGGCCATTCTCAGCCCTTCATTCTCTTCTCTGCTTAGTATTCAGCCTTGACTATGGAGCTAGTCTACCACTTCCTACATGAAACCTACCCCAAATCTTTCAAAACCTCCTTCTCACCATAATCCCAGAGTACTTTGCACAAACCCCTTTATTACAAGTATTTACGTGCCTGGCTCCCTCACTTCATCTTTGTGCTACAATGTCTAGTTAGCACTGCCTAATGTAAGGTCTAATGTAAGTGCTAAATACATAGCTATTACCAAATTATTATTATTACCAAATAAACAAGGACTAAACTCTTATTCATAAATACCATTTACTTGATGTTTACTATGTGCCAGGGACTTTCCATGTATTTCTCACTTAAGTCATATAACAACTCAGTAAGTTCAGAGCCTGAAATCAAATTCAGCTCTCCTGTCTCCAAAACCCAGGCATTTCTTTTATACTACATGGAACAGCACATTCTGAACAAATCAACATTTTAAACTGAGAGCAGACTGGTTGTTAATAAATTGGAGAGTGTTTTGTGGCATTGATGCCACACTGCTGTTGGCTAGCAAAGGGACAGGGTGAATTGAATGAGGCCAGGACCAAGGATTTGGATAGATATGAGGGTTTGAGCAGGATTCAGAGGTCAGGAAGGCAATAATGGAGGGTCAAAGGTGGAAAAGGCAAACAAGTCTTAAAAATCTAGCACCTGGAATTCCTTGGCCGTCCAGTGGTTAAGACGGTGCTTTCAACCTGTGGGCCCAGGTTCAATCCCTGGTCAGGGAACTAAGATCCCACAAGCCGCGAGGCATGGCCAAAATAAATAAATAATTTTTAAAAAAAATCTAGCACCTAGAGAACAGACCTGTGGTTGCCATGGGGGAGGGTAGTGGGGGAGGGATGGATTGGGAGTTTGGAGTTAGAAGATGCAAACTATTATATATAGGATGGATAAACAACAAGGTCCTACTGTATAGCACAGGGAACTATATTCTATATCCTGTGATAAACCACAGTGGAAAAGAAAATGAAAAAGTATGTATATATACGTATAACTGAACCACTTTGCTAAACAGCAGAAATTAACATAACATTATAAATCAACTCTACTTCAATAAAATAATTTTTTTTTAAATCTAACATCTAGAGAAGGAATCCAATATTCAAGTGTTTATAGGGCTAGGAAAGCAACATGATGATTAAAGCAAAACTGACCACTGCCACTGAGAAATCTTTTTTGATTTCTACTGACTCACATGGCACTCTGGGTCTAACTTTGGTTTGACTACTTTTGATAGCAACATATGTGCAAGAAGTATCTTACATCCACCTTACCTCTACTCCAGGAATAACAATGATGCATGTGTGATGAAAACTGGCAGCTGATACTGGACCTCCACGAGGAGACTATCACAGCGCAGGACCAGTGGAAGCATTGGCAGGGTGGATTCCAGGAGGGAGGTGAAGCCCAGTATTTCCAAACAATATAAATTTTTTGGTTTTGTTTTTGTTTTTTTTTTGGCGGTACGCGGGCCTCTCACTGTTGTGGCCTCTCCCATTGCGGAGCACAGGCTCCGGACGCGCAGGCTCAGCAGCCATGGCTCACAGGCCCAGCCGCCCCACGGCATGTGGGATCCTCCCGGACTGGGGCATGAACCCGCGTCCCCTGCATCGGCAGATGGACTCTCAACCACTGCACCACCAGGGAAGCCCCTAAACAATATAACTTTTTAAGGGAACCTGGAAAGTTGTATTATTATGTAAATCATCTAAGTTTTAAAAGTCAGAGCCTTATGCTAAAATGTTTAAAGGATTATGGGGGGGCCCAGTTAAATCTCAAACTTTATTGGGCCTAAGCCTCAACTGCAGAGCTTGTTAAAACAGATTCTGGGGCCCCATTGCAAGAGTTTCTGATTCAGTGGATGTCAGTGGGATCTGAAAATGCATTTTTTCACCAGTTGGCAGGTGAACTGATGCTGCTGGCCCAGGGGTCATGTTTAGAACTGCATTGGGCTGGATATGAACGGCACCAACTCCAACATTAGGCAGCCTACTTGGCATCTCTGTTCCAGAGACTTAGAGGAGGGAGCTGGGAACAGGAGGCAGCCAAGCAAATCTCGGTCCCAGGACAGAAGCTGTTGTCTTATACACATTTTAGTGCTTCTCTAGGGAAGGTGCTTCAAAATATGGCAGGGGTTAGACATCAGACCTCCAAAAGAGTTCTCACACAATGACCTTAGACTAGGAAGAATTCAAGAAGCCAAAAGATGCATGTAGAACTTATTGGAAATCAGAGAACCACAAATGGGATGGAAGTGGAGAAAGTTAAGGACATGACATACTTTGGCTTAGAGAAGTAAAGTCCAAAAGTATCTCACTAACAATTTTTCAGCATAAGATGGGGATTTGGGAGAAAATAGTGGATAGCAGTTCTCTGTTTCCACTGAAACTTGGCTAATATAACCTGAGCGTCCAGAACAGCAGGATGAGTTGAAGTAGAAAAAGAATTCCAGCACCTGACAGCTGTAAAGGACAGGCATGGATTGCCATGGGGCCCCGCTGGATTCTTACCGTTCAGATCTTTAAAATCAGATAAATAACAGACCCTTTATTCTTTTGACATCTTTAATGGAGTATAATTGCTCTACAATGGTGTGTTAGTTTCTGCTGTATAACAAAGTGAATCAGCTATACATATACATATATCCCCATATCTCCTCCGTCTGGCATCTCCCTCCCACCCTCCCTATCCCATCCCTCTAGGTGGCCACAAAGCACCAAGCTGATCTCCCTGTGCTACGTGGCTGCTTCCCACTAGCTACCTATTTTACATTTGGTAGTGTATATATGTCCATGCTACTCTCTCACTTCGTCCCAGCTTACCCTTCCCCCTCCCCATGTCCTCAAGTCCATTCTCTACATCTGCATCTTTATTCCGGTCCTGCCCCTAGGTTTTTCAGAACCACTTTTTTTTTTTTTTTAGACTCCATATATATGTGTTATATATGGTATATATACCATATATATTTGTTTTTCCCTTTCTGACTTACTTTTGGTATTTGCTTTTCCCTTTCTGACTTACTTCACTCTGTATGACAGACTCTAGGTCCATCCACCTCACTGCAAATAACTCGGTTTCATTTCTTTTTATGACTGAGTAATATTCCATTGTATATATGTGCCAAATCTTCTTTATCCATTCATCTGTTGATGGACACTTAGGTTGCTTCCATGTCCTGGCTATTGTAAATAGAGCTGCAATGAACACTGTGGAACATGTCTCTTTTTGAATTATGGTTTTCTCACGGTATATGCCCAGTAGTGGATTGCTGGGTCATATGGTAGTTCTATTTTTAGTTTTTAAGGAACCTCCATACTGTTCTCCATAGTGGCTGTATCAGTTTACATTCCCACCAACAGTGTAGGAGGGTACCATTTTCTCCACTCCCTCTCCAGCATTTATTGTTTGTAGATGTTTTGATGATGGCCATTCTGACTGGTGTGAGGTGATACCTCATTGTAGTTTTGATTTGCATTTCTCTAATGATTAGTGATGTTGAGCATTCTTTCATGTGTTTGTTGGCAATCTGTATATCTTCTTTGGAGAAATGTCTATTTAGGTCTTCTGCCCATTTTTGGATTGGGTTGTTTGTTTTTTTGATATTGAGTTGCATGAGCTGCTTGTAAATTTTGGAGGTTAATCCTTTGTCAGTTGCTTCATTTGCAAATATTTTCTCCCATTCTGAGGGCTGTCTTTTCATCTTGTTTATGGTTTCCTTTGCTGTGCAAAAGCTTTTAAGTTTCATTAGGTCCCATTTTGTTTACTTTTGTTTTTATTTCCATTTCTCTAAGAGGTGGGTCAAAAAGGATCTTGCTGTGATTTATGTCATAGAGTGTTCTGCCTATGTTCTCCTTTAAGAGTTTTAGAGTGTCTGGCCTTCCATTTAGGTCTTTAATCCATTTTGAGTTTATTGTTGTATATGGTGTTAGGGAGTGTTCTAATTTCATTCTTTTACATGTAGCTGTCCAGTTTTCCCAGCACCACTTATTGAAGAGGCTGTCTTTTCTGCATTGTGTATTCTTGCCTCCTTTATCGAAAATAAGGTGACCATATGTGTGTGGGTTTATCTCTGGGCTTTCTATCCTGTTCCATTGATCTATATTTCTGTTTTTGTGCCAGTACCATACTGTAAATGACAGATTCTTAACACTTTGAGAGACCCATCTCCCTGCCAGTTTTTCAAAGTACAGGACTCAGGCCGCTGCTGGTAAAGAAGAAGTTTGGGTGCTGCAGGGACACAGAATTAAGTGACTTTGGGTCACAAAGGGGAAAAGGTATTCCTTTTTCAATTCCCTTTCATTACTTGGTCACATCAAGGAGAAAGCCTCCCTGAGGTTCTGTCTTTCCCAACTCTCTAACACTTACCAATAACAGAGAGTAGTCTTCAGTGGCAGAGCATGCAATAGTATTTATGAGGGTTGATTGCCATTGTTTTGTTTCATGGTATTTTTTCTTTGTTTGTTTCCTCTATGGCAAGTAATGCTGGTTTTCCTTTTAAGGTAGCAATAGAAAGTTTCCCTTTTTTCGACTGCACCGCGCTGCTTGCAGGATTTTAGTTCCCTAACCAGGGATCGAACCCATGCCCTCGGCAGTTAAAGCAAGGGGTCCTAACCACTGGACCGGCAGGGAATTCCCAAAGGTTTCCCTTTAAATAATAAATTTAGGAAGGCAACTTCCAATGAACTAGTAATCTATCAAGCCAAGGATACTGATGTGTGATGACCGTACCCAAAATTCTGCAGGTAGTACATGGAAGGATGATGTTTGGGAAATACTGATCGAATCTAAGCTTCTCCTTTATGAATGAGAAAACTGAAGCTCAGAAAGGTAAAGGACAATGTCAGTTTCACATAGAATTTATAAGTGGAGCTGAGACTAGAGACAGCCTTGGTCAAGATGAGGAATGGGAGGCTGGGGATTGCATCACACGTGTCTAAACCATCCTTTTGTCTAGAAGAGTGCTTGGTCCACCCCAGCTTGTAGCACAGGTAGCTCTGGATAAAATGGGCCATTTTCACCCTAGCACTGTGGTCATCTCTCTGTGTGACTTGACAAATGAGAGCTTCTCTGTTCCATCTGTTAAGTAAACATCTAATTCAGGATGTTACTTAAGCACAGAATGAAGTCCTACAAATGCACATATCTCATTAAACTCTAAAAGGTCTCAAAATGTAAAGGAGATAGAAACCCATATCCTACTGCTACTTCTCACAATCCCCTAATATTAATAATTTAGTGACTAAAAAGCAATCATTGACCTCATCCTGTTTTGAATAAAAAGAAAATAATTAAACATAGCTTGCAAACATTTTATTTTTTCCTGAATGGACCCTCATGCATAAACTATTGTTTAGCAGTGATCCAAATTCTATAATATTTTTATCGAATGGTAGGCTTATTTCTTCCAAGGCTTTCCTCATTAAAAAAGCAAGAATGCTTCATAATTAGCACATCCAAACACCAACTTCAGGGGAGATGACATTTGATTATGTTGTTTGGAGGCAAATAGGTGTTTCTAAGGACTTAGAGCAGATTAAGTTCTTTAGGAGATATTCATTCTCCTAGAAGTTGGGTTCCAACCATTTTATGATTTATTAATCCCATCTTTCAGGGATCACTAAAGGATGAACTTCAACCCAGGCTTTGTCTAAATAATAATAGATTCCTAATGAATATGGCCACATTAACAGGTTTTTGCTATAAATATATTCAGTGAGATTTGGTCAACGTAAATGTAGTTTAAAAAATTGAGATTATTAACAAACCCTCAAGTTCAGTTCAGTAAAAAGCCAAAAGAAAAAAATGCGTTTGCAATCAGCCTGCCAGAGATATTACAGAAATGAGTGATTTCTAACCTCTGGTAACTCAAACCTGTAACATCCATCGTATTACACAAATAGATCATTCAGAAAGGTAAAGGTTACCTCCAGAAATAATAGTTGTATAAGGGTGTTCCATTCCCCAGTAAATTAGACACAGCCTCATTCCCACTTTCCATGCTGAACAGAACACTGGAAGAACCTATTAATAGCATCGTTAGTTTCAAGGAGGCAGCTTACATGGAATTCGGATCTTAATGTACAGAAATAGATACTCATTTACTCTCCCAGCAATGCAACAACCTTAATGGAATAATCTTTTCAAAATGAAAACTCTGCCCTAACGAAAGTCCCCTTTCTCACTGAAATAAGAAAGTAAGGCAACAAAGGCAAGTCTCTTCATTTACATAAATGATCTCACGGCCTCACCAGAAATGTATATTTAAGCCTGGGAATTATTTGTTGGAAATGTTCATCTTAAACTACTTGCAGAATACATTTCTCTGTAGATAATACAAACCAATAGACATTTTAAAAAATTTCTTTCTGAAAATGAAACATAAATATTTATTTTAAAGGATCAACAGGATAAGTTTTCTGTTGTCTAAGCAAATTTAATACCACCAGGTAAAATAGCTGAAGTTAAATAGAATCAGTATATTTAAACGTGTAGTGTGTTAGGATTGATAGCTGAATTTTAGAATAGCAGACTTTTCATGTTTCAGGACCCAATTTTATACTAAACTAATCTGCCCTTGGGAACAGTGTGTGTGTGTGTGTGTGTGTGTGTGTGTGTGTGTGTGTGTGTGTGTGGTGTGTATGTGGTGAAGGGATGGCTTTCATCAGGTATCTGAAGGACTTCTTAAGAAAGCATGATGGGATTTGTTCCTTGTGGAATAAATTTACAATGTGACTCCTGCACCCTGGAATTGTGTAATATGCAGCTGGTGCAACTAAATGTGGTAACCCTGGTCCCAGAAAGGGATGCTTAAGTCTTGATGCTTCAAAGATGGAAACTGACCAACCCAATCTGCATCCATGCACCTGTGCAACAAGACTGTGTAGAATTTCCTACCAAGAGGAGGGGTCTATTTCTTCAATCTTTCAACCTGGGCTGACCTCTTGACTTGCTTTTACCCATAGAATGTCTCATGGTGATGTTATGTCAATTCCAAGCCTAAGTCTCAAAAATGCTTGCACACTTCCCTCTTGCTCCTGGAACCCTGTCACCATGACATGAACAAGCTCAAACAGCCTGCTGGAGGATGAGGGTCCATAAAAAGGACAGCCAAGCCATTCCATCAGGGGTCATCCCAGAGCAGCCAGACCTTAGCTGACCTTCAGGTGACCACGGTTACAGAAGTGAGCCCTGCCAAGATCAGCCTATCCTGGCCTGCTTCAACAGAACCATCCAGCTCATTGATTCAGGGGCAATAACTACTGCTGTTTTAAGCCAATATGATTTGGGGTGGTTGTTTATGCAGCAAAATATGTTACTGTCATGATGAATGCTAAGCTATAAAGAGTGTTGCTGCTTGAGTTTCATATCAGGCAGATGGATGGATTTTGGAGAATAGAACCTCAGAAGATACAGGTGTGTTTCTGAAAGGATAAAGTGTAGCACCGAGTAAATAGAGATGCTTTCTCTGAAAAGACCACATGGCTTTGTGGCTTGTGCTGGTACCTGGGCCAGTGAGATATAGCAGCAACCTAATGAAAGCAACTTTACTCCAGTGTGATCCAGAAGTGCTGGTAGGACAGGGAGGTCCTGTGCTTATTGTACAGTAAGGAGACATAACTGCAGAGAAAAGGTATAGACAATAGGCTCTCCTTTCTTTGGAGTCAAAGTGGGATGGATATCCTCTGTAGGTTGTTCAGTCTCCCAACATTCTCAGGAGGGAAGGGTAATGAGGGCACCCAACTCCCCAAGGGAGCCCTCTGGACTTCTTTTCAATCAGGCAAATGGGACTAAAGCAAGTGTTAAAGTGATTTGGATTAATAAAAATGCCCATACTCCAAATATTGTAGAAGTTCTTACCTGTTACATCAAAATAAAGGATCCCTCTGTGTCTCATTTAACACTGTTGGTCTTGAATCTATTTTGAGTGGTATTAATATTGTTACTCTGCCTTTCTTTTATTAGCATTGGCCTGATATAAATTCGTTAATCTTGTTCTTAAAAGCATGTAATGTAATGTATATTTAAAAGTACATGATAACCAGGCATCACAGACAGAGATTTCCTTCATCTAGAGTGGGGCTGATGTGTCAGCTCTAAATGTTCCATGAGATGTTAATGTACATCCAGGGCTGAAAACTGCTGAGCAAGAGCTCTCCTGTAACCTACCCATAGGGCACCATCTTTAGCGTAGATTTATTTCTCCTCTGTACCACCATTTCCCCCAGGTTTTGTTAAAAACACCTGGAATTTTACTTTTTTCAGATTTGTTCTTTTTTTATATATATATACTATGCTTCTTATGTTCTGGGAATCCTTTCCATTTAATTTCAGTCTCATTAACAACAATCATTTAGGCATAATTACGAGCTCAGCTGCTTCCTTTGCTCATCAGTATGTCTTGTATTCAACTTACCTTCTATGGAATTTATATGCCAACTGAGATGCTTGCAGTCACAAAAGCAGACCCCTACCCACTCCCTGACCCCGACAGTGGTTTGCAGAATGGGAATATTTTGTATCTCATAACTAGAAGCCTGGACATTGGCCCTTCTAGGTTTTGTTAATTTAGCAGCTCTGCCATGTTATCAAGGTGCCAGATGTCTTTCATCTTTCTGCTCTGCCAGGCTCAGCATACAAATGAGTCCCTTTATGGTTTTAACATGGTGATAGCATTTCCTAGTGTCACTTTCAGATAAACAGCATTTGGGACAGAAAAGATGCCTCCTCACACGGGGCTCAAGGAAAACCTTTTCCAGAAGCACCCTAGCATGATTCCCCTCTCCCATCACTGGCAAGGAGAATGAGACCATTATGGTTGGCTTAATGTAACCATGATTCATCTCTTGTGGCTGGAGAGAGGCTCACCTACTCTGTACATATACCTGTCTGGTACTTGGATAAAAGTCCAAATTCTTTTTTTTCTTTTAATTTTTTAAATTTCAGAATAGTTGATTTACAATTTTGTGTTAATTACTGCTATACAGCAAAGTGACTCAGTTATACATATATATGCATTCTTTTTTTTTAATGTTTTTTTCCATTACGGTTTATCATAGGATAGTAAATATAGTGCTCTGTGCTATACAGTAGAACCTTGTTGTTTATCCATTTTATATATATAAAAGTTTACATCTGCTAACCCCAAATTCTGTTAGCAAGAAAGAGGGTGAATGACTGTTAATGATGTTTCCCATCATACATTTAATTTTTTTTTATTTGTTGTGTTGTATTTCCTTAAAAAAGATGCACAGGTGACAAACTTACTAGGAATTTTTATTTTAGAAAATATCTTTATCCTAAAAATTGAATGATAAGTATGCAATTCTCAGTTATAAATACTTTCTCACAGAATTTTAAAATCATTGATCGAATTTAGTCAGTGTCTTTAAAATGAGAGGTGTACATGAAAGCAAAAATATGTATGGAAGAAAAAACATCAAAAGCAATGTAACAGATAAATGACTAAGTGAAGAAGAAAGTTGCAAATATCAGACAAGAGAACTTTTAAAAATAGAGAGGAATAATAACAGTGTATATTGTGGCGTATCAGTACCATTTCCCACTACCAAGAACCAAGGATGGCTGGAGAAATAGCTCACTCCTGGTCTGGGACAGAAATGTAAAAGATAAGCCTGAAACATTTTGTCAAATGAGAAAGTAAATAGGACATTAAAGACTACAAAGGTCATATTGTAAGGCTCCTACTGTCCAAATATAGAATAATTTGAACGTGAATAAGAGTACTAAATGCAATGGATTGAAACAATCCATATATTAAAATCTATCAGTTCACAATGATGCTTAAAAATAAACAAAAATAAATAAACCAAAAACACTTTGGTTAATCATTGGAAGTAGCTAGGGCACAGACAATTTACTCTTAAAATTAATAGTAAAAAAGAAAGTTTAAACATTTATTTTGTCTTTTTAGTACTAACTACACTTCAGGGTAACCCAAAGGTTGATGTGGGGAAGCTTCTAGTTATAGAAATATTTCAGCTAGTAAATGAAGAAAGAATGATTGAGTTGGAGCATCACCATTTTACAATCCTAAGGAAGTAATGCGTCTTGACATTGACCATCAACAGCTGACTCACGTCACAAAATGAGAATCAGACTATCAATTCCTTTGACTGAAGAAATTCCTTTTAGCAATTCTTTTACAGTAAATTCCTTACATATGAAACTTCAAGTTGCGAACTTTCAAAGATGTGAACGTGTATTCACATGTCCAATTACGTAGTTAGTTCACGTGTCTGGCGTACATTGTCACGTGCATGCATCCTCTACAAGTGGTTGTGCTTTTGTGTACTTTATTGTACCATACTGTATAGAGTACAGTAGTACAGTATCTTTATTTCTGAGGCACAGGACCAGACCAGAACGTAGAACGGTACACAAAGGTTGCAGCCGCCGTTCAGAATGCAATCCAGTTCTACCGCGTCATCTATGATGAGAAAAAAAGAGCTACTACCCAGACACTGGATCGTTTTTTCAAGCGGGTAGACAGAATTGAATCCAGCAAGGAACCAGAACTTGTGCCGTGAACATCAGCATGAGTGAAACAGCAGCTTGCCCTCCATCTCCTATTGCTGATGATCCGTCAGCTCTACCATCTCCCACCTCCTCTCCCTCCTCCAGTCAGTAACTCTTCTTGCCTGTTCACTCGATGCCAACCCCTGTATGCCAGCTGTTGTACTGTACTACTGTACTTTTCAAGGTACTGTACTGTGAGATTAAAAATGTTTATTTTTTGTGTTTGTTTTTTATGTATTATTTGTGTGAAAAGTATTATAAATCTATTACAGTACAGTACTATAGAGCCTATTGCATTCGTTGGGTGTCTAGGCTAACTTTGTTGGACTTACAAACAAATTGGACTTACAAACCCTCTCTTGGAATGGAACTCACTCATATGTAGGGGACTTAGTGTACAGCAGGTCTTCTGGGAGTAATTCTCTTAGATATCCTTCATCTGAGCATGCCTTTACTTCATCTTAATTACTGAACAATATTTTCACTAGATATAGAGTTTCTTTTTTTCTTCAGCAGTTTAAAATGTGTCACCGCCTTCTGGACTCTTTAGTTGACAATGAGATATCTGCTGCCATTTGAACCATTGTTTCCTTCTAAGTAATGCATCAGTTTTCTTTTTTTTGTTGTTTTTAATTTTCAAATTTTTTATTTTTACAAAATTTTTAAAGTTACGCTCCATTTACAGTTATAACAAAATATTGGCTATATTCCCCATGTTGTACAATACATCCTTGAGCTTATCTTACACCCATTAGTTTGTACCTCCCACTCTCCCACCTTTATTTTGCCCCTCCCTCACCCCCACTGGTAATCACTAGCTTGTTCTCTACCTCTGTGTCTGCTTCTTTTTTGCTATATTCACTAGTTTGTTGTATTTTTTAGATTTCACATATAAGTGTTATCATACAGTATTTGTCTTTCTCTGTCTTACTTATTTCACTTAGCATAATGCCCTCCAAATCCATCCATGTTGCTGCAGATGGCAAAATTTTGTTCTTTTTTATGGCTGAGTAGTATTCCATATATATATATCTCATACCTTCTTATCCATTCATCTGTTGATGGACACTTAGGTTGCTTCCATATCTTAGCAGTTGTACATAATGCTGCTATGAACATTGGGGTGAGTAACGCATCAATTTTCTTCAGTTACTTTCAATTTTTTTTCTGTTTCTATTTTTCATCAATTTTATTATGATGTGTTTTGGCATAGATTTCTTTGGATTTATCCTGTTTGGGACTTGCCATACTTTTTAAACTGATAGGTGTGATGTTTTGGTCAACTTTAGGACGTTTCAATCACTTCTCTTCAATTATTTTATCAGCATTGCACTTTTCTTCTCTCCTCAAACCCTCAAGACACGAATGCTAGACCTTTTGGTACTGTCCACCTACACTTTTCAGATTGGATATGTTCTATTGATCTATCTTCAAGTTCATTGACTTTTTCCTCTATCATATTTATTCTTCTATTGAGCCCAACCAGTTAATTTTTTATTTTAATTTTTATATTTCTTATTTATAAAATTTTCACTTATTTCTTCTTTTTACCTTACATTTTTTGCTGAGATCGTCTATCTTTCTTTTCATTTTAGCAGTGCTTGCAATTATTCTTGAGGCATATTTACAATAGTTCCATTAAAATTTTGTTAGATAATTTCAACTTCTATATTACCATGGTTTAAGGGTCTTTTGATTGTTCTTTCCTGTGCAAGTTAAGATTATCCTGGTTGTTTGTTTTGTTTTGTGTGTGTGTGTGTGCGTTTGTTTTCTATGCTGGAAAATTTTGGATTGGGTAGGTACTCAGGAATGATATATACATTAAAAGCACAATTTTGGGGGAGTTTCCTGGTGTTCTAGTGGTTAGGATTCACCATGATCTGGGTTCAATCTCTGTTCGGGGAACTGATCCTGAAAGCTGCGAGGCATGGCCAAAGTTTAAAATACAAAAACAAGAGCAAAAAAGCCCCACAATTTTGAGAACAAACTTTTTTCTTCTAAATTAATACATATACATTATAGAAGAAATATTTTTAAAAACTAACAAAAGAAAAAATAAAATCACCTAACCAAATAGAGGTGATCATTTTCCTTCATTTATATATTCTCTCTCTCAGTGCATCCAAAGTTTAATTTCCACATAACTAACTTGACTTTCTAAGGTCAATCTACTCTTTGCATCCTCAAATACAGAATTTAATTTTCGGATTGCAATATTTGCTTCCTTTTAATGATCCTTTCCTTGCCCAGCTCCCTCCTCATTTTTTATTGTTGCCTTTACATCTTTTCTTTTCAACTTTTGAATTTATACTGTGACATTTCTCATCCTATTAGCTTCCATATTAGTTTCTGTTCTCCCATAGAGTCCATGTTCTCCTGACATTATTGAGGTTTCCAAGAAAATTCCTAAAATGTTATTTTGGATCCAGTAGTAAGTCATTTTTCAACAACAGTTCTTCTTCTGAGTTTTGATGTATTGTTTAGCTTACAAAATAATTTTCATAGGCCCTATGTTGTTTTCAATTGTACTTCTTTCCCACTCAAATTATAATTGATTTTCTAGAATTGCTGTTCATGATTTTCCCAATAGAGCACAGTTGATATAATAAAGCCTCTAAATCATTTCCAGAATCTGCTAGAACTTCATATACACAGGTACATAAATCTATTGTACTGAGAAGGTGAGAGTTATAGAGGTTGAGGGGTGAGGGTTATATCAGTTAGGGTGCTTTGATTGCAAGTAACATAGAGCCTAACTTAAATTAATTTAAACAATAATTGGAAATTTCAAAGATGGCTCAGGTTTCAGGTATAGTAGGATCAGGGCTCTAGATCCATTTTCTGCCTTTCTCTCAGCACCTCCTGCCTCTCTGTAACCACTTTTATCTTCAGCTGGGTTTTATTTGTGGCTGTGAAAGTTCTATACACTTCACTATCCAAAGAAGTTCTGAGTTTCCTTTCTCAATATCATAAAATCAAAGTCTCAGGCTGCACTTATATTGGATCAACTTAAGTAATGTACTCATGCCCTAGGCTATTAGGGGTTGTCATGAGAATCTTTCAGATTGCATCTTTCACACAGTGTTAAGTGGGGTGTGCATCCCACCAAATCTGCACATATAATGTGTGATATCCCTAAAGAGAAAGAGAAGTTGTATATTGAATATCATGTCCCCTTCCTCTCCCAAAGTTCACTACAAGGAAGTTATTGACACCTGAACCTCTGAGACTCTGAGCCAATGGAATACATGTTCTTCCAGCCACTTCTCACCCGTTCAGCACCTTATTTTGGGAACAAGTCTCTAAGAATGTGATACACATAATTTATCAGGCAGACAGAGTCCCCTGGTTTCATGTAATGAATCATGGGTATATCTCTTGTTGTTTTGCTTATTCAACTCAATAATCTTAGAACTAGCTGGAAATTCTCTTAGATTCTAACAATAAATTGTCTGGTAGGTTCCATATCAAGTTTGTCCTGAATTTTTCAGAAGCTGAGCCAGGTTCTAGCCATTTCAATCAACTTAAAGAAGTTTAAATTTTACAAAATGGGGCTTCCCTGGTGGCGCAGTGGTTAAGGGTCCACCTGTCGATGCAGGGGACACAGGTTCGTGCCCCAGTCCGGGAAGATCCCACATGCCGCGGAGCGGCTAGGCCCGTGAGCCATGGCCACTGAGCCTGTGCGTCCAGAGCCTGTGCTCCGCAACGGGAGAGGCCACAACAGTGAGAGGCCCGCGTACCGCAAAAAAAAAAAAAAAAAAAAAATTTCACAAAATGTTATTTTATATCTAGGTATTTTATTTATCTTTCTAGTTAATTATTCCATAAGTAATCTGAGAAACACATTCAATAAAACAATATTAAAATATCTCCCATGAATGTGAATCATCTCTTGGATAAATAAAAGTATAGGTCAAACCATAAATCAAGACAGTGTAATACAAACAAACAAAAATGACCAGATCAGTTGCCCTTATTGTTATTGATGGTTATGAAATTTCCTCTAATTGAGCCTCAAATTTTGCTCCAAGCTTCCCAGCAGTCAAAGGAAAAATGGAAACCTAGTCAGTTACATCATTCTCAGATATCAAAGTATACTAGTCCTTGGAAAGAATGAATATTTTTCATGGCACTAAATGTTAAATGAATATAAACCCTATATATGAGTTCTGAGCATTGTAGTAAAATATCTTCCTTGTCAACATTCCTGCAGGAAATACAATTGTAAGATCCTCATAATTGTTTCTTATAGTGTATTGCAATGTACAATGAAATAATTGAAAATTCTAGTTAAACATTATTCAATGAAAGACATTCTGTGAGGGACCAAATAATATGTTGCAAGTATGTGGCTGTCTCATAATTTAATTTGATATTAAGACAAAGCTTTAAATACCTTGAAAAATGTTTAGATTCTAAATCCTTTGAATAATCTGTTTATTTCTTCCCTCAAGCTTTTGATGTGTTTTTATGGTCTTGGATTCAACTCTTTCAACAGCCTGAAATAATATTCTCATTCCTCTAAATTACATTTCAGGAAGTAGAAGCTCAGAGGAGTGAAATGCTTTGTTGAACGTCAAACAGACAGTAAAGGACTTGGAATAGACTCAAACACAGGTGTTCTGATTCCATATTAACACATTTCATTTGTTAAGTATCTGTTGTGCATTAGTCAGCACAGGGGCTGGGGATAGATAGTTGAATAAAATGTAATCCCTGCTCTTGGCTGGTAGAAAAAAAAACAAAAAACAGATACATAAAAACATGATACTCTAGCAAGAGCACCGGAATCACAACTAACTCTGAACAAGCATGGACAGGAAGACACTGAAACTCACACAAAATGATACCCCACATCCAAAGACAAAGGAGAAACTGCAATGAGATGGTAGGAGTGGCGCAATCACAATAAAATCAAATCCCATAACTGCTGGGTGGGTGAATCACAAACTGGAGAACACTTATACCACAGAAGTCCACCCACTGGAGTGAAGGTTCTGAGTCCCACGTCAGGCTCCCCAAACTGGGGGGTCCGGCAATGGAACCTAGTGCGTCCAGAGCCTGTGCTCCACAATGGGAGAGGCCACAACAGTGAGAGGCCCACGTATCGCAAAAAAAAAAAAAAAAAAAAAATCACAAAATGTTATTTTATATCCAGCTATTTTATTTATCTTTCTAGTTAATTATTCCATAAGTAATCTGAGAAACACATTCAATAAAACAATATTAAAATATCTCCCATGAGAATCAAACTCTCCCAGAGAATCAAACTTTGAAGGCTAGCAGGATTTGATTGCAAGACTTCAACAGGACTGAGGGAAACAGAGACTCCACTCTTGGAGGGCACACACAAAGTTGTGTGTGCATCGGGACCCAGAGGAAGGAGCAGGGACCCCATAGGAGACTGAACCAGACCTACCTGCTAGTGTTGAAGGGTCTCCTGCAGAGGTTGGGGGGTGGCTGTGGCTCACTGTGGGGACAAGGACACTGGCAGCAGAAGTTCTGGGAAGTACTCCTTGGTGTGAGCCCTCTTGGAGTCTGTGATTAGCCCCACCAAAGAGCCAGGTAGGCTCCAGTGCTGGGTCACCTCAGGCCAAACAACCAACAGGGAGGGAACCCAACCCCACACATCAGCAGACAAGCAGATTAAAGTTTTACTGAGCTCTGCCCACCAGAGCGACACCCAGCTCTACTCACCACCAGTCCCTCCCATCAGGAAGCTTGCACAAACCTCTTAGATAGCCTCATCCACCAGAGGACAGACAGCAGAAGCAAGAAGAATTACAATTTTGCAGCCTGTGGAAGGGAAACCACATTCACAGAAAGACAGACAAAATGAAAAGGCAGAGGACTTTGTACCAGATGAAGGAACAACATAAAACCCCCAAAAACTAAATGAAGTGGAGATAGGTAACCTTCCAGAAAAAGAATTCAGAATAATGATAGTGAAGATGATGCAGGACCTTGGAGAAGAATGGAGGCAAACGTCAAGAAGATGTAAGAAATGTTTAAGAAAGACCTAGAAGAATTCAAGAACAAGCAAACAGAGATGAACAATACAATAACTGAAATGAAAAACACACTAGAAGGAATCAATAGCAGAATAACTAAGGCAGAAAATGCATAAATGACCTGGAAGATGGAATTCACTGCAGTGGAACAGAATAAAGAAAAAAGAATGAAAAAAAATGGTAATAGGAACATACATATTAATACTTACCTTAAATGTGAATGGATTAAATGCACCAACCAAAAGACACAGGCTTGCTGAATGCATACAAAAACAAGACCCATATATATGCTGTCTGCAAGAGACCCCTTCAGACCTAAGGACATGTACAGACTGAAAGTGAGGGGATGGAAAATATATTCCATGCAAATGGAAATCAAAAGAAAGCTGGAGTAGCAATACCCATATCAGATAAAATAGACTTTAAAATAAAGAAGTTTACAAAAGACAAGGAAGGACACTACATAATGATCAAGGGACCAATCCAAGAAGAAGATATAACAATTATAAATATGTATGCACCCAACTTAGGAGGACCTTAATACATACAGCAAATGCTAAGAGCTATAAGAGGGGAAATTGACAGTAACACAATAATAGTGGGGGACTTTAACACCTCACTTACACCAATGGACAGATCATCCAGACAGAAAATTAATAAGGAAAAACAAGCTTTAAATGACACAATAGACCAGATAGATTTAGTTGATATTTATAGGCCATTCCATCTGAAAACAGTAGATTACACTTTCTTCTCAAGTGCACAAGGAATATTCTCCAGGATAGACCACATCTTGGGTCACAGATCAAGCCTTGGTAAATTTAAGAAAATTGAAATCATATCAAGCATCTTTTCCAGCCACAACGCTATGAGACTAGATATCAATTACAGGAAAAACATCTGTAAAAATTACAAACACATGGAGGCTAAACAATACACTACTAAATAACCAAGAGATCACTGAAGAAATCAAAGAGGAAATCAAAAAATACCTAGAGACAAATGACAATGAATACAAAACAATCCAAAACATACGGAATGCAGCAAAAGTAGTTCTAAGAGGGAAGTTTATAGCTATAAAAGCCTACCTCAAGGAACAAGAAAAATCTCAAATAAACAATCTAAACTTACACCTAAAGGAACTAGAGAAAGAAGCAAAAACAAAACCCAAAGTTAGTAGAAGGAAAGAAATCATAAAGATCAGAGCAGAAATAAATGAAATAGAAACAAAGAATAAAATAGCAAAGATCAATGAAACTAAAAAGCTGGTTCTTTGAGAAGATAAACAAAATTGATAAACCTTTAGCCAGGCTCATCAAGAAAAAGAGGGAGAGGACTCAAATCAATAAAATTAGAAATGAAAAAGGAGAAGTTACAACAGACACCGCAACAATGGAAAGCATCATAAGAGACTATTACAAGCAACTCTATGCCAATAAAATGGAAAACCTGGAAGAAATGGACAAATTCTTAGAAAGGTATAACTTTCCCAGAGTGAACCAGGAAGAAATAGAAATTATGAACAGACAAATCACAAGTAATGAAATTGAAACTGTGATTAAAGATCTTCCAAGAAACAAAAGTCCAGGATCAGATGGCTTCACAGATGAATTCTATCAAACATTTAAAGAAGAGCTAAAACCTATCCTTCTCAAACATCACCCTGATGCCAAACCAGACAGAGATACTACAAAAAAAGAAAATTACAGACCAATATCACTGATGAATATGGATGCAAAAATCCTCAACAAAATACTAGCAAACAGAATCCCACAACACATTAAAAGGCTCATACACCACGATCAAGTGGGATTTATCCCAGGGATGCAAGGACTCTTCAAAATACGCAAATCAATCAATGTGATACACCATATTAACAAACTGAAGAATAAAAACCATATGATCATCTCAATAGATGCAGAAAGAGCTTTTGACAATTTTCAACACCAATTTATAATAAAAACTCTCCAGAAAGTGGACATAGAAAGAACCTACCTCAACATAATAAAGGCCATATATGACAAACCCACAACAAACATCATTCTCAATGGTGAAAAACTGAAACCATTTCCCCTAAGATCAGGAACAAGAAAAGGATGTCCACTCTCGCCACTATTATTCAACATAGTTTTGGAAGTCCTAGCCACAGCAATCAGAGAAGAAAAAGAAATAAAAGGAATACAAATTGGAAACAAAGAAGTAAAACTGTCACTGTTTGTAGATGACATGGTACTATACATAGATAATCTTAAAGATGCCACCAGAAAACTACTAGAGCTAATCAATGAATTCGGTAAATTTGCAGGATACAAAATTAATGCACAGAAATCTCTTGCATTCCTATACACTAACAATGAAAGATCCCATTCACTACTGCAACAAAAAGAATAAATTACCTAGGAATAAACCTACCTAAGGAGGTGAAAGATCTGTACTCAGAAAACTATAAGACACTGATGAAAGAAATCAAAGATGACACAAGCAGATGGAGAGATATACCATGCTCTTGGATTGGAAGAATTAATATTTTGAAAATGACCATACTACCCAAAACATTCTACAGATTCAGTTCAATCCCTATCGAATTACCAACGGCATTTTTAACAGAACTAGAACAAAAAAATCTTAAAATTTGTATGGAGACATAAAAGACCCTGAATAGCCAAAGCAATCTTGAGGGAAAAAAACAGAGCTGGAGGAATCAGACTCCCTGACTTCAGGCTATACTAAAAATCTACAGTAATCAAGACAATATGGTGCTGGCACAAAAACAGAAATATAGATCAATGGAACAGGATAGAAAGCCCAGAGATAAACCCACACACCTATGGTCCACTAAACAAAGGAGGCAAGGATATACAATGCAGAAAAGACAGTCTCTTCAATAAGTGGTGCTGGGAAAACTGGACAGCTACATGTAAAAGAATGAAATTAGAACACTCCCTAACACCATACACAAAAATAAACTCAAAATGGATTAAAGATCTAAATGTAAGACCAGACATTATAAAACTCTTAGAGGAAAACATAGGCAGAACACTCTATGACATAAATCACATCATGATCTTTTTTGACCCACCTCTTAGAGTAATGGAAATAAAAACAAAAATAAAGAAATGGGACCTAATGAAACTTAAAAGCTTTGGCACAGCAAAGGAAACTATAAACAAGATGAAAAGACAACCCTCAGAATGGGAGAAAATATTTGCAAGCGAATCAACAGACAAAAGATTCATCTCCAAAATATATAAACAGCTCATGCAACTTAATATTAAAAAAACAAACAACCCAATCAAAAGATGGGCAGAAGACCTAAATAGACATTTCTCCAAAGAAGACATACAGATAGCCAAGAGGCACATGAAAAGCTGCTCGACATCACCAATTATTAGAGAAATGCAAATCAAAACTACAATGAGGTATCACCTCACACTGGTTAGAATGGGCATCATCAGAAAATCTACAAACAAATGCTGGAGAGGGTGTGGAGAAAAGGGAACCCTCTTGCACTGTTGGTGGGAATGTAAATTGATACAGCCACTATGAAGAATAGTATGGAAGTTCCTTAAAAAGCTAAAAATAGGGCTTCCCTGGTGGCACAGTGGTTGATGCAGGGGACACGGGTTCGTGCCCCGGTCAGGGAAGATCCCACATGCCGCAGAGCGGCTGGGCCCGTGAGCCATGGCTGCTGAGTCTGTGCGTCCGGAGCCTGTGCTCCGCAATGGGAGAGGCCACAAGAGTGAGAGGCCTGCATACTGCCAAAAAAAAAAAAAAAAAACTGAAAATAGAACTACCATATGACCCAGCAATCCCACTACTGGGCATATACCCTGAGAAAACCATAACTGAAAAAGAGTCATGTACCACAATGTTCATTGCGGCTCTGTTTACAATAGCCAGGACATGGAAGCAACCTAAGTGTCCATTGACGGATGAATGGATACAGAAGATGTGGCACTTATATACAATGGAATATTACTCAACCATTAAAACAAAAGAAATTGGGTCATTTGTAGAGACGTGGATGGACCTAGAGACTGTCATACTGATTGAAGTAAGTCAGAAAGAGAAAAACAAATATCGTATATTAATGAATATATGTGGAATCTAGAAAAATGGTGCAGGTGAACTGATTTGCAAGGCAGAAATACACACACAAATGTAGAAAAAACGTATGGACACCAAGGGGGGAAACGGGGGTGGGTGGTGGTGGTGGTGGTATGAATTGGGAGATTGGGATTGATATATATACACAATATGTATAAAATAGATAACTGATAAGAACCTGCTGTATAAAAAATAAAATAAAATAAAGTTCCAAAAAAATTTTTTAATTAAACAAACAAACAAAAAAAGATGGTATTCTATAACTTAGTCAAAACCCTTTGCTTTCACTATACTAGTACAATACCGGTACTAGTTGAGTAGATGGTTTGGGAATATAAGATTGTTGGATAAGAATAAATATTTCTGGACATCTCTTCCAGATCATGCTCTATATTATGTGATACACATGTTAGATTAAAAGGCTGCAAGCATTGAGAGAAACACAGATCAAAGGGACTGGGGGAATTATCATTTTATGGAGTTGCTGAGCCTCTTTTGGAAAAATCAGAAGGAAGAGGGAAAGACATTCCATTTATTCCCAGGATTATAAAAAATAACTATTCTTGGTCATACTGTGAAATAGTGTGTGCTGACAAAATGTGGTTCTGATGAGGAAAGATTTTCAAAGCTAGATGTAAATATCTTGGCCCAAATATTTCAAACCCCTAGAAACCATTTTGGTGATGGTGAGACTGGTGGTGATTTCACATAGAATGATCAAATCATGAGTGTTCTAACTTGGAAATGGTTCAGTAGAAACTGGATAGCTGTCTGTGAGGAAGCCCAGGGAAGTTGACCGTAGCATCAGTCATTTTCACTCATGGTTAATAAAATCATTTTTCAAATCAAATTTCATGTGAAACTCAATATATAGAACTGATCAAACGGGAACTACCCTGGTTGACTGAATCCAATGTAGGGTACAAGGGTCCGACCCACACTGTGTCCCCATCACCTCACTGACCAAGGCTCCAGGTGACCACTGAAGCACTATTTGAAAACTCGTTCTGCAAACTCAAAGGGTCACTGTTCCTAGGAATCTACAAAATAAGAGATAATGGTTGCTTTCTCTCCAATGGCTACTAAAAAGCATGCTGTTAGCAGTCTTTAGGGAAGTACTAATCATTTACATTTTTTGTTCTTTTCTAGTTGGTCACTTCAATGGTTCAAATGCAGATGAAGCAGACAGATTCTGGGAGCTCTGATTAAAAAGAAAATAAAAAACAGCTCACAGTAATGACCCCTCCCAAGAACACACCCAGCAATCTTCCAGCTACAGTAACAGTAATCCCCAACCCACTACAGCATCTACTTGAAATATTGATTCTTCAGTTAGTTCTCCAACTTAAAATTCCAGAGCTGAGAGCTCCCCACCACACAGACACCCCTTTCACAGAATCACATCACAGAGCACAGAGTGTTTCCTTAACATTAAGCTTCCCCAGGCTTTCATTTCAATTAGTCATAAAAAAAGATCAAGAAGGAAAGTATTGTCGGAAAGATTCCAGTCAGTGTTTTATTGCCTGAAACAGTTCTCAGGATTAACCATTGCACAGCAGACAGGAAATTCTGCAGAAAGAGCAATGCTTTTTCCTTACAGATAGGAAGTAAAGAAATCAAAACGTTTTTGCATTAAAAAATCTCATTTGTGGCATTAAAATTTTTTTTAAAGGCACCCAGTTGATGCCAAGAAGTTATCACAAATCCAACTTTTGCTATCCTTATATTTTCATTTAGGTTCTAAGGGCAACAAAATCCCTTGACATTATTATCTCCTCTGAATACTAATTATGTCACCACAACTGTGTGTCTGTTAATCTTCCAGAAATAATGTGAGAGTTACTGGGATGCGATAGGAGCAGAATGAAATTAGAAACATATTTTGTGAATTTGTCAAAACTACCAGCTTTCTAAGAGTGGTAAAAGCACACTTTCCAGAATTTTTTCATAAAAGAACAAATTACCACAATGAAGATAAACAATGATTCTTAATACCACACTTCGAGCACAGACAAAGTAGCTAGAGCAAGGCCAGCATCCTGTGGCTTCTTTTATCCTTACCGAAAATTTAGTTCACAGTACCCAGGATTTTCGTCTCAGAGCACCAGGTTCAACTCCAGATAAGACCTGTTTTTAATCATGCTTAATGGACTTGGTTCCTAGGAGAATAAGAATGAAGGTGAAAATCTCCTCTCCAGCAGGGAGGAGAATAAGCTTGTTCTGGGGACCAGGACCTAATCCTCCCCTCTGAGGGAAGGAAAATGTTACTGCACACTGTCTGCCACCTCGTCAGTCCCAAATATGTCTTGAATGTATGAATGACAATATTGTTACTCTCTGCTCATCCTGGGCTGAAAACAAGAGAATCATGAGCTGTCGTGCTTGGAGGAAACTTTGCCATCATCTCCTTCTGCTGCCCATTTTGCAGACATGGAAACTAAGGCCTGCCAAGTTGCCAAAGGTATACACATGGCCAATAGGGCAGAGGAAGAATGATATTCATATTTATTTCCCAAATTTCTGATCAAGGCTCTTTCCTCTACTGCAGTGGACAAAATCTCACATCATCTTTAAAACAAAGTTTAGGGATGCTTCAAAGATATCTCCTCCCCCACCTTGGGCCCATTGCAACGGTGCAGAGTCATGTTACTTCTTTCTGGATGCCAGCTGCATGCTCTGGGGGTGTCCCTGTGTTCCAGTCTGGCCCACTCTGACATCTCCACACTGCTCTCAACTTTTTCAGCCATGCCCTAGAGGTCTTTTTCTCTATCCCACCCCTGGCACCCCATTTCATTTCTTTCCTCTATAGTACTGAACTGCTCACACTGTGAGAATATGCATGCACACACACACACACGCACACACTCCATGGCAGTTCACCCATGTGCGACTTTATTTTGGAGTCTGCCTTGGCTGACTCTCCTTCCCACCTCTCTGGCTGGTTCCATTCCATGCCACTGTTACCTCCTGTGACTTCTACCCTTCCCTTCACATTCCACACCCTACACCCTGGATTAGGAATCTCTACTCTGTTTTCTTGTTCCCAGGATTCCATCATTATCCCTGCACTAAACTCTGATACATTATATAAAACATTTATATGGGTTTCCCAGAGTCAGTTGGGCTCAGTTTCTCCCAATCATTTAACTGATGAATATGCAGGCATCATGTGAAAATCGTGTCTGCTAACTTACAAATATTGACACAAATAGATGACAGGTAGTTAGGGAATGTTTAGACAACCTTTGTGCATCAATTACTCTTCTTTTTTAACTTCATGGATTATTTTGAATACACTGCACCTGTGCTCTTTCTGGTCCTCTCAGAGGAGATGGAACTCAAGAATCCAATACTGAGATAAAGGTGTTGGGTAAAAGGAAAAATAGCTTTATTGAGGAAGCTGGCAATCATTGGGAGGAGGTAGACTCAAGTCCCAAAGAACCAACTTCCCATTGCCAGTCAGGGGACAAGAGCTTTTAAAGGGGAATTTCAGGGGTGCAACGGTGGATGGAGGGGGCTACGTGCAGAATAGCACGGTTAGATCTGTCAGTCATCTTGAAATTAATTGGTCATGTCGTGGTCTGATCAGTGTCATCTTGATCATTTTAAGTACAGTTAGTCTTCAATGCCAGGGTCGGTTTGCTCCCATTTCCTTGAAGACAGTCCTCAGAATTGTGGCATTTAATGTCATGGCTACAGTCTGGTCATCATGTAGTTAACTTCTTCCACCTGGTGAGGGTTTCAGTATCTACAAAACACCTCCAAGGATATGCCTGAAAATATTACCTACAGCCCATGAGGAGGAACTGAAGGTCCTTGATTTTGCTTAATGGCCAAACTATTATTGTCTTGCTTGACTACTTTCCTTTGTTTCTGTATTTTTTTCATTTCTCTGATTAAATTTACAGTAAGTTCCCTGCATACAAACGAGTTCTGTTCTGAGAGCACGTTCATAAGTCTAATTTGTTCTTAAGTCCAACAAAGTTAGCCTAGGCACCCAACCAACACAATCAGCTATATAGTACTGTACTGTAATAGGTTTATAATACTTTTCACACAAATAATACATAAAAAACAAACAAGCACAAAAAGTAAAGAAAACATTTTTAATCTCACAGTACAGTACCTTGAAAAGTACAGTAGTACAGTACAACAGCTGGCATACAGGGACTGGCATCGAGTGAACAGGCAAGAAGAGTTACTGACTGGAGGAGGGAGAGGACGTGGGAGATGGTAGAGCTGAAGGATCTTCAGCAATAGGAGATGGAGGGCAAGCTGCTGTTTCACTCATGTCTGATGTTCACGGCACAGGTTCTGGTTCCTTGCTGGTTTCAAGTCTATCTACCCACTTGGAAAAATGATTCAGAGATGTCTATGTAGTAGCTCTTTTTTTCTCATCATAGATGACACGGTAGCACTAGATTGTATTCTGAACGGCTGCTGCAACCTTCGTGTACCGTTCTACGTTCAGGTCCTGTGCCTAAAAAACGAACAATGCCTCCTCAAATAAAGAAAATCTCCTTGCCATTTCCTGCATTGTGAATCTCTTTGGTTCTTCAGTTACTTCTTCCTCTTGTCTCTCTTCGTCCTTTCTCTGGGTCTCCAATTCCATCACGTCTTCATTAGTCAGCTCCTCGGGTTGCACAGCAAGGAGTTCAATGAAGACGTCTTCTTGCAGATGTAGCTTGAAATAAAGATACTGTATTACTGTACTCTATACAGTACTGTACAGTAAAGTACACAAAATCACAAACACTTGTAGAGGATGCACGCATGTGACAATGTACACCAGTCATGTGAACTAACTTATGTGACTGGACATGTGAAAGCACGTTCACATCTTTGAAAGTTCGCAACTTGAGAGTTTGTATATAGGGGACTTATTGTATTCTTTGACTGGTTTTTCTACAGATGAGAGGCAGGTAGAGGATATGGTGGGGGCAGCTCTGTCCTAGGAAGGCCCCATAGGGTCCTGCTCTGTTACAGCAAAACAGAAACTTTTGACGTAATTCTGCTTCTACCTTTTAAAACCTGGCATTAGGTATGGACAGCCATGTTTTTCTTTAAAGAGTTCTATCACTGGTGTCATAAAACGTTCTATCTGAGAATAATGAGATTCTTAATTTTGCTTGCAATGAAATATATGAATAAATAAATAGAACACATTAATATTGTATTAATAGCTATGACTATCTTCTAGAATGGTGAGTTCTATGCCAAGTGCAGCTGGTTGTATTGTAAGTATCTTTTTATATGTCTGTTTCCCACTCTTGATTCCAGGCTAATTGCCTGATTCAGATTGTGTGGCCAGAGCCCAACATAGTATCTGGCACATGATAAAAATTCAATACTTTTTGAATGAAACATTTATGTAGTCCTAAACTCTCTGGAAAACCTTGGCTAGGCAGATCTTTCCCCATGAACCACTTTTCCTAATTTTTCTTAACAAAAGTCAGTACACATTCAAATTCAAGTCATATTATATTACCAAAACATATTTGTTTCTCATAACTTCCTCTAGTTGCCTGTGTCTGCCCTCTAATACCAAAACAGAATAACCCTATTCTGCTTTGCTCTTCCAGATATTTAGAAACTGTGGTAACTTCTCTGTCAAATCTGTATTTCTCCAGCCTAAGATTTCCCTATTCTTCAGTCATCTTCGGACACCATCATCAGGCTTTAACTCTTCTAAGCATGCTCTCCAGGTAGTCAATCTCTCACTTAAGATGTGCCACCCAGGACTGCCCATGGCATTGACCTCGAACATCTGACCAGATCACAATTCAGAAGGGCTGTCACTACCTTTGATATTAATGCTATACCTCTGTTAATAAAGCCCAAGTGCATCAACTTTTCTAGTAGTCCCTAAATTATTATTATGTATCATGATCACACCCACTCTTTCCCCATTTCCTGTTTTAAAAAGAGATATTCTCCCCACTGTTTAATATCAATCCCTCCCTTCAACTCCTAATTCCATCTCATTCTACCTTTCCAAGGATTTCACACCATCAGCTACCACCCCCCCTTACTTTCTATATAATCTCTTCCTGTCTATAGTCCCTTCCCAGTAGCTTTAACCATGCTCAAGTCTCTCATCTTAAAAAAGAAGATGTATCTTCAATATTATGTTTCCACCCTCACTACTTATCTAAAATTCTCTTACGAAGGTCACAAATGACATTCATTTTACTAAATCCAGTAGACAATTCTAGCCAAAGAAATCTAGTTTTGATTTCTTTGCTCCTTTTGACACTATTGACAATCTCTCCTTCTGAAAATACTCTCCTCAGCTTCCATGACATTTGTCTTTCCAGTTTTCCTTCTATCTCTGGCCATGCCTTCCCATTTTCATTTGTGGACTCCTCTTTCTCAACTCATCCTCCAAATGTTTGTGTCCCTGAGGGCTGTACCTTTGGTCTCTTCTCTTCTCTTCTTGCTTCTCCTTGGAAAACGTTATCACCTTCTTATTTCAATTACCATCTGAAATCTAATATCTCAAATTCTGTCTCTATTCCAGATCTTTCTCCTAAGCTTCAGACTTAAAAAAAATCAGAATGTACTTCCTACTCATCAGCTATGTGTGAATATTCCATGAGTCCCTCCAACTCAACATCAGCAAACTGAACTCAGCTCTCTCTACTACTCTCCCCTCCTCTCGTCCTTCTCACCTCCCTGAAAGCCAGGATCAACCACCCAGTCTCCAAGAGGCGGGGGTGAGATGGGGTGTAGACAGATATAACTTGTTGAACTGGCTTCACTCATTGAGGGTAGAATTAGATGATGGTTTTATTTCTGCATCATCACTGAAATCAACCATTCCTGGTCAAACGTCCCACCTTTGCTCTTTCTCAGACGGCACTTCAAGCATATTACGTGTCTATGGACCACTTTCAGTTACAAGAATGACCACCTTGAGTTCTCTGGGCCTCACTTTAAAGTCCAGTCTTTTTAAAATCGCAGCTTCAATCTCTCACCCAGTTTCAGTCTTATTCCCCTCCCCTCACCCCATCCCCTCTCACCAACCCTTCCTAAGATGGGTCCTGACCCATGGACCAAGGATCTACAGCAAAGGAGGGAGACAAGCGTGGTCTTCTCCTCTTTCTTTACTTTGTTCTCCTCTTTCTGTGGCTTCTCCCTTCATGTGTTTCACTCCCTTCATCTGAGATATCTTTAAGTCACATGGTGACTCTGGGCCATTAGCAACCTTCACAGGGTCTCACTTTTCTCCCCAAAGTGATATAGGTGCAGGAAAATGACCCATAGGGGCCCTTCCAAATCTAATATAGCGAGATTCCCAGCTTCTCTGACACAAAACCAACTCATTTGTCCACAATTGCCTTGATAATTTTTGAACTCTTAAATGTCCTGTTCATCTATAAGCTCATAAAAAACTGTGGACCCATATTGTTCAATAAAAACAAGACACAAGGAGACTCTGTCACTAGCCCTGGGAATTCCAAACAGTAACATTAGTGAACTGTTTTGTTAGCATTCTCATCTCTTACACCATCGCTGAGGTTAGTGCAGCATTTTTCATTCCACATCACAAGTGGATCACATATATTTTTCTTAAATCACAATCATGATTCAGGAAGGTAGGTTTATAGCTTTACAATGTCCTTGGCAGTAATTGCTTCATTTACCCCTGAAATGGTGGTCCATGGTCTCATCGAAACCCTTTTTTTTTTCCTTTTAAATTCCTTGACTGTCATGTAATAGTTTGGCTGTTTTGAAACCATCCTCCAGTCTTATAACATATTTATGCTATGGGGTTACAAACATGAGAGTGATGTCATTGCTCAAACTTTTGTCAGCGGTTGTGTGGTTTCAAATAAGACTCAGTATCTAAGAGTTTTCTCTAATACCTTAAATCACAACCTCCTGCATGAAAATATATTTTACTCAAGGTGACAGCAATCACAAATTATAAACTTGTGTGTGCGTGTGCATGAGACTTACTTTAGTGTAATTTTAACAGGATTAACGATGTACACAATTTAAAAGGCCAAACAGTGGTCTCTTACTCCACCATCCTCTATAAATTCAAGATTCCCAGTGACAACATCTTTTAAGTCTCTTAGCAGTTTCTTCTGGTATTTGATTTAATATTTCTAAATAACATCTTTATAGCACTCATTCTTGATTGTTCAACTTCAGACATTATCTTTTGGTTTCTGAGTTAAGATATAGGTTTGAATGCTGTGACAGAGACTAAAATGGCAGTGCATTAAAATAGAAGCTTATTTTTTTCTTATAAATGCAGAGCATCAAGTTAGAAAGACTTTTATTCACCTGATCCAAGATAGCTTGTCACCATGACCGTATTTCATCCAGTGGGACAGGGTAGAAGGGAATGGGAAGCATATGTTTCTACCCCTTAAAGGAACAACCCAGAAAATGTACATATCAATTTCATTTATATCCATTGTCCAGAACTTGGTGTCATGGCCTCCACAAGGAAGGCTGGAAACCCGGGTCTTTATTCTAGGTAACCACACTGTTTGCTAAAATCCTCTTACTATGTAAGAAAAGAACATATGTTGATGGGCAACAATCAGTTTCTTCCACATTTTCCTATTTTGGAAGAAGGGTATTTTACCCTTGTAAACAACAACAACAACACACATACCAACATGCATGTTTCATCCCCATCCTATCACAATTTTGTGTGTTATATCACAATTTGGGTTAAATCAATATTTGATGTTTACATTATAAAATATTATTTACAACTTAATCATTTAATGTACTTCCTTTCTTGCACATCAGAAAACATATAGTATCTTATCAATACCTTTACTTATATTGGTTTGCTATTCCCTCAATAAAGCTTAATTTCTTTAAAAGATAATCATGAATTCCATGGATCTACAGGCTCAACTCATGGCAGCACTGTTCAAAATGAAAAAGACTGGGATAATTTCATCAGCAAGGTAATGGATAAACGACTATGGTACTCAACTGAATATTGGATAGCATGGAACAGGGATGAAATGCAGCTGCATACAACAATGTGTTTTCCTGGAAATAGAAGACCAAGTTTAAAAAAAAGTAAGTCTCAGAAGACTATCCATGTGGTGTATGACACCTATTGATTTGCACGTGTGTAACCATATTTGCATAGGATGCAAAGGATAAATTGCACTGATCATGGTGTATTGGCCTTTTAATGTGTTGTTGAATTCAGTTTGCTAGTATTGTGTTGAAATTTTTGCAACTATATTTATCAGGAGTATTGGCCTGTAGCTTTCTCTTCTTGTAGTATCCTTATATGACTTTGGTATCAGGGTAGACTGGCCTTGTAAAAAGAGTTTGGAAATGTAACCTCCTCTTCAATTTTTTTGGAAAAGTTTGAGAAGGATTGGCATTAGTTCTTCTTTCAGTGCTTGGTGGAGTTCATCAGTGAAAACATCTGGACCTGGGCTTTTCTTTGTTGGGAGGGTTTTGATTACTGCTCTAATCTCCTTAGTCATTATTGGTCTGATCAGGTTTTCTATTTCTTCATGATTCAGTCTTTAAGTGGTATATTTCTAGGAATTTATCCATTTCTTATAGGTTGTCCAATTTATTGACATATAATTGTTCATAGTAACCTCTAATGATTATTTGTATTTCTGTGATATCAGTCGTAAAATTTCCTTTTTAATTTATAATTTTGAGTCCTCTATTTTTCTTGGTTAGTCTAGTTAAAAGTTCTGAATTTGACTATATATTTACCTTTGCCCAGTGAGTTTCATACTTTTATATGTTTTCATGTTGTTCTTTAGCTTCCATTCATTTCAACTTGAAGAACTCCCTATAGTATTTCTTGTAAGGTAGATCTAATAGTGATGAATATTCTTAACTTTTGTTTGTCTGGAAATATCTTTATTCTCCTTCATTTCTGAAGAACAGTTTTTCTGGGCATAGTATTCTTGGTTTGCAGGGTTCTTTCGCTCTTTTTTTTCCCCCCCAGAACTTTGAATATATCATCCCACTCCCTCCTGGTCTCTAAGATTTCTCCAGAGACATCTACTGATAACCCTAAGGGGGTTTTTCTTTAAGCATCTTTTTCTTGATGCTTTCTTTTAACATTTTGATTATAATGTGTCTTGGCATAATCTTCTTTGGGTTGATGTTGCTTGAATCCTTTGAATTTCCTGTACATGGATGTCTGTATGTCTCCCAAGATTTGGGATGTTGTCAGCTATTATTTCTTTAAATAAATTTTCTTCCCCCTTTCTTTTTCTTCTCCTTCTGGGTCTCCCATGATGCAAATGTTTGTTTACTTAGTGGTGTCCCATAATTCACACAGGTTTTTTCATCCTTTTTTCTTTTTGTTCCTCTAACTGCCTAATTTCAAATGATCTGTCCTTGAGTTGTCCAAGTTTGGTGACACTCAGGTTATTGGCAGAATTTAGTTCCATGCAGTAGTAGAACAAAGGTTCTCATTTCCTTGCTGGCTGTTATCTGGGGACCGCTCTCAACTTCTAGAGGCTGCCTACATTCCTTGACTCATGGCCACTTCTTTCATCTTTGAACCAGCAACAGTGGGACAAGTCCTTATGATGTTGCATCTTTTCTATCTCTTCTGCCTCCTCTTCTTTTGCCATATCTCTCTCACTGACTCTTTCGTCTTCCTCCTCTGATTGCAAAGGTCCATGGAATTATATTTGGCCCATCCAAATAATCCAGAACAATATCTCAATTTTAAGGTCAGGTGATTAGCAACTTTACTTCCAACTTCAAAGTCCCCTTTACTATGTGATTATAACATATTCACAGCTTTAATACCAGGGAGTAAAGATCATGGCTTCCATCTTGTTAAGACTAGCTTTCCTCCTAAGAGGTGATTCCCAACTGGACCTGGTGTGAAAGGGAAAATTATGCTGAAGTAGTTCAGGCCTTGCATTGTTCTTCCAGCCCTCTGGAAGCCCCAGGACAGTGGTTTAACCCCTGCCCTCCCCCCCAAATCAGTACAGAAGTTAATCTGAGTGTTTAAGACTTCATGTCACCTTCCTTTTTTCCTCTGTATTTTACAGGTGGAAAGTAAAGGCTCAGGGAGATCGAGTCATTTCTCAAGGTCACAAACACAATTAATGGCAGAGTAATGAAAATATACTTATTCATTCACTTATCCATTCAATAACACTTGCTAAGCCCTACCATACTAAGTGGTCTAGGGAGACAAACATGAAATAAACCTTGTTCATCCACCTCTCAGGGAGTCTTGTTTGTTTATCTGGGACACAAATGGAATAAACTTGTTTCCATGCTTGATACTGGTTCAGTAAAATTTCCACACATTTTTACATAGAAATTTGATTTTTCCTAAGAACATCTGCTTCAGCTCCAAGGCAGGGGTTGTAGGACCTGATTCAAACCACGCCTGTGTGCCCTTAGGGAATTAACTTAGTAATAGTATCTACCTGATAGAGTTAGTGGGAGAAGGATTGAGTTGAAACATGCAAATAACTAGGAACTGGGATGTAACAAGAGCTTAGTAAGTGATGACTGTCATCACTTTCATTATTATTTAATCCCCTTGAGCCTTAGTGTTACTGTTTATTAACTGGATACAATAATAAACATCTCATGGAATGATTAAATGATCACCCTATATAGTATAGCTATAAGACATGTGACCCACAATTTGTACAAACTCACAATTCATCCCCTCACTCCTTCCCTAGAGACCTCACTTACAGACCTACTAATTTCATAGCTTATACCTTCAATAAAACATTCATGGAGGGTCTTTGGTTGAGAAGAAATGTCACAGGGGTCAGGATTTCAGAGTTCTTTAGTGGATTTGAAACTACCCTCCTATGTGATGTTAGGCAAAGGGCTTGGCCTTTCTGATCCTCAGTTTCTTCATCCATGAAGAACAGATTGCTCTAGAAAATAGTCTTTATCCCCTGTTTTGTTTTTAAATTAACCAGAGAGTTAAACCATTCTCTGGGAATGTAGTCTTCTAAAATGCACTAGATTTGCAAACCTCCTTCAACATGCTGTTTTGGAAGTCAATCTCACTGCTCACTCCATTTTCCTTTTGCGTATGTGTCTGGTTCCCCCTGGGGAGATCTTGGAAAAACCAAAGGATGCCACAAAAAAACCTGAAGCCAGCTGAGACCCAGAGAAGCACTAAACAAACAAGAGGGAGCCAGACCCAAGAGACACAGGTCGCTTCTTGTCCAGAGCTGCCACCCCAGGAGGAAGCAGCAAGCTCAGGCTGTCAGAAGAAGCAGTGTGAAGACAAAACCGTAAGACAGATGGTGATGGGAGTAGGAGGTGCCTCTTACTATTCCCCACTATCCAATGATGCAGCACCCACCCTTGGAGCCTGGGGTCCCTATGTTAGGACCTGGCAGGCCCCAGTGTTGAGGAAGGCCACAGAGCTACCTATCACATAGAAAGAGGCCAAGAACAGCACTGGGGGATCCAGAAAGAAAAGATTCCAACTGGATCCAGAACCAAGCACAGAGCCAGGCCAGGCATGGGCAGGAGGGGTGGGTTGTCTATCAGTAAGAAGTCAGCACTCCCAAAGCAGGGCCAGGTCCTTACTTCTTTTCATTTTGCTAGAAACAGAGACTCTGTTAAGCTATCTCAGATACTAAGCATTTATTGTCAGGATGCACAGTCAGCACAAGAGACTGGGTCACAAAGGAAGCCAGTTTGTTGTCTAAAGTTCAAAGCCTCACCAATCCTGGGACTTTGCCATTGGTTCTCTCCTTCTATTTATGTCTTCTTGTTCCTCATATCTGACAAACTGGTTTATCTTCTGTGTATTCCGAGTGATGTTTCAAAGGGAGAAAGTCTAGCTGGTCTTGTTAATTACTATCACCCTTACTTTTCAGGCTCATCTTTATTGTGACCTAATGGCCAGCCTACGAATTGGCAGCCCTCAGATCAAATATTTACTACAAATCCCATAAGAAACAATTCCTTATTCAAGGAAATATTTAGGGGTCACTTGTGGGTGGGACTGACGCCTTTTGAAGGTGGTGGTGAATGGCAGGTGCTGCGATGAGCATGTGTAGTGAACATCCATACAATGAACATCAACTAAGAGACTATACTGGACCAGTGCCTACTAAGCCCTGGACTCTCAGGAAGTTCTCATTCTGACCCTCGTGGTCCAATCAATGGTGACACCTAGAAGAATGACGATACCACCTAGCATATCACCAGGACTTGAAATCTTGGTTGTATGAGTGACAGGAGGCGAAGGGAAAGAGGAAGTAAATGTCAGGCCCTAAAGAGACCTAAAGAGACATTCTGAGAGGATGCATCTCCATCAGCTGCTCTGGATGGATTTTTCCTGGGGCCTTCTGGGTTAGCCTTGATGTGGTCTCTGGTATCACAGTCTGTGCACTCAGATTCATTCCTTCCTGTCCTTGTTTCAGTGGATGATGATGCCCAAAATAATGCTCAAAACTACAGGGTCATTGTTTGGGAATCAGACAGACCCAGGGTCTATCTCTGGTTCAGCTGTGTGTCCTTGAGCAAGTCAACGTTTCTAGGTCTCCGTGTCCTCTACTATAAAATTACACTAAGAAAACCTACCTCATACCTTCCTTATGCATGGACCACTATGTTTGGGATCATTCTTTTCATTGCTATTGGTATGTGATTGAACAGTGTTTAACTCAAAAGCAGTATTATTCATTCTGTGGCAGGAAATGGATGGGGACTTGAAACAGAGAGGACAAAGGACTTCTAAGACATTGCTTCCAGGGCAGAAATGTGAAGGTAGAAAGGGAATAGTTTCAGGGTCCCTGAGGTCATGGGCTCTAGAACCTGATTATTACACAGCATCCTGGGGACAAGGTGGTGCTGTCATGTGAGAGGACCAAGGGTTATAATGTCAGAGTCTATGTCAGTGTTGACTCAGAGAGTCCTTGGCTGATGTAACTCTGAGGAGGCAGAAAGGTCCTTCCACAAACACTAGAAAGGGCTTTGTCCAGTATCCTGTTAAATTACTTGGAACGCAGGAACCCAGAGGTGACACTCAGGAAAGAGTTTCCCTTTCCCCTTCCATATGTTCTATCACCAGATGGAATGGCCTGTTGCCCAGAGCAGCACAGGGCATTCAGGAAGAAAGGTGTGATGCCTGGAGGACACACGATGATCTTCTGTTTTCAAACTGAAAGCCATGTGACAGCTACAAAAGTAATGATAGAAGAAAACAGGGGCTGAGAATGGGTTTATAGGTTGCCACATTTTCTCTCCAGAGTAAACCTCAAGGTTCTGGGGTAATTCAAGATAGGATAAGAAGGGATATTGGCTGTTCTACTAATTTGCACATTGTGAGTGCTGCAGACAGCTTTCATAAAATGATATGAACCTTATTCATGTCTCCCAGTAGGGGAAGAGGCTATTGCATTATTATTCTGGGGGGAGTACAAGATGTGGACCTGGGAGGGATGGTCCTATGGGCTTTGCACACAGCTCTCCAATGGTTGGAAGCCCATTCACGGATTTGTGGAAGTTTTGCTGTATCAAGTCCACTTAAGAGAGTGAATGATTATCTTGCTTCATTTGGGCTGGGCTGTGGTCATTCTAACATGGACTAACCCAGATGTCTTAGGACTATTAAGGAATCTAGAGTAGAGACTGCAGAGCCAGCTGCATGGCTGTATCTGGGAGTTTGAAGTTAACATGCAGCTTTACCAATAACAAGATGTGACAGAGCATGCTCAGAGCATTGGGGCTGAGTGAGCTGTGAAGGAAAGGTGGTTTCTATGCCATCAGGAAGCTGATAACTTGCCCCCATCCGTTCTAATCTTACCTTGGTACCTAATCCATGACTTGCTCTATGTCTGAAGGTTCATCCTTCTCAAATCCTTTGCCCAAACTTAAGATATGTGTGACAATATTCAGTCTGTAAAAAGGAAAATCATAATGGAGTTAAAGCTCAAATTTTGCTCTGTGCACAGCTGTGCTATTATTAATTTTGGCATTTTGGCTTTATTCATGGACCACTTAACACCCCATACAGCAGGATGTTTGGGGTGACTATAATAAAATTCATACAAAGAAAACAATTTAAATGTCAGTCTAATTCATACAGATTAATTTAGTTCAAGTGTAATTTAGTTTTCTTCAATTTGCATTGCTGAGAGCACTGTTATTTTCTTGGTAAAGTAAATTTCTTTCTCACCCTTTCTTAGCTTCACAAGGAAATGGAAAAGATATGATCACCTGGAGCTTCTATTGCCATCGATGGAAAATTCTAGAAGCTGTCAGTTAATGAAATAGTTTTTAGTGAATAGGTATTGAATAAAGGAGAAATCACCTTTTGACGATAATTTGGAATGTAGAGTTAACATCTGAATTGGGAACATAAGTGAGGAAAAACATGATCCTCATATGTTGACCATGCTGGTGTTAGGTTGAATTCAGCATGTTGTTTGTGACTCTACTGAACAAGGGATATAAGGGGAAATAAACCTAACATTCATTCTTATCTATTATGTTCCAGGCACTGTGCATGGTATTTTGAGTGTATTATTTTTCTGAGGTTATATTTAAAGTTAACCTCTATGTTTCCTTACTTAAACAATTTCAGCATAAATAGCATTTGCATCATAGAATGGTAAGATAATGTATGTAGTCAAGCCTTGGTCAGATGTTCATCCTTGATCTAATCAACCATAGATAGGAATGGTTATATAAGGCAGAAACCCACTGCTAGCGACCCCATCGTGGGGAAGGGAAGGGAAGGCGTTCATAAAAGAAAGAGAGTTGTCATGAGCTGTACAAAAACTTCACAAGGGACCTTCTAGAGTCAATCTGGACATGGCTCTCTAATCGTTAGTTTCCTCATCTATAAAATTGGGGTAATAATAAAACCATCTTCTTAGGATCATCATGAGGATTAAGCGAGAAATATAAAGCATTGTAGATAATGCTTTTGCATAACAAACTCTTTCCAGTCACACTTCAACCAGCCAACTCATGAATTTTTTTCAGGTTCCATCTGAGCAATCACTTCTTTTAAAAATCTCTCTGTAACTCCCCAATTCTGGATTGGGTTCCCTAATGGTTGTTCACACTTGAGCCTTGTCATGACCCATATGGTACTTATCACACTCTAATATAACTGTCTGTTCAATTATCCATCTCCAGAATTAGGATCTGAGCACATAAGGGCAAGAAATAAGTCTCATGTACTATTCTATCCCCAGTGCTCAGAACAGTGCTAGTTGACAATAGGAACTTAATAAATCTTGTTTAATAATAATGTTGAACCCTTAGCATCATTATCTCATCAATTTGTTATCATGATTTTGTAGATGAGGAAACTGAGTCTTGGAAAATTTAAGGAACTTAACTCTAATTTACCCCTTGGGTAAATGGGGGAGCAGGCTTTGCACCCAGGGCCCATGAGTCCAAAAACCATACTTTTCTCACTATGTCACGAGGCCTTATTAGACCAACATCTGTTGAGCATCTTCTCTGTGCTGAGTGCAACACTATATATTTCCATATTATCTTCTTGAGACTCTGCAACAGTCTTTTGAGGCAGGTGTATCAGTTTGCCATATGATGAAACTGTGGCTAGAAGAAAAAGTTACATGCCCAAGGTCACAAGGCTAGCAAGTGGCAGAACTAAGATCAAGCTCTTCTCTTGAGTTCTTGATAGAGGAACTATCTGCGGTCATCCGTCAGGCACCCAACAAGCTCCAACAACCAGACCAGAAAACCCCCAACAATCAGACCCAAAATGAGATTACCAGACCTAAACGTGTGAAACTTCTTCTCCTGAAATATTCTGACAGGCTTTGCTGATCTCAGGCTTTTGCCTTGCTTTTCTGACTCCCAAGAAGAGCACAGTGCTGTTCTGGTGAGCTATTTATAGATAACCTGAAATATGTTTAAGGATAGTTCATATGTGCCTATCGCAAAGTATTGTGGGAGTAATTCCTTTTCCAATGGCTAGGGAAAATTCAATAGGCAAAGGAAAATAAAATAGCTGAAAAAAATACATTGCTTAGGGCATTTGAAATCTGCTTATAGATTAACATTTTTCTCTTTCCTCTTCTCTTTTTAACATTTCTATCTAGTAACTGAATGTTCATTAAATTATGTGCCAAAAGGCAATATTTTATTTACATAATAGTCTTTAATTGATGTGTTATTTTAGAAGTATTCCACAAGCTTCCTTCCTACCCTCTCCTTTTCATCGTTAAAGGAAAGGAAGATTCAGCATCATAATGAAGATCTCTATAGCATTTCTTCTGTGGTCAGTTCTTATCATGCCAAACTGTCTTCTCTTTAGCTAGTAAAATGCAACTAAAAGTTGTAAAATAATCATTCAGAAACAATAACTATACTGTTGTATATCAAAACATCATTGGTTAAGAATGAAATAGTGACTCCAGCTCATAAATGCTAGAAAGATCAAGTATAAAAGGTTAACTTAGAATCTAAACCACAATTTCTTTGGTATCTTGTCAAGCATCATGAAGAATAAAATAAAAAAGAAACCACCAAACACTGCCTTCAAATTGTCCCTCAAAAATAACAGTCAGCTCAGGTACACACTAAAGTCTTAGAATGCTACAACTCACCAACAGCACAGTGAAGAGGAAAGGACTGTGGAATAGGGTCAAGGACAACTGGTGTGTTAGTGAGTTCAGGCTGCTATAACAAATACCATAGAATGGGTGGCTTAAACAGCAGACATTATTTCTCATGGTGGTGGAAGCTGGAAGTCTGAGATCAGGGTGCCAGCATGGTTGGTTCTCATGAGATCCCTCTTCCTGATTTGTAGATGGCTGTCTTCCTCACAAGGGAGAGAGAGTAATCATCTCTCTCACATCTCTTCTTATAAGGACACTAACCCCATTCATGAGAGTTCCACCCCCATGACCTAATTACTGTCCAAAGGCCCCACCTCCAAATCCCATCACATTGGAGACTAGGCTTCAACGTATGGATTTTGAAGGGACACAAACATTCAGTCCATAGCAGTTGGGCTCTAGAACCACCTTGAATGCCATTTTGCTCTGTTCCATCCCGCTCTGGGCCCCTATTTCCTTACCTACAAATGCCCTCTTAGATCCCTTAGGGAATGCCAGAGTTCTGAATGCTAAGGGAAGATGATTGGCAAATGAAAGACAAGTGGACTCTGAGGAAGAAAGGACAGGGGCTTCCAATACAAGCAGGGGAAGACCCTGGGGCAGATGGGGTTTAAGATGAATGGAAACTTACTCTCCCCAGGAAGGAGGACTAACATGTGAGGAGTCGACATACAGAGTGTGAGACACGGATCTGGAGGGAGAGCACCAGGAAGTGATCAAAGGAAGTGTCGAAACGAGGTTCGAAGAAAGAAACAGGGTCAGGAGAAGAAAGCAGGGGAAAATCACAGATTCTGTTGGGCTTCTCCTCCAATTCACCCTCTACAAAGGCTGCACATACATTTTTCTATCACTCAATTAATATTATAACACTTCCCTGTGCAGAGTCTTTTAATGACCACCTATTGCCCTCAGTTTTTTTAAAAAAGAAAAACCTACTAAGCTCCTTACCCTTGATTTCAAAATTCAATAATCTCTGAAATTCAAAGTTTATTCATACATATTTGGTAGCGAAACTTGATCTAAACTAAGGTAAGGCTCTTTATTTTCTTTCTTTCTTGGATGTGACTATTCAGTGTCAGAATAACTAATAGGATTATTACAGGGTGCTGCCCCAGGCCCCACTGGGGATATGTATGATATATACATATAATTACCATATTACATTCTAAATTCGGAAAAATTCTAACTCCAAAAGCACATCTGACCCCAAGGATTTTGGATAACAGATTGTGGATTTATAGTTTCTTTTCAAGATAAACATTGTCCCCAGTGGTGAGCCCTTGCCAACCTCACCCTCTGCCACCTTACACCCATCTGTCCCACCACGCTGTATTCCAGACACACTGAGTCCTCACCATCACCTTATGCTACAGTTTTGCACCCTACTATGGCTCTGCATGAACTTTCCCCACTGAATGGAATATCTGTCTAACTCACCTCTTTATCTAGAATAATACTCTGCACCTTTCAAAGCTCATTCTGAGGGCTTTTTCCTCTGTAAAGCCATCCCTAGCCTGTCCTTGTCTCTGCCTCTCCTGCACCCTGGTCAGACTTGGCAGCCAGCTCTTCTGTGCACTTGACCACACGTGCAGCAGGAGCCACATTGATGGTAACCATAGGTTAATACAGGTCAATGTTCCTCCCTTGGTCTATAGGTTCCTGAAGGGCAGTCCTGCCTTCCTGGTCTCTGACCTCTGACCTGGCACTAGGGGTGCCCAGTGAATCATGGCGGGCACTCAGTCAAGGGCAATCCACCAATCTATCACTCCATGAGAAGATGAACTGACCCTCTGCAGCAAGGTCATTCTGACCCAGGACAAATAAAGAGACGAAGAAGCAAAGGCAAAACTCTCCAACCTTCTGCCCTAAGGCCCAAGAATCATCACTCCCCGCTAACTGTGCTCCAGTCCTGCACCATCTTCTTCTATCTGCAACAACCCCTTCCATCTGCACCAACAGGAGCGACTCCAGGGCATGGAACATTCTACCACGCTCTCCCCAAAACTGCAGAGGTGAAACATCCTTCTCCTCTCCAGGCTTTCCCAAATGAAGACAAAAGCCAAGTTGTCCTTCTACCAGTGGTGCTGGGTGTGCAAATGAAACAGTTCATCAGGACCCCGTATAGAAAATACTCAGCTACATTTGGGGCCACTGAGATTCAAATACAGACGGGGTAAACGATAGTATTCAGAACAGCAGTGAAATTGGCGTACAGCACAAGGCTAGCAAAGGACGTTTACTTATGTTTTCTCATTTTTGTAAATTCTCATGATTACCCTGACCGGTAGATATGGTTATTGTGCACAGTGAGTAGATGAGGAAACTGAGGTTCAGAGAAAGTAAGCATTTGGCGTAAAGGTGCAAAAGTTAATAAAAAAGAAGCTGGGGTTAAAAGTAGATTTATGGGGAAAACATTCAAATTTGAAGGAGAAAGTAGAGCCATAGGCCAAAAAAAAGGACTTAAACTTGTCAGAAAAGACTCACATACTAATGGCAGGAAAGGGGGTTATAAGACTATGTGTAGAAGCTTCAGGGCTTGGATTCCAAGAAAGAGAAAACTGTATCTGCATGAGAACTGACATTAGCAAAAAAAAAAAAAGAGAAAAGAAATAAAGGTGACTGAGGACTCCGCGGCACCATACAGCTGAAGTTGCTGAGACTTGGATTTACCTCAGGTTAAAAGTAATACATGATTATTATAGAGAATTTAGAAAAACTAGAAAAAAATTAGAAGAAAAAAATTTTACTTAAGAACATTTTTTAAACCATTCTAAAGTTCCGTGATATAAAATTGTTTTCAATTCATTTTTATTTTAAAGGAAATTTTTTAAAGTGGATGTTATCTGTTAACTTTCTCCTAATCAATGAATGAGAGTGATCATTTCACTACACCCTCATCAACACCAGATATTATTATTTCATTTTAAATATCAGACAATTTGATAGGGAAAGTTTGGAAGGGGAAAATAACCCCTCACTCTTGTTTCATCTACATTTATTTGGTTACCTAGGAAATTTTTTTTTAAATTTCCACAGTTATTTATCAACATATTTCACATTTGTCTTTTACCTATTTATGTCCTTTTCCACGTATCTGCTGGGGTCCTGGTATTTGTATTCCCAAATTTATATTTATTAAAAAGTTACCCTTTGTTAAACTTCCTGCAACATTATCTCAGTTTTGTTGATTCCTTTTTAATCTTGGTGATTTTTTTTTGATGTATATAAGTTTTAAATTTTTATGAAGTCAGATCTATCAATCATATACTTAGTGATTTATTCCATCAATTCTAAGCTTAGAAAATTCTCCCCCTCAGGAGGTTTGATAAATATTCACATCTATTTTCTTCCAGATTTTCTAATAGTTAAGGTTTTTAAATGTTTAACTCTTTAATCCATCTGGAATTTATTTTGATGTTTCTAGTGAGGTAAGAAGTGTTCAAAATTCTTCTAAAATATAATAAAACACTTAACACCTCACATGTTTAGCTGATATTAGCATAAACCTTGAAGGCCAAGTGGTACCAGCTTCAAAGGCTGCAAATTTCTTAATAGAGTTTAGGATTTCCCCCGTAATAGCACAGCATACAAAATATACATACGTGCCAGTCATTACTGCAAGTGAGTTATCAGCAAGCAGCACACCCAACATATGGTCTCTTTTTCATTATTAAGAAAAGTAAGTAATAAATAAGAACAGGGGCTCCCACCAATCATTAGCAAATCCTCCAAAGAAAATTAAGCACATATTGGAATCTTTTCCCTAATGGACTTGGGCAATCTCTCCGACTAAATCATTTCACCAAAGAAAACTTCCCTTCCTTCCAATCACGGCCTCTCGTTAAAAGTGAGGCAATGACTCATTTCAAAGGGCACATGCGGAAGAAACCTGAGGATCCGCGTGTGATTTCTCTCCACACTGGGGAAACATTTCTGCCTCTCCCTGCCTTCCAGCACAAAGGCGGCCCCGTCTGGAGCTGCACTGAAAAAGATTCGTGGCTTATTGTCCTGATGGACGCCAGAGTAATGGAATAGCTCTGCACTTCGTCCTGCAAAGGCAGACCAACAAGACATTGTGCTCATGACGGCTCGCATTATAATGGAGAAATATTAGGGGGATATTTCAACAGGCACCCAGAGGAGAAACAGTAGTTATAAGAATGCCACAGGCTGCTTCCAAGGAGAGTAAAAGGGACATAAAAAAGGGGGTTGGGGGGGTGGAGGTGGGAAATGCCTCAGGGAGAAAAAAAAAGTCCACTCAGAGAATATATGTTAATGCAAAGCCTGTTTGCTAGCCTGGCTCTCTAGAGAAGGGCTGTAACGATCCCTGGTATGTGAACTCTGCAATTACAGCATTATTAATTCATGCAGCTCTGCAGACCACACATGGGACTCCATGGTAATTAAGTTACAGATAAAGTCAGGTTAGTTTCCCCCTGAATATAAACAGTTGTGTTCTGTTTAACACACGCTCAGGGAAAAACTGGTGTATTTTAACCAAAGAATACTCTCTGGTAAACATATATTTGATGCAGAACCTGTCAGCAATATAATGTTAAAAAAAAAAAAAAAAAGTACTGCCTAGCAGTAGATTTAGCAGAGAAGCAGAATGATGCAGACTTAGCCAGCCAACCACTCCATTAGAAAAGAGGGTAGAGAGGCTGGAGGCAAGAGGTTTGATGAAACCCTCCTATGAGGCCTGCGTTAGTGATTTGCAAAGGTTCAAGCCGACACTGGAGACAAGGATAAAATTCATTATCGTGGTCACCCGGAATGGTCAGAAATGGATTAAACCAAGACATAACCCTTGAAAAGTGGCATACACTGGACCCTGCAATTTTACTTCCAAGAATTCATTCTAAGTAAATAACCACCTGACGCCTTTTTTTGTGTTGACCTGACTGAACCCCAGGGTGCGCAGATATTTGGTTAAACATTATTTCTGGGTGTGTCTGTGAGTATGTTTCTGGATGAGATTAACATTTGAATTCGTAGACTAAGTAAAGCAGATTGCCCTCCCCAATGTGGGTAAACTTTATCTGATCCACTGAAAGCCTGAATAGAATAAAAGGCTGAGTAGGAAAGAATTCTTTCTCTGTACCTGACTGTCTTTGAGCTGGGACATCAGTCTTCTGCCTTCGCACTCAGAGTTGGACTGGGGCACTCTTGGCTCTCCTGGTTCTGAGACCTTTGGACTCATACTGGATGATGTCATTCACTCTCCTGGGTCTTCAGCTTGCCACCGGCAGACCATGGACTTCTCAGCCTCTGTAAATCATGTGAGCAAATTCCTTACAATAAGTATCTCTCATGTTGGTTCTGTTTCTCTGGAAAACCAAGACTAATAAAATCATGGATGTGTGCAAAAATTTTGCTACAAAGATGTTCATCACAGTAGTGTTTATGATAGCAAAACTTTGCAATCAACCTGCCTTTTTCACCTAGCACTTTACTGTGAACAAATCTCTGCGTCTGTAGATATATTTGTGGACCTCACCTTTCTATTTATTTATTTATTTATTTATTTAAATTGAAGCATAGTTGATTTACAATGTTGTGTTAATTTCTGCTGTATAGCCAAGTGATTCAGTTATACATATATACATTACTTTTTTATATTCTTTTCCATTATTGTTTATCATAGGATATTGAATATAGTTCCCTGTGCTATACAGTAGGACCTTGTTGTTTATCCATTCTATATACAATAGCTCACATCTGCTAACCCCAACTTCCCACTCCCTCCTTCCCCCAACCTTCTCCCCCTTGGCAACCACAAGCCTGTTCTCTATGTGTGGACCTCATCTTGAATGACTGTGGAGTCTTTGATTGATTACTACATCATAATTAGTGTAATCAATATATACAAGGATTTAAAAATTATGTTACATTGTTCTTTATTATGTTCACTAAGTTGAAAAAAGCACATTTTAAACACCATAAATATTGTATGATTCATTTTTATTTTCTGCTGCTGAATCTCTCAGAAGTAAGTTCTCCAGCAGTTCCAAGAAAATTCTTATAAATGTATTTGTTTTATTACCAATAAAATGCCTAATCACAAGGCATTCTTTATTGCATCTATACTGTCATTTAAATAACCTAATTTTATGCCAGATTCTCTAATTCATGTCCCTAAGTAACCCACATATCAAATATATGCTCAAGGGACATTTCTCACGATTGTGAAAAATATGTACAGAAGTAAAAGCCATGTAAAGTGTACTAGTACACACAAAGAAAATGTTAAGACACAGTGTCAGTTAGTTACCTATTGACTCATAACAAATTACCCCAAAATTTAGTGGCTTAAAGCAACAAACATGTATTATCTCAGTTTCTGTGAGTCAGGAATCCAACCATGGCTCAGCAGCATCCTTTGGCTCTGATCTCTCATAGAACTTCAACCAAGATGTGGACCAGGCCTGCATTCATCTTAAAACTCAACCAGAAGTTGATCCACTTTAAAGTTCCTTCAGGCAGTTTTTCACAAGAGTCAGTTCCTCATTAAGTGTTGGGCTAAGACCTCTGTTTTTTTGACCTTTAGAGAGCAACTCACAGCATGGCAGCTGGTTTCACCAGAGTAAGAAAGTGAGAAGGCACAAGAGAAGATATAAGTCAAAAGTCACAAACGTTTATAGGTAGGGTTGCCACATTTAGCAAATAAAAATTCATGTCACCCAAAGCAGTGCTAAGAGCAAAAATTTATAGCTGTAAATATGTACGTTAAAATAAAGATCTCAGAACTAGAAAAGAAAGAAATAACTAAATCCAAAGCTAGCAGAAGGAAAGAAATAATAAAGATTAGAGCAGAAATCAATGGAATAGAAAATAGAAAAACAATAAAGAAAATCAACAAAAAACAGTGGTTGATTCTTTCAGAAGATTAACAAAAGTGACAAAGCTTTAGCTAGATTAACTAATACAAAAAGAGAAAAGCCTCAAATCAGAAATGAAAGAGGGGACATCTCAACCAATTTTACTAAAATAAAAAGGATTATAAGAGAATGCCATGAACAATTATACACCAATAATTCCGATAACTAAATGAAACAAAGTCCTAAAAACACACAACCTACTAGACTGAATCATGAAGAAATACAAAATATGAACAGATGTATAACTAGTAAGGAGATTAAACTAGTAATCAGATACTCCAAAGAAAGCCTGGGACCATATGGTTTCACCGGTGAATTCTACCAAAAATTTAAAGAAGATTTAACATCCTCCTCAAACTCTTCCAAAAAATTGAAGGGGAGCAAATGCTTCCAAACTCACCCTTTGAGGCCAGCATTACCCTGATACTAAAGTCAAAAATACTACAAGAGAAAAAAAACAAACAAACTATAGACCAATATCCCCGATGAATGTTAATGCCAAATTACTCAACAAAATACTGGTAAATCATATTCAATAGCACATTACAAGGATTTTACACCATGATTAAATGGGATTTATTATTGGAATGCAAAGATGGTTCAATGTATAAAAATTAATCAGTGTGTGGGCTTCCCTGGTGGCACAGTGGTTGAGAGTCCGCCTGCCGATGCAGGGGACATGGTTTCATACCCAGGTCCAGGAAGATCCCACATGCCGCGGAGCGGCTGGGCCCATGAGCCATGGCCGCTGAGCCTGCGCGTCCGGAGCCTGTGCTCCACAACGAGAGAGGCCACAGCAGTGAGCGGCCCACGTACCACAAAAAAAAAAGAAAAAAAAATTAATCAGTGTAATATACTACATTAACAGAATAAAGAGTGGGGGGTGACAAGTGATCATATCAATTGATACAGAAAAAGTATTTTACAAAATTCAACACCTTTCCATGATTAAAAAAAAAAACACTCAACAAACTAGTAATAGAAGGAAACTACCCTAACATTATAAAGATCGTATATGAAAAATTCACAGCTAACATCATACTCAAAATAAAATCTTTTTCTCTAAGATGAGGAACAAAACATGGAAGCCCCTTTTGCTCCTTCTATTCAACATATTATTGGAAGTCATAGCCAGAGCTGTTAGGCAAGAAAAGGTAATAAAAAGCATCCAAATTAAAAGGGAAGAAGTAGGGCTTCCCTGGTGGCACAGTGGTTGAGAGTCCGCCTGCCGATGCAGGGGACACGGGTTCGTGCCCCGGTCCAGGAGGATCACACATGCCGCAGAGCTGCTGGGCCCGTGAGCCATGGTCGCTGAGCCTGCACGTCCGGAGGCTGTGCTCCGCAACGGGAGACACCACAACAGTGAGAGGCCCACATACCGCAAAAAAACCCAAAAACAAAAACAAAACAAAAAGGAAGAAGTAAAACAATCTCTGTAGATGGCATAATCTTATGTGTAGAAAACCCTAAAGATTCCATGAAAATCTGGATACATAATCAACAACAACAAAAAATCAGTTATGTTTCTATCCACTGACAATGAGCAATTTGGAAATTAAATTAAGAAAACAATTTCATTTACAATAGCACCGAAAAGAATAAAATTCCTGTGAATAAAATTAACCAAGGTGAAAGACTTGTTCACTAAAAACTGTGGAACATTGCTGAAAGAATTTTAAAAGACACAAATAAATAGTAAGACATCCACATTCCTGAACTGGAAGATTTAATATTGTTAAATGTCTCTACTACACAAAGCTATCTACATACTTAATGCAATGCCTATCACTTCCCAGTGGTATTTTTTGCAGAAATAGATAAATTTCATCAAAAATAAAAAATTTTATGTTAAAATTTACATTGAGTCTCAAGAGACTAGCCAAACAATCTTGTAAGAAAAGAACAAAGTTAGAGGTATCACACTTCCTAACTTCAAATCTTATTACAAAGCTACAGTAATCAAAACAGTGTGGTACTGGCATAAAGACAGATATATAGACCAATGGGATAGAATAGAGAGCCAAGAAATAAATCTTCATGTATATAATCAAATAATCTTTAGCAAGGATGCCAAGACCACTCAATGGGAAAAGGACAGTCTTTTCAACAAGTGATGTTGAGAAAACTGGATATCCACATGCAAAAGAGTTAAGTCGGACTCTTACCTTATGCCATGTACAAAAAAATTAACTCAAAGTGGATCAAGGACCTAAATGTATGAGCTAAATAACAAAACTCTTAGAAGAAAACGTAGGGGAAAGGCTTCATGACATTAGAATTTCCAAAGATTTCTTGGAAATGACACCAAAAGCACATGCAATAAAAGTAAAAATAGATCAACCGGACTACATCAAAACTCAAAACTTCTGTGAATCAAAGGACACAATCAAAAGGGGGAAAAAGCAATCTACAGAATCAGAGAAAACATTTATAAATCACATCTTATCTGGAGTTAATACCCAGGATATATAAAGAACTCCTAAAACAACAACCAAACAATGCAAATGACCCAATTCATGAAAGGGCAAAGGACTTTAGACATTTCTCTAAAGAGGATATACAAATGGCCAAAAAGCACATGAAAAGATGCTCAACATCACTAATCATTAGGGAAATGCAAAATCAAAACTACTATATCACCTCACACTTATTAGGATGACTACCAGAAAAAAAGGTGTTGGTGAGGATGTAGAGAAATAGGAACCCTTGTGGATTGTTGGTAGACATGTAAAATCATAAAGCCACTATGGAAAACGATATAGAGGTTCCTCAAAAAAATAAAAATAGAATCACTATATGATCCAGCAATCCCACTTCTGGGTGTAAAAATGTATGGATCTTGAAATGATATTTGCACACCCATGTTCATAGCAGCTATTTACAATAGCTAAGAAGTGGAAGCAACTCAAGTGTCCATCAGTGGATAACTGGATAAACAAATGTGCTGTATACATACAATGAAATGTTTTTCAGCCTTAAAAAGGAAGGAAATTATGACACATGCTACAACATAGAGTGAAATGAAACAGTCACAGAAAAACAAATATAACTTTATGATTCCACTTATATGAGATAATCTAGTGTAGTCAAATTCATAGAAACAGAAAGACTGGTGGTTTCCAGAGGCTAGGAGGAGGAGGGAATGGAAGTTTTCTGTTTAATGAGTATAGACTTTCAGTTTTGTGGTATGAAAAAGTTTGCAGATTGGTTGCATAACAATGTGAATATACTTAACACTATTGAATTATACACTTAAAAATGGTAAAGATGGTAAACTTTATGCTATGCATCTTTTACTAAAATTAAAACTAAAAATTAAAAAATAGGTCACCCAGGTAAAATTAAATTTCAGATAAATACTGACTGAATAATTTTTAGCATAAGTACATCCCAAATCTTGTATGGGACATGCTGTATGCTGTATACCTTAAACTTATACAGTGCTGTATGTCAACTGTATCTCAATAAAACTGAAATTAAAAAAAAAAGAATATTCCAGGACTCTAGTTTCCAGGAGCTATGTGTTGGCACATAGTAAATGCTCAAATATTTGTTGATGTGTTGAATAAATGTACTGTTTTGTGAATACTGTCACATTCAATTAAATGCCATTTCTAAACAAGCAATCTAAGGTTTAGAAGGGTCAGGTTATTTGCCCAAACTAACATGCCTACTAAATTTCAGAATTAGGATTAGAGCCCAGGATTTCTCCCATGCCAGAAACCCAGCTAGCTCTTCATCATACACCACATGGCCTTGTGTTTATGAGATCAAATGCCAAAGCCAATGACTATGTAATTCAACACACTCTTCTGTTGGAATTTATTCCTAAAGTGAAATCTCTGTGTTGTCATAGATTTACCTTCTTACTGAAAAGTAGGATTAAATGTGGTAGTTGGGTTTCTTAGCCTCCCTAGTTAGACTATGATGGATGAAAGATGCTTGAGAACCAAACATTTAGAGGCCCAAGTACCTCTGTGTATCTTAGAATCATTTTGCTGTTCCATGTGTAGGTATATATTAAATATTTGTTATATATTGGCATTGTGCTAGTGGCTGAGAAAGACATCCAGAAATATGACCTTTGACTGGGGTGACCATACATCTGGGTTTCCAGGGGCAGTCTGTTTTATACTTGTTGCCCCTTTTGTACTTATTTATAGCACCCCCCATTTCATTATCTCAAAAGAGTTCTGGCTTGGATGATAAACTATATGGTCACCTTACCTTTGGTAGAATTTCAAGAGGCTTTCAAAAACAATGGTAAAAGTAGAAATATAAAAATTAGAAAAAACTTCACGAATTCCTTTCTGTCTATGGTAAGCAGCTTCCATAATGTCTCCCAATGATCCCTGTCTTCTGGTACCCATGTCCTTGTGGAATCTCCCCACTTAGAGTGTGGGCTGGATCTAGTGACTTGCTTCTAAAGAATGGAATTCAGCAAAAGTTATAAAAATAGAAGAAAATATGGTTTTCAGGCGTCAGTTTGCAACCATTTAGGAGAATCATTCCACCTCACCATAGAGACATGAATACAAATAATATAATCATGATTACTGATAATTCCCAGGCTTATGGGGGAGCACAGTAAACATGCACCTTGTGACACTAGAACTTTTTATGAATTGTCTTTTGCTAATATAACAAATTACCACAAACTTAGTAGCTTAAAACAACATAAATTTATTATATTACAGTTCTGGAGGTCAGAAGTCTGACACAGTTATCACTGGGCTCTAATCAGGACATGGGCATGGCTACATTTCCTTTCTCAAGACTCTAGGAAATAATCCATTTCCATGCCCTTTCCAGCTTCTGAAGGCCACCTGCATTCCTTGGTTTGTGGCCCCTTCCTTCTTCAAAGCCCACAGTAGTGGGTTGAGTTCTTCCCACATTGCATCACTCTAACTCCTCTTCTGCCTCCTTCTTCCACTTTCAAGGACCTGATTACATTGGGCCCACTCAACATAATCCAGGATAATCTTCGTATTTTAATGTCATCTGATTATCGAATTTAATTCCATCCAACATGTTAATTCCCCCTTTGTCCTGTAACATATTTACAGGTTCTGGGGACTGTAACTTGAACATTTGAGAGGGGGTCATTATTCTGTCTACCACAACTATGTTTTCCAAAGTGTGTTTTGGGGAACACCAGTTCAATGAGATGATATGAGGAAAGGGTTCCATGGGGAAATATGTTTGGGACATGCTGCATATCATAACTCAGTTTTGGAACTTCACAAGAAAGTTTTGCAATGAAGAAACCTGGCCAACTAACTGGAAGATACAACCCACTCTTTTCTCAAAGCAACTGATAACATTCAACAGTTATTCTGGCCTCTGCTTGCCGTTAGCTCACTTTGCGATCCTGACCCAGCCTTGTAACCCTCTCTACTAAATGAGGGGAGGTGGTGCTCAGATGTTATCTACTCCACTATTTTATGTTTCCTAGAATGATGAAAAAGTTTCCTTCCAAACCTGAGATTCTATGAGGTCACTTCAGCAAATATTTAACACACAGTACTCTGCAGGTAAAAACAGAGTTCAGTTTTGGGAATAAAATAATAGTAAAATGAAGCCCTCCTATCAGGGAGGTAAGTCTCCAGTGAGGGATACAGACATGAAAACAAAAATCTATAATATGCATGACAGGTGCCCTAACAGAGGTACTTACAGCATGCAGAAGCATCATGGAAGATGGATGGTCAGCTCCATGGAGATGGTGGGAGAGGATTGAATTTGCACTTAAAGGGAAGCAGGAGTTCACCTGAGAGGGAAAGAAAGCACAAGAGAGAGCCTTAATGAGAGAGTTCTTACTATAATTTAGAAAATGTACTTGCAGCGTGCTTTCAGTGGACTCAGTTGGATTCTTCAAGCCAAATGACCAGACCTGGATTCAGATCCAAAAGAAATTATCCTTTCCCATCATTAGTATTCACTGGACAATTTCTGCCTGACCTTATCAGAGAGCACTACTTCCTAACATCATCAAAGCCCTTTGGGAAACAGGTAGAAAGAGTCATCCTATTCCAGGAACAGCCTAGCCTTTCTTTGGCACTAAGAAAATTAACAGGCATGATATATTCAGGTTAAAAAATTTGCACTAAATTATAGACCTTGCTTTGCACGTCTTAGGGCTTTTTCATGTTTATTGTCAATGAAGGCGTATTAGGTTTTTTCTCTGAGCCTTTTGTCAACAGCGTGACAAAGACAGCGAGAGTGTTTCTAAATTACCTTTGCCTCTTGCACGACTGGAAGAGAAAGTCATGAAGGTTGGGTATCTGTCCATTAACAAGAATATGGGAGTACATTTATTGCTTTAATCTGGACAAATTTTTTTACCTAGTTCCATTTACCGTCGTCGGATTTTAATGGAAGGCCACCCATATTTAGTTGTTATTGCCATTGTTTCTAAGAATGGAAAGGGCTCAAAAGGGCAATAAGAAAATGTGTTCTTGTATAGAAAACTCAGCAAACTAAATAAATATGAACATAATAATGGTAACGCTTAACCAAAGCATTAGACCTCAGAAGAAGACCTCATATATCTCCATGGAGATGGAGATAAAAATAAAACACGAGGGAGCTAATGACTGTTAAACTGCTGCTTTGTGCAAAGTATTGGGTTAGATTCTTTCCTTGCTTTATTTAATCCCAAGGCAATTCTTTGCATTTGGCCAAACTCCTGTAAATCTATCCCTAGCAAGAGTATCACACAAGTCTGTAAATGCAAATAGGCTCAAACCAATATTAATACTTATAATGTAAACCATGCATGCCCTTCTGTGCCCTTTCTACTGGATCTTTAGGATGCTGGAGTGTTTCTTCTCATCTCACAGCATCCTTCTCAAGCTCTGGGCACTCCAGGAGGCCTGTTGCCCATGAAAACATTTGAAGTCAGCACCTCACCTCAGGTCCCCTCTACTGGCTGCCCTTGGGAGAAAACTGGTGTTTCTGCCAAGCATCTCACCCTATGAAACTCCAAAAATTATCAGCTCTTAAGTGGCCAAAGTAGGCCTTGTTTGCTGCTGTACTCACTATACCACAGCCATGCTAAGCTCCACACAGGAGTATGGGGAATGTCCACCCACTATGCATCTCATTTTGACTCCTGAGCCCCAAAGGTTCATCTTCAGGGCCATATGAAAACATCCCCTCAAATTCTGGTCACCATTACCTGCAGTTTAGATACAGCCTTGAGACTGAGACCTGACGCTTAAAAGCCATCATCCAACACAGGCCCCATATAAGCCTCACCTTTCCCTCCCCACACTCGGGCACCTGCAAAAACCTCTGCTCCCATTCTCCTTGGACCAAAATCCCTCATGCCAAGTGACTCCTAGCAGGATAGGTCCATGGATTCATCAGATCACAAAGACATCGATGAATGCCAACTTCTGCTCACACGGGACTCCAGCTATATACGAATAAGACACCTGAGCTTCAAAAAGGTTAATAAATTGACCCGGCTGGTAAAGGTTGTGGTTGAAATTGGAGTCTACCTAACTCCCAGTTACACCATCTCAGAGAACTCATTAAGCACAGCCCATGTGGTACCCCTGCAAAGAACCTTTAGTTTTATCAAAGTACAAGCCCTCTTATTTTATTTCTGATGGTCAGGGTACATCTCAGGGCTTAATCTAGGTTCTCCATTTAAGATTTGGAGGCCTGAAGTCCAGATACTTCAGGACATGTTCTTTATTATTATTATTATTGAAATATAGTTGATTTACAATGTTGTGTTAGTTTCAGGTGTATAGCAAAGTGATTCAGATACATATATATTCTTTTCCTTTTTAGGTTATTACAAAATATTTAGTATAGTTCTCTGTGCTATACAGTGGGTTCTTGTTGGTTATCTATTTTATAAATAGTATTGTGTATATATTAATCCCAAACTCCTAATTTATCCCTCTCCTCCCCTTTCCCCTTTGGTAACCATAATTTTGTTTTCTATGTCTGTGGGTCTATTTCTGTTTTGTATATAAGTTCATTTGTATCATTTTCTTAGATTCCACATATAAGCAATATCATATGATATTTGTCTTTCTTTATCTGGCTTACTTCACTTGGTATGATAATCTCTAGGTCCATCCATGTTGCTGCAAATGGCATTATTTCATTCTTTTTATGGCTGAATAATATTCCATTCTTTTTAAAGGCTGAATAATATTCCATTTATATATATATACCACAGCTTCTTATCCATTCATCTGTCAGTGCACATTTAGGTTGCTTCCATGTCTTGGCTATTCTAAATAGTGCTGCAATGGACATTAGGGTACATGTATCTTTTTGAATTATGATTTTCTCCAGATATATACCCAGGAGTGGGATTGCTAGATTATATGGTATCTATCTCTATTTTAGAGGATAAATGTTCTTAGTGATTTCTTGCTTATACATCATCAATTAAGAGGAGCCATCTCATGAAGATATCCTGCCTGTGCATTATTTTACAGGGCTCTTCACTTTCTCCCCTAATGGTTACGTGGAAGCTCTAAACTGTTGGAATTCACATCATCATTGACCAGAGACTCAAACTGTAGTCATCTGTAAATGTTCACATCTTTTGGACCTTTTGAGAAGAGTGTAGCAAGATGCCTATAACCCACAAGGAGAAAACAAGAAGACATCTCCCAGGTAACAGCAAAGGCAGCAGCAACAAGCTGACCTAGCCTATGTCTACTAGGAATCTTGCTAGCATGCCTGCAATTGATACGTCAGAAGTTAAATGTTTAATCTGTGAAAAGGAAGTTGTTCTGGGGGAAGATAATGCTTTATCTTCTGTGTAAGCCTTGTGGAAAAATGTATACTTTCAAGATATCCTAGAGGCATTGCATTGCTTGTTTCCTAGTGAGATTCATTGGCATTTAAGACAAAAAGGAAATCTTTCCAATTTTATGAGTGAGGTTTGCCTTTGTTTTCCTCAGAAGCCATGGCTAATTGAAAAGGGAATCCTGAATCCGGCAATGCTGAGAAAAACACCCTTCTCAAATCCAAATTCAAGTCAATTAAGGAAAAACCTGGTACGAGATTAAATGCAAGAAGTCAAGGAGTCCAACCTTGGGGACATAGACCCTGCCTTTGTCAAGATGAGCCCTTGGTAAGTTCTTCTCTATACAAGAATGTCAGCTAGTAAATAGAGAAGGAAATGTCAAATTACAAATTCATTTCTCAGCTACTAATGAAATAATTGATTTAGGCAGAGATTATCACTGATACTAAGACCCTTAGGTGAAAGGTTGATGGTGAACTGGATGTTGACCTGATGGCGATATATCACCCACAGCCTACATGCTGGTCACAAGGGGACGGTCACTTCACAGGGGCGGGATCAAGTGCCACTACCTAATTGCCTCCCAAAGTGATTAAATACGAAGGACACAGTGTCATCCATGAAGTGTTCTTGAGGAAACATTTACCTTGGATCTATTCAAATGTGTAGATCTAATTTTCAGTTTATGTAGGACTTAGGAACAAAAAAACTAACACCATGAAGGAGCAATCAGAAAATTCAGAAAGAGAGACTTTGGACAGAACAGTAAGCCCCAGTTTCTCTGAAATCTTCAACAAGTCAATGCCATTTAAAAAAAATAGAGAGAGACTGTATGAGATTTAAAAAGATTTAAGAGACATAACCACATGTGATGTATGGACAGTGATTGGATCCTGCTTTAGACAACCCAACTGTAATATTAGGGGGGCGGCTGGAGAAATTTGAGCATGAACTGGTTATTTGACTATTTGTTTGGTTTTTTTTTTTTTTTTTTTTTTTTGCGGTACTCGGGCCTCTCACTGTTGTGGCCTCTCCTGCCGCGGAGCACAGGCTCCGGCGCAGGCTCAGCGGCCAAGGCTCACGGGCCCAGCCGCTCCGCAGCACGTGGGATCCTCCCGGACCGGGGCACGAACCTGTGTTCCCTGCATCCGCAGGCGGACTCTCAACCACTGCGCCACCAGGGAAGCCCTTATTTGACTATTTGAAGAAACTATTATTTGGATTAGCTGTGAAAATTATGTGATTTTATATAGGAAAATGGCCTTTACTTTTTAGATATGTATGCTGAAGTTTTCATGGCTGATATGACATCGTGTCTGTAATTTGCTTTAAATTTCAGGACAAAGATAGACATACAATCAATGTGGAAAATGTAAACAATTGTTAAATCTACATGATGAGTATATGAGAGTTCATTATATTCTTCTCTCTACTGTTTGACATTTGTTCTAATTATTTTTTTAAAATGTATGCTCAGCATGGCTTTGGGCTCTGGAGAAGAGGAAGCCCAAGGGTTCCAGGGAGACTGCCCTTCCTTGGTTGCTTTGAAAACACAATGAGAGCCTCAGGGCATCCTGGAACATTTCTGCTGTGAGAACCTCTCCCATCATCAAGCCCACCTCCTGCTCCTCTGACAGAGGAGAAATGTAACTCCAGAGAGGCAAAACGATTTTCCCCAAATCCCACAGCTCATAGGTCTGTGATCTGGGAGCAGAAATCAGGTTTCCCGACTACACATCCAGCCCCTTTCCACTAGCGCAGCACCCAACAGCTCCGCAGCTTCTGAGCTTTTGACCATAGGCGGAAATGGAGCCAGATCTGTAGAGGCTTTGCCCTCAGCTGCACTTAGACTGGCTGGTTTGAGGCAGGGTTGGGTAGGGTGCAAGCCTTCGCCAAAAGAGTGTGTGACAGCACAAAAGGAAGCACATAGTGTGAGAGCATACACTTGAATGAGTAAGAGCAACTTTGAAAGTCCCTGTTGGATTTCTTCTTCCTAATGACAAGAGTGAAAAGAGGCAGGCTTTGGGGTCACACTGAGCATTTAGCCCCCTTTTTATGAGAGTCATTTAACTTCCCTGATTACCAGTTTCTTCATCTATAAAATGGAAATAGTGATACAAAGGGAGACCTGGAAAAAAGAAACCGCTTATCACAAGCGATTGCACATAGTAGATGTTAAATAAATGCCATTTCACTCCCTTTGCCTTTATCCAAATAAAGGGATCCACTGAAATGAAAGAAACATGCTGAGCTGGGCATTGTGTATCTTATCTTCTGGGTGGCCATTTAATAACTTCTGCTCTCCTGCTGTGCACATTTTCTCACATTTTCCTTGCCTAGAGAAACATTTGGTTATCAAAATATGCACCTCATATTAGCTCAGGAAACCAAAAAAGGGGAAAAAAGATTTTCATTCTGTTGCTGCAATAAAGGTTTCCTTCTCTAGAGATAATCAACTCTGCATAATTAAAATCGCTCGGACTGCTGAACTAATTTTCAGACTGGAGGTTTCTTCCTGTAGCAACACTTACAAGCAAAGTTTCTACTGTGAATGAATTTAGTCGTGAGTCTAATTACAATTTTAATGAATATCTCCAGCCCTGCATGTAAACTTGCTCTCTAAGGCTTTGCTATCTGTTAGGGTATTTTAAGGTCTTTTCATTTTTAATATAAAGGAATGTGTTGGCACACTGAATGTGCAGTAAAGAAATGTTCTTTCTGATTTAGTTTGGTTTTGTTTTGATGGTCAAGTGAGAAAATGTAAAATGTCTGATATTTTAAAGAGCATTTTCAGTTTGGGTAGTTCACCTTTAGCTTTTGTATGAACTGTCCTCTTAAGGATGGAGAGCGCTTGCAACACCACCTGCAATCCATTTGCAATTTGGCATGATTATCTCATTTCATGAATGTCCAGAAAATCAGAATTCCAATTTGCCTTAGAGCTCAATCTATTCTGGAAATACAAGGACATTTTATAAAGAGGTAGAAAAGAGGGAATGTGAACATTCCTTCCTTTAAAATATATTGAAAAGGAAAGACAAACACAAAATTAAAAACGACCACACTGAGTCACTCAAATAGTCAAAGATGCCTTTCTAAGAAAAAACCAAATAAACAAAACTCTACCTGATTCAATGCAGCATTTTTATAATAGGGAAAAACTGGAAACCACCTAGATTAATTAGTGAAATAAATTGTCATGTGTTAGAAGACTATGTGTTAGTGACACAATGTTTTTTCTCTTTTTTAATCTTTATTTTTATTACAAAAATAATACATGTTCATTTGAAAAAAATCAAATACAGGTAATTAAAAAGATTTTTTAAAATACATTACCCATTATCTCACAACCTAGAATTAGGTATTGTTAAAACTGATGTATCAGGAGACCTACAAGGTGGCGGAGGAGTAAGACGTGGAGATCACCTTCCTCCCCACAAATACATGAGAAATACATCTACATGTGGAACAACTCCTGCAGAACACCTACTGTATGCCGGCAGAAGACCTCAGACTCCCACAAGGCAAGAAACTCTCCACGTACCTGGGTAGGGCAAAAGTAAAAAGGAAAAACAGAGACAAAAAAATAGGGACAGGACCTGCACCTCTGGGAGGGAGCTGTGAAGGAGGAAATGTTTCCACACACTAGGAAGCCCCTTCACTGGTGGAGATAGGAGGTGGGCGGAGGGGAAGCTTCGGAGCCACGGAGGAGAGCGCAGCAACAGGGGTGCAGAGAGCAAAGCGGTGAGATTCGCGCACGGAGGATCAGGGCCGACCAGCACTCACCAGCCTGAGAGGCTTGTCTGTTCACCCACTGGGGCAGGTGGGGCTGGGAGCTGAGGCTCGGGCTTCGGAGGTCAGATCCCAGGGAGAGGACTGGGGTTGGCTGCGTGAACACAGCCTGAAGGCGGCTAGTGCGCCACAGCTAGCCGGGAGGAGTCCAGGAGAAAGTCTGGAACTGCCTAAGAGGCAAGAGACCATTGTTTTGGGGAGTGCCAGGAGAAGGGATTCAGAGCACTGCCTAAAAGAGCTGCAGAGACAGGCACGAGCGCAGCTATCAGAGCAGACACCAGAGATAGGCATGAGACGCTAAGGCTGCTGCTGCAACCACCAAGAAGCCTGTGTGCAAGCACAGGTCACCATCCACACCTCCCATCCTGGGAGCCTGTGCAGCCCGCCACAGCCAGGGTTCCGCGATCCAGGGACAAGTTCCCCAAGAGAACACATGGCGCACCTCAGGCTGTTACAACATCACACTTGCCTCTGCCGATGCAGGCTTGCCCCGCATTCCATACCCCTCCCTCCCCCCAGCCTGAGTGAGCCAGAGCCACCTAATCAGCTGCTCCTTTAACCCCATCCTGTATGGGTGGGGAATAGACACGCGACCTACACACAGAGGCGAGGCCAAATCCAAAGCCGAACCCAGGAGCTGTGCGAACAAAGAAGAGAAAGGGAAATCTCTCCCAGCAGCCTCAGGAGCATCGGATTAAATCTCCACAATCAACTTGGTATACACTGCATCTCTGGAATACCTAAATGGACAACAAATCATCCCAAAATTGATGCGGTGGACTTTGGGAGCAACTGTAGACTTGGGGTTTGCTTTCTGCATCTAATTTGTTTCTGGTTTTCCATTTATCTTAGTTTAGTATTTAGAGTTTATTATCATTGGTAGATTTGTTTATTGATTTGGTTGCTCTGTTCCTTTTTTTATATATATAGATATATATATATTTCTTTCCTTTTTCTCTTTTTGTGAGTATTTGTATGCTTCTTTGTGTGATTTTGTCTGTATAGCTTTGCTTTTACCATTTGTCCTAGGGTTCTTTCTGTCCATTTTTTTTTTTTTTCCTGTATACTTTTTAGCACTTGTTATCACTGGTGGGTTTGTTTCTTGGTCTGGTTGCTCACTTCTTTCTTTCTTTCTTTCTTTCTTCCTTTCTTTTTTTTTTTTACTACTTTTTAATTTTTATTATTTTAAATCATTTTTTAACTTTTATTTTAATAACTTTATTTTATTTTCTTTTTCTTTCTTTCTTTCTCCTTTTTCTTCTGAGCCATGTAGATGAGAGGGTCTTGGTGCTCCAGCTGGGAGTCAGGCCTCTGCCTCTGAGGTGGGAGAGCCGAGTTCAGGACATTGGTCCACCAGAGGCCTCCCGGCTCCATGTAATATCAAACGGTGAAAGCTCTCCCAGAGATCTCCATCTCAATGCTACATCCCAGCTCCACTCAATGACCAGCAACTTACAGTGCTGGACACCCTATGCCAAACAACTAGCAACACAGGAACACAACCCCACCCACTAGCAGAGAGGCTGCCTAAAATCATAATAAAGTCACAGGCACCCCAATACACACCACCAGATGCGGTCATGCCCACCAGAAAGACAAGATATAGCTTCATCCACCAGAACACAGGCACCAATCCCCTCCACCAGGAAGCCTACACAACTCACTGAACCAACTTTCACCACTGGGGGCAGACACCAAAAACAACGGGAACAATGAACCTGCAGCCTGTGAAAAAGAGACCCCAAACACAGTAAGTTAAGCAAAATGGGAAGACAAAGAAATATGCTGCAGATGAAAGAGCAAGGAAAAAAACACCAGACCAAAAAAATGAAGGGAAATACGCAGTCTACCTGAAAAAGAATTCAGAGTCATGATAGTAAAGATGATCCAAAATCTTGGAAATAGAATGGAGAAAATACAAGAAACGTTTAACAAAGACCTAGAAGAACTAAAGAGCAAACAAACAATGATGAACAACACAATAAATGAAATGAAAAATACTCTAGATGGGATCAATAGCAGAATAACTGAGGCAGAAGAACGGATAAGTGACCTGTAAGATAAAATAGTGGAAATAACTACCATAGAGCAGAATAAAGAAAAGAGAATGAAAAGAATTGAGAACAGACTCAGAGACCTCTGGGCCAACATTAAACACAGCAACATTTGAATAATACAGGTCCCAGAAGAAGAGGAAAAGAAAGGGACTGAGAAAATATTTGAAGAGATTATAGTTGAAAACGTCCCTAATATGGGAAAGGAAATAGTCAAGGCCAGAAAGCACAGAGAGTCCCATACAGGATAAATCCAAGGAGAAATATGCCAAGACACATATTAATCAAACTATCAAAAATTAAATACAAAGAAAAAATATTAAAATCAACAAAGGAAAAACAACAAATAACATACAAGGGAATCCCCATAAGGTTAAGAGCTGATCTTTCAGCAGAAACTCTGCAAGCCAAAAGGGAGTGGCAGAACATATTTAGAGGGATGAAAGGGAAAAAACTACAACCAAGATTACTCTACCCAGCAAGGATCTCATTCAGATTCATCAGAGAAATTAAAACCTTTACAGATAAGCAAAAGCTAAGAGAATTCAGCACCACCAAACCAGCTTTAGAGCAAATGCTACAGGAACTTCTCTGGGCAGGAGACACAAGACAAGGAAAAGAACTACAATAACAAACCCCAAACAATTAAGAAAATAGTGATAGGAACATACATATTGATAATTACCTTAAATGTAAATGGATTAAATGCTCCAACCAAAAGACATAGACTGGCTTAATGGATACAAAAACAAGACCCATATATATGCTATCTACAAGAGACCCATTTCAGACCTAGGGACACATACAGGCTGAAAATGAGGGGATAGAGAAAGATATTCCATGTCAATGGAAATCAAAAGAAAGCTGGAGTAGCAATTCTCATATCAGACAAAATAGACTTTAAAACAAAGACTTTTACAAGAGACAAAGAAGGACACTACATAATGATGAAGGGATCAATCCAAGAAGAAGATATAACAATTGTAAATATTTATGCATCCAACATAGGAGCACCTCAGTACATAAGGCAAATGCTAACAGCCATAAAAGGGGAAATCGACAGTAACATAATCATAGTAGGGGACTTTAACACCCCACTTTCACCAATGGACAGATCAACCAAAATGAAAATAAATAAGGAAACACAAGCTTTAAATGACACACTAAACAAGATGGACTTAATTGATATTTATAGGACATTCTATCCAAAAACAACAGAATACACTTTCTTCTCAAGTGCTCATGGAACATTCTCCAGGACAGATCATATCTTGAGTCACAAATCAAGCCTTGGTAAATTTGAGAAAATTGAAATTGTATCAAGTATCTTTTCCGACCTCATGCTATGAGACTAGATATCAATTACAGGAAAACAACTGTAAAAAATACAAACACATGGAGGCTAAACAATATGCTACTAAATAACCAAGGGATCACTGAAGAAATCAAAAAGGAAATCAAAAAATACTTAGAAACAAATGTCAATGAAAACACAATGACCCAAAACCTTTGGGATGCAGCAAAAGCAGTTCTAAGAGGAAAGATTATAGCAATACAATCTTACCTCAAGAAACAAGAAACATCACAAAGAAACAACCTAACCTTACACCTAAAGCATTTAGAGGATGAAGAACAGAAAAACCCCAAAGTTAGCAGAAGGAAAGAAATCATAAAGATCAGATCAGAAATAAATGAAAAAGAAATGAAGGAAACAACAGCAAAGATCAATAAAACTAAAAGCTGGTTCTTTGAGAAGATAAACAAAATTGATAAACCATTAGCCAGACTCATCAAGAAAAAAAGAGGGAAGACTCAAATCGATAGAATTAGAAATGAAAAAGGAGAAGTAATAACTGACACTGCAGAAATACAAAGAATCATGAGAGATTAATACAAGCTACTGTATTCCAATAAAATGGACAACCTGGAAGAAGTGGACAAATTCTTAGAAAAGCACAACCTTCCAAGACTGAACCAGGAAGAAATAGAAAATATAAACAGACCAATCACAAGCACTGAAATTGAGACTCTCATTAAAAATTTTCCAACAAACAAAAGCCCAGGACCAGATGGCTTCACAGGCAAATTCTATCAAACATTTAGAGAAGAGCTAACACCTAACCTTCTCAAACTCATCCAAAATATAGCAGAGGGAGGAACACTCCCAAACTCATTCTACGAGCCCACCATCACCCTGATACCAAAACCAGACAAAGATGTCACAAAGAAAGAAAACTACAGGCCAATATCACTAATGAGCATAGACGCAAAAATCATCCACAAAATACTAGCAAACAGAATCCAACAGCACATTAAAAGGATCACACACCATGATCAAGTGGGTTTATCCCAGGAATGCAAGGATTCTTCAATTCATGCAAATCAATCAATGTGATATGCCATATTAACAAATTGAAGGAGAAAAACCATATGATCATCTCAGTAGATGCAGAAAAAGCTTTTGACAAAATTTAACACCCACTTATGATAAAAACCCTCCAGAGAGTAGGCATAGAGGGAACTTACCTCAACATAATAAAGGCCATATATGTCAAACCCACAACCAACATCATTCTCAATGCTGAAAAACTGAAACCATTTTCTCTGACAACAGGAACAAGACAAGGCTGTCCTCTCTCATGACTATTAACCAACATAGTTTTGGAGGTTTTAGCCACAGCAATCAGAGAAGAAAAAGAAATAAAAGACTCCAAATCAGAAAAGAAGAAGTAATGCTGTCACTGTGTGCAGATGACATGATACTGTATATAGAGATCCTAAAGATGCTACCAGAAAATGACAAGAGCTAATCAATGAATTTGGTAAAGTAGCAGGATACAAAATTAATGCACAGAAATCTCTTGAATTCCTATACACAAATGATGAAAAATCTGAAAGAGAAATTAAGGAAACACTCCAATTTATCATTGCAACAAAAAGAATAAAATACCTACGAATAAACCTACATAAGGAGAAAAAACACCTGTATGCAGAAAACTATTAAGACACTGATGAAAGAAATTAAAGATGATACAAACAGATGGAGAGATATACCATGTTCTTGGATTGGAAGAATCAACATTGTGAAAATGACTCTACTACCCAAAGCAATCTACAGATTCAATGCAATCCCTATCAAACTACCAATGGCATTTTTCACAGAACTAGAACAAAAAATTTTACAGTTTGTACGGAAACAAAAAAGACCCCTAATAGCCAAAGCAATCTTGAGAAAGAAAAATGGAGCTGGGGGAATCAGGCTCCTGGACTTCAGACTGTACTACAAAGCTACAGTAATCAAGAGAGTATTGTGCTGGCACCAAAACAGAAATATAGATCAATGGAACAGTATAGAAATCCCAGAGATAAACTCACGCACATATGGTCACCTTAGTTTTGATAAAGGAGGCAAGAATATACAATGGAAAAAGACAGCCTCTTCAATAAGTGGTGCTGGGAAAACTGGATAGCTACATGTAAAACGCTGAAATTAGAACACTCCCTACCACTATACACAAAAATAAACTCAAAATGGATTAAAGACCTAAATGTAAGGCCAGACACTATCAAACTCTTAAAGGAAAATATAGGCAGAACACTCTATGACATAAATCACAGCAAGATCCTTTTTGACCCACCACCTAGAGAAATGGAAATAAAAACAAAAATAAACAAATGGGACCTAATGAAACTTAAACGCTTTTGCACAGCAAAGGAAACCATAAACTAGATGAAAAGACAACGCTCTGAATGGGAGAAAATATTTGCTAATGAAACAGCTGACAAAGGATTAATCTCCAGAATTTACAAGCAGCTCATGCAGCTCAATATCAAAAAAACAAACAATTCAATCCAAAAATCGACAGAAGACCTAAATAGACATTTCTCCAAAGAAGATATACAGATTGCCAACAAACATGTGAAAGGATGCTCAACATCACTAATCTTTAGAGAAATGCAAATCAAAACCACAATGACGTATCACCTCACAGCAGTCAGAATGGCCCTCATAAAAAAAAATATCTACAAACACTAAATTCTGGAGAGGGGGTGGAGAAAAGGGAACCCTCTTGCACTGTTGGTGGGAATGTAAACTTATACAACCACTATGGAGAACAGTATAGAGGTTCCTTAAAAAAATAAAAATAGAACTACCATACGACCAAGCAATCCCACTACTGGGCATACACTGTGAGAAAGCCATAATTCAAAAAGAGTCATGTACCACAGTGTTCATTGCAGCTCTATTTACAATAGCTAGGACATGGAAGCAACTTAAGTGTCCATTGACACATGAATGGATAAAGAAGATGTGGCATATATATACAATGGAATATTACTCAGCCATAAAAAGAAATGAAATTGAGTTATTTGTAGTGAGGTGGATGGACCTAGAGCCTGTCATACAGAGTGAAGTAAGTCAGAAAGAGAAAAACAAATACCGTATGCTAACATATAAATATGGAATCTAAAAAAAAACATTGTTCTGAAGAACCTAGGGGCAGGACAGGAATAAAGACACAGACGTAGAGAATGGACTTGAGGACAAAGAGAGTGGGAAGGGTAAGCTGGGACGAAGTGAGAGAGTGGCCTGGACATATATACACTACCAAATGTAAAATAGATAGTTAGTGGGAAGCAGCTGCATAGCACAGGGAGATCAGCTCCGTGCTTTGTGACCACTTAGAGGGGTGGGATAGGGAGAGTGGGAGGGAGATGCAAGAAGGTGGAGATATGGGTATGTCTATGTATAGCTGATTCACTTTGTTATACAGCAGAAAGTAACACACCATTGTAAAGCAATTATACTCCAATTAAGATGTTTAAAGAAAAGAAAAACTGATGTATCCTCTTCTAGATTTTTATGTGTGTCTATATATTACATATATGCATACATTCATATACACATATATACCATACAAAAATGGCTTCATATTGCATTTACTACTCTGTAATCTGCTTTTATCACTTAATAGCATAGTGTGAACAACTTTCCGTGTCAATAATTATGTTTATGTGACATCAAAACTGACTGCAGAAATGCAAGCTCACCCTGCATTCTCCAGGCAAACTGACTATTCCTGTTTCTCGCAGCCAAATGGTTTGGAGCCCAGTCCTCTGCTCTTGTAGTTTCCTCTGCCTAGAAGTCCCTTCCCCTGCCCTTTCCCCTCATCTCTTAGGCTTGCTGTACCGCCCCTCTTTGGCGTTGCTCTGAACCTGGGGACTTAACACCCTAGAATCATGATCAGTCAGCTCAGCTCCCTTGGATTTGTGAGACAATTAACTCACGACCCTGGAGAGAGAAATGAAACAGAAACTGTAGGGAAAGGAAGGAAAGAAACTGACATTCACAGTCATTGGTGAGACCAAGTGCTAGGTGTTTGCATGTCCCTTACCATTTCATCCTAGCAGTGATGCCATGAGGTCGGTGGTAGCGGCTCCATTTATATGGATGTGGGAACCAAGTGTAAGGATGACACCCCCATGAACCCAAATCGCCTGTAAGCTCGCAGCAATTGTAAAGCCATGGAGAAAGCGCTGGAGTTTACAATGCTGACTCCCAGCCCCTGACACCACCAGGACCTCTGCCCCTTCAGCTCCTGGATCCTGGGATGTCTGTGCCATCCTTACAGCATGGATTCTTGCGGACCCCACAATTTTCGTGTCACTAGCTTCTAACTGCTAAGCTGTCTCTAGATAAACTCTTCTCACGTGAATGTACCAAAGCTGTAAGGGTGACTGGGCAAAAGACTTCTGGTTTCTATCTTAGGAGGAATGGACTTTACAGAGTGGAATTGTCCAAGTAGATGAAGGATGTTCAAAGGCACTGTATGTAAAAAAGAGCACTCCATGTCTACCGTAGAAGGAAAAGTCCTAAAGAGCTCATTTTCCAGGAAAGACTGCTTTGTGTGTTTGCAGGACAGGTGTTAATTCATAAGTTACAGCTGAAGATAAGTGAATCCGGCATGGTTTAGGGTCTCTAAACTTCCTAAGTCTCTAAGATATGGGGTGTTGTTTTTTTTTTTTTAGAAAATAAAAGCATGAGCTTTTTTTAAAAAACATCTTTATTGGAGTATAATTGCTTTACAATGGTGTGTTAGTTTCTGCTTTATAACAAAGTGAATCAGCTATACATATACATACGTCCCCATATCTCCTCCCTCTTGCGTCTCCCTCCCACTCTCCCTATCCCACCCTCCCTATCCCACCCCTCTAGGTCGTCACAAAGCACCAAGCTGATCTCCCTGTGCTATGCGGCTGCTTCCCACTAGCTATCTATTTTACATTTGGTAGTGTGTATGTCAATACTATTCCTTCACTTTGTCCCAGCTTACCCTTCTCCCTCCCCGTGTCCTCAAGTCCATTCTCTACCTCTGCGTCTTTCTCTGCTTCTAGGCTTCAGGCAACTGCAAATCCCGCTTGTTAGCTTTTGTGCATAACATGATTATGTGCTGTTGAGAGAAATAATCTTTTCCAAATCCTCCCACTCCTTCCTCCTCAGGTTTATCTTGACCCTGACTTTCCCTCACCACTCCCCAGAATAGTCATATGTGAAGGATTATTCTAGAACATGAGGAAGGAATGCAGGCTACCCTAAGCAATGGGGAGGACATGGATAACTTCTTCTTAGAAGTATCTGTCTTTCTAGGACCCTAAAAATGCACAAGATGAAAAAGGACCTGGGGTTCAAACCCAGGTCTACCTGGGTTCATGCTATAGTTTGAGGAAAAATAAAAACTAAAAAAAATTTTCAAATTAAATATATATACATATATGGAAAATGGGAACAGAAATGGACAAAACAACAAATTTCAAAAAGGAATTTCTATTTTATTAAATCAGTTTGCTGCTCTCCCTAAAACCATAAATTCTAGGAAGAAGTCAGCCAGTTGTTTCTGGATGAGATTTTGATTCTTTTAAGCCTAATAAAATGGAGAAAGGAATAAAACTAAGCTTTCTAAATCTAGGAAGTCTGGAGAAAGCAAATAACACAGCAAAAATGCAGAATGATTTGACCCCAGCCAACAGTGTAGATGTAATTTAAAAATACAATCAAGACAAAAATACCAAACATTACAACCATTGCAAATTTCCAAGCTACTGAAATACTTTTTTATGTATATTTTTTTAAAGTCTGGAATTGTCATGTATATGAACAGTAAGAGAAGCCCAATAATTTATTTCAGCTGTGACAAAAAAAGAGGCAAGAGGCTTCATGGAGAAACCGAACAGAGACCAACCAAGAGATCCAGATGGCATGAATCCTTGGGTCTTGAAGGAATTAGATAATGAACTTCGTGAATCATTGCCATTATTTTTATAAGTCAAATAGCAGGAGACTCTCTGGATGCCTTTTATTTGAAGGGTTTTTGTTTTTCCTTTTTCTCTAGTCTTTTAATACAGTTTGAATCATGTTATGGGGAAAATTCCACCCAAATGAGATATAGTACTTGCCAATAACCAGCATCCATTCGAGATACAGATCCAGAAAAATTATACAACTTAAAATGCAGTCAGGGTAAAGCTTTGAAAAGTGCTAATGAGATTCCTCCAAGTTGGACCAGTTTCCACGTTCTCAGGGAAGGCTGCTTGGCCATGCGGTATGATCCACGTTGGCTCACACAGAGCACTGTGCATGTGACAACAGGGGTTGGAAAGAACTGGGCTCAGTGTCAGGAGAGCATGGGTCAGTCTTCTCTTCCCATCCATGAGCTGGGTGACCGAGAGTGGGTAAATTAATGTTTCTGAGTACTGTAATCCTGAACTATGAAACCTGGTAAATGAGCCCTATTAGGCCACTCACATCAAATTTAAACATTATAAAATGCCATCAATATATAAGCTAATGTTATCATTTTAACTGTTATTATTCTGAGAAAACTCCTAAAGATTTGGGGAGCACCGAAAATGGTTGAAATGCCAGGCAATCTGAAATATATGCTGAAAAATGTTTTGAAATGAGAAAAGACAATGCAAATTATATTTATGGTAAATTTAAGACATCAGAGTGGGGAAAACTATCACTGTTGAATATTTATTGTGTATCTGACCCTATGCTTAGGGCTTTACATATGTTATCTGAGTTTTAATCTAATGAAATCAAGTGATATCCCAGCTCCATCCTTCCAGTGGGAGAACTCAGGCCCAGAGAGACTGAATTGTAAATCCAGGGTCTCATTAGTGGGTGACAGAAGAGCTACAGTCCATCCCAAGAGGTCTGAATCCAGAAACTGTATACTTGACTAACACCAGATCCTGGCATGAAAGACAGAAAGAAAAACGCTGGCAATAGAAGGCAATAACAACAGTCTTATGCAAACCATCAAGACCAGTATTGATTTTATAAATAGAAAGTCAGTTAAAGCAGAGAATCATGAAAATGATACATGTAAAGTTTAAATATTTTGCTTTAATTTAAAATATATAAATATTCATTTATTTAATATTTGGAAGTTGTTTAGAAAAAGAAACATAGTTCTTGAGACATATTTTTGAAGCATGTGCATTTTTCATGTGTCATAACACAGTTGACTACCAATTCAATAGAATAAAATTCCACCTGGGACAACTTTAGCTTCTGCATGATGAGAAGATTTGGGCTCTAGACTTGATATTATACTTCCTTTTCCCTGTCTTCTTCATTTTTTGAGTTGTTTATTTCTGTCATGCCCTGAAGGATTTCATCCCTGACGCTAAGTATATATTGCAACAAATAGGAATCATTAGTTCATTGTTATATATCATCTTTCTGTAAATCATTGGCACCTCCAATTTGTCTGGGGTCAGTTACTAAACCATGTTCTTAATTATCCTCTTGTAGTTCAGAATTTTTCCAATGTTGTCAACCTCAGGCAACATTTTTCTCTTCTCTGAGATTTAGTAAATATCGAACTGGGAATTTCACTCCCCACTAAACTGAAAGGAAAATCTCCTTTAATGTCAATGATTTTTAATGATTGTTTGTATCATATATACACAGATGTGTGTGTGTGTGTGTGTGTATATATATATATATGTATATATTCATGTCCTCTATTTCTGAAATTAAACTCCAAAATTATCTTTGAAACATTTTATAACCCCATGATCCATAACTTGGAACAAAGAAGTTACATTATGTTAAAAAAAACCTGACATTTATTTAAATCACTTTCTTTACATTATTCAAAACTAAAACATGAAGAAGCATATGTTAGATCAAAGGCTTTCAAAGTTTTGGCCAGAAATACAAGGTAAGAGAAATTTTACATCACAGAAATTTTATATCACATATACACATACCACACACACATAATAAGACAAATTTTCATGAAATACCATTGTAACATATAATTCACACTGATATTTTCTATTCTATTTTTTTCTACTCCATTTGATTTTTTAAAATCCTTTTCCCCAACTCAGTACATTTATTTCATGACCCACCGAGAGTCAAAACCCATAATTTAAAAAACATTAATAAAGAAAGTGTAGGCTTTTTAGGTGTCTATTTTCTTCAAGTGTTTCTTCACAGAATGTGTACATTCACAGGAAAAATTCAATTTATAGAATAATTCAGAGTCTGTCTATGCTGATTTTTGTGAAGACTACTTATCTTGTAAAAACAAACAATTTATCTTAAATCTTGGAGACTTTTTCTTTTGCCAATAATAAAAAGTCAGAATTTGGAATTCCGTCTGCACTGCTATTGGCGGCTGCTGAGAATCCTCGTTTGAATTTTGTGTCTACATGTAGTACTTGCTTTACCTTTTGCACCACAGTTTTCTGGAAAACATCTTAAAATTTAGAACTATATCAACCTTATTGGAGAGTTATTCTCTAATAAAATTTTTCCTATTGATAAGTGATTTTAACCCCTCTGTAAATTTTTAAGCAGCAGATTGATCTGTAGGTAATTTGGGCCCTCCAGGGCCTACTGCCTGGGTACCCTGCTTTTGTCCTATGCTTAAATCATCCATTAGTTGCTGTAAAGCTTTTATTGCTGCCAATCTTCTGGTGTAGAGCCAAGACCTTTTCTGTAACTGTTGGTCCACCATTGGCATTCTGTGTAGTCTTTCTTGCATAAACCACACCAATAATATATCAACTCTGATAACTTCGGTTTATTTAAAGTAGTAGAACAAGAATTTAAATGTCCTTGGAAAGCCATATGATTACAGAACCCTTCTAGGTGTTACAATTTTCCCCCAAAGTTTTACAATTATCTTATCATATCTAATTTGACTCTAGTTCCTTTTAAAGCAGCATTTCCTTAAATCTAAATTATTCAACTAGATTTTCATAGAAACAACTCTATTATTTTCACATCCATAATGTATTGGCTTAGGTAACGTTTAATTACATTATATGGTTATAGTAATAAGGGAACACTGTGTACACAAAATTGGAGGAAACATAAGTCACTCTGGATAAACATACAATTCAGGTGGACGCATAAGGGCACATGAGACTACAGCAAGGAGTCTACTGGTGATGAGCATTCGTAGTGGTTTACAGAAGGAATGGGAAGCATTGGACTATCTAGGAGTCAGTAAGAGGAGATGGGTTAAGAGAGCTTCTGCTGTCCCACAGAGGAGGTATGAACAAAGCCCAGTGGGAAGGAGTCAGGAAGGTCACAAGACAAGAATTATTATTTACGATGTGCAAGCTCAGGGGCATAAGGGTAGGGAGAAAGGGGGAAATGTAGTAAGGAAAGATACTAAACAATACAATGCAATGCAGCAGCTACCGCTTCACAGTATGCAACAAAGAGATATAGCCAGTGATTCGAGGTATGTTTACTCAGCCTCTGGAAAGATTTCTCTGGAAAGTTTGCAAAGAGAAACTACATTTCTGAGCAACCCAAAACAGGGCAAAAAGAGTTGGAATTTATCAGCCTGGCTCCCTGCTCTCATCTGCCGACTTCCATTGGTACAAGGCCACCCACAGCAAGTTGATTCCTCCACACTTTACATCTTCCAGCCCCTCAGCATCCAGTCAAGGACCCAGATCCCAGATCCCAAAGCAGAACTTTTAAGTCTCAGTCTCAAAAGCCTGAGGGGCTCGGCATGTGAGGCATGAAGGAAATGCAGATTCAGGGCTTCGTTCCGGATCCCAGTCGCCTCACGGAGTTCATAAGGATATCGGCAAAGCAGGGGATGGCATTATCCAGAAGGTGGTGTGCAGCAGCATGAAAAAAAGGGGAATGGTCAAGGGAATTTGAGAAGGCACACAGAGTTTATACCCAACACAGAAAGCTTAACAGAGAAAGCTTTGGGTTTTAAAGAACAGAGGAGTGGAGAAAGGACATTCCGGGAAGAGGGCATGGTGTTTTCAAAAGACCCAACGGGAGGAAATTGTGTGGACCCTTCAAGAGAGTACAGATAGTAGCAAGTGGCTAGCATACGGGGCATGCTAGAGTATGAGAGAGGGGAAAGCCCCACCGCACTACTGATCCACAGAGAACATGCAGTCTACTAAAACCCCCTATATTATTATCTTTTACACACATCCAGACCCACTAGCGCCCAGGTACCCTGATTTCCAGTTCTCATCCACTATACTACACGCCCACCGGAGAATATCCTCCTCATGAGAGCAGGGCTTAGGGAAAAGATGGAATACACATAAGGCTTAGAGAAAATAAAATGTTTCGTTTCTCCCAAAGAATGCAGCCTACATATTTCGCAGAATTAATGTTGACAGAATTCACAGTTTAGGGAAAAGCAAGAGCCGGAGATCACGTGATTTCTTCCAGCCATTTCAAAGCTTGCAATTTCTTTGCCATTGGTAACCTATTGTGGAGAATTCATTTCATGCCTGTCTACTCTGGTAAGACCTTGGAATGAACTGAATTGTTACAAAAAGGTGAAAATTAGGAATGCCAAGAGTCATTTGATGCAGCTAATTAAGAGTCGTCATCTCCGCAGTTTTGCATGTGTTTCTGACTTTCTTTACCTGTAAACTTAGTTTCTGAAGTTGTGTCTGATAAAAAGAATTGTGAGAAACCCCTTTGACTGTTGTCAAGGAGTTTACCTCTTTACGTTGGAGCATTAGAGAAAAATATTCTCTTTCAAATGATCTTTCTAATGTTGGAATTATTTTGATCAAACTGAAAACCTGTAAACTACAATTTAGTTCAACTATGTGTTGGGTTTAGGGAATGAAAAAAATGAAAGAGATGGACCTACTTCTCCAATGATTTCCACTGTATTTAGATTAAAATCCAAACTCCTCTATTGTGCTACAATAAAAAAGGATCCCAGCTCCTTATGTAGGTTGTAATGTCTGACCTCCTCTCCATTTATGTTCCCGTCACTCGCCACACCACCTTAGTGGCCCGCTGTTTTTTCCTCAAACGCTTCACGCTTGCTCCCCCACTGGGCATCTCTATTTGCTGATCCCACTGCCTGGAATGCGCTCTTCCCCCATTTCTTTACATAACTTGGCTCCTTCATGACATTCATCTGTCAGCTTGAAAGTCACCATGTTGACATGTCCTCCCCCAACCCACACATACCAGTTAAGATGGCTTCAGCAACAAGTAACAAAGAAGACCCAACTAGAAACAGCTAAAACAAAGCTTTGGTAACTCACACAACACATAGCATAGAGGAAGGATAATTCTGATGTTGGATAATTCAACAGCATTAGGACTTCAGCAAAGACCCAGGTCCTTTCCAAGTTTTTACTCTGTCATCTTCAGCAGGTCAGCAATGCTCCCTTCAGGGTCACAGGGGGATTGCAACTGCTCCAGACATCACAGGAGGACACAATGATGTCTTGTAAAGAAGACAGACATTTCCTTCCAAGCAGCTTTTTTTAGTAGAAAAACCTTTACCAGAAAGAAGTTCCCCAACTGGTAACTCATAGATCCCTTTGGCCAGGACCTGCTTTACTGAAACTAATCACTGGTAAGAAGGAAGAAATAACCATGATTGATATTAAGGAGGGATCTGGAAAAGGGTCACGTTCCCTAAGATGACCAGAGGGCAAGCACCCCAGGAAAACTGAAATTGTGTCAGCAAGTACACGGAGGGAGGCCAGGACTGGGAAAGGAATGGCTATGAAGACGTGAGCAGAAACAATCACCACAGTGTCCAGCTCAAACTAGCCCCTGGTTACTCTCTAGCACAGTGGACCTTCTCATCTCTGCCTAGAATGGACTTTAGCCTCATATTTCTCTTGTTCATTTATTTGTTTATTTTCTGATGTCTCCATGCACATGTAAGCTCCACGAGGGCAAGGACCTTGTGCATTGCTTCACCAGACTATTCCTCAGTACCAGAACAGTGCCTGATACAGAGTAGGCACACAGTGACTATTTTTGAATGAATATGCCCACACCCATGCCCATTTTGCCTTGGCACACTTTGTGGTAGTTTGATATTCAGCTTGATAAACAGAAAAACCCACCAAGACTAAACCATCCCCACTTCAGTGACCATAACCTTGGGAGACAGCCACTGAGCTCATAGAACAAGTCTTTCATGATTTTAGCAAACCTTGACAGGGAGTTTAAAACAGGATGCAACACTTTCTTCCTAAATTTTGCTCCTTCTCCAGTATTTCCTGATTCCATGATTATACCCAGATGCCCAAGGTAGAATTTCAGTATCTACCCCATTCTCCCTTCTCCTTTACTGACCCCCACATCTAACTGTCAAGTCCTGAAGAAATCAAAAATCCATCCCCTCCTCTCAATTTTCACTTTCACTGCCTTAGTTAGGTTATGTTAAATAAATTCTAATATCCTTGTCAACTCAATTTTCTATCTTACTTTGATGCATATTTTCTTGTTTTCCAGGACCCAGCATTCAAACACAGCTATAGAGAAGGATCAAGTTCATTATTATCGTGAATTACTGTAATAGCCAGAACATACTACATTTCTGCTTTTTCCATCCTCAATAAGGGAGAGGACAAGGAGAGAGAAAAGACGGTTTAAGCTGTTACTTTAAATGGCTATTACTTAACAGTGGAAGAAAAGCTAGAGCATAACTCAGGAGTTTCAGCTTGATACTCAGCCAATTGTGCAGAGTCCAATCCTGTAAAAATCCATCAATGTAGAAAATAAATGAAACAAAGATAGTCCAACATCTTTCATAATTCTGGGATGTTAGCCATGGAGAACTTTTTGCTTTCAAACACATATCATCATTGTTGAGATGACATCAAAGAATATTTATGGACAACATGTGATGCCTTCCTTTGTCTCCCAGTGAGAAAAGTCCATCTATCCTCTAAATTCCCAGAACGCTTGATGTGGTACATTCATCTCATCCTATCTAGTATTTGTTATTTCTGACTTTATTATATCTCCCCTGGTCACCTGTGAACTCACTGAAGGCAAACCTAAGTGTATTAAGGAGTCTTAACTCATTGGGGTCACATACATGAGACAATCATTCTCTTTCCCAAGCCCTGCTTTCAGGCATACTCTTTTAATTCTGTCTCTCCCAACCCTTGATGACAACTGGGCAGAATACATAACTTCATGGTTACCTTCAGTATTTAAAGTCCTTCTATTTTAAAACTTCAGTTTCATCTCTGCTACTAAGTTAACCCCCCCCACCCCCACCCCCGCCATTCTCATGGGCTGGACACGTGGTTTGAGAGGATTTGAGTGGAAAGGTGTTTGTTTGGTCTAATTTTTCACTTCCTCCCATCTTCTCCCTCAAGACAGCTTCTTTGTTCCTCAACAGTTGGGAATAGAGAAGAGATAGGAGGCATGGGAAAGGCTTAAAGGTCTCCTTATTCAATTCGATGTGTTTGAATCCCCGCTTTATATTCACTGCTTTGGACCACAGATGCCCTTTATATGGTGAGCATCTACATGCTGACTCTCCTGTGTGGCTTCCTCCAGGGACCTGTGAAGGCTCCCCAAAGTACAGATCCCTTCCTTGGGAAATCTAGATTGGCCTCTTCACTCTCCCACTCAGCTCCCACTGGTGTTGCAGTCTCCCTACCTAGTGAACAGCCTGAGTTGATCAAATCCAGTATGTTCTTCAGCATCCTCTTAACCTCCAGAACACTCACAATTCTGGGCTTACCAAGCGATGACCGTGCTGATTGCCCAAGTGCCCGCCTTTCCTAAGTTTACCAACTCACTTTCATTCCTTTTTCTTCTATTCAAGAGGCAGATCCACTACCTAAGTACAGGTGTGACTAAGGACTAAGATGATCATCACAGCTTCCTGTAGCTGATCCCTACCTTACAAGGGATGCTCTGGTAGCTCTTAGCACTTGACTTGAAGTGGAGAGGGATGAGGCAGTCAGTTCCTACCTGAACAATTCCATCAGCACAATAACCACAAAGACTCTCTTCCTTTTTCCTCCAAGTTTTCTCTTATATAGATTGGGTGAAGAACCAAGGAGTGGTTATGGTGAGGGTCTCTCTTGCTCAAATTTAGGGAATGTTGGAAGTTCTCTTTAGATGGAGGAAAACACTGCCTCTTTGCCCCCTATTCTGGACTCTGGTGGCCTATTCTGCAGCCACAGGAAAATGTCCTGCTGAACATCCTCTCCCAGGGTATATGTTTTCTATTCCTGCATAACAGATGATACAAATTTACCAGCTTAAAAAAATGTCCCTTCATTATATTACAGTTTCTACCAGGAGTCCAGGCATAGTCTATCTTTGTCCTCCACTCAGGGTCTCATAAATCTCCAATCAAGACATCTGTTGAGGGGCTTCCCTGGTGGCGCAGTGGTTGAGAGTCCGCCTGCCAATGCAGTGGACACGGGTTCGTGCCCCGGTCCGGGAAGATCCCACATGCCGCGGAGCGGCTGGGCCCGTGAGCCATGGCCACTGAGCCTGCGCGTCCACAGCCTGTGCTCCGCAACGGGAGAGGCCACAACAGTAAGAGGCCCGCGTACTGCAAAAAAAAAAAAAAAAAAAGACATCCGTTGAGCTACATTCTTATCTGGAGGCTTGACTGGGGAAGAATCTACTTCCACTTGGGTTATTGTCAGATTTCATTTCGTTTCAGGTTTGAGACTTGGGCCCATGATTTCTTACTTGCTATTAGCCAGCGGCCACTCTTAGCTCCAAAAGGGCACCCTCAGTTCCTTGCCACATGGACCCATCCATAGGTCCTCCTACAAATTGCAAATTACTTCTTCAAAGCTAGCAGAAGTATCTCTCACTCCCATCTACTTAGAGCCTTATATAATACAAGGCAATGACAGAAATAGCTATCACCACTTTTACCATTTTCTGTTGTCTAGAAGCAAGTCACAGATTCTGCCTCCACTCTAAGGGAGGGGATAGACACATATTAGGGTGTGTCCACCACAAACAGGTTCCCTTCTTTCCATATGTAGATGGCCTGATATGTCCAAATCACACTGTGCTAAGTGAGACAAAAATGATTAAGGCAAGCACCTGTCCTCGAGAAGGTCATATTCAACCAGGAGAGACAGTCCTGTGAACAGCTAGATTGTAGTTTGTAATTAATACCCACATATAGTTATGTATAAAGTACCAGCTCAGAGCCAGAAGCCCTAATTTTACATGATGAAGGTAGAAAAAGTTCACAGAGGAGGTATTGTTTGTGCAGGCATTTCAAAGAGGAGGAGGAGGGCCCACAACATTTAGCACAGTGCTTTACCTGTGTCAGGAATTCAGTAAATGTGTGTTGAATAAAATATGAATGGATGTGAACAGAGAACTCATTTTCCAAATGAGCAAAGACTCGGGGAAATGACTGACCTCACAGCAATTCCAACGTAACAACTGGTGCGAGGTTGGTGTTGAAGGTCTAAATTGTCACATACTACACAGGCCTTAAGGACTTGAAATCCTTCCAAAAATCTGTCTCTTCATTCCATACCTACAAAGTTGCTTAGGTGCCAGACGGAACAGGGCAGAGGAATGCTATCTCAGAGCCAAGAACAGGTGAGTGGAAGGATGGGAAATCAGGGCAAGGGGCTGGTGGAACACCTGTCAGAGAAAGGAAGAGGACAGAGCTGTCCCAGCACTGCACCTGAACGAGTGGTTCCAGACCAGTGAAATGCTTCAGTCATCCACTTCCAAAACTTCTACTTTCAGAAGACCTGTATTTTCATACAACACATATTGACACCATGAACTGCCTTAGATATACCCAAGAAAGACTTTCCTCTATGAGCTGACAAATGAACACTTTGAACTATTTAATAGTAGTACTTGCCAAGTTCCTTTCTGACAATGTCACCATCTTGGGCGTACAATAGGTTTTAATGCATAAATATGAACATAATGTTGCAGAGAACACCAAACAGGGTTCCAGGGAGCCCATAGAGGTGCCTCTGAGATCCCTGTGTCACTCTCCCAATTCTAAACAAGGTTGTTTCACTTCTATATGCTTTACAGACTAGGATCTGGGGAAGATGCTATTTAAAAAGAGTTCCATTGCTTGTTTGTTTCAAAAACCCACTGTTTTATTATATTTTGTCCCTATTTTTTAAATAAAAATCAGGATAAACTGGAAGAATAAAATTCTTGACACAAGCAATAGGAAACATAAGCCTCATACATGTTTCATTGAAAACTAAGATGGAACTCTTCAAGCACACCCAAAGCAACAAAGCTTCGCTTCAATTCAATGCTTAATGAACTTAGCTTGGGTCAACCAGACATGCGATTAATTGTGAAGGAAAAGAAATGAAAGATTAACGTGCAAAATATCATTGATAACATATTATTGAAGATTGTGACTAAAAGTGAAGATGTAATTAGGGATTTTATAGTGTTTTAAGCTCCCTGGAATGGAGCTCCTACCCTAACCTGAATGTCTGTATCTTTGACACATGTGAGGTTAGCACATGCATGTTTTTAGGAATGAGTATGTACAAAAAACAGGAGAATATCTGCAAAAACAAAACTGCTTTTATTAAATAAAATCACGAGTTAATGACTGCCCCCAAGTAATGCATCTTGAATCTATTATTCTTAATATAAATATACACACCGCAGAACATAGCCTCTCTTTGGGTTTTACTTTCACTTTCAATATTCATCTCATCTAGGTTTAGTTTCAGTCCAAATCTGCTTTCTTTTATTCTTAATTCTGGCCTTTGCTTTCACTAAGAATTCTAATCATTTTACTCGTACTATAACAAACGCAAAAGAAAAAAATCCTTAAGAGAATCATGTCAAATATTTCTTAGGCAGGTCCTGCTCTCCTTTCCTGCCTGCTTCATTTCAAATTATTCAAAGTATAAGAAGTTTCTGATCACCACAGTGAGAAACCAATAACAAAGCAGGGCCTTGTTATTAGGAAATAAATATAATGGAGATCCACTTGGCCTTGGCAGTGAAAAAAATATTAAAGCAAATACAATCACCATGTAGAAGCATGATCTCGCCCTTCAAACATCACAAGAATGAGTAATCTAAGAAGTCTTAATAATCAAATGCTTTGAGGGGCAGCATCTTAAACCTATTTTTCAGATCTTCACTGTCTTCCTATCCACTGTGTGGCATTTCTTTGCTTCCTGAATCCTTTCAACAAATAGCCTTTCTCTTTGCAAACATTCAGCAATCCAGCAAACAAGCATAAAACACCTATCATGAGAATTATACCACCGTAAGTGCTATGGAAACACAGAGGTGAGCTTACATAGGAGTTTATAGTTTAGCAGGAGAGCTCATTTGTGTAATCTAGCAAAAAATAAAAACAAACAAGTGCTTAAAGAGAGAAAAAAGATGAGGCTTTTTGGACAAGGTAGCATTTGAGCTGGTTTTGAAAGATTGGTAAGATTTAGACATGCAAAGATGAAGGCATCCCCAGTAAAGAAACTCATGAATAAACATGCCAAAATGATAAGGCATAAATTAGTTCAGAAAATAAAACCTAGGACTTCAGCTTTGGAGCCTGAAAAACTCAGTTTCAAATCCTAGCTGATTAAGCCAGTTCAAACATCTTGGAAGGCACAAAGGACTCTTTTTTTCTGTGGGATGCTGAAACATGATGGTAAAATGTAGACATGACTTTGGTCCTTTAAGGCAGCATGTTTCCTCCAATACTGCCCCATTCTTTCCTCCCATCCACCACTCACCTCATGCCGTGTTTAAGATCAGTTGCTCAGATACATAAAGCCACCTGCCCAAGGACACACACTTTTCAGAGCCTGGATTCAACCTGAAATCTCTCTCATTTCAGAGCTCCCACTCAGCCCAGATCAGCTGCCTACATCCCCTCACCTCCCGCACTAGAATCTGTCTCTTCTAGTTTTAACCATCCTGGGAGCTCAGCATACATGCATCCCACCCACAACTTGCTAGGCAACCAGCAGCCCTGGATAAAAGAAGAAGCACAAGCTTAATGCCACCAATTGACCTTTGTTCTTTTCTGCACCATTTTAGGTAACAAACAAATTAGCAGCCACAAAATACATTCCCTGGGTCTAAGCTTGTCACATGTTTCAATTTATAATAATACACAGAAAATACCAACTTAACACCCACCGTCTTGGGCACAATAAACTAAGGAAAAATATATTTAATATCACAATGATCTACTTTACTATGATAGATCAAGATATTTTCAAGCGTCATTTCAAGCTTCCATCTGGGAAAGAAATATCTTCCCAGACACAGTGGGGAAGAGAAAACGAAGATCCCAATCAAATCAAACCCCCTTGTAAATAAACAGTAAGCCACTCCATGGTGAGAGAAGTCATTTTCTATGACTATGTGTGAACCCATGAAGGCTGACCCTTCCTAGGCATTAACATGGTACTTTAGCTCAGGCTGCTATAAGAAATTACCACAGACTGGGTAGCTTAAACAACAAACATTTATTTCTCACAGTCCTGGAGGTTGGGGACTCCAAGATCAAGGTGCTGGCCAATCTAATATCTGATGAGTGTCCTCTTCCTGGTTTGCAAATGTCATCTTCTTGATATATCTTCACATGGTGGAGAGCAGAGAGAGCAAAAGAGAGGAGGAGAGAGAAATAGAGAGAGAGAGAAAGAGATCTCCTGTCTCTTATAATCCCATTCTTGGGGAGGCCATACTCATGATCTAATTACCACCCAAAGACCCCCATCTCCTAATACTATTACATTAGGGGTTAGGATCTTAACATATCAATTTTGAGGGGACACAAACATTCAGTCCATAATTCATGGTCTTTACAATCACTCTACAGGAAGGAATTGTGTTTTTTTGTTTTTAATCTTGTTCACATTTGAGGACTCCAGCTCAAAGAGGTTGAGTAATATGTCTCAGGTCACTTCACAGATTAGTTGCCAAGCAGGAAGCCGAAATTTAAGCCTGGATCTGTTGGACCCTAAATCCTAACTTCTTGTCCTTATATGGAGCTGTAACTCAAATGTCAGGCCCTTTAGAATCTACCCCACGTCATCTCTTCCATCTGATCGCTCCTTTTTAAACTCTATTCTTGTTCTACCCTAAACTCTCTGATTTGCCAAGATTTATTGAGTGCTTCCAATATGCTAAGCACAGTTCTAAATGCTTTACAAGCACAATTTCACTTGGTTTCCACAACAGCCTAATGAAGTGGGCAGAGGTGATCCTCAGAATGGCCATCCTGATTGTTTAGAGATGGCATCCATCTTGACTGGTCAGTGCCATGCCAACCAGTTGTTAAATCCTTTTAATACCACTCCTGGAATATACACGATGAGTATGCCTGTCTAAGACATGAGAGAACTGAAGCTTAGAGAGGTGAGGTGACACATTCAAGATCACGTTGTTGGGAGGTAGTATCAGCAAGATTCTAACCCAGGTCACTTTGGTGACAAAGGCCATTCCCACACCTCACTCCACATTTCCCTGAGGCCTCTGCCTACTGCAAAGAGGTCTGGAATTGAATAGCTCATCTGCCTGTCATTTACCATCCCAGTGAACTTAGATGAACAGGTAACCCCTGTGAGCCTAGAGTTCCTCATCTGCAAAATGAAACTATAACATCCAACTCAAATATTTATCACGAGTTCTAAATCTAAACAACTATAATGGCCAACATGGCTAGTAGAGGGCACTGAAGTAATAGTATTTGTATTGATATTCGTATTAGTATTAGTAGCATTGCAGTTGTTTTGGTGTTAGTTATTGGTATTAAAGAAATACCCCTTCCAAAAGGCATCTCAGACCATCTACAACCTATTTACCTCATTGTTCCTCAAACCTCATGTATCTGCCTGCCTGCCCCCCAACACACACCAATAACCACATAAATAGGAAATGTGTTTTCATTCTCCGTGCTTTCATCCATGCTGGTCTTGATCTGCCTTTCCATTTCTCCACCTATGGAAAAAGTTTCTAGTAAGTGTCTTGGCTCAGTTTCAATGTCACCTTCCAAAAGTAGTCATCTCCAATCCCTCCACCAGAATTAATCACCTTAAACTACCAATGCACATCGCTTTTACTGCTAGTGAACAATTTCTTCTTTCTGCTTTTTTTCATTTGTTATTTATTTATCCATCTTCCTTAAGTGCTAGGAGCTCTTTGACTCACGTCGGCATCCCCCATGGTATCCAACCAAAGGCATGGAAGAGAGGAACGTGTAGAGGAGAGGAATGTAGAGGAGGAGAAGGGATGGTCCAGAGCTCCCAATGGAGGACGAGATGGGGAGTTGCTGGGCAGGGCCCAGGAAGGATGTATGGTTGGCCAAAGCTGTTGTGTCATCAGTATCCTGGGTGTCCTGCATCAGGATAAAATTTGGGGCTCTAGTCTCCCATGTGAACCCTAATTTGCTGGGTAACTTTGATCAAGTAGGTTTGCCTCTCTGGGGCTCAGTATCCTTTCTTATAAAATGAAGGGAATGCAACCTCAAGGGTGTCTTCCAACACTGAATTCCAAGCATCTATGTCCCACCTCCAGACACACTGCCATCACCCCTAAGGTTGCAGTGATCACAGTGTGATGTCACTGCCTGGCCCTTCCATCAAACTTTGAACTCCTCCAGGAGAAGTACAATGAACTGGGTCTTGTTAGCTGTTGCCTCCATTGTACTTATCACCAGACCTGGCATTATTTTGCTGAATGAATGAATGAATGAACAACCTGAAGGAATGAAGAGTTCTGACAGCCCCAGAGCAGAAATCTGGGCCCAGGCAGAATTGGGGTAGCAGCGACTAGAGTGGCTTCTGGTGACAGTGGGTGTGAACAGTTCCAGCTTTCACCTGTTGTCCTACTGTAATTATTACAACATCTCCTTTCACTCTCACAAGTGTCCCATTGGATGATAAATTAAATGGTCACCTTGGAAATGAGGAAACCCATTGCCCTCAGTATTGATCATGTACCAGTTGTCTTGACCAGCTCTTTCCATACATGTTCTGTGTCAATCTACCTCAAAACTCTTAATATGGGTACTATTATCCCCATTTTACAGATGAAGACATTGAGGTTCTGAAAGTTTATATAAAAGGCTGAAAACCTCAGAGCCACTAATAGGTAGAGACTAGATACACATCCTAGACCACTGGGATTCAAAATCCTACTCTTTCTAAGCAACCTAAATGCCCATCAACAGACAAATGGGTAAAGAAGATGTGGTACATATATACAATGGAATATTACTCAGCCATAAAAAGGAACAAAATTGGGTCATTTGTTGAGATGTGGATGGATCTAGAGACTGTCATACAGAGTGAAGTAAGTCAGAGAAAAACAAATATCGTATATTAACGCATATAGAAAAATGGTATAGATTAACTGGTTTGCAGGGCAGAAACTGAGACACAGATGTAGAGAACAGATGTATGGACACCAAGGGGGGAAAGCAGAGGGGGGGTGGGGGGTGGTGGTGTGATGAATTGGGCGATTGGGATTGACATGTATACACTGATGATAGATAAATAAATAAATAAATAAATAAATACTTAAAAATAAAATAAATAAATAAACAAAATCCCGCTCTTTCTATTCTTCCATGTGGTCGGATCATGGGGGGCAGTGGGGAAAAGGAAGGGTCATGGTACTCTAAACTCAGGGTGAGATTTATCCCCTCATCTCTCTTGTTACATTCCCCCAATTCCTAATTTTTCTTTGTTGGTTCCTGTCCACTATCCAAACCCCAGGATGGGCACAGTTTCCATTTTGGTGGTGTGGGCACATTTTCCCTTTTCCATCACTATTTTCCCTTTTCCATCACTCTTCCTCTGCTATCTCCAGAAACTAAATCTGTAAGAGAAGAACTGTGCTTGTAACTCAAAGAAGGAACCACAAACTCCTTAAGCATAACACATTAGGAGTCGGTCTTCACGGTGCAAGGAAGGATGCGCCCATGGCAGACTCAGAGGCAGCATAGACCCAGGGCTTCTCCCCAGACATTGCTGTGATGGAGAAGGACGTGGGCTTTTTGTGCCCTCCTGTCTTGGTTTGAGCTCCGATCGGCCATCTCCAACAATTTGACGATGAGCTAATTATTTAACCCCTCACAGAGTCAGTTTCTTCATCTGTAACAACCCATTGCAGTTGTCACAAGAAGACCTGTCCTCACAAGATGCTGGTTGAGAGGGAGAGTGCAAGCTAGAGGTTGGGGTCTTCAGAACGCACTTCCCCATAAGTAGATCTGCTGGGAAAACCCCTCTTTCATCTCCTTAGCCTCCGAGGCATCCTCTGGATGGAAACTGGGGACCCTAGGACCTCCCCCCATTCTCTCCACCCACACCACTCTTGCTCTGAGTTCACAGCAATGGCCTCTGCTTTGTCCTTTTCCCTTCCGTCTACCAATTTATTCTCCACACTGATTCCAGATGGATTTCTTTTAAAGTGCAAATCTATTCATGTCACTTGACTACTTAAAATTCTTCAATCGTTTCCTCTAGCCCTCAGAATCATTTCAAACTCCTCAGAGAGAATTACATGGCCAGGGCACCATTCTTCCCTCACCCTATCATTTCCTGCTCTCCAGCCACAGTGACCATCTCTTGGTCCCATTAGGGGGCCACACTCTGGCCGCAAGATTCTCGAGATTCTTTTCTGTGGTCCTAGAATGGTCTTCTCCCCTGTGCATCCTCCACGCCACCCACCCACTCACCCCTCATCCAGTTAATTCTGCCATGTCAGTGAAATCATAGGCTGAACCTTTACTTTAAAAGATGAGCCTATTCTCACCTCACATGCCAACCTAGGCCACCCCTTACAGGTGTCAAAGCCCCTTGTACTTCTACCCTTGTAAATTCAGTCCATTCGGAACGATTGATCAGGGGCTCTCTTTAGCACCAGGCTGGAAGCCCCACGGGAGAAGGGACCACATCTGACTTACATCCCGCTATCTCCCTGCACAATGGGGAACAAGGGGCAAAAAAATTCCATTTATTCATCCACTCCCTCATTCGTTCATTAATCAATTCTTTCCATTGTGGTGGAGTGGACATTTCTCCCCTTTCTCCATCACCTTTTCTCTGCTACCCCCAGTGACTAAGTCTGCAAGAGAGGACTGTGCCTTATACCTCAGAGAGAAGAAAGACACACAAAGTCTTTAAGTGTACTGCACAGCAGGAATTGACCCTCACAGTGCAAGAGGTGAAATGTTTCAGAGGCCCTCTGCCTGAAGCCAGGCCTTGGTGAGGACCTCTTCCCTCTCCCTACCTCTCATGGTAGGATGTGAAGTCCCTCACCCTGGCCCCCCTTCCCAGCACTGAGACCAGATGGAGCAGGGGATGCCTAACAACACAAATTAAAGGCAAGACACTGGGAGAAGGAAACTTAAAGAAAGAAGCAACAGGATGAAAATGGCCAAGGGGTGTGTGGGAGAAGAGGGGAGAAAAAGGAGGAAGCTCCAGATGGGTCCTGAGAGACCAAGACTAAAACTTTCCACATATAATTGGACTAGTGAAGCCATCAGAACTTCTACCACCCTGTGGATTCTGGACAATTTGGACCATATGTATTTCTTTAGCCTGCAGTAAAAGACTGATTCGTTGTTTGCCAGAATTCCCTGGATATGCTTGTAAATAGCTGATCGTTTTGTGTACAGTCATCCCTCAGTAGACACTGATGGCTATCCACCAGCATCCATTTCTTCCTTCTTCTGTAGGAATAGAATATAAGCCAGGGTATTGCCAGTGTATGACCACACTTCCAGGCTCCCAGAGAGCTAGCTATGTCTACTAAGTGTATGATTAAGTTTAGACCAATGGGATGTCAATGGCAATAACACGTGGAACTTCTGCACTGTCTCTGAGCCACTTGCCCTGCAGATCCTCTATTTCCTGTCCCATGAACTGCATCACAGAGGGACCATGCAGATGAGGATGAAGCCCTAAGGAAAGCAGAGCACTATCATGAAAGAAAGGAACCTGGGTCCACGAATGGCCACATGAAACAGAGGAGCAGCCCAGCCTTGATTGCTCACCTTGGGAAGGTTCATTGAGAGTACAGTAAACTTATCTCCCTTATGTCATTGTATTTGGGGGTATCTTTGTGACAGCAGGTTAGCCTTTATCCTAATTAATAGAGTTTTGGTGGGTTTTTTCCCATGTCAAGTGTATAGAGCTGGGTTTTCAATGATTGGATTTGTGAAATAAAGAGCTTCCAGAATGTGCATTGTCTCTTAATACCATATAACAATCCTAACAGTGCTCCTCTGGGACTCGTTTAACCAGGCACAGTCATGCACATTGAATATCATGCACATTGGATTGAGAGACATTTTGAGGCTCCTGTGAAAATATATGCAAAACTTGTATCTATATATGTTATAGCACAGTTGATATGCAAATAACATTCAAGGTTCAGCTCAAATTCTGTTTCCTCCAGGAAGGCTTCCCTGAACTCTCCCTACAGCTCTAGTCAGTCTCTCCTTGCTTAGACCTCCCATGCCATCAGCCTTTCCAAGTATCTTCAACCTTCCTGGAGTAGTATCTGGGTACAATTTCTCTCCTCTGCCAGGTTGTAAACGGCTGCATCTTTACTTTGCCTCATTACTCTTCCATTTATTGAGGACCTATTATGTGCCAGGTACTGTGCTGGGTGCTAGAGTTAGAGAAGTGAATGAGACACACACCTATCTCAGAGTCTCATAGAGGGAGAGAGATACACAGACCAGAAATGACAACACAGTGTGGCAAGTGCTACTACAGTGACATGAACAAAGTACTCTGAGGACATAGAAGATAAAGAGCAACCAATCCCTTGGCGGGGGGGGGGGGAGGGGCGGTTAGAAGTCTTCATAGAAGAGGGGGTTATTTGATTAGTTTATAACATCTTATCCAAACATCCATCACATTTACCTGTATACCAACCAATCAGTTAATAGTTTTAATAAAATAACATCAACACAATGCTTGCATGTACATGATCCCATTTGATCCACATAACCAACTCTGAAAGATGGGTGCTCACATGACTGTATTTTTTATGGATGAGAAAACTGAGCTTCATATAATTTGGCCCTCTCAGTGTCACTAAATGAGTGAATGGATTTAAGTGAAATCTTTGGATTCAAAAGTGTATGATTTTTCCACCCCTTTTCCCTCTTGGTCTAGCTTCTTGGGGATTGAACGAAGCCACTTGTTCATGCCAGTGGCTTGTCTGGTTTTGATTTGTCATCTCTCTGAAATGCTGCCTTTCACCTCTATCTCTAAGCTCCATGCAGGACAGTTTCAGGAGAGAGATGCCTTATATCCACCTCTCACACCAATGACTGACCTAAATTCCCATAACATCAGAGTCCTGGAGCCTGGTTATCTGAGAGAGGGGATCAAACAATGTATCCAAAAAACTAATGACCCCTCCAATTAAGCTGTGATGGATTCAAATTTCCCATAACAATTCTTGGCAGAGTTTATCCTATTAGACTGATAAAAACATTATTGAAAGTGATGTTAAATATGCAAGAACCAAAACTACATATAAACCAAGAATAGACAAACCTGAAGGAGGCCAAATGTTGATATGTTCCAAGGACAGTGTCCTTAACTAATTCCAAAAGGCGAAGAAGAGTCAGCTGTAATTCAGAACAAATAAGCAACAATATAATCATCTACTATAATAAGGGGAGAGGGTGTCTCAGCTAAGATGGTACAAGATATTTCACTAGTTTAAAAAAAGTGAAACGCATTGCAAAATTGGAATTTGATTACAAATATGTTAAGAAAAAAAAATGTACACATAAAAGTAAATATTTCTCAGATTTCACCAAGATGTTGACATCTTAAATAATGGGCATTTTTCTCTATTCCCTGAAACTTTTTATGTGCGTGTTTTATTTTTACCAAGAGAGAGAGGGTGGAGGGAGACGGAGAGAGAAAGAAAAGGAGGTATTTAAGTATCCTACGCAACATTAAAGAGGAAGGGATAGAACAAGAAACGTATAAGCCATATAAACAGCAGAAGAATGTCTTCAGAAAAGAAATCCTTAATCTTTGTGCCAAGATTAACGCTGTCTGGTGACTCCTAAGGAGCACTTCTCAAAATAAAGTTCTTAAATACATAAAGTAAAATGCATAAGCTTACAAAAGAAACCAATTATATTAAAATGCAGTTACCAAAACCACAAATTTAAGATCAAGTAATGTAAATTTCAGTTAGAAATAGTGGAAATAATGGCACAGTTCTCCTCCTTCCACGCTCATGGACTAAGGTTAGAACCTCTGCTTCAGAAACTCTATAGAAAGACCATACTTTAAGACGATATCTAGGAGAACTCACATGTATTAAGTGCCTACAGTGCTCTGGGCACTGGTACGTACAAAACACCATATTCATTGTAAGCTCTTTTTTCCCTCTACCCTGGCAAGAAGGCACTGAGAGTGGTAATAGAGAAAGTTTTGGGAAATAGCCTCCTCTGCTGAATTGGGGCAATATTTAATTGGCAAGGAATAAGTAGCCCAAAGACCTATCCTTTATTAAAGTTAAATTCTACTGAATAACTCACTCCTGAATTCCTGTAGTCGACTCCCATTGGAATCCAAAAGTTGCAAACAATAATTCCAAGTTTATGGACTTTCCTCAAACCCTAAGTGTCTATGATTTAAAAAGTAGAGACATCAAACAGATGCCTGGAACATAGAGTCATGGCAGATAGCACAGGGCGGCTGCCGTCACCAAACCCATGGTGGGAGGGACCAGCCAGGCTGCTGTATAGAATAGGGAAGAAGGAAGGAAATCAGCCCCTTAGATTCTGAGAAGTGGCTGGGGACCAGGGCAGGTGATGGAAGGTTTAGGGAGAGTATTCTGTCTGGCCTTTTGTTTTGGGTTTTTTGTTTGTTTCATTTACATTTGCGGCTGATTGCTTTGCTGTTATATTCTCCAGGAGATGCTCTGAGTGGAGAAGAAAGACCCCCAAAGTGAAGAGGACTTTATTGAGCATTGTCCTTCTGCCTAACAATGAGCCACCAGAGTGTGGGGTCTCGTTCGTATCCCTGGAGAGCTCTACTCCTGCAGCAGAAATTCATACATGCAGCTGGCTTCACAACAGCCAGAGTTGAGCCTCTGTGGGTAGATTCTAGATTCTCTGTTATTTGGGCCTCTTCCCTGAGTCGTATTAAGATGTTTAAATAAGAGATCATCTAGTGAAATGTCTTCAATCTAAAAGTAAATGCTTAAATTGTATGGTCAGAGAAAACCAAAGACCCAAGAAAACTAAATCAAAAATGCAAATTCCATTAAAATATAACAAAGAAAGCAACAGGTTAGGGAGGGTCATGAAGACAAACGGAATCTTGTTATCTCATTTTTTTAAAAAATTTACTTATTTACATGTCCATCTTGGTGCAAGGCAGGATTTGAGGAAGAACCTGTGTATCTGTAGGTGAATCTAGCACAGGAAGTGGGCATAGAGTAGGGGGCTCAACAAATATTTGCTGAATCCAAACGGATTTTCCTAAGAGAGAACGCCTCACCCTCTTACCCAGCTCTAATGCGTCATGGAGCTTTTGAGCTCAAGGCACAGGCTTAGCCTGAGGCTACAGGGAGAACAAGGTCAGGGTTAATTAGGAACTGGCAAAATTCCCACAGTGACAGGAGTCAGGACTTTTAAGGACAAGTCCTTAGTGTTCATTACTCCAAAGTTCTTATTCCATGGAAGAAGGAACAGGAGCCTCTGGGGAAATGCTAGGACTTGCCCAATGGCTTGGAGGGAGGGTGGAGGAATTTAATCACTGGAGCCATCCCGGTGTCTTTGGGAATTTTAGATCCATTCCAAAGTGTAGAATATTTACCTGGATCCTAAGATAAGAGCAAATCAGGAACCAACACATTAACTGCAGTTTCTTCAAAAGCACCATGAGTCTTCTCCCAGTTCAGCATTTCCTTCTTCCACTGGTTTGGCAGCAAAAGAGCACATGAGAGAGTGACAATAATAATCTCTTGGGAAATTAGCAGGGAGCTCCCCCTGGAAGGGGCTGGGACACAGGCTGCAGACACAGATCCTATCCAGCCAAGATTGCTTGCTGGATCAATAGTATCATTAGCAGAAGTCCCAGGAAAGAAGCTGCCCACCACAAAGCTGGCATGTCATCCATCTCAGATGGCCCCATGTGCACTTGTAAAGTCAGATCCAAAAAGCAAAGGGCCAGGGAGAAAGAGGGGGCTAGCCCAGCCTGGGCAAGGGGGAGGGGGAAACCAAGGAGCAAACTCTGCCTGTGGGAGTAATAGCAGCAGCCAGGCCATGCGAGGGGACAGTCAGGGCTGGAACCTAAAGGAAGATTCAGACACTGCCAGCAATAGCACCTCTGCAGACATCAGTTCTGACCCTACAAGAACAGTAGCTGTCATGTATTGTGTTCCCAGTGCTGTGGGAAATGGGGTTGGGGGCACTGGGGAACAGCACAGTCTTGGGGGTGTGGGCGCAGTGTCAGGAGCAGCTTTTCACTGAAGCAGCCTAATAACCCACCAGGCAGGATGAGGCTGCAGAGGTAAGGAGTCTGTTGCCTGCACTAGGCAGTTTGGACCTTCTCCTGGAAGCAATGGGGAACCATGGCAGCTTCAAAGCATGGGCATTCCCTGGTTTGAGGTGATTTCTCTGGAGGCTGTATAGAGAACAGGTTAGCATGATGGTTCTCCAAGAGCAGTCAGCCTCCAACCAGCAGTACCATAGATACCTGAGAACCTGTTGGGAATGCAAATTCTCAGGCCCGGTGAACCAGAGTTGGGGCAGGGCCCCAGCAGTCTCTGCTTTAACAAGTGTGGGAAGCAGTGGGTTAGACACTGGTCTAGTTGGCAGGGACATCCATCAGGATGCTGCTGCAGGGGCCCTAGAGAGTGATGGGTGGGCCCAAAGGTGGGTGGTGGTGTCAGGGGAGGGTGTGAGTAGCATTAGGAGGCCAGAGGAGCAAGTGATGGTGATACAGGGAGGGCAGAGGAGGCACAAAGAAATTCACAGGCTCCTTGGTTCCTAGGTTGGTTGCAAGGAGGTACCATTTGCTGGACGTAGGGGAGGAAGAGAAGAAGATTTGACTAAGGGGCTCCCCATTCCTTCCTTCCTTCCCCCATCTTCCCAGGCCCTCATTCTCTTTCATCCCTGAGCAGTTCTAGATGACCTCAGAGGAGTGCAAATATAGGACCTCAGTGTCCTAGCATGTAGTCATCCCAGAGAGGCTGCAGTCAGTAGACCCTCAGGAGACAAGCCCGTCTTGGAGATCAACCTTTTCTCTGATGATCGCCACAATCATCAGAGAGTGTGGTGGTTTCGAGACCAAGCCCTGGAACCACCTACCTGGACTCACGTTTTCTGGTCCACCACTTACTAGCAATGTGACCTTGGGCAAGTTTCTCAGCCTCCATTTCCTCATCTTAAACAAGGGCAGCAAGAATAGGACACATCTTAGGATTATTGTGAGGACAAAATGAGTTAGTAAAGCATTTAGAACAGTTCCTGCAAGATGGTATCAGTATCAATTATTCACCACTGTTATCATCTTCGTTATCAATTTTATTATCCCTGAAAATGGGGAGATTTGAAGGAAACAGTCAGGTCCTCTGAGATGGGAGGACTAAAGGGATCCTTCCCTCTGGTTCTATTTCAGCAGCATTCACTCCAGTCCTGACTTCTGGGGCCACGCTCTGCTGCCCTCCTCCTTCTCTCCTACATCTTCCTTCTCTGCTTGCCTCCCCCTCAGCAAGGCTCTTCTCAGCTGGAATCCTTTGAAACCACCCAGGATCTCAAGACATATTCAGTGGGTGGCTCAGCTTGAAGACAAATCTTCAGGAGGAGAAAAAGATCTTTAATCCATATACATGTTGATCACCTATGGGGCTGGAAGCCTCAGAGACAGAGTCCCTGTCCTCCAAGCCCTCTGACTGGAGGGTGAAACAGGGTCATGTAAATAGACCATATCAGTACAGAGTGAGAAAATCTAGGAGGGGGGTGCAGGGAACAGCAAGAGACCTCAAAGGAGAGAAGCTTTATCTCCAACTAGAATCCTCCCTCACAATCCACTTAACAATTTGTGTTCTCACTCTGGAATTATCAAAGCATGAGAACTCTGCTATTGGAAATGGAAATGCTGAGATAGTACAAATTCATTTTTTTTTAATGTCCCATCTTTTCTAATCTGGGTTTTGAAAGCAGGGCTCCTTGGCAGGAGGAGAAAAAGCACAATCTGAGCTCTGAACAGGCAGTTCTCCTGGAGCATTATGGGAAACAGAAAATATCAGCCCACAATGAGGCGATGATGCGGGGCAGAACCAAAGCCTACGCCTCCAGCAGCTGGGACTGATTACGCTCCCTGGTTTCAACCATGGTCAGTTGGAGAGATAGATGGACTAAAATAGAATCCCAGAATGGGTTCTGAAAACTAAATAGAAAGAGAGAGGCCCAGAGGCACAGACAGAACTCTCCAGAGATAAAAAGGTTGTGGAGAGAGGAGAAGAAACATGGAAAGGAAAAAAGACCCCAAATAAGAAGATTTCAAAGGAGGAAAGGCCTAGGAGTTTGGCAAATGATGGAGAGAGCTCATAACTTCTTTTCAGCTGGTCCAAGGAAGCAGAGAAATTTGTTGATGAAAACTGGTACAGGAAGCTCAGAGAAGGGTCCAGAGAAGACAGTGTATCTGATGACCCAGCCTTAGGCTTAGAATTAGATGATGTCTCCCCCAACATAGCACAGAGGTGGTGACCCACTGATTAGGAAAGAAAGTGTTCTGTCATCCCTGCAGGGCAAATGGCTTTATTTTTTCTTTTTCTAAACTCTGCAAAAGGATCTCCTTTTCCCACAGGTCCATTCATCCTCAGAAGTCTCATTCTCTTCACAGAAAGGCTGTTTTCACTGACATGCATCTGGGTAAACCAGAGTCTTCAACAGCATCTCATAACAGCATGGGCTCTTTATGTGGGAGAAATAATGAAACACCTTATTAGTGAAAGAAATATCAAAGTGCAAAAGGATAGCTCAGGCAGAAAATGGAGGGAAATTACTTCCTTCTGCACCCAACCCACAAGCGCAAGTCCTTTCCAAATTGGGTGGGATTCTTTTCGTTGTCCTTTTTGTTTCTGTTTAGAGTTTAATATATAAGACCCTTGTTGCATTTCAAGAGGAACATATGGGTCTGATATTAATATAGAGTAACTAGTGAATACGTCCTCAGACCATCAGAAGGGACACTTCTCCCTCATTTCATTCATCTTAAAATATAAAGCTTATTTTTTAGTTAAAAAAATCATAAATGCACACTATAGGAAAAAAAAACAGAAGAAAAATGGAACCAACCATTGTCCCACAACTCAAAGAAAATTATTTATATCTTATAAATCTTCCCAGTCTTTTCATCCCTATATATACACTCTTCCATTGTTAAATTTCTTTCCTAAAAAATCAGTAATCATAGTAGAGCTACTTGGAATTTTTTTCAAAGAACATATTGGATTTTATATATATATATATTATATATTATATATATATATATATATTATATATATGGGTTATTCTTGGCTGCCCAGCATCTGTTTCACCTTCCTGTGATAATTGTGCCTATATTATATTTGAGGTATTACTTTTCATTGACTATACCTGGTGAAAATTCCACTTAGAATGTCCTATGCTCCCCCAACCACTGGGGAGGGAATGTGAGCAAGTTAGGCCGCTTGGATGCACCTTTGCTGAAATCTGAGCGTAGAATAAAGTAACAGAAAGGAGAGGAAGGAAGGAAGGAAGGAAGGGAGGGAGGAAGGGAGGAAGGAAGGAAGGAAGGAAGGAAGGAAGGGAGGGAGGGAGGGAGAGAGGGAGGGAGGGAGGAAGGAAGGAAGGAAGGAAGGAAGGGAGGGAGGGAGGGAGAGAGGGAGGGAGGGAGGGAGGGAGGAAGGAAGGAAGGAAGGAAGGAAGGAAGGAAGGAAGGAAGGAAGGAAGGAAGGAAGCTCATACATCCCAGTGCAATTTCCAAATAAGACTGTTACACTGTTCTTGCCACCTCTATACCCCCAACCTCCTCCATAAATACCTTGACTCCTGAGACTACTTGAATTCTTCCATGCCCTTTCAGCAAATTTCCTTTTTGCTTAAGGTAAGAAGAGTTCATTTCTGCTGCCTACAACCAAAGAATCCAGAGTGAAAATGTAGCTAAAAAGGATAAATCTGCCAGCTGCTTTGGTACCACTTACCAAGCACTGTCTTCCTCCCAGGATAGCACATTGCCTTTAATCAAGTTCTTCTGACTTACAGAATCAAGTCTCTTCTGCCAAGATTTTGGTGTGATAGGTTGATCGCTCTAAAGACATGATTTTTGACCCCTTCATCAACAGTCTCCTGTCAATGTGAAATTTTAGCATCTCTTATAAAAAGGTAGAGTCTATTTCCCCACCCTTGAAACTGGGCTGGCCTTGTGACTTGCTCTGGCCAACAAAATGCAGCAGAAGTGAGGATGTGCCCATTCTGAACCTGGACCCCAAGAGGCCTTGGGTGCATCCACTTGCTTTCTTAGATGCCAGCCTGCTCCAGGAGAATGAGGCAGGGCTAGTCTGCTTAATCGAAGAATCAGACAAGAGATATACTACCTGAGGCCACACTAGACTGGCACTGCCGGCTGACCTTCCTGATGACTGAGGATCCACCAGTGAGTCCAGCCAAGATCAGCTAAGCTCATCCCAGAGCAGCAGGACTACCCAGGTGGTCTGTAGACTTCTGAGTGAAATAAATCCTATTGTTGTTGTTGTTGTTTTTTAAAGTATAGGGACAGTGAAAGGTATTATATATTATCTGAACAAAATAATAAGGGAACATGTTCTGAAAAATATCATTTAATTCTTTGGAGGAAAAAATACCATCAGTTGAGACTCTCCTAGAAATGCTACAAAACACAGAATGGTCCTAATATCTCAGTTGCTTTAGCAGTTTGATAAGAACATGAGTCCTGGGGTCAGAGGGCCTCACCCTGTCATGTATTAGCCATGTGACCTTAAGCAAGTGTGCCACAGTTTCCTCATCTACAAGAAGATGAAAATAATAGGAGCAACCTCAAGGGTTAAATGACAAAACAGATATAAAGGGCTTAAAGAGAAATTACTCATTGTAATGTTAGCCATTATAAATAGTATTCTTCTGTGACAGTTTCCTATTCAGAATCAGGAAGTTTGAAAAGAATCAGTCTTTTGTTTCTTTTACTCAGTTTGATCATCTTTGCCTTCTAACGGGAATAGTAAATTTCATTTAATGTATTACCTATATATAGTTGGGATTAATTGTACCATACTGTTATTTTTTCTATTGCTTTTGAATTCCTGCTTCCTTTTGGATATATTAAGTGTTTAATTTCCTCCTCTGTTAAATATATATATTTATATATGTACAGTATATAATATATATTCTAAATGCATGTAATTTACATATATAATTTATTATATATATTTTATATGTAGCATCATTCTTTCAGTGGTTACTCTAAAGATTACCATATGCATCCTTATTTGATTAAAGGCTAACATAAATGAGCATTTTACCAGTGGACAATGCAAGAAATTTAGAATCCTTGACTTCAATACATTTCCCCCCCTCCCACATTATGTGTGGTGTTCGGTATATATTTGAGGTTCTGGGTTATGTTATCCTGCTCCAGGAAGGGTTCAGATTTGCTTCTGTCAGGAACTTAGGCTGAAAATCCAACCAGAGATTTTCAGAGATTTGGGCGATTTGAAGCTGGGCTTCAGTCTTTGTGAGAGCTGGTTTATTTCTGGCTCTCCTTCACTCCTGGTAAAAATTTCTTACTGGGGTGTCTCAGCCTCAGCACTGACATTTTAGACCAGATTATTCTTTGTCATGGGGGAGCTATCTGTGCGTTGTAGGATGTTAAGCAGCGTGCCTGGCCCTACCCACTAGAGGGTACCAGTCTACTAGTTGCCTACCCAGTTATGACAACCAAAAATGTCTCCAGACATTGTCCAAGGCCCCCTGAAGGGGCAGAAGCACCCACACTGAGAACTACTGTCCTAGGCTGTAGCCCTACAGGATCCCCAAGTCTCCAGCCCCTGAGACTGTCAAAGCCCCACTCACTTCTCAGCCTCTTTGTCGCCACATTGGGTTGAGGGGACAGCCTCTCCTGATAGAGAGCTCACCTCTCCTGGGCCTCTCCTCTCGAAGGATTGGGACCCACAGATCCTCCCTGCCTTGGGAGCCCCTACAGTACCTTCTTACAGTTATTTGTTCACTTTTCTAGTTCTCAGCAAAAACATTGATCTTGAAATGACCTAGTTCAGCATTGCAGAACTCAACAGTTACAGTCACCTGGGAGTAAAATCTTAAATAATTTTAGTTCACTGTAGATACAGAAGACTGAATGTTTTCTGCAGAGGCCTTTGGTGCAGGGTACAGAGAGGAACTATGTTACAAATGATAATAGACCTGTTCTTAGAGGAGTTTGGGATCGAATAATCCTTTGTGGTGGGGCAGAGTCGTGTGCGCTGTAGGACGTTTAGCAGCATCCCTGGCCTCTGGTCCAGATAATTAAAGTGTACCGGTTCTTAAAGAAGTCTACCCTCTAGTTGGTATGAGTATAAGCACATTTTAAAAGCTAAAATAAAAAAGACTTCATTTGAGCTACAAAGTACATACACATTCCCTCCAACCCCCACCAACAAGCATGTAGTAGAAAACCGGGGAAGGAGATGTTTATTACAAGCTAAATTCAATCCCCTGCTTTTTAGCAGCCAGTGACCTTGGCCAAGCTGAGGCTCAGGGTCTTCTGAGAAATGAGGCTGTGGGATTAGATGATCCATCACCAAAGTCGTTTCCAGCCCTGACAGACGAGGAGAAGTCTATTAGGAAACAGGTTGGTGAAAATTTAGCACACCAAATACAGCCAGAGGGAAGCAGCATGTTTATGAAAAATCAGTCACATCTGACTCATCTATTCCCATTTCAAATGATGTTCCTAGTTGAGAAAGCAAAGGAAAGCCATCAGACGTGGGATATCTGGTTTCCAGATCCATCTGACAAAACACATCAAAGTGTCCTTTTGGGGAAGTTGGAGAGGCCGGGGCCTGATGAATGTACAGCTTGGACAGTTTGTAACTAGTTGATTGCTGAGACACAAGAATCCTGACTGGCACCGAGCTGTGGACCTCTAAAGGCAGCCTCTGGTGTTACAGCCCTGTGGACCAGCAGCCTCTTCCAGATCTGTTACTGCTCTGCATCGATGATTTGAATGACAAGCAAGAAAGCATTTCACAGATGTATGTGTTTTTCAAAGATGGAATTCATAGGATAAGGTGAACTCAGAATCACGTTCTTCCAGCTCCCCTTCAAGGGCCACCTTTCTCTTATGAATGAAATGGTACCGCAGCTTCCTTCTTCCTTCAAATCTGCCTTCGTGCCTGTTCGCCCTCTTGCTTGCATCCTCACCTGCGCCATGTGGACCCTCTGGCTTCCAGAACTCCACTCCTTGTTTACTCCCCAGAATGTCACGAAAACAAGACAATCGTGTGAGGCAGGTTTTACTGAAGTAGGGGTAGCAAAGGGGATTTAGAACATAGAATAGAAAGCAACCTCAAATTAAAAATCAGGTGTCAACCCCCTAGAAAGATATGTTCCATTCCCTGCCACAAAGAATGACTTCTGGCTCCGTGGCTCCCCGCTTTGCCTCAGCGTCCTGCAGAGTCACTCAGCTTCCTCCTCCGGCCCCCCCATCACACGCCACGGCCCCTGATAAATTCTTGTCTTGACTGCAGCTGGATATTCAAAAGTCTGCCTTCTTTTACTGCACGAGTATATTCCGGTTTCCGTTGTCCTCATCTTTACCCATCCAATGTACGCCTACAAGATGGGGTGGGAAAGCAGGAAGAGAGGCTTGCCTTTTTCAGTGAAAAGGCCTATCAAGGAATTTCCCTAAACTCTAGACTCATCTACCCAAGAGATAAATTTTGCCTTTACTATATGGTGGAATTTAAAAGGCCTTCTCTTACGGAGGACAAACTTGTGGTTACCCAAGGAGAGGGGAACGGGGGTGGCGGAGGGATAAATTAGGAGTTTGGGATTGGCAGATACGAACACTGTGTAGAAGCTGAGTCACTTTGCTACACACCAGAAACTCGCACAACATTGTAAATCAACTATATGTCAATAAAATAAATACATACGTGCTTGCATACATATATACATACAAGGTCTTCTCAGTCTCTGGGACTCCATGAGTCTGAGGTTTTGCTCAAATGACTAAAAGCTTAAGAAACAAGGAACACAAACCCCACCACCACCCCTCAGAGTCATGTACGGGAGGGTTAAGGTTCACAGATTGTGTGGATCAAGGGTTTCTGGGATACAGTGATGACTGTCGTACATTTGTAAATCTCCTTTCTTTGTGCACTTGTACAAACCTGAATATACGCTCATCCCTATTCAATGAACGGAAGCTTCAAATCCAGTAGAAGCATGGAGCAGTGACAGGGGATGAAAGAGAGTAAAAAATGATTTGCAGGAAAAAGTTATAAGCAACGATGTACAGTCCAAGGGAGTAAAATGTCCACGCCAGGAAAAGAAGGGGACTAACGAGATTCAGGACGTGGGTCTCCAAATCCCACCCTCCCCTTTTCCTCCCAGTTTGGTGCCGGTGGGGAGCCATCAACAGGCACCAGCAGATCTTTTCAGCTCTGAGTGTTCCCACTGGGAAAGGGGGAGGTATCAAGGCAGACGCTCTGGTAAGTGTGGGTGAGTTCGACGTCAAGTTTACGAGCCAAATGGCATTTGCTGAGTTCCACCTCTCCAGAAGCCAAACAGAACAGACCCACAAACTAAAGCCACGCCCACCTTTGAAGTCTCTCTTGGGCCCTCGATCATGGTAATCTTGCTTTCCTCTAAAAAGAATAAATGACTCTTGGAGGCTAAGACTGGGCTGCCCTGTAGACATTATGACTTGGCTTCATGGTTGACAGACGTGGCTCCTCAAAGGCCACAAGAGGTTCTTCTTTCTGTGTCCAGCTGCCCAGTCCCAGCACCCCAGGCTCGGTGCAGCCAGCGCATTGCAGGCTCTGGAGAAGTTGTGGTCAAGGACTGAACCCCTCCACCGACTGGTCACGCTCTTCCCATGTGGGCATTCCTAGCCGGCATCTTCATTCCTAAGCCTCTTTATCTGAGGCCTTGGGCAGAGATCTTCAGGCATCTCTGCCAAAGCCCCCTTATGGAGGAAAAAGGAAACCCTGAAGGCAGGTTTTTCCACTCTGAGTACCCATTATTTTTCCACTTTCAGCCATTCTCCTCTCCCCTCTCCCTCCACCCCAGGTCCATAAAACTGCTGGAGCCTTTCATTCAAAGTTCCCTCAACTACCAGACAACCCTCAAGTCTGTGCTGATCTATCCAACCCTCCATGAGGACACTACTCCACAGTGGCGGGAGGGGGAGAGGACCATTTCTTTCTCTGGTTCAGTGTCTCCCTTACGCCATCATGGCAGGCTCCCCTGTTAACTTTCGTGTTGGCTCCCTGAGGCTTTCATTGGCAGCTCCTATACCTGGCAGCTCAGCACTCTCCCCAGCTCTGCTAAAAGCCCCTGAAATAAATAAATAATTACACAGAATGAAATAAAGTATCAATGGAATTTCTAGTGTTGTCTTAGAATTTGGGCCAAAGCCCAAAGCTGAGAACAATAGGTGATAAAGAAAACCCACTCCACTCCCCTGCAAACTCTAACAAAAGGTACGGGGGGTAGACCACCCCGTCACCATGTCCTAAGAGGCAGGCAAAGCGGTCTGTGGATCTGTGACCCACAGTCCACCTGTGTCCCCAGCCTGGAGAGTCGGAGTGGAGTTACAGGTGGGTGGTGAAGGGCTCTCTTGTCCCCAGCGATGCCATAGCGCCAGAGCAGAGCGTGACAACAGACTTCCTGGTGGAGATTTCCAGTACCCTGGTGCAGAGACCAGAGAAAGAGTCCAAAGGTGAGAGGCTGGCTGGAGCTGCTGTTGATGTCAGAGAACAGGGAGGGGCCTGTCCTTCTGGAGTGTCACAGGGCAAGATGCCTGACGCTCCCAGTGGGCAGAGTGTATGCTGCACAGAGCCGCCTGGCTTTTGTCATCTTGAAAGGCCTGCCCAGTGGAGTGAGACCACGCTAGCAGACAGAGGTGACGTGTGGTAAAGCATCAGAGAAGGAACTGTGGGACCAGGCTTCTCAGAAGCGCACCTGGGGCAGAGGATGGCAGTAGGGAAGCCTTCAGCAGGAGGTCTGGTCTGGAAGAAGAATGAGCAATTGTTTATCTGCACTGACAGAGGACGCTGGGCAGTCAAGAGAGAACTGCTAACAGCACCAGCTGCCCAAAAAGGTCTTCTTATGCCTCTCATTCCTTCCTCATCCCTCCTCTTCAGCCTGACTCTGAACATGCCGTAGAGGTCCAGTGGGGAGTAGAGGAAGAAGGTGAAAAGTGGGATATCAGACCACAGTGCTCCTTCCTGCTTCTGGTCAATAGGACCTTAAGTTAACTTTGAGCCCAGAAGAACAGAAAACTCCTTAAATTGGATGAGGAACTAAGGTTTTGACATTAAATTAGACTGAACTATTCCATATCTAAAAACAAGATGATTTTAAGACTCAAAAATTATCATAAAAGCCACAGAATCTGCTTGCAATATCATCCTTGGCAAAACCTTGCCAAGCAGGTTTGAATCTGTGGTAGGTGAAAAATAAAGTTATTTTCTGATCTTATCTTACCAAATATAGCTTGTTCCAAAGCCAGCTAGAGAAGCAAAAAAGAAGCTGAGAGGGAGACAAACAGGGATGAAATCTGCTTTAGAAACTGCCACCAGGGAAGGTTGAAGAGGCAACAGAAATGGGGAGAAGGAGCCACCTCTGTAAAGAGAGGAAAGATCATTTCCCTTCCTTCCATGCTGAGCGAAGGTTATGTGCAAAGGCCCTGAGGCAGAAAAGAGGAAGCTGTGGAACTATGAGGTCAGGAGCAGGACGGAGCACAGGCATGATGTTGGAGTCAGATTGTACAAGGTGACATGGTCTACAGTAAAGAGTTTGGTTCAATTCCCAGGGCATTCAGGGTTTAAGCTGCAAATGCCACAGTCCAACTTATATATTTAAGATCACTCTTTACATTGTTTGAAGAATAGATTGGGGGCAGGAGTAACAGCTGAGGCCTATTAGAAGGACGCATTGTACTTTGTAGAAAAGGCACAATAAATTCTCAGTGGTTGCTTTTCTCAAGTTTACAAACTCTGAAAATCAGAAAGACTGGTGGCCCTGGTACTTCAGGCTCCCAATGACTAAAGCAATCTAATGAAATTTAAAGACAACAAAAACAAAAAGCAAACAAACAAAGAAAAAGAAAAGACTCTCTCGCATGAAGCACTGCTGTGCGTAATGAGAGCTATATAATGCATTACATGCCTGTACATAGATACTGTCTCTCTCAACCACCAGGAAGCTCCAAACTAGATTTTAGGTTCTAGTGCAGTAATTTTCTCACCTCATCTTCTTCTCTATATACACAGTTTCTAACCTCTCTTTAAACATGATTTCAACATGAGAATGCACTCTTTTGTTTTTCATGAACCACTTCAAATCCATTTTAAAGGTTTTTTGCACAATCTGCCACAAAAGGAAGAATGAGAATTTTTTTGAAAACAATGTTGCCAATTATCAAAAAATATATATTTTGATGCTTTTTCTCACCAACAGTTACACTGAACAATTCACCTCTGGCTTGACATTTTTTGGACAGCTGACCCACACAGACCTACCACCAGTCCTTGAAGGTGAGCTGCAAAAACCTCCTGGTGTTTGAGATAATTTTTCAGGAAGCCCCTCCCATTCTTACGCCCTCCAGCCTAATTTTAATGGCTTCTATACATTGAGCACTTGTTCTGTGCCGGGCACCATGCTGAGTACTTTACATATATCATAACAATCCATCATCACAAAAACTCTTTAAGGTAAGAGCTATTATTATATATCCCTACTTTAGAGCTAAAGAAACTGAAGCATGGAGATTTTCAGTAACATGTTCAAGTCAACTAGATGGTCAATGGTGTCACCAGTGTTTCCACTCTAAATCCATCTGCCTCTGGTGCTAAACTTTTGGGTTTGAGACCCCTACCTTGACTCCCAATGCACTGCCCACCCTGATCCACCAGATGGGATGTTTACCTACAACCTCTCTAGCTCATGGGCCTTGTTTGTCTGCCACAGGCACTAGCCTGGCCCTTGGGAAACTTCAGGACTGGCTCAGGACCTAAGCCACCACTCTGTGTCCATGTAGGGGCTAATGGGATCAAGAGAGCCTGTGGTGTGCTAGGTCAGCTTGTCATGGTTTAGCAGGGCCAGTCATGTGCGTCACCTCTCTGTTATACATTCAATGACATCATGTTGTTAGCTTGAAATTAGCCACCATGGGAGTATTTACACCACAGAAATTGGCAAACACAACAAACCAGGGCTTTGTTGGAGGGAAAACCACATTTACCAGTACACCACTTGGGACAGACAATAGGAATCATAACAAAACCATCTCTTAGACAGTCTTTTTTTCATAGCCTTTGATAAACAAATCATTCTTAATTCCCAGGACCCCATCAAAAGAAGTTCAGGTGAAACTGTCCATGTGGGAGCCGGGTCTTCTTGCCCAGAGGCAAATATCCTTCTTGAACCTCTGATGCTCTCCTTGCTGCATTAAGAGAAACGGGCTAGGAAACTTTTTTATGCTTTCCTACATTCTGTCGAGCTTGCAGTCTTGCTGGAAGGAGGGAGCCATTCTCAGGTGCTGAATTGGAAATTGCTTATTGGAACAGCTGCTGCTTTCAGCTGAGTAAGCAGGACATTCAAGGGTGGTGCTTTCCAGCTATGGTGCTACAGCCAGTTAAATATTAGTGTTAGGGGTAGAAAATAAGAAACAAAAGGAAAACCATCTGATGGTTTGATAGGAGCCACAGCCAGACGCTTCCTTTACACTTTTAAACATAGTGTAGGGTGAAGAAAAGGATGGGAACACCAAAATAAGGAAGGCTCGCATCTGAGCCTTGGCTCTTCCACTTGCTACATGTTCTGATAGGACAAAAAGGTAGGAGAGAAATCAAAGGTATAATGGGTACAAGGGAGCCATTTCAAGTCAGACGAAAAGACTCTTCTCTAGGACAGGAACTCAGTGATGATTTTAGTACAACACTCATTCACTTGCTTATTCAGTGTTTGCTGGGCACCTACTATGTGCCGTGAGATAAACTAAATATAGTTGTGACCAACAGAGGCACAGCTCCTGTCCTCATGGAGCTTACAATCTAGTGTGAATAGAAAGATTCAATGTGTAGCACTAGTTAGGTGTTTGTTATGATAAAGAAAATAAATGAGCCATGGGAACAAAACAGGGAGGAATTGTGGCTGACCTGATGGAGGGACCACAGAATAAAGTCCTGCTCACAGAATGAGAGGGCAAATGGCTGGAAAGCCAGAACAGATGGGTTGACAGCATGACCAAGATTCATCAATCACTCTTGCAAGGGTCCTGTAAGAGCACTAGAATGGACCAGACACCATGGGTTTGGAAATCAGAGACCTGGGTTCAAATCCTTACTCTACCTCTGATAAGTTAAGTTATTTAACCGCTATGAGCTTGGTACCTTTGTCACGTAGAGGGACGGTGATACTTACCTTCCGGGCTTACTGTTTGGATTAAGTTAGTGTCTAGTATAGGACTCAGCATGGTGCATGGCCTATCACACGTGCTCAGTTAGTTATAGCTAGACATAAAGATTAATCAATGAGTATTTTTTAAATTAAGGATCTCTTAAACTGCACACACAAGCCACTTGGTGAGTAAGCGCCAAAATCTCTATCAGCAGAAGGATTTAATAAGGCTTAGCGGTCCTGTCCTGTAAGGTAACTTGAGAGTTTGCACAGCAAGAGGCTTCGAAAGTGCTTGCATTAAACACACCCAGAGTTGTCAGCATTTGTCTGCAGCAGCAGGACCATACACTGTCTTTTCCAAGCTACCTTGTCTTGCTTTACCCAAAATGCAGTTCCCACCTACAGTGATTCTATTCCCAGATTTTCCCACGTGAATTTCCATTTCATTCTTTTCAATAAATAGCAATTGGATAAATATGTTTCCCTTTGCTTACAAAACCTTTCTTTTAAACAAATGCATGAACTGGGGGGGAAAATCCATTGTCAGATGTGCCAACTTCCTATTATGGAAAACAGGGTCATGATAGAGACTTAAATCCTCCTAAAAGTTTGAGTTGGAATAGATCAATTCAATAGCTTCCCTGAAATGTGCCACCTCGTTTTTCATCTCTCTGGAGATGTATGTAAATGGCAAAAGTCTACAATAGTTTTATACAATGGAGTTGCAGCAGGGGTGATAGGCTGAAATGCATTGTTTCCTTTATTCCTTTGCTCACCTTTAGCGTCAATTATCAAAGAAGATAACAAAACGCAAGTTGATCAATCTCCCCACTTTAATTTAGCAAGACAGGTCAAAATGGCTTTGTTCCTTGGCCGACATGCCAGGGAGCTGTTTTCACATATTAATGTGACATGACTTGGAGGATCATAATAACTATGACAAGATAAAGGGAATTAGTTAAAACTTAATTAAAACCACATGGATAACAAGTAGAACACTGTATGTTTAGTAACCTGAATTTTTTGTTGCTGGATTGGCAAAAAAAAAGGAAGATGTTTTGCAGCAAGCACAAGGGCCCCAATTAATAGAGCGTTGCATCGCGGTCTGAAATAATCCAATCCAAATCAGAATCAAAAGGAAATGAAATTGGTGATTCTGATACCATCAGCCGCCTCCCGGCCCACCCAGGACAGAGTATGAGAACAAGGGTGGAGTTCTCATCAACCCAAAGATTAGAAGCACTAAGTCCGTGGTTACGACATTGTAATATGCTTATTAAAAGGTTTGTTATAAAGCAGAAATGAACACACCGTTGTAAAGCAATTATACTCCAATAAAGATGTTAAAAAAAAAAATAGAGCTCTAAAAAAAAAACAAAAAAGGTTGATTCTTGGGATCCATTCCAGACATTCTGATTCGATGAGCCTGGCACGGCAGATCCAAAATCTTCATTTTCAGCTAGCCCATTTCAGTGTTAAATTATTTCTAACAAAAATATATTTGGTTACAGTAGACAACGTGGTGAGCTACTATGAAGTTATGTAAATATCCTGCTCCTCCTTCAAGTTTCACTGCCTAGTTTTAGCATCCACGGATGAGCCTTACCTGAACCAATTATTACTATCATGGTTGCAAAATGGTGATTTTTCAAACTCCTATATTTACTAGTTGGCATTTATTATTTTTTTCTCTATATCAATTAGGATATATTATTTCTTCCTCGTTCTTTTCTACATTTATTAGTTGGGATTTTACTATAGGGAAGAACTCTGCCATTGATTGAGGATGGATACTCACTTTATTCAGTGGGTGACTGATCCATTACTATAATTTAATTTTAATGCTCATCTTGTCCCATATTTGAGCAGAGGTAGCCCCTTCAAACTGGCTCCTGGAGACTTTTAAGCATGTCTTTACTTTACGGGCAACAAAATATTCCAGGCTTATCTGTACTTCCCTGCCCAGCCCTGGAATCAGACATTTCTCTGAGGAGCCTTCATTCCTCTTAGTGGGTATGGGACAGTATTTGAAAACTGAGAAGGATCCAGCATCATTTTTGTGGTATTCCAACCAAGCACGCATATGGTAAATCTAATTGTGAGGAAACATCAGACAAACTAAAATTGAGGGTCTTCCATGAAACAAGAGGGCTGCCCTCTACAAAAATGTCAATGCTCAGAAAGGCAGAGGAAAGGAGACTAAAGGAACACGCAAAGCAAATACAATATGTGATACTGGTTTCGATCTTGATAAGAATCTTCAAAATGCTATCTGAAGAATATTTGGAGGACAATTTGAATTGGGGTAGAATCTGAATGACTGTAGATTAAACAGTAATACTGTACTAATACTAAATTTTCTGATTTCATGAGAATGATAAATGTTATAATATGTGGTGGAGGGTATATAGAAGTTCATGTACTATTCTTGCAAATTTTCTATCAGTTTAAATCTATTTCCAAATATAAAGTTTTTTTTTAAATGGACAATATGGCATGAAGACAAGATTTCTAAAGTGTACTACTGGTCCAGATATAAATGATGATTTACTCGAGCAGACAAATTTTCAGATATAACAAACACATCTAAGCCATAATTTCACCAATATTGGTACTTAGAGGGGGCTACTCTTAAAGAACGACTATCAGTAAATAATTGCACAGGTGCTAGAAAATCCCTTGAAATTCTTGTTAAAATGCAGATTCTAGTTCAGTAGGTCAGGGGTGGGGCCTGGGATGCAGCATTTCTGAAAAGTTTGCAGATGCTGCTGGTGCTTCTGGTCTGTGGACCACTCTCATAGTAGCAAGGACTCAACGCACTGAGGAGAATGGCCAGCCGTAGCACATTCCATCGAATTTTGTTTCTCTCTCTCCTATGCCTTACCACTTGTTCATTTTCTAAAGGCGGCAGTTTACTGAAAGAATTTACTAAGAAAAGCCAACCAAAAGATGACAAAAAAAAAAAAAAGTCTAAGAAATTCACAGCTCTACCCTAGAGGTTGATTAGGGTCAAAAGAAGTTATCTTTAAACCTAATTAAGATAAAGGATTCCTCCGTAGGCTGAGAGAAACTCCAAGAGCAAAAGCTCCGAGGACACGTCAACTCCTGTCAGATTTCTGTCAGAAAAATGTTCCATCCAGGAAGCACACTGACAGCCTTGAAGGGTGACAGTCCTGACTGTAATTCTGCAGGCATTTTTAATATTATAAAACTCAGGAAGTAATAATAATACCTTAATACTGATCGGTTGTTTTAAACTTTATAAAACCCTTTTGCATGCACTAGTGCATCCCAGTCTTGACTTCTTAAACCTGTTATTGCTCCTGTCAAATTAGCGGCTCTGGACTCCTTCAGAGTAGGGATCATGCCTTGCTGATGTCTGTCTCCCCAACATTTGGCAAAGGTCTGGCTTCCGGCAGGATTTCGACAAATATAAGTGTGAAAAGAAACTTTTCCTCTAGTCCTCAAATACGTAATAGCACATTTCATTGAAATTATCATAAATTATTATGATTCACTATTATTTTATGTATCTCTAAGAAAGAAAAGATGTTGCCATGTAAACATTGTGCACCACTGATTGTAAGATACACCCCAACTTCAGAGCTGTTGAAATGTGCGGGAGAAACGTGCATCTTAGAATTGAGAGATGGCAGCAGTTGTTCTCCACTATGGTGTCACCCACCCAGCGCAGACTGGAAACGGATAATGACCAAATGTGGGAGGGAGGGAGACAAATAGAATCAGGGAGATGTTTCTTTTTTTTATATACTGCTTGATTCTATTTAAGTCACATTCTAGAAAAGACAAAATTATAGTGATGAGCAAACAGAAGAATGCATGAAGTTATATACATTTTTCAAAAGAAATCAAATTGTACTCAAAATTAGTGAATTTCACTGTATAAAAATTATACCTCAATAAAGCTGATTTGTAAAAAACAGGGTTTGTTTTTTTTTTTTTTCAATGACTTTGGGGCAGACAGGAATCCTTCTCAGACTGTAGTCAAGTTGGCTGCCATCTTTTTTCCGGAAAAGCATTGCTGAACTCACACCTTTACAGGAAAAAGCACAGACCAGGTGAAAGAATCCATGAGACAGTGTTCCAAGTCCAATGGCCCTTTAACAGAAAGCATAATGGAGAAGGAGGAGGAAAAGAAGGCAGAGGAGGGATGGGAGGGAGAGAAGGAGGAAAGGGAAAGATGCCATTACGGTCTTGTTACACAAACCTGTGTAGTAGCTATCAGGGGAACCCAGCCCTACAGAAATCCAGTGAGCAAGGATGCTTGGAGGAATTGCAGAGAAAAAGACCAAGAATTCTCAGCCTCTGGTATAAAAGCCTTGATGCAGGGTAGACACCTTTCTGCTAGGGGTCAAGGAACCGTTTTTGTGTGTTGTCAAAGGAGGCTATCTCAACAGGTATTCATATTAAATGCCAGACTCTAGGGCCCAGTGGGACAAATGAAGAAATCTGAATGGCCCCCGAATGAGGTCATCCCTACCTAAGTGAGCCACATGTCACCATAACTCAGAGTGACAGCCACACCGCATGCTGCTCTGCAGCTGCTTTTCTTTGGGTTGAAAGGGCATTTGTTGAGATTCTCCCCTTAAGTAATGACCTTGGACAGATTACTCTGTGTTTGTTTCCTTGTCTATAATATGATGAAAGTAATAGTACTCACCTCATCTTGATGTGAGGATGAAATCAGTTTATCCATGAAAACCTTTGGAGCAGTGCCTGGTGTAAGGCAATCACTTCAATGAATGTTAGTTATTTTTACTACTATTATCTGATATATAATTGTGCATAATTGAAACAACGACATGATTCAGTGCTGGACTAGGGACTGTGCAACAGTTTGCATAGGCTGGCAGGGTTCCCAAATTAAAAAAAAAAAAAAAAGTCTTCCATAGGCAACAGGGAAATGAAAACAGACAAACCACAACGACTAGAAAGAGTCCAGTTCTAGAAAGCCAGGAGCATGAACTTGCGGGAAACACGACCATGCCACTTCCCGAGAAGTCACCTCACCACAGCAGAAGTTCAGAGACCAAGCTGCCGGTGGCCCGACCCACCGCCCGGCAGCCCTGCGTCTGCTTCCGGGATGCAGCTTGTGTGCTGCGTAATATTCTTATGCGCAAAAACATTAACCTCCAGAATCAAATGTGTCTGTTAATAAACCAACACACCACTCACACGGCCACCCTCTCGCAGCATTCCCCCTCCGGAGTGGCGCTGCAGGCACATCTCATTTGTCAGCTGGTTCAACTGCTTCAGCGTGACATAATTTGGAAATGTGAAAGATCCCAAATTATCTTATCCTGAGGTGACAAATCAAGTACAGTGCCCACAAGCTCAGACAGTTCACCTGCCAAATAAACAAAACGCAACAGGAGTAAGGGTATCAATCTTGTAACAGTTTAGGGAAAACAAGTTTATTTCTTATCTGAAAGATTAATGAACCGGGCTGTAACCTCACCTCTAATTGTGGCTGAACAGAAATTAGGTGCTGTTTTTAATCTATTCTGCAGTAACATCATAATGTCATGTGACAAAAGTTCATAAAGAAAGGGTCTGCACTTCTCTGTGGAGTTATTTAAAATATCCAGTGACCAGTCATTAATGCCAAATTATTAAATTTTTCTCAGATACACTGCTGTTTTTTAAATATATATATTAGGTGGAGTCAAACTAATAAAAATATCTTCTTACTAAATAAAACTTTGTTTTCCTATTATAGACAGCTATAAAAAATGTATATTTACTTAGCTTATTCCTGGTATATTTTTAAATGCTGTATATCTTTCTGACATTTTGCTGAACTTACTTGCACCAATGGCCCCTCAGTTTATTTCTTCCACTTGATTCCCCTAGCTTCCACATCTGAGTTGGGACCAAACCCTTGAAAATCTGGGGTGAAGAGGAAAAGGTGGCAGCAGAGGAATGAGGAAAGAGAACTTGGCTGCCTTTAGGACAGATAACCACCAGACTGAATGCTTTTGGAGACTCAGTCACAAAGTACAACACCTGCTCTATCTCAGAATACTGTTCAAAATAGTTGTATATTTCATGAAACTCCACATGGTTAAAAATAATCATACCCAGGGAGCTATTTTCCAAGTGGAATGTATAATGTGTTTTTCCATCCACAAGACTCTGAATAAGTACAGGGGAGAGGCTGATCCTGAGGAAAATCAATTTTATTAGAGAAGCAAGGGATGGCGATGCCTAGAGAAGCAAAGGCAACATTTCCCAAGAACTCCCAACTGGGGAGGGAGGCTGGAACCTTGGGCCATGTTTACACTGCTGATTTGGGCAGTAGAATTTGGATACAAATTCAAGCTGGATTTTCTATATTATATTCATGTATAAACTAATTTGAAAGAAAAATGATAATGAACCAACACTGAAGTTTAGCCATTAGTCTAGGCAATGAACTGTGCTCACCTGATAACCTAGGAAATTCTAGGCACATCCAGGTGAAATGATCCTTTGGCGTGTGTGTGTGTGTGTGTGTGTGTGTATGTGTGTGTGTATTTTTCAATTGAGATATTGTTCCATGTCTAAATTATCCAAGCCATGCATAGTCAACACACAGCAAACATTCAAGATACGTTACATGTATGTAAAATGGGCCTTTTTACTAAGGGGTGAATGATCAGCTGACTGCAGGATACCTTCATTTAAGAGGAAACTAAGAAGAAAAAAAATCTGAAAACATATATATATATATATATATATATATATCTCCGAAACACTTTGCTGTACACCTAAAACTAACACAACACTGTAAGTCAACTATACTTCTATATTTTTTTTTTAAAAAAGAGGAAACTAAAAAGCAAGGGGAGAAGGCTAGAACCCACTATTTTCTCCTTGTGAACACCTCACTTCTTGTACCAAAGGAGGCTTCAGCAAGTGGAAGGAAAGTACACACCAAGGATTTCTGACCGCCCCCGCCGAAACTTCGATCTGGGAACCTCTGTAATTCTGGGGGTGTTCCTAGCTGGAACACTCTGGCCGAGACTTTCTTGGTCTCATGCTCGTTGGTGAAGGACACAAGGTCTGATTCTGCTGCTAAGAGCAGAGAAAAGCATTCAAGTACTGATTCCCTTTGTCCATGGCCATGAAATCTTCCCAGTGACTAGGAAGACTTAAAGAGAAATCCATAGAGTAGGCATCTTCCTTTCTTCTCACCAATAAGATCAAATCAAGACAATAGCTTCATCCCTCACAGTAACAACATAAGGACTTGTATTTAGGACCTACATAAAGGCACAGGGGTAAGTGCCTCCCTAAAAGAATAAGAAGACATCATGCAGCTTAATAAGGAAGGAATATCTGGAAACAAATAATTAGATATACCGGTGTTACACTCAGATAAATGAAAATTGCTACATGACATGAAAAAGGGATCCACAACCCCTATAAAGAAGCTATGGAAGCCTCCCTGGAAAAGTGTCATTGGTTTGGGTTATAAATGACAGGAAGGAATTGGTCAGCTGGAGAAGCAAAGGAAGGATATTCTGTCATAAGGAAACAGCATCGCAAAGGCATCAATGTATCCAAGGGCAGAGTGCAGCCCAGGTCTCTGAATAGTAAGCAGTATGGGAGTGCAAACACAGGATGAAGTCAGAAAGGTAGAGAAGGACAGGTTCTCAGGATCTTATTTACCATGTTAAGGAGGATGGCATTTTCCTAGGGATGAAGTGGAAAGCCAATGGAAATTTGAAGTCAGGGGAGCAATAAAGTAGATTGGATCGCTGGGGGCTCTGTGGAGGATGAGAGAAAGGGCAGAAAAACATTTATGGAAGCTTTTGTAATTGTCTAGGTTGAAGAAGATGCTGGCCTAATTTGAAGTATTAGCAACAGGAATAAAGAGGAGTCCATCAGAAAGACATTTCTGATTTAGAATTATAGAACACATTGGCCAATTAAATAGGGAGAATAAAGGAGGAGAGGAGAAATGGATGATAAGATTTTTATCTTGAATGGTTAGGTGGAAATTGACATGATTAATCAAGAAGGATCAGGTTTGGACAGATTGGGTTTGAGATGCCAAGGGGAAGTCAAGCACTGATGTCCAGTGAACAATGGGGAATACTGATCTGGTTAGGAAATTTTATTTGTAATGGGTTCTTATGATTTATTTAGTTCCTCAAATGTTTAGAAATTTTGACAAGTATTCAGAGAGAGTAAAAACTATAGTCTATATCCTCTTAGAACTTATATTTCTAGAGAATCTCAACTAAAAATTTTGCCTATTCAATTCCTTTCCAAACTTCCACTTTCCTCCATGGCACAGATCAGTTCCCATCTGCAGGAAGTCTTCTTCTGTTCCCAAATCTCATAGTTATCTCTCCCTCCTCTGAACACTGCTGCCAAAGTGCATGTTAACAATACCTTTCCTTTGGTATTCATATGAAACTTGTGCCTAATTTTGTCAGCTAAGTTTTCACAAATATGTGCCTTGCTCTTCCCAAATAAATTGAGGATATCTTCAAAGGCAAGAGCTATACTCCATTCTTCTTTTATTATCTCTAAAGGCCTTGCACAATGTCCATTAGAGAGTGGCAGCTTAGTTGAGCCAGACTTCCTGGGCTCGAATCCCAGCTTTTTCACTAACTTGTTATCTGGGGCAAGTTACTTGCTCTGTGTCTCAGTTTCCTCATCTAAAATGAAGGCAATAACCATACCTACCTCATAAACTTTCCATAAAAATTAAGTAAGATGACAAATGCAAAGCACTTCCTAAGTTCCTAGGATACAGCAAGAGTTCAACAAATATTTGTGTCAGGATAAGTTAGGATGTGCTGTGTTAACAAACAACCTCAGTGTTTCAGTGATTTAAAACAATTAGGATTTATTTCTTCTTCATGCTACACATTGAATGGATCTATAAGGGACTTCTGTTCATCACACCACTCAAGGACCCAGGCTGACTGTCAACATTATCTTGAACATTGCTGGTTGCCATGTCAGAGGGAAAGAGAGGCTGGAAGGTCTTGCACCAGCAAGTAAATATTCCATAATGTAGGTGACATGTCACACTTACACTGAAAAGTCATTGGCCATTGTGGTCATACGGCCTCATCCAACCACATGGGGACAAGGAAGTACAATCCTACCATGTGCCCAGAGGAAAGGGGAAGTGAATCTCAGTTGAGTATCTCTAATGGCTACCCAAATATTTGTTGTGCTATCGTTGTTTTGCTGTTGCTTAAACAAGTACTTAGAAAACAGTCAGATTCATACTAGAAACTCCATTTGTGTTAGCTACTAGCAGTATAAGTACCACTGAAGTTTTCATGTGAACAATGGAGAAGGAGGAAATTAGATGAGTTTGACATACATTTAGGAATTGGAATTGATAAGAGTTGGTGATAGACTGGACGCTGGAGAAGGAGGAGTGCGTGTGACAAAGATGAATCCTAGGTGTCTGGCTTGACTAATTGGCAGAACACCATCATCTCCTGCCAGAACACCTTCACTAACTTTTTAATGGGTTCCATTATATCTACTCTTGATCTCTAGCAGTCCATTCTACACTGCAGCCAGACTGATCTTCTAAAACCCAACTCTCATGTCACCCTGCTGTTTAAAACATTCAATGTTTTCCTCTTATTTTTAGGACAAAAGTCCAAATTTATTAATGCAGCCCCAAATGTTCTACATGTTCTCACCCCAGCATCTTCTCCAGATACATTTCACATCATCCCTGCTTTGCTCTCTATACTCCAGCCCAATTGACTCTTTTTCTGTTCTTCAAACTCAGCCTGTTTCTTTCCACCCCAGGGCCTTTACACATGCTGTGCCCTCTGCCTGGAATTCTCCCACCACCACTCACTCCTCACTTGGCTAGATAACAGGGCTTCAGATACGACCTCCGAAGTTCACTTCCTCCAGATCAGTTCTGGAGCCCCCTTCAGCAATTTCCCAGCACTTGGTACTGCTGGTTTATAGCACTTGTCACAACTGTACTTCATTAGTTAATAAAAAACTGTTTTATATCTATCTTCCTGATAGACTGTAACAGAGATTTTTGTCTCTTCTGTTCACGCTACTCTATTTCCAATGCCTAACACAGCTCTCAAGTCATAATAGACCCTCAGTAAATACTTGCTGAATGAATAAATGAACAAACAAATATCTTTGTAAACAAAATTTTTAGGACAGTATAATAGTCAATATAGGTATGATTATAAATTATCCAACCATTCTCCTATTTCTGTCCATTTAGATTGTTTTCAAATGTTTACTGCTATGGTAAAAATAGAGACAGCGATGTAAAAACAAAATATTATTTAAACATCTGGTGCTAAAACTTCTTTTAGGAGAGAAACTTTATTAGGGGAAAACTCTTAGTAAGAGTTTGGAGGTACAGTGATATTCTAAGGGTTGTATGGCTACTGGCCCCCCAAACTTCAAAGAATAGGAATTAACTGTCCTCACTGAAACAGGAGATGGAATTTCTCATTGTTCTGACAGAAACAGAGCAAGTGGAAGGGAAAGAATGGAGGAGCGAAGAGAGAGAGAGGCGGGCAGGATGTGATGGCGGGTGCTGGGTGGCCACGAGAGGGGCCCTGATCACAGGGTGACCCAACAAACCCTGGAGAACAGAACATGGTTTGTAGTGCAGCCGTCCCCATGAATCTTGGCTTTTAGGTAATATTTTTGGTGGTTTTTTCCTCCAGAACTGATGCAGGAGCTGGTTTTCATGTCTGGATTGACATGTGAAATGAGAAGCTGCATGAAAAGAAGGAATCAGGAGGCAGACAGTCAGAACATCTCCCACTTTTATCCTGATCTCCAAGGGGCAGGGCAAGGAGAAGCTAGCTCACATCTGGTTGCAAAAACAACCTGAAAACATACCTTTGGAGAGCAATCTCTATCTATCAGTTATCTATCTATCTATCTATCTATCTTCCTATCTCTCTTTCTCAACCTTTCTCCCATCTAAGATTGTCTCCTTTTAGGATAAATTTCGAAAACCAGAATTACTGGATGAAAGGTTAAACACACGTTTATAGTAAAATGATTTCTAGCAATTCATATTCCTCCTTTTTTCAGTGAGAAATTCTACAGAATAAAGCAGTGTTGTCCTCAGAAATGGTTGTCTTGGATTACAAATTCTAATTCTTTTGGTTAAAAGTCGTCCCTCTAATACCCTTTAAAACTACACACACAGTAAGTCCTTAATAAGTGACTATTGAATTAAATTCCTAGCACTCCTAGTGCTTAAAACTTGCCAGTTTTTATTTGGACTTTTTATTCCCCTATTTCTAAGAAGGCTGCAATGTCTTGATTTTTTAGATCATAAATCCCTCTTCTCCTGACTTATAAGTATCTCAAGTCTTCAAAATCATGCTGTATATGTTACAAGAATCTTGGTTCTGTGAATTTTCTAATTCTGTAAAAGTTTTTTTAAAGCATCTCAACACACATACTCCAGACTAGCATAATAAGTTCACAATGATTACCTAAATCTCTGAAATTCAAGTAAGATTTTGCTTGTGTTTAGTTTTTAAAAATGTAAAATTATTTTTGGCCATTACTTCCTTTTTTACCTAATTGATCCTTCTCTTTAATGTATTTCATTAAAAATCTAGCCAATATCATAATTAACCATATGGTTGACAAAAGCAAAAAGAAAGAGAGCAATAATTTCAGAATTTGTCAAGGTGCCATTTTACTTGGAATCTGTTGACCCAAGTTAGAAAAAAAAAATGAGTAGCTCTAAGACAAAAAAAAAATTTAATCTTTAATAATCCACTGAATAGCCATTTTGCCCTCTATTCATACTCTACCAATATTTTAAAGTTTTTTTTAAATCAAAATTACTCTCATGCTGCTGTTGATCACTTGGCCCAATACATTTGTGGTTGGGTTACTCTGACCATATAATGTTTTCCAGGGCATAACAATATCACCTTTAGAAACTTATTCTACAGTTGTACTCTCACAAAGATCCATGTACAAGAAGGTTTATTACAGCATTGTTTGTAATATCAAAAGGCAGGAAGCCATGTAAATCTTCAACATTTGTGGGCTAAATAAATAAAGTGCAGCCAATAAAAAAAGAATGAGATATAATTACACATGCCAACACTAAATGAACTCTAAGATATAAGTGACCAAAGCAAACTGCAGAACATTGTGTATAATATATATTTTACACGCTTAAAATATTTCACTCGAAATCATTTATTATTTTTATCTAATATTTATTATTATTAACTCATGATAATTGTTTCTTCTAGGGAAAGCAGTAGAAGACTTGGATTTGAGATGGAAAGAAAACTTACTTTTCACTGAAATGTTTTCATTTTTTACCATGAACATATATTAATTTTTAGTTAAAAGGAGACAATAAAATGGGAGGAAGGAGAAACTTTGCATCTATATGTCATGAAAACAATGAAAATCCCTATCAATTTCAATTCATGGTAATCAATTCAAGTTGCAATTAGCTACTGTTTTATCTCTGACCCCATCAGCAACATGCCAACATCTCACCAAATCTTACTAGAGTTTTAACCTCACACCAAACAGTCATTTATTCAGTCATTCATTTATTGAATCACTCAGTTCATACTGTGGGCCTGCACTATGCCAGGCCCTGTCCTGGGACGAAGGAACACAGCTGTAAGCAAGAACAAAAACAGTTCCTGACCTCCTCGAGCTCCTGGTCTAGCTGGGAACACAACCTTCGAAGTAAGTAACTGGATGTATGTTGACCAGCACTGAGGGAACATGTGGAGAGGCTTACACCAGTCTCCGTGTCAAGGAAGACCTCTAAGGAAGGGAGGCTTAAGCTGACACCTGTAAGATATGCAGGAGTTAATCAGGTGACCGGGCTTGTAAGGCTTGTTCCAAGAAGAGATGGGCAAACAGTCTTTAAGAGATGGCTCCAGCTAAGAGAGAGCTCTGCTTGGAGAGAATGAAAGACATTAAGTTCAGAGGAAAGGATGAGGAGTGATGAGGCTGGAGAGACCATCCAGGGGCAGATCTAGTGTACCTGAACACGGTTAGGAATTCTAGACCTCACTCTAATGACAAGAACCACAGCAGGGCTGTAAGCATCTGTATTAGTTTCCTAGAGCTGCTGGAACAAATGATCACAAACTGGGTGGCTTAAAAAAAAACAGAAATTTATTTTCTCACAGTTCTGGGGACTAAAAGTCTGAAACCCAGGTGTCCACGGGACCATGCTCCCTCTGGATGCTCTAGGCGAGGTGCTTTCCCAACCTCTTCCTAACTTCCGGTGGTTGCCAGCAATCTTTGGTGTTCCTTGGCTTGTAGACGCGTTACCCCAATCTCTACTTCTGTTACCACGTGGCTTTCTCCTCTCTGTGCATCTGTGTCTCTGTGCCCAAATGTCCCTCTTCATATATGGAGTCTGGTCATATTCGATTTAGGGCTCACCCTGATCCTGGATGACTTAAATCTTAATTTGATTACATTGGCAAAGACCCTATTTCCAAATAAGGTCATAGTCACAGATTCCACAGACATGAATTTGGGGAGGACATTATTCAACTGAGTACAGCAGGGACATGATATAATCTGATTTATATTTTAGGAAAACTTCTGATGATACTAAGGGTAAAGATAAGGGGGGAGAAAGATGGGAAGGAAAGAGATTAACTTCATAGACATCTTTATTATATGTTGAGGTTTATTTTGAGGTCCTACAGGTGTCAGACATTGAGCTAACAGCTGTTTCCGTGACATCTTGTTCAGTCCTCACCCAGTCCTGTGAAGAAAGTCAGAGAGGTGACTTCACCTGTCCAGGGTCACACAGCAACACTTCAAACGGGGATCAGACAGGCTCTGGAACCAGCACGATTTCCCTCACTGCAGGCTCAAATCGGAAACTTGATGAAGGCAACGGGAATCCTCTGATATGGATTACCAGGAAGTGGAAACATCGTCACACTAATAGAGTCCTGTTTGCGAGCATACTTCCTACTCCTTATGCAAAGCCAGGGCAAAAGGTGAGCAGCTAACATGTCCTAAAGGGCAATCATATTGTAATGTAAGGGAAGCTGACAGTTCCAATCGCTGTGTCCACTGATTCAACACTGGCTCAGAAATTTTTTTTTTTTTCTTTTTTTAAAAAAAAAAAAAAAGACCTAGGTAAAATCTGTGCTTCACAAACACAAGCTCATATTAAAATAAGCCTGCTTTTTTTTTTCTTTTTAATAAGATGAAGAAAGTTGAAGCATTATCTGGAAACTCATACAACCGAAAAGAATTCAAAGGAAAAAGAGGTTAATTGGTGGGAATCGTTTGGACCCATAGCTGATACTGATCAAAAACACAGCCAGCTGGATCTTCTCCCCCTTGGCTGCTTTGCCTCTATAGTCCACAATTTTAAAGATGGATTGAAATTTTAAGAAAAGACAATGAAGACCAAGGTTATTCCCTCTTGAGCTCAATAATTTTTCGGTGGGCGGGGGGAGGTGGTGGGAGGTGAGATTAGTATTCCTGGTGTAGGTTATAGTGTTTATCACCTATCACAATTTTATAATCTCAAAATCTGACCAGAGCACCCAACTTGCAATTTTCTCTTTTTGTTCCATTGTCTTTTCCTTTCAATATATAAAAGAGAAAGGAAGGGAGGGAGGGAGGGAGGGAGGAAGGAAGGGAAGAAAGAAAGGAAAAAACTGGAAGAAAAGAAAGTAAACATGAAATCCCAAAAGGGAGAAGAAAACAATGATCCAATCGATGATTCTGATATTTATTACCGGTTAAAAAATAATAATAATAATAAAAATGTTAAATCAAGGTTTTATTTTAAAAACTGTTTCCTAAAAATAAAGAATAGATGTGTTTAAAAGCAATTAATAAGCAGTTTTTATCTAGGAAGTGAGTGATTTTTGTGCAAAGAGGGAAAAAAGGCTCCAGGCTTTGCCTCATCTCCTAGAAGCATCCCATATTCTTAGATGTGATGTTGCCTTGGTAACCACAACTTGGTGACCTCGTTATTTCAACCTAATCCTGCTTTGAAATTATAGTTGCTCCACCCTTTTGCCTGGCTAGCCTGATAACATAATCATTGTAAATGAGGACGGGAAAAAAAACAGCAGGATACAGTCCCTCCGGTGACACAGCACTGGTCTCACCTTATCATGGAAATAGACGAACAATTAAACGGCATGAATCTAAAACCCTAAAATTAGATTTTCTTATTTTTTATACAGCTTGTTATGCTTATTTTCAAAACCTACCAGTTGATTCAATGTAGCAGAGTATCTTGATATTACTATATGAAAATGGAAATTTCCTATTTTTGTTAAAAGAAAAAAATAAAGGAGTGCTAAACTGTCAAAGGTGATATTCTTAATATGCTATTGTTTTGCCCAACAGCCTAATAGAAGCAGGAATCAGAATATAATTTTTTAACAAATAAAATGACAGCATCCGGGTTTGTTGGCCCAGATTAGCTTCCCCTAGCTAAAGCCCCACAAATCAGTTGTCATCTTGAATTCAGACTTCTTTCATAACAAAGGGGTCTTAGGAGACTGCATTGCTTGAATTCTGAATACAGCAAGTGTAAACAGAGTTTAAAGGAAAAGTAATGAACTCATTTGTTTCAATTTAGGTGCTTTGAGATCTCTGTTCTGCTGGGAAAGGGAAGGAAATTCCGTTCTCTTTCTCAACTCATTTCCTCATTTTGTGTTCTAAAGTGGCCAGGGTACAGGGGTGCTGGATTCAGATCTCAGTAAAATTTTCATTCTGCACCCAATTCATACACTGAGGAGTCTGAGTAGCTGTGTGACTCTGTCTCTTAGGCCCCTGAGCTCCCCCCAGTTTCCCCTCCAGGAGACCTTTCCTATATCTGATGGTCACACCTCAGCTTGCCTGTTGTCTTTCCAAGAGATCCCCAATTGTGGCATTTGGAGATGGGGGTGGGAGGGAATCATATGACTTGGCTATACTCCCCCTCTCCCCCAATTCTCTTGGTGGCAGTGGTTCCAATTCCTCTGCCTCTCCACTGTGTTTTTACCAAAGAATAACCCCTGGATACTGGTGGATGTGCTGTTGGCCTCACTGTTGACTGTCAACAATGGCTCACAGGTGAGAAGCAAGTTCCTGGTCAGGGTCATCATCCAGAGAGAAGCCTGGACCACACTGGATATGCCCAGGGCATAATACCACCCACGCTTGTACGCCTTCTCCTTGCAAAAAAAGACAGCCACCACCACTAATTTCTTATAAATATCAACACTATTATGATATTGTTTTAATAATGTAGGGAAAGTTGTAGCTTCTTGAAAAAACTATGCCACAGATGCACGTAGTTACTTTGTTATTCTGTCCCCACTGGACCAACTGTAGAACCAGGACCAAGGGATGTACTCCACAGGTAGACACATCAAAACTCATTATGAGAAGAAATTTCTAAATAGTACAAGCTTTCCAAAGACATAATAGACAGTCTCAACAACAAAGGAAATACCAAAATATAAAAACCTAACAACACATACCCTTGACCTCCCGGAACAGATACGAGAATAAATATTATATCTTACTACCTTCTAAGTATTCATCAGATAGTGTACTTTTGGCTTGGGAGGTTCTTAAATGATATACATCAAGCATCTGTGTAGGAACAAGCAAAGAAGAGTAATAAAATTATGAGAATCATGGTAGGATGAGGATAAGGGACTGATAATAGACAAGTGTTAGGTCTAGGCTGAGAATAACTCAGCTAGTTATTGTAGGATCAAATGATAACTCATGCAAAAATAGATAGAAAAGGATAAATCATGAGAAAACTATAAGGAATTATGATAAAATTGGTAGCTAGGAGCACTTCAGCTTCCTGAAAAGTGGAGAGATGCAAACTCTGCCTGATGAAACCATTCTACTGAACCTAGTCGAACCAGAAAGAAACAAAGTTGAAAACGATGACAAAGGTGGCTGGAGGCAGAGAAGGGAATCTATAAAGAGAAGGCATAATATCGCCAGGGTTTGGACAATGAAGTGTCCTGATTCATTTCTCACGGCTTCTACTCTTTGCACCCAATGGCGTTGTCAATAACCAAATTCCCATACCTTTCCCACATCTCCTTCACCCTACCTGGGATCACCTCCCATCTCCTCCATCATTCATCTCTTTCCTTCTTCTTCAGCTTGCCTATCTCCCATTTATGTTTTGGGTCTCTTCTCAGTTGTCACTTCCCGCAAAAACTCTTTCTGGACTCCCCCCCATGCTGAAAACAAGTCCTTTCCTGTCCTTTCTCTAACTCTATGTTGTTATTGCTTCTGGTCCCATCTTCTCCACCACCACCATCACACCATAAACTTATAAACCCTGTGAAGGCAAAAACCATGACATTTACCCAGTGCCTGGTGCATAGAGTAGACACTCAATGAATTCATTCATGCATTTATATGCTCAACAAATATTTACTGAATATACATTCTGTTCCAGGCACTGGAGTAGAACCGTGAACGAAATGGATTAGTTGCCCATCTTCATTTTTGGGAGAAGGAAAGATTTTTTTTTAATCAAGTAAACAAAAACGCTCAAGATGGTTAAAGATTGCTGTAAGTGGAATGAAAAAAAATAACAGGATGATAACATGGAAGAGGAAGATCTTCTGTTAGGCCCACCTCTTTGAATCCTTGCAGAACTTGTCACCAGCAGCTTTAAGCCATGCTCTCTCTCCATGGGGCACTCACCAAGGGCTCGCGAGGCATCAGGTGCTGAGATCCTTGGGGAGATGTCAAGCCAAGGAGGGGAACTGGCTTGTAAGCCAGGGATTCCAATCATGGGTGTAAGTGCTATGACAAACATGTGATGGTGAGGGCAAAAGAATAAGTACGTGGAAGATTGGGGAGAAGTGTTCCAGAAGGGCTCCTGGTGAAGGTGACATTGAGCCTGGAGACTCTGAGCCCCAAGGGTTCTGGGACCAAACTACCTGGGTTTGAATACCACCTCCACCACTTACTAGCTGTGTGACATGGATGAGTCACTTAACTTCTCAGTGCCTCAGTTTCCTCAAATGTAAAATGAGAGCAATGATAACACTCACCTTACAGGGTAGCTGTAAACTATTTAGAGGAGGGTGCGCACTTCGTGAGTGCTATGTGTACTGACCACTATTAACATTTTTCAGGATGCAAAAGAGTTAGCTCAATGAAGAAAGGGAGGTGGAAAAGCATCCTAGGAAGAACAAGTATCTGTGGAGTGAAGGGAAGAATGGCAATGGCTCTAAGAGGCCAAGTCAGTTGGTCAACAGGCTCTGCCTTTGTGTACGAGTGACCATAGTGGGGAATTCACTGGGCCTAGCACTGCCCTATGGGTTAAGAACAGACCCAGGAGAAATAGATGATGTAGTCTCTGTCCTCTGATATATTATATTCAACAAGACTAAACACACAAGAAGAAACTGAAGAAGGATCTGAGACAGCATACAACCAGCGCTGAACTAGGTAGCCAGATGTCAATGATAATAACAAGAAAAATAGGATTACAATAGCTATGTGTTTATAATTTGCCAAGCACTGGGCTAAACACTTTACACGCTTTTCCTGCTTGAATTCAGCTTACAAACATCCACATTGTGACTTTCTCCAATGACAAAACCTCCAGGAGATTTCACTGAAGGAAGAGATTGGCCTTACTGCCTCATGAGGACAGGAAACCTTGAGCTAGGCTTTAAAGGAAGGAATGAATTTGAATAGAGGGATGGGTGAAGGAGGGACTAGAGCAGAGCTGTCTGACGGAAATACAATGTGGGCCCCAAATACAAGCCACGTGCATAATTTAAAATTTTCTCATAGCCATGTTTTTAAAAAGTAAAAAGAAGCAGAGGAAATTAACTTTAAAAATATATTGATTTAACCCATTATATGTAATTATTATTCTATCAACATGTAATCAGTATAAAACATTATGAGTGAAATATTTTAAATTCTTTTTTTCTGTATAAAGTCTTTGAAATCCAGTGTGTATGTTACACTTCCAACGCGTCTCAGTTTCAAGTAGCCATATTTCAAGTGCTCAAAAGCCGCATGTGGTTGATGGCTACCATCTTGGACAGCACGGGTCAAAAAAGAAAAAAGAACTGGCATTTATACCCCAGTGTACATAGCAGCACTATTTACAAGAGCCAAGACATGGAAGCAACCTAAATGTCCATTGACAAAGGAATGAATAAAGAAGATGTGGTACATATATACAATGGAATATTACTCAGCCATAATAAAGAATTAAATAATGCCATTTGTAGCAACATGGATGGACCTAGAGATTATCATACTAAGTGAAGTAAATCAGACAGAGAAAGACAAACATCATATGATATTGCTTATATGTGGAATCTAAAAAAATAATACAAATGAACTTATTTACAAAACAGAAATAGACTCACAGACATAGAAAAGAAACTTATGGTTACCAAAGGGGAAAGGAGGGGGAGGGATAAATTAGGAGTTTGGGATTAACAGATCCACACTACTATATATAAAATAGATAAACAACAAGGACCTATTTTATAGCACAGGAACTATATTCAATATCTTGTAATAACCTATAGTGGAAAAAGAACCACTATTTTTAGAAAAAGTTCTAAAAAAGAAAAATATATATATATATGTATAACTGAATCACTTTGCAGTGCATCTGAAACTAACACAACATTGTAAATCAACTGTATTTCAATAAAAAATTTTTAAAAAAGAACTGGCATAGGGACTTGCCTGGTGGCACAGTAGTTAAGAATCTGCCTGCCAATGCAGGGGACATGGGTTTGAGCCCTGGTCCGGGAAGATCCCACGTGCTGGGGAGCAACTAAGCCTGTGAGCCACAACTACTGAGCCCACGTGCCACAACTACAGAAGCCCGTGCACCTAGAGCCCATGCTCCACAACAAAAGAAGCCACTGCAATGAGAAGCTCACGCACAGCAACGAAGACCCAACGCAGCCAAAAATAAATAAATTTATTAAAAAAAAAAAAACTGGCACTTATCAAAGTCTCATAAGTCCTCAGCCGCTTTTGTTTTTTTAAACTTTATTCACAGATAATGTGTTAAAGAATGACATTCATTTTTAATTTTTAATTTTTGGCTGCGTTGGGTCCTCGTTGCTGCGCGTGGGCTTTCTTTTTAGTTGCGGTGAGCGGGGGCTACTCTTCATTGCCATGCACGGGCCTCTCACTGTCGTGGCCTCTCTCGTCCTGGAGCACCGGCTCTAGGTGCGCGGGCTCTAGAGCACAGGCTCAGCAGTTGTGGCGCACGGGCCCAGCTGCTCTGCAGCATGTGAAGTCTTCACGAACCAGGGCTCAAACCCATGTCCCCTGAATTGGCAGGTGGACTCCCAACCACTGCGCCAGCAGGGAAGCCCCACTCAGCCACTTTTTTTTTTTTTTTTTTTTTTGCGGTACGAGGGCCTCTCACTGTTGTGGCCTCTCCTGTTTCAGAGCACAGGCTCCGGACGCACAGGCTCAGCGGCCATGGCTCACGGGCCTAGCCACTCGGCGGCATGTGGGATCTTCCCAGACTGGGGCACGAACCCATGTCCCCTGCATCGGCAGGCGGACTCTCAACCACTGCGCCACCAGGGAAGCCCTCAGCCACTTTTTATACACCATTTAATCTTCTCAATCACCCTCTTAGGAAAGTATTATTATCCCCATTTTACAGATGAGGACACTGAGACTCTAAGAGATTAAGTCGACAGCTAAATAAGTGGATTGACCTAGAATTTAAACGCAGGCCCAACCAACTTCCAGCTTGGGCATACGCCTCAGGCGAAGATGGCTTAGTCAAACACCACAGGGGGCTTTATTCTACAAAGCAAGATGGTGCTTGAACAAGGAGAAACCACGCAGATCCTGGGGTCAACTTCTCAACAGCTTCTTCCCCAGGCCTCACAACCCACAGAGCTGGCTTCTGTAGCCTCCAGGATTTGGAGGAGGGAAAGAAAGTGAAAAAACAAACAAAGCTTTCCCTTTCCAGTTGAATAGAAATCGAAGCTTTTGCATTGCTCCCTAACAGCAAACTACAAAAGGATATTGTAGGAGGCAAAGAAGGGCACCCGTGGTCTATAAATATTGAACTTTTGTTGCAGGGACGTGCAGGATGAGGAAACACTTGGCTACGTCTCCACTGGTGGAGCAGGGTTGCCATACACCCCTTGGGGCCTTCATTTTGTTGTCAGTGACTGTTTCTGTAACTATTAAGAGACGAAAGTGGGTATAAACAGAATTAACAGTAATTTATGATCTGAAAAGAGACAGCAGGAGTTTGAAATCTGTCTCCATTAGGATACTCTCCCTGCACTCCACTGGAACCCCAAGCCACAGGATCCAGTAGGAAACGGGTGTCTATCCAGCGATCCTAGCAGGAGAGATGCTTTTCCTTGTGCCCAAAGGGCAAGGTTCAACCAACTTTCCACAGAGGGATCTGGCCTGTGCTGAGCATGCTGCTGGGACCCTATCTCCAGTGTGGGGAGATACTGTGCTTTTTAGATTTTTGTTTTATTTATTTCTTGTTCAATGATCCCCCCCTGATTTCTACAGGGCCCTCCAAGCCTGCCCCTCTTACACCTCAAACATCGGCAAAGCCCACCAGGAAAACTGACAAGAGAGATACTCATCAGCTCTTCAATGGGAAATTTTCTATGCGGCTACCTTTGATAAATCCCGATTCTCTGAGACAAAGGTTTATTCCACCATCTAAGGCAAGTTTTATGCCCTTCAGTTTCACTTTGCCAAACCTACTTTTCAAGTCAAGGAATTGCAAGGCCACAATATGTAGCAACTTCAGTTGGAGTGAAAAGGAAAGCCAATTGAGTCCCAGGATTATTGTTTCTTTTCTTTCTCCTTTCTTTTGGTATGGGCATTGGGATGCCCTGGCCCGGCTTAGGACACAGTCTCTGGCACGGGCTTACAGTCCACTCAACATTAATGTGATCACGCCTTCGGATGAATCTTGGGCCTAAAGGAAGAGACAAAAAGAAAATTTCATAAACCACCCCAAATCTGTTAGCTGAAGTGCCACATGTTTCAGTCCTTCACCAGCCAGTCTCAGATCGCTAGCGACCCCAAGTGGCCAACTTCAAATGATGGTAATTTTTTTCTGCAGAAAAGAAACATAAGGTTTTTTTCCTCCCAAATCCTCATAGAATTTAAAAACTGCGGAGCTGGAAGATCCATTAATGTCATCTGACCCAACCACCTCTTTTTATAGGAAGGAGGGGTCCAGGGAGGTAAAGAGGGGCTCCAAAAGTCACACAGCATGTTAAGGTCAAGTTGGGAAGCAGTATAAGGAAAGGTTGGAAGAGATTCTATGGGACCGGATTTTAGTTCCTTAATGGAAGGGAAAAAAGTTCTTTTCCCCCAGGCCACAAAAGAAATATTGCTATTACAAAAGAACTGCCACGGTGAGGGTGCGTGTTCTAACAGATCCGAAGTTCCATTAGGTACACGCCAAATGCACACATTTCTTTTTTCCTTTTCTATGTCTAAACTGACCAGGGCACCTTAAATTAATCATGTCAAGTGTGGTGCCAGCCTGGGAGAGAAGGAAGAAGTCAGAATTTGGCAAACGTGGATTAGATGCTTATTCCCAAAGCCTGAGCCTCAAGTAAAGAAAAAGTTGGCGTTTGGTTTCCATCCTTATAACAGCACAGCTGAATGAGCACTATCATTCCGCCCTTAGAAATGAGCTAATGGAAGCTCAGGGAAATTAACTAGCTTGTGCAAGGTCAGTCACTACTACAGTGCAAAGCCAACTGTCTGCATGACCCTCCTATGAATGCCTCGATTTATCCATCCATCAGATGGGATAATAAAGCCTGCCTATAGAACCAGAAAATGCTAATGTTAGAAACGCTCCTCAGAGGAGCCCCCTTCCAAACAAAGTGGACCCCTACAATATATATAAAACAGACAAAAATGATTAGTGTCTGTTTATGATAAAGTCCGTCGAAGACAACATGTGTGCTGTTTTAACGAACACCAGGATATCCAACAGTCTCTAAAACAAAACCTGGAACCTCTAAGGTTTCGCTCCAGGTCAAATCTCCACTCTTCCCTGCTGTGTCATCTCTCCCTTGAGGGTCTCATGTGGTCTCCTCCTGCCATCAGAGGGCCGGACCCCTGGCATGACACCCCCTCCTCTTGGCAGCTCTGTCCCAAGTACGCACAGAAGTGCCTTTGCTGTCGGCCCTGAGCACCATGGAGACAGTCTGGAATTTTCCCAGCGTTGTTCCTACAATTACCGCAGGAGAATAGAAGGTGAATGAACACAGAGGGTGAGAGAAACCTAAAATCCGTCTGATTTACAAAGCATGAAATTCTCATCCAAATTTTGCCAGAAGTGGTTCTCTCCAGACCTAGCAATTCCTGCTCTGTTCCAGGAAGGGTCTTAAGATAGAAACACTCCAGGTAAATTGTTACAGTCCTGAAAAGTAATGTGACAACATGCTTCAAGGTCTGTGAAAGATATTCTACCCTTTGGCTCAGTAATTCCACTTCTAGCAATGCACCTTAATGAAATAAACAGTGCAGACAGTAATTTATACACGAAGATTACCATCACTAATTTATTATAATTACTTAAAAAATGGAAGCAAATTATACAATAGAGCTTATGACGTAACCAGAAGATGAAAGATTATGTAACCATCAAAAATGACGTTTTCAAGATAATTTTAATGACACTAAATGGAGAAAAAAGCAGTTTAAATGGCATTAAGTGAAAAAAAGCAGGGTGCAAAACTGGTACATGTCATGTCAAATATTTTAAACCAAAATAAGAGAAGTGTGAGTGTAGAAAAAAATAAGAAGAAACCTGCCAAAATGTTCATGACCAAATGGTAAGACTGACCAAATGGTAAGATTAACATTGATTTCTTTCCTACTTATTATTTTTATTTAGCTTTACTATGAGGTTGCATTAATTTACAATCTGAAAATAAAATAGTCTTTTTTAAAGATATTGACTCTGCAGCACCCAAAGCTGATGCCCTTTCTCAGGCCACGTCTTCCTTCCTTCTGCTCTGCCCTCACCTTGCTCCTCCAACTCAGTGCTTTGTCCTCTACCCGCCTCACTTCTGCCATCCTTTCTGCTTGTCTAGCTGAGAGATCACATTCATGACCCAGCCAATGATGTGACCCTTCAAGAGACCCCTCGGAGTCATATTTGTCAAGATTCTTGTGCCCCTTCTCAATTCTTTACCATTCAATAGAGCAACCCAGTGAGACCTACATACTGAGCATTTTAGAATGCTCTTTTCCTTCCTCCTGGTTGAAAGGCAGGGTTTTTATAAATTTGGAATTCATTCGACTAATATTTATTGAGTGTCCAAGCCCTGTTCTAGCAGGTCCCTACCCTCAAGGAACTGGCATTCTGGTGGGGGTGACAGATAATAAATAATCATACAAATAAGAAGAACATCAGCTGTGATCACGCCACACTAGGAGGGCCTAGGCGGCTGCTGAGATGATTACGCTTCAGATCTGTGATGGCAAAGACAAAAGGGAATATCCAGATGCACTGTGATGATGAGCTGGTTGGAAAAGTCCAACTTCTCCAGGGCTCGTGCACTGGTGGTAAATGTTAGAAGAGGCCAAGGATTCTCGAGAAGAAAGCTGTGGGAGACTTGGAAAGGCGGACATGCCCACACTGGGCAGGGCCAGCTGACTCCCACTTCCTGATAACCGCCCCCCCGCCCTCCCCCGTCAAGTGATGTGGGTTAGGAGAGAGATACCCGAAGAGGCTCGTAAAGGGATTTTTGAGACTTAAATATCCCTGCCCAAGAGAGACTCCTGTAAATGGGCTGTAGGTGACCTGTTGCTTACTTCTTGTGTGACTTACAGTTTTTTACCAGAAGAATAATAAAAGCCTTAAAACCACTAGTAGTCATAAAGGTTTTATCTTTATAAAGTTTCATCAGTGAATACCTTAGAGTCAGTTGAATGTACAATAGATTTAGGAGACTTGAGGCAGGGTGCACTGCGAATCTAAACTATAAAGAAGAGAAAACCTCAGACTCACCTCTGCTTTCCCAACACAACATTGCGCGTGCGTACACACACACACACACACACTCACTCACACCCATCCTACCTTCCTGGGTCACCTATGGGGTCACTTGAGCATGCATTCAGAAAAATCTCCTACTTTTCTATAACTTCCGTAACACTTCTTTCGAGACGTAAGGGATTTCAACAGGGCAGAAAGCTGTCATTAAATCACCAGAAGACTCACTAAGCACCAAACAGAGCGGAAAATATTTGAAGCTGATTTTAACAGATTAAGGCAAAGGGGTCTGTCCTGAGGAATCACTCTTTGAACAGGAAATCAGGGGACCTAAGGGGGGTGTTGGGGGAAGGGAGAAAGCAGACATAAATCAAGGAAACAGCATATACCCCACTGCTCTTGGGTCCATGTAAAATTTTTAGAGAAAACTCTAGAAAATCAAAGTGCCGATCTAGCTCCAAATACATCCCCAATGTCCACTTGCAACTCCCAAGAAGCAGGAAGATGAAGTGGAATAAAGCATCTTCCAGCTTTTCTAAAACTCTTTTAAAATGAAAATGAACCCCTTGGACTATGTTGCCCACTAATCTGGCCTCCAGCATTTCCTTTCTCTAATTATTTAAACCAAATAGCAAACTGGCACTTAAGCAGATGCTCCCTTGTTCCCTGAATGTTCAGTGTAGGCTTTGTTTCTCCAAGTGTATTAATGGGCCTCAGAGGCTGAAGCCATAGCTGGTGCTCTCACTGAGCCCAGGGCTACTAAGGTGTTCAATATGTGTTTACTGATGGACTCAAACCAAACCTCAAAAATGTGAGGGTCTATAGATACATATTCCCTGTTAATAAAATGCATATAAGCAGCCAGACTGTGGAGAGAGAGGGTTTATGAGCCATTGGTAATCATCATAATGGTAAATAAATACCTCTTTACGATTTACAAAGCACTTTCATGAACTTTATCTCTTAACTCCCATGACAGACATGTGAAATACGTATTGAGGTTAATTCTCCAGTCCCAGCACCTTTCTGAGACTATAACCAGATGGACTAATTACTCAGTTCATAAAAGAGTATGCCCACTCTAACCCCAGGAATCCCAGATCAAGATGCGTTGGCAGAAGCATACAGCAGTGAGCTTTCCTTGCAAGCCCTCAAAAAGACAGAGTCTGTAAATAGAGCTGCAATGAACATTTTGGGACATGACTCTTTTTGAATTATGGTTTTCTCAGGGTATATGCCCAGTAGTGGGATTGCTGGGTTGTATGGTAATTCTATTTTTAGTTTTTTAAGGAACCTCCATACTGTTCTCCATAGTGGCTGTACCAATTTACATTCCCACCAACAGTGCAAGAGGGTTCCCTTTTCTCCACACCCTCTCCAGCATTTATTGTTTCTAGATTTTTTGGTGATGTCCATTCTGACTGGTATGAGGTGATATCTCATTGTAGTTTTGATTTGCATTTCTCTAATGATTAGTGATGTTGAGCATCCTTTCATGTGTTTGTTGGCAATCTGTATATCTTCTTTGGAGAAATGTCTATTTAGGTATTCTGCCCATTTTTGGATTGGGTTGTTTGTTTTTTGGTTATTGAGCTACATGAGCTGCTTATAAATTTTGGAGATTAATCCTTTGTCAGTTGCTTCATTTGCAAATATTTCAGCTCTATTTACAATAGCCAGGACATGGAAGCAACCTAAGTGTCCATCAACAGATGAATGGATAAAGAAGATGTAGCACATATATACAATGGAATATTACTCAGCCATAAAAATAAACGAAATTGAGCTATTTGTAATGAGGTGGATAGACCTAGAGTCTGTCATACAGAGTGAAGTAAGTCAGAAAGAGAAAGACAAATACCGTATGCTAACACACATATATGGAATCTACGAAAAGAAAAAAAGAAAAAAAAGGTCATGAAGAACCTAGGGGTAAGACGGAAATAAAGACACAGACCTACTAGAGAATGGACTTGAGGATATGGGGAGGGGGAAGGGGAAGCTGTGACAAAGCGAGAGAGTGGCATGGACATATATACACTACCAAACATAAGGTAGATAGCTAGTGGGAAGTAGCCGCATAGCACAGGGAGATCAGCTTGGTGCTCTGTGACCGCCTGGAGGGGTGGGATAGGGAGGGTGGGAGGGAGGGAGACGCAAGAGGGAAGAGATATGGGAACATATGTATAACTGATTCACGCTGTTATACAGCAGAAACTAACACACCATTGTAAAGCAATTATACTCTAATACAGATGTTAAAAAAAAAAAGAAAGAGTCTGGACAACAGCAGCTATAAACAGCAAAGTAAATTCACTGGGGAAGAGAAACTGTGGACTTATTTTTCATATTCCTGCCATTAATTGATTCATTTTGTGTTCATGGGAATTTTTATTTTGTGTTTTTAATATAAATTTTTGAATAGTTTAACCCCTGCCCCACAAATACCTGACACTAAAAAAAAAAAAAAAACCTACTAAAATGAGCTGGGGAAAGAAAAGCTAGAAAATGGTTTATGCATCAAACTATTTCAGCTTGGCTTACTTTATTTTGACAACAAAACCATAGTGTGAACCAAGAAACTCATTAATAAACCTGTTCTTACAATGTTTCTAGACCAATTTTTCAATTTTAAAGGCTCTGAAAAGTGAGTTCAGGATTGTACAGTTCTCCAAAATTTTCAGACTTTTCATGTTATAATGTCTATAATTTATTTTAAAGTGCATCAGTATAGGAAGTGTAGTGTGTGTGCACGCGCACAAGGGTGCGAGCATGTGCATGTGTCTAAATTAGTTTTAATCTACCCCATAGGGTAGGTTAGTTAACATTTGAAGAACCCTTATCAGAAATATACACCCCAGGAGTATTAATTAACATTTGAAAGATCCTAATTAGAAGTCCCAACTCCAGGAGCTCCGTGACAATCACTTTAAATATCAAATTCCCAATCTAAAATATAGGGTTCATTCATTCAGCATAAGGAATATTTGAAATAATTTCAAATATTGTTGAAATGAATAGTGTTCAAACATGCAGATTGGTTTGAAATACCACACAGGTATCTCCACTACAGCATAAGTGGAGTATAAAAATCTAAGGAGCCCAACGGTCTGCTTCAGTGGGAAACCCTGGCTTGGTCTCATTTTAATACTATGTTATACTTGATAGAGAACTCTGTTCCCTCAGCCAACTGGAAAGCTGGCTAATCTTACCTCTAGATGGACTATTGCTACAACTGCCTGCAGTAAACCTTTCTTGCAAGGTGCTTTCAAGCGTTATCAAAGGGTAGAGAACTAGAACTTCACCAAGATGACAAGATCATAGCTATGACTGCTGTGGGCCCTGCTTGCTAATAAATGTCTGCACCGCAGCAGAATTCATTGTAACTTCATGGTAACATCACCTGATAACAAGGTCACGGGGGAAGGGACCATGGCTCTCACCTACCTACGATCCTTGGAGGCAATCAATATCCGCCAAAGCAACATGACAATTACAAACTGACAGGACAGTTTGCAACAGCTCAGCTTGAACTAATACTACTGGAATATGTCAGGAGTAGAATAATGTTTATGCCCCTGTACCTGCATTCAGCCCATAGGAAAAGGCACTTCATCCTCCCTTCTATGGGGAACTTTGGGGAAGGCATTTCCCACACACACACACACACACACACACACACACACACACACACACACACACACACACACACACACACACACACACCCCATGCAGGTCTCAGATTCAGATTCAAGCCTAAATTATGGTATCCAATTCATCTTTAACCGGGTAACGAAAGGTGGATTGTTGGGAGCCTGCCTGAACATCACTTAATAAAACAGTCCTCCATTCATCACTGGCTATTGATCCCTAGGTGTATATTCCACTGGTTGGAAACAGAGAAGAGGAAAGATGTGTGCTCCCTGAATCACTATCAGAATACTCTGCACCCATCAAAATTATTTTTTCTAACAATATTTAATAACATGATAAAATATTTACAACGTAATTGTTAGTGGAAAAAAAGCTTAGTGTTCAAGAGGATATGTAGTATGGTTTCATTTTTGTTTTATAAATGAAGGATAATAAAAGAAAATATCCCCCAAACGTGTATCTGCTCATCTCAGAGAGATGACCCTGCTGAAGGTTTCTATTTTCAATCATTATACTTTCAAAATGCTTTGCAATGAACAAAAGCATTTATAACCAGTTAAAAAATGTTACTGTAACAATTTAAATATTTACTCTTTCCAGGGTGGGCTCTATACCACTGATGTTCAAAAGGAATATAATGCAAGCCACATATGTAATTTTTAATTTTAAAAGTACGAAGAAACAGGGCTTCCCTGGTGGTGCAGTGGTTGAGAGTCCGCCTGCCGATGCAGGGGACATGGGTTCGTGCCCCGGTGTTGGAAGATCCCACATGCCACGGAGCGGCTGGGCCCGTGAGCCATGGCCGCTGAGCCTGCGCGTCCGGAGCCTGTGCTCCGCAACGGGAGAGGCCACAACAGTGAGAGGCCCGCGTACCGCAAAAAAAAAAAAAAGTACAAAGAAACAAGTAAAATTAATTTAACTAATATATTTTATATAACCCAATATACCAAAATACTATCATTTGAATGTGAACTCAATGTAAAATTATTAGTGAGATATTTTATATTCTCTCCTTTGTACTAAATCTTCAAATAATTTAGGGTATATTTTACACTTAGAGCACTAGCTGTATTTCAGACTGGCCACATTTTAAGGTCTCAATAGCCACATGTGGCCAGTGGCTGCTGAAATGGACAGCATAGCTCTGTACACTAGCAACAGAAGAATCAACATTGAGATCTCTCCTAATGTGCTTTAGACCTTGACATTCTCACAAAGTCATATTTTAAAGTTGGGACTGCAAAGGCCCCTGTTTAGAAAGTAAATATTCATCCTTTACACCTCATTTGCTCACTGAGCCATCATCATTGGTAAGGCACTTGGCTGGTGGCTGAAGATGATGAGGTGAAAGAAAGGGATTCTTGCCCCTCTGGTAGCCCACCGTCCAGTGGGAGAGATGAACCCAGACAGATGATTACAACAGCACCTCGCAGATGTGATGATTATACATCCCAGGTATAGATGAGTACAACGGCACATAGATGAGTACAACAGCACGGATAGAGCGCAGATTCCTGCAGGAGGGACAACTGAGCTGTCCCTGAAGATGAATGGAGTCTTGGCAGAGGCAACAGAATGAGCAGCAGACACAGATGCTGAAAGGGTCAGGTTTCTCTCTGGGAACAGGATGAGGTCAAGGGTGTGTGGGTCCAGGCTGCCCTGGGAATTGCTGTGGGAGCTGGGAGCAGAGAGGGGGCAGAGGCCACGGGGTGGAGAATAAACAGGAGACACGGGATTAGATTCATGTTCTAGAAAGACTATTTTGACAGCTATATGAAGGGTGAATTGGAGCCAAAGAGAGACTGGCAACGTGAGGACTGATTAGGAAAAGACAACCACACCCATGGGGAAGGGGGTGGTGCCTGGCCACACAGGTGGCCGCAGGGAATGGACACAGTGAACAGAGGTAAAATTAACAAAACTTAGCAAGCAACAGGGGGTGGGGTGTGAGGGAGATGGAAGAAGGTTCCAGGAAAGGTTGACTCCTACTGTCTGAGTTTGGCTGAGCAGGTGGACAGTCATGACCGTAAAGAGTGGAAGCCCAGCCTGCCACACCCACCAGTCCAAAGAAGAGGCTCGAGCTTGGATCTCTCTCTATAACCAGCTCAGATGCCCTGTCAGGGCCGGGGTCCCACTCTGACCCCTTGCCTTGACTTGGAAATCCCCTGGGGCCTAACCTGCCTCACCAGCCCCTGCCCTAGTGCCCCTGTCTGGACAGAGCCACAGCTGCCCACCTGCCCATCTGCCTTCTTTAATTTTCTCTCCTACTAGGAGGCAAGGGGAAGGGAATCATTTACAGTCATTCCTCTTAAATATTTTTTCCTCTCAAATTTAATATGAGACTGATTAGAAAAAGTCACTCAGCAACACCAAAACACTCATATTTTCTTTCTAGTGCCAAAACCATATTTCCAGCCAATGTAATTTCTTATATTAACTATGAACATCCAGCATACACCAAAAAAACCTTAGAACTGTTATTCACATTTTTAGAACACTTTTAGTTTCTAGGGCACTTCACTCGTTTCCCATTTGCTTTTTTTTTTTTAATTTTAAAGCCTTAAAACAATACAAGTTTATTATCTTACAGTTCCAGAGGTCAGAAGCCTAAAATGTGTCCCAACCCCTGCTCGTGACAGGCCAGGCTCTTTCCGACCTGACTCACTCGCTGCCCCTCCCTCACCGCTCCCGTCTTACACCCTGCTTTTCAATCAGACCCGCAGCTCCTGGATTGCATCACACCCTGTCTGTCACCTCCGTCTGCCCCTCTGCATGTGCTATACCTTCTGCCTGGAAAGCCTTCCCCACCTCCTTCACCTTGTTCATCTCTTTTCTGCCTTATCTTCCACCTGGAACACTTCCAAGCCCATGCCAGCCCCACCCCAGGCTGCGTTAGCCTCCTCCCTTGGGATCCTTAGCAAGTTGTCCACACCCTCCCCAGGCCTCCCCACACTGGACTAGAAGGGCCTGCCTGTGTCTCTGCCTGCCTCCTCCTGCTCATGAGACTGAGTAGCTTGTGGGCACATCCTGTGTCTTATGCATCCTCTTTTCTGGGTTGAACAGTGGCCTCCAAAAGATATGCCCAAGTCCTAACCCCTGTATCTGTGAGTGGCCTTATTTGGAAATGGGGTCTTTGCAGATGTAATTAAGGCTCTCTAAAGGAGATCATCCTGGATTTGAGTGGGCCCTAACTTAAATGACTGGTGTCCTTATGAGAAGAGGAGAGTCCACACAGAGATGCACAGAGAGAAGGCCATGTAATGAGGGAGCAGAAATTGAAGTGACGTGTCTACAAGCCAAGGAACGCTGAAGATGGCTGGGAACTACCAAGGGGTAGGAAAAGACAAGGAAGGATTCTCCCTCAGAGTCTGCAGACGGAGCAGGCCCTGCCAACACCCTATTTTCAGAATTCTGGCCTCCAGAATACTGAGAGGATAAATTTTTGCTGTGTTAAGCTACCACATGTGTGGCGATTAATTACAGCAGTTCTAGAAAACAAATACAAGGGATAAAGGTGACATAGGATATGAATGCACATATGATGCCTATATGCTAAGCAAAAAAAAAAAAAAATTGCCTGCTTATACTACTGTTCGATTCGGGAAATCCCCATCAATGCCTAACCTGCTTCACCTTCTCTGCTGGGTGAATCATCCATGAGGGTAAAGTAAGCCTCTTACTAAAACAAGCAGGTTCATTTTCTTGATTTGACTGCTCTGTTTCTCCCACTGCCCCCCCACTAGGTTACAGTCCACTCCCCACGGTGGAGTCAGGTCAGGTACTGTGGCCCTGTATAGCCCCTGCACCTATGATAGCTCTCCCCCCAGCCCCAGTCTTCCACCACTGGCTCGCCTTCCAACACCAAGTACTGTAGGTTCCTCCTCTCGGCCACATGCTCTCCCAGGGCAAGTTCCAAGATCACCCCACCCCAGCCCTGAACTTCCCACTCTCCCAGGTACGTATTCCATGCATCATGGACTCCAGAAAACAGAATCTATGAGCGTGTAATGAGCAAACACGTTTTCCACAGCTATCAATACACTGATAATGATGGTAATTGCTAATTTAGAGCAGCATTAATTAAAGAAGGAGGATCATTTCTTGTCTACCTACAACACATTTTCAGGTTCGAAATCTCAAAATCATACAAGGTATCCTTAAGAATGCCGTTGGTCCTCAAGATGTTTTCTTATTTACTTAAACTGAGATTTGGGAGTTACCTGAATAAGTATGAAGATATGCTGGCCTCCACAAATGGTATCTTTTGTGATACATGGTTTAAAAAGTCAATATCTAATCCCACCATAATTTATTTGCTAATTGCATGCCACAGATAATATTCCTACTCTTTAACTCAGCCAGCACTCCCACTCCCCCCAAAAAATAAATTCCAAGAATGCAGGGAAGGCAAACCAAGCGACGGGTCCATGTTCCTGGAATGCCACAGGAGCTTTTTATCACTAGGAATATGCCTATATGAAAATAAGATCCACAGCCAGAAGCAAGATTAGCAGTTCTTTCCATGATGCAGGAAAGGCACTGTTGAGAACTCCAGGGTTTATTTTTGTAATTTTGACACAATTCAGTAATTTTCCAGAAGGTCAGAGGGCCGGCAGCAGTTGGTTGGTTTCCTCTGATACACAATAGTAACATCTTTCCTGGCGGGTCCTCCCACCCTGGTTCAGGGCCCGGTTATCCTCCCTCCTGCTATTGCCAATGCCTCCTGCCCACTCCCTTCCCACAGCCTCTCAATCCATCCCCCCAAGATGCTAGAGCATCTTTCCAAAATCCACATTTAAACAGGTCATGACCTCTTCAAAACCTGCTTCTCACTATTGCCTTCGGGATAAAATGTGAACTGCTTGGCAGGGCGTCCAAGGGTCCTGCTCACCCTCAGTCACCACAGCCTCGACTTTACTCTAGCAGCAGGTGCACCTGAGCTCAGACCACAACCACGTCACTTGAATTTCCGGATCATTCCTCTCATTGCCAGTTTATAGCATCTCCTACACTAAGAGATTGTTTTGCTGTTTGTCATGCATAGAGCACTCTATTTCGTTTACATTTGAAAGCTGCAGTCCCCGTCCTTGCAAATTTGGTTATTATTTAAACTATTTATTTACTTTCATTTGTTTTATTTTTATTGGTTTTAAAATCCTGAAAAGACTAAAAAACATAACAAGCTCCTTAAAAGTAAGCAAAAGCATAAAAAAAAAATAGGTGTGCTAACGGTCTTGTAGTTGGTGTAGAATGTCCTTGTTCTGAGAGACGCTTGCTGGAATATTAGGCTGTGACACAGCATCTGTAACTTTTTCTCCAATGATTCAGTTAAAGAAAAATGTGAATGTGAGAGGGTAAAATTTTTTCCATTGAATTTTAGGCAAACTTGTCACAGGACAAATGGACCCCAAATGAGCTGACTCTGGGAGAAGCTGCTGCACCCGTAAGCCTTCCGAGTCCTTATTCTGCTTCCTCTCGCTCAGTAAGTCTCTGAGATCCCTGGTCAGATAACCGCTTGACCTTCCACTGGCTCCTCCGTGCCCTCCCCTGCTGACTTGGTCCCCCTCCTTTACAATAATATTCTGTCATCAATTGTCTTCATTCCTACAATGATTGCGTTTGGGGCTGCAGTCAGCTTCCCAGGAGGAATCTGAGAGCTCCTAGGGCCTAGCATCAGGCACACAAAAGGGATTCAAACACCTTTTCCTACAAAGAATCAGTGAAGAAACAAGGAAACGAGTGGAAGGATACCATCTATTTTGTACAGAACTATATTCTTTTACTCACTAGGGCACTTGGAAAAATGAGGTAATAAGAAATGAACTGGGTCTAGAAGAGCTAACACTTAGGGAGCCTGAGGATTTGAGTTTATAAGTAAGAGAAATGGGCTCTGGCAGCAGAGTTTGCTGCTATGCTGGGTCAAGAACCATCCCAGCAGACAGCAGTGGGGACAAGCTCTCTGGATGCAGCGGGTATCGACACTGGGAGCTGAGGAAAGGCCCCTGGGAGCACCAGTCACAGTGCTGTTCTCAGACTTGTTGGAATGTGCTGGCTTCAGCCCAATCCATCCCCGGTGGTTGGTTAAGCATCCCTTGAGCTGACGGTTTCTAGTCTTTTTTTTTTTTTAAGTACAGCTGATTTACAATATTGTGTTAGTTTCACAGTAAAGTGATTCAGTTACACGTATATTTTTTCAGATTCTTTTCCATTATAGGTTATTACAAGATATTGAATATAGTTCCCTGTGCTATACAGTAAATCTGTGCTGCTTATCTATTTCATGTATAGTAGTGTGTATCTGTTAGTCCCATACTCCTAATTTATCCCTTGGCCCTTCCCTTTCCTCTTTGGTAATACCTAAAAAATAATACAAATGAATCTATATACAAAACAGAAACAGACTCACAGGCATAGGAAACAAACTCTAATCTTTTCCTTCTCTGTGGATTCACTGCTTTCCATGGGGCACTCCTCAGAGCGGTTCTCAAAGCCAAGTACGCATCCCCATGTTACAGCAGACCCACAAAAAAGAACAGGGCTTTCACAGCCAAGAATGCTCACAGCCCTGAAAGGAGAGATGGTGCAGAAATGAAAATCTCCAGTGAAGCCTGAGTGAGGACGTTTTACAGCTACCTCACCTCAGACTATCGCATCACCTAGTACCTTGTTTGACACCATCTTTACACCCATCACACCTTTTAATAAATCTTTTCTCAGCTGTTGAACCTCAACATAGTATAATTCAAACCACCTTCAGTCTTAAATGGGTCTTCAAAAAGCATTTCCAAATTCCACAATATCTTTCTTATTGGATAATCTATCAATGTATATATCACCTGCCATGTCTTCAGAATCGATATCTTCAAACTCTTCAAATATTTTTTTAAATGTAAGGTTTGGGTAATTGGATCATAATCTGGATTCCTACCGACCCCTTCTCACAACCACCTTCATGGAGGGAAGGCAGAGAGGAGTGGAAACACAACCCTTGCAGACACACCAGACTATGGGTAATAAGTACCCATCCTGTCTCTAAACTTGATTCCTCAACTCTAAGGAAGTAACAGCAATTGTGCCAACCTCAAAAGACTGCCCTGGGTAGTCAAATGATATAACAAATGCTGGCTGCTGAGCCCAGAGCATGTAGCAATAGATAGTCAAAGATGCCAGTCTTCTTCCCCATTCTAACAATAGCAAAGTCTGGTATTTACTGAGTGCTTACTACATGTTTCATATATAGTAATTCATTAGTCTTCACAGCAATCCCATGAAATGGGTTTTATTTTTATAGATGAAACTTGAGATAAAAGGAGTTGAAAGTGTCAAACCAAACACTGAAAAGCTACAGGTTGGAGAAATAGTTGAGGTGACTCTATTGCAGCAGAAGAACTTTGAACAATTACACTAAAACTATCTTCAAAGTGTTCAAAAGAGTCATGTGAGGTCACGGAAACAGTAACAGATAAGAGATTCAAAGGCCTGTGCTCCTGTCCTGACCCCATCATTTACTAGTTTTGTGACTGTTGTGGGAAACTCTCCAAAGGCCCACAATACGTTTTAAGACTGTTGCATTTTCCTTTCTCCTAGGCACGTATGCACTTGCTAGATGGGGACCACTGATCTTGAGAGCAGGGAATTCCAAAGTCCTGGTGTCCCTTCCTGAAAGATAGGCTACATATCTGCAGTGAGAGAGGAAAATAAATACCATCTGCAAATCTCCTGCCTCAAAAGCCCTTTGGTTTAGAAATCTGGCTTGCTTGCACATATGTCCTCCGAAAGGCAAAATGTAAGTTCCAATCAGATGGCAACACGGGCTCACAATTTATGATCCTAGGGAAAATTTTAAAGGCAGCTGTATGTCCCCTACCCTTGTAGAACCAGTTCCTCCAAGGCTTTGGCTGTAGACTTCAGGCAAGATTCCACTGATGTTCTTCTCCCCAGTCCCTCCTCACGCCACTGGGCAACACTGGGGCTCAGAAACATTTGACATGGGGATATCACAACCCACCCCCAGCAGGCAGTAATAACTGGATATGATAGCCTGACACTGTCTGCATAAAGCCCTTTGAATTGCCTCTGTCTCCTGACAATCAAAAGAATTAATCAAGGTCTAATGCAGAAAAGAGAGATTTGTACTAGGTTTGGCAGGCTCTAGGCCACTGACTTTCATTGAATTTGGTCACTTAGGTTCCCTGAAACTTGAGTTTCTTATCCAAATATAAGACAGCAATGATATCTATCTTGACTATTTCAAGGGCCACCGGGAAGATTAAATTTAGGAGGCAGCTTGGCATTGAGGTTAAAAGCTCAGATTTATGATCCAGACTGACTGGTTTCAAACTCCACCTCTGCTACCTACAAGCTAAGTGACTGTGGGCGAGTAATTTAACTTGTCCATACCGCAGATTCCTTACTTGAAACAGGAAAAAGCAAAGATCCTATGCCAGAAGGTTGTGTGACAATTCAATTGGTTAATAGATGTAAAGCATTCAGAATGGTGCTTGCCATATAGTTAGTGCTTACGTAAGTGGTGGTTATTATTATGTGAAAGCACTAAAAAAGCCAAAACTGTCATCCAAAGATACTGGTACACTATGGAATGAGCCTTCTGTTCACTTTCTAACAGGAGCCTAGAAGTTTGCTTTTAGAGCACTTCAAAATATGCCCGGCCCAAATCACCAAGTAAAGGTCTCCATTCTGCTTTCTGTCACCCCGAACAGCAGAAAGGAGGACCACTTCCTGAGGACGGTGGTGAAAACTGGAACCATGTGTTATAACTAAATAGCATTTTCCAGCAAATGAAGTACTGGCTGAGCATTAACCCTTCAGTGATCACCACCAATTCACAGGACATCTTTCTCTACCATCCCCTCTCAGAGGCAGACATGAAAAAGTCTAGGCCACAAAAATCCACATGCCAGTGATAAAAATCCTCACTATTTCTGAAAAATCACTGTGAAATTCATCCCCAAACCCTCACTGCATCAGTTCCTGGGATCCAATGACTGAACAATCTATAAACTATGACCTCAATGATTCCATGACTTAAATTCAAATGTAAAGAGAGAGAGGAAAAAAAAAAAAGTTTGAGTCAGTGGCTTAAACTGCAAAACACACAAATAGACCCAAGCCATATGATCTTATTGTGTAACATGGTGGGAGAGATACTGGGTATCAGCAGCGCCAGGCACCCAGAACACTCTGTATGGTCATCGCACCTGTCAGTCACTTCAGTTTTAGCAGGCAGCACGCTAGCTAACGTTACCTAACACATATAAGGTGCTCCATAAACATTTGTTAGAGTTGGGGTTTCCTAAACACTTTCACATACATTATATGGCTTTTAAACCTCAAACTACAAAATAGGCATTTTTACTTATACACTCTCATTTCGCCATTAGCGAAACAAAAGTTCTTATTGGTTCCGGGATTTGCCCAAAATTATAACAGAGCTAATAAATGATACAAATGCAACCCATATCTGCATCTCACGATTGAAGACTAGTGGGTGTGATGTTGTTACCTAAGTATAAGAAAATCACAAGTAACATGGATTTGTTCAGATTAGACTGTCACACAACACCCCACTCCCACCTTATGGGCCTTGCCATGGTAAATGCAGTTGTAGCAAAAATACATTCTTACACTTTGATCAAAATTGGACAATGTACGTGAGAAGGTCAACACTATGCTAGCAGCAGGCCAGCTGAGAACCTGTCTCAAGGGGGAGATTTGACAAGAAGAGGAGAAGGCAAATAGGGCTCTGGGGGGAATAAGCGCAGGAGGATGTAAGCTTGTCAGACCTCTCCTCCCCTACCTTCTCAAAGTCCTCCCTCGACCCATGGCTCCTAGGAGGGGCTGCAGCATTTCTTTTCATCTCTTCACTTCTAGGAGGTTGTGCTGACTCCCCATTTCCTCACCTCCCACTCACTCCAATCTGCTTTCTTAGCACCGCTCATGAAATTGTTCTCTCTGGTACAAAAGAATTTTTCCCCTTCACTTATGAATAACATTAGTATGACAGAATATAAGCGCTCTCCTTTCCCTTCTGTCATTTCAATCAAGTCACTAATTCATATTCATTATAAAATGACTGGAAAAATTAGATAAGAAAAATAAAAATTGTTAAAGTTTTAAATCATCCAGAATTCCACAGTCAAGAGATAACTGCTATTAACACGCTGGTGTATTCTTTCCAGACTTCTCCCATCATACCAACACATATATACATATATATCTTTATAAAACAATACCAGAATATGACTATTTTAAGAACTGTTTGCTTTTAACTCAAAATATCATGCACAGCTTTCCATGTCGGTACATGAAAGCACGTAAACATCGTCACGAATTTGGCTTAAACTATTTAATTAATTCTCTATTACTGAACATTTAGGTGGTTTCCAACTGTTTGTGATTACGGGCAACACATATGCGCATTCTTGAACATACATCTTCAGGCACCTGTTTTATCATTTCTTTCGGATAAATGCTAACAAGTATCTGATTATCTCATTTAGCGTTGAGAGTCCCTTGATTTTTAAGATAAATTTCAAACGCATTAGCTGAACTCATTTTTAATCTTATCTCCCTCTGCCCCATCATTGCCCCACATATACTGTTGACACCTTTTGCTGTTTTTACCCTCCTGTGCCTTTCCTCCACTTCACTTATCCCTTCCCTCTCCTTTCTCCAGTATTAAAATATCACCTTCTTCTAGAAGTCTTCCATCATCCTGATCCTTCACCAGTACAATCAATATTATACTACTGTCCCTTATAATCATCATCATCACATACATATAGCAATTATTTTGTGCCAGGCAATATTCTAAGAATGTTACATAGATATGTCATTTTATCCTTTCAACAAATCTCTGAGGCAGCGACTTAAACCCCAATTTTACAGATAAACAGACTTAGATGCTTAGGTTTGTTAGAATTTCTGAATCTATGAGTACTTACACAAAATTTTAAACTAAATAAATACATGTGAATATGTGCAGCTCTAACTCAAGGTACAACTTCAGCTGTTTCAATGAATAAATTATTTTTTAAAAAAGCTTAAAAGTGATGTCATTATCTATAAGGAAAGAACTATAAGACGCAATTAAAAGGAACTAAGCAATTTAAGGTAAAGCTATTCGGATTTAAAAAAACAGAAATGAAGGTGAACTATGAGTATTCTAGGTTAAAACTCAAGTTCCAGAATCTGGTAAGCACTTTAATTGCCTTTACACATCAGTAAGAATTGGGGAAAATCCAGCCTATCTACACCATTTTAGTTTAAGTAACATGCCTTTTCATCAGGTACTTAACATCCTATAATAAAAATCAATGTTATTACTTTATTTTACCCAGTCAGTCAAAAGGAAAATTGGAATCCCTACTCATAAGAAAACAAAACCAAAACAACACCCCATTATATAGCTGTTAAGCATTTATCTAAGCACATTACATTTTTAAAGCATTCAACAAGTAATGAGTTGAAATTGGAATTGAATTTGCTTTTATTGTCAGAATGTGGAAGTAAACCAATCACTGAATAAGTTACTCAACTATTAAACCTTGACCAAAAAAAACCAAAAAACATTATTGTTAATTGTTTAAACTTCAATACAATTAAAACAACTTTGTTTTCCTTTCCAATTAGCTAACAAAGCCTGCATGACTTTCACTAAATCACTTAGTTTCCACCAAAGGTAAAATACTAGACACTCAATGAAGAAGGTGGCTTCCTGAATGGTGAGGTCTGTGCCAGGTGGTGTGAGAGACAAGACACAATCGACACCCACCCCCCCGCCGAGGACATCCACTTCTGAGGAGGAAATAGACATTATTACAGTTATTCTAAAACAAGCACAGTTACACCATGTATCAAACAACATTGCATAACTTTTTGAAATAAAAAACTATCATCTACTTAAATGCTTTCCTTTTCACTTTACAACTTGTATGCCTTTTGAATTTTGCACTATTTGAATGTGTTACCTCTTAGAAAAATAAGCCTTTTAACCTATAACATGGGGGAAAAGATTAAGAAAAACTAAAATAACAGTTTGGCACACCTGATTTGGTGGAGAATTCCTACCTGCTACGCTTGTGAACAGCTACAAAGATTATCCTTGTCCAAAATATGTGTATTAATCTCTCCATCTCTCAATATTTGTAGTACATCTAAAAGTTTCCCTCAAAAGAAATCCTAAAAGCCAAAATAAGTAAAAACTTGTCCACCCTCTCTCCATTCCAAAGGCATGACCCAGAGAGGCCACTAGAAATACTAATGTTTTTTTACATCTTGGTGGGGTTTTCTTTTAAGCTTTACTTTAAATTAAATTTTAATTTAATTTATTTAGTAGTTCCTTGATAATTTAAATTCATTTGAATAGATTACGGTTCGAAATTCAAAGGGAACAAAACTTTCCCCTTCTACCTCAGTCTCCAGTCACCCAGTTTCCTTTCCTGAAGGCAACGATCAGTGTTACCAAGCTCCTATGCATCCCCCCCAGAGCCCTTCTTAAATCTAACTCCACACCCAACACACTAGGCTGGAGAAAATTTAATATCATTTTAAAGAACAAACTTTTTCAGTATATAATCATGATTTTCATACAAATATAAAATGAATACATGTTAAAATTTTCATTATAACTTATTAAGTAATGAACCTTATAATAAGGCAAGGCATTAGAACCAGTTTAAAGAGGAGATCAAAGAACTACACCTATTTAGACAAGTAAGGAATGCCAAAGTGAATTTACAAATGGATACAAAATGAATCTTTCCACATAGCAATAATCAGTTGCATCCCACCAGGCATAATTGACTTGCATTTCTGTAAACAATAATCCTTTCACTAGCATCAGGTTTCTACAACTTACAGTTATAAAATAACTCAAAGTCAATGAAAGACGGAGATAAGCAGGAAGGATGTATTCAGACAGAACACTGAGTAATCTTTGCCCATTTTGGTCTTCCACCATTCTTCCTGATGGTCACTTAGGTGGAATCCTTACCCCCTCCACTATACTCTATGGGAAGGTGCAGAGATCTATCTCACAACAGAAAATTCAGGAAGACTCCTCCAGTCTTTGGTCTACGCACTGCTGACGTGTTCAATGTCCTTGTGGTAGTGCTATGAGGGAAAGGGGTCTTTCATTGTTTCCCAGATGCTTTATTTTGGGTTCTCCAGAAGCAGACCCAGAGATAAGGACTTGAGTGAAGGTACTTTATTTAGGAGGTACAGGTACCACTAGTATGGAAGGAAGGAAGGAAGGAAGGCAGGGAGGGAAAGACAGCAATTAAATTATTGGGCAACTGGAGCTTAATCCCATAGAAAAATTATGAGAAATGCTGCAAAATATCCCCCTCCTAACTAAGTGTCCTAACTAAGAGGTGAGGGAGCTGGGGTATTTATACTCCGACTCCCTAGAGTCATTGAAAGAGGGCTGCTCCCAGAGGTGTTAATTCTCTGGCACTTTTGGCTGACTCTGATGGAGAGCAGAGCAGACCTCCATGAGCAGGAGAAGTACCTATGCCAAAAAGATGTACAGACTGGCAGATAGAAGCCTGCAGGAACACAGGGAAGCAATGGGGTCTGGAGATGTAGGCAAAGCATGAAAAGCATCTGCCTCACATGCCAGGCTTGGATGTGAGAGCCTTGGCTGGGCCTGGAAGCTCTGAAACTGGAGACCTAAACTTTGTGCCCCTCATGGCCTCCCTCCTCTGAGGTCCTGCCCCCTCCTGTCCCAGGTACTCTGAAGGCACAGAACATGGGTCCTAACTACTTACAAAACCACCAATCCCCTGTCCCTTTCTAGTCCTGGGTCCACTTCTCCTCTCCTCTTAGAGATTTGGCCTCCCTGCTCCCAAAGGCACTCACCTCTCTAACTCCCGATGAGACCACCGAAAACCAAAGCCAAAATAGCATGTTGTCTTCAGTCAACTTTGAAGCACATTTCCCTGGAAGCAAAGGAAGCTGGAGTCTCAATCCCCTTCTTGAAACAGAGAGAGAAAACAAGGAGAACAAAACACAAGCTCATGTTTCAAACTTTATCCTGCCATGTAGGCACTCTGCTCCAAGCTGCTTGACAGAGAATGAGTAAAAATGCAGCATCCTCTTCAGTTGACTGTGATCTGGTGGTTTCTGCTAAAGAGCACTCTCCCCACTTGCTTCTGGAATGCCCCAGTGAATAACAGAACAATAATTTGGCTAAGCTGAGGACCGCTCTGGTCTCAGCAGCGACCCAAAGGCAACCCCCCACTTCAGTGTTCGGAGGGTAGTATTCCTTAGGTTGCCCCTTCCTCCCCACCCCTAAGCCAGAGCTCTAGGGCATATTTCTCCTTAACCCAGGACTAGGAAGTGGTAGCTATAGTCCCTGCCTTCTCTCCACATTTCATTTTCTCATTATTTTAGTTAATTAACTCTTCTATAGTCTATGGTGAGAAAAGAAAGTAGCTACCATTTTTTGAGAGCCTAGAAAACATCAGCAGCTTCAAACACATTATCTCTTAAAAACCACCACAACCCTGCCTTGTAGGAAGCATTATAAGGTGAGAACATTGAGGTCCAGAGAGGTTAAGAGATGTCCCTAAGGTCACAGAGTTACAGTTGGAACTAGAGTTCAAACCTACTCCATGTGACATTTTCCACTGTACCATGATAGGTATTTTATTTATTAAATCCTGACTGGCTTTCATGTCTTCTAAGGCTAAAAGTTCATGCGAGGATGAAAACAATAGAATTTTCTCTCAATTTTTTTAAATTTTTTTCAAATATTTGAGCTCTTTCCATTATAATTGATGACAAATAGAAAATAAAGTTGAAGAAAATTCATTACATCAATTAGTGGACATCAAAGTCAATTCTCCATTCTCCAGAAGCAACATTTTGCCAAGCAATTAACAATTTAACTTGACAATCTTGAGAAGAACAGTCTCCAGTGCCTTTCATCAGGCAGCACAATGGTTCCTTCCACGTAATATTTCATCTTTTTTTTATGCTCATAGGATGGAGTGACTGCACTGAAAAGGTCAGAGGCTTTGCTGACAGACTGACCTGATAAGTAGCAGTGGATCCTGAGCAAGGCATTCATTCAATCAGTACATGCTTCCTGGGCACCTAAGTACCAGGCTCTTTTGGGCAACTGGTTCTGACTCACAGAAACTATGAGGTAGTAAACGTGTGCTGGTTTAAGCAAGTTTGTAGCAATTTGTTATACAGCAATAGAAAACCCATACAAAGCACAGGCTGCCCTGAGAAAGCCCAGGCTTGAAACTAAGTGGTGAGAATAGGCCCCCCTGAGGAATCACATTTAAGCAGAAGCTGAAAGGTGGGCCGGATCAGCCAGGAATGTTGGGGAAAGAGAATTCCAAGTCCCTTCACCTTGGCTGAGCCCCATTTTCCCCAGATGGAAAATGAGAATTTTCTCTAGGTACCCACCAACCCACCCGCCTGCCTTGACAGCTGTTCTGAGGACTAAGTGAGACAGTGTGCGTGTTATGCTTTACAAGGTGCAAATAACAAGCCCAGTTACAGTGATGGTTGGTGGACATGTTATTACCACTGGTATTTTATGAATAAAGTTCTACTACGGAATGGCTCCCAATGGTCACAAAGCATATGAATGAGCATTTCCTGCCCATAGAGTCTACTCTTTTTAACCCTCCTCTGGCTGGTCCAGGCCTTCCCCTGGTCAGGCTTACCTAGGCCTTCTCATGCAGGCAGGGGGAAGAGGCTGGGTGAGCCCTCTTACCAATCATTTTGCAGATACATTTGTTTCTCTGGGGCAAACCACTGTGGCATTACTGGCCGGTTTTCTTACCAGCAAATAGCAAATAATTCCATACTTAGCTCTGGCAGCCCTGCTTTCTGATTCAGTTCACTACCCTCTACCTAATTAAAATGCACTTCCCAAAGGCAGGGACTGTGACAGGTCTTTCTTTATGTTCCCAATACCACGAAAAGTACTAGAAGGGCTATCCCATCCCCCCAGCCCCTCACACACCAAAGTCTGAAGGACCAGTTCCTAAACACCCTCCAGATCCCAGCTCAGAATCACAGCCCTTGAGAAATCATCCCCCACCCCAAGTGGTAGAATTAATAATTTCTTCTCTCTGCACCTTGAACCTGCTTCCTGATCAGACTGTATCATGATTTATTCATTGGTGTTGTCTCCTCAACTAGCTGTTTCTTGAGCTCTAACAGCATTTTGAAAGCCTCTGGTGTGCTAGAATCTGGGCATACAGTAATGAATCTAACACAGTCCCTGCCCTGGAGGGGACGCAGGATGTAAGCAAGGAGTTTGAACATAATATGGTAAGTGCTTTGATCCATGTGTGTCCCAGGTGCTTTCAATCTGAAAGGACAATACCTGAGCCCTGAGAATCTAAAAAGTCTTCCTGGAGGAAGCAGCAGGGGATCTGAGCCCTGAAGGATGGGAAAGAGTTAGGCAGTACTATGGACTGAATTGTGTCTCCCGCGCCAAATCGTATGTTGAAGCCCTAACCATCAATGTGATGGTATTTGAAGGTGGGGTCTTCAGGAGGTAATAAGGATTAGATGAGGTCATGAGGGTAAATCCTTCACAATGGGATTAGTGTCTTTACAAGAAGAGATACCAGAGAACTTGCTCTCTCTCTTTCTCTCCCTATCATGTGAGGACACAATGAGAAGGTGTGTCTGCCTGCAAACCAGAGAGACTTCACCAGAAATCAACCACACTGGCACGCTGATCTTGAACTTTCCAGATTCAAGAACTGTGAAAAATAAATTTCTATAGTTTAAGCCATCCAGTCTATGGTATTTTGTTATGGCAGCCTAAGCAGATTGAGACAGATGGGCAAAGAGTGATGGGCCTGGATTTTTTGTCAGAAGCAACCATTTAAGGAAAGGCATGGCGACATGAATCAGCACAAACTATGGAGGAAGCTATCAGAACTGCATGTGACTAGTGTGCAAAGTTGAGATAAGCAAGACTGTATGGCCCAGGTGATGATGGCAGTAATTGCCCAACTGACAGGAACCCACTTTCTCTGAGAAGCCCATCTTCATCCACAGGATTAAGCTCCCAGCAGCCATGCTTCTATCACATGACCCTCCTGGGCACAGCTTATTTGACTATGGTGCCCATGTGACCCAACCAGATCTTCTCTAGTAAATTCAGAATTGGTATGAGAATCTCCCAATAAGACCAGGACGTTCTCTTGAATATAGAGATGAAAATGTAAAAGCTATGTGGTGGCCATGCACAGAGAGAAGCATACAAAGATCTTTTCACGATGAGAAGAGTAAAACAAGTGGGCCTGGCAAAGAAGGAGCCAGAAAAAAAAAAGAAGGATATCTAGAGTCCATGAAACATCCTTTCTAGTTCTTGCCTCTGGTCACTTGAAATACCCCCAAATCCTTCTGATAAATTCCTTTTTTTTCCTTATATGCTTCAGCGGTTTGACTTGGTTTCTGTGACTTGCTAACCAAAAATGTTGATGTATCTCATGTCTCTGTCCAAGGCCCCCTTTCTCTTAATCATCTTCTCCTTCCTCTTAGATAATCATCACCTAGCCCCTGGATAAAAATACCACTTATATTCTCTCAAGTGCCAAATTTGCCTTCTTCCCTCGCATATCCAACTGCCTACTTCACATCTTCACTTGAATTAGCTAAAGATATCTCAAACATATCACATCCACCAGAATTCTTTGAGTCCACCTTCTGTCCTGAAACTGTTTCCCCCCCCGTCTTTCCCATCTCAGTAAATGACACCAGTATTTACCATTCCTCAAGCCAAACACGTGGAATTATCCTTATCTTTCCCTTCCCTCAGTGCCCTCATTCAGTCTTTCAAGAAGTCCTACCACCTCTATCTATAAACTCTATATCAAACTGCCCCATGTCTCTCTATCTTCTAAATCCAAGCCACCAAAATCTCATACTCTTCTACCTCAGTCATCTCCTAACTTCTCTCCCTCTGCCACTCTTCCCAACCCCCTCCCTTTTCTCCACTACAACCAGCATGTACACACAATCATTATTCTCAGAGCTGCCAGAATAATCCTTTTAGAATATGTCAGGTCATGGCATTCACCCATTTAAAACCTTATAACGGCTTCCTGTTGCATTTAAGAAAAAGTATTTTAGTCTATAAGTCCTGATATGATCTGGTCCCTGTCTGACTTTTCTCATATTACTCACCTTCTTGCTTACCAAGCTTCAGAAACTGGTTTCTGTTGCTTTATTTTTTTTTCTTTTAAAAATATCTAGGTATTTTTTACCTCAGGCCCTTTACATCTAATGGTTCCACTGTACCCTGTCTCCTCCTTCTTATCATTCAAGGATCAGTTCAAATGGAACCTCCTCAGAGAAGATGCCCTGATCACATGTGTAAATTAGGACCAAGATTAACTATCTCACATATGGTTCTATTTCTTTCAAGCACTTGTAGCAATCTGAAAAGATCTTGTTTATTTGTTGTTTACCGGTTTGTAACCTGAATTCTCCCACTAGAAAAGTCATCACCATGGAGGCAGGTACCTTGTCTGTCTCATTCACTCTGTAGACCAATGTCAAGCCCAATGTCTGGAATATAGTAAACACTCAATGAAAATCTATTGAGTAAACAGATGAAACCAAGGACAACACTGAAGAGTTTTTAAATGGGACAGTAACATGAAACATCTTTCCTGCATCATCTATGTCCAACAACAGTATGGAGCATGGATTTAAGGTGGGAAGAGTCTATGTTTTATTCATCTTTGATGAATTCATCCCAATGTCTAGTATGGGATGGTCCAGTCTACTGTTATATAATAATGAGGTTCCCAAGCAACAGCATTTTATCAAAAATCTCATTAAAAACAGACTTGTTTTGGTGTGTTTGGATAGGAGATGGAGAGTTAGAGATATATAACACAAAGGTATTTTTCTTGTATGCATTTCATTAATAAAGGCATAATTTTAATTGAACATGCATTTTATTAAGACAAAAATAACAAATTAATTTTTTCAAATAAACAAAAAAGTAAACATCATCTGAACACACCAAAATTTTTTTAATAAATTCTCATGATAACCCTTGAATTATAGAGTTTGAGTTTGAAGGAGACGTAAAGATGACGTAAAGATGACCTGGTTCAGTCATCTCAAAGAACAGATATGGTAACAGGCCTGGAGAAATTGAGGGTTCAAGACAAGAACACAAGCTATAACCCAAATTTCTGACCCTCCATCCTGGACACCATCCATTCCACCACCTTGAGTTGGGAAGGTGACACTAAGGGCAGAGTTGGCAAGATGCTGACCCAAAGCAATTCATGTCAAAAAGCCATTGGGCTATTTGAGTCTAAAACTTCAGGCTCTGACTTTTGTGATTTATTCATTAAAAGAAAATTCTTCTTAATCTCAATAAAAGAGGATCTTTCCCCAAAAGAAAAGGAAAGCCAAGTCTTGCTTTACATTGGCAAGTCCACTTTGAGCCCTTTTATAGTCCACAACCAGATGTGCACTTAGAGAAACGATCTGTTCCATTTAGGATGCAAAACAAACCACATATAAGGGAACTCTCACCCCAGATCCTTCTCTGAATGTGAAAGGAAATAATAGGGTAAAGCATAAAACAGAAGTCGAAGAGATACATAGGTAATTAGATGGATAACGCAACAGAAATTGCAATCAATGGCAATAGATGTAGGTGTTTGATAAAAGTTGGCAGATGAGAAAGGTATTGAGACTGTGGCTCCATGTGTTTCAATCAGAAAATTCTCAGTAACTGAGGCTTTGGGGAAAGTCTGTCAGTTTGGAAACTTTCGCCTACGGTCATGTTCACTTCATAGACACCTACTTCAGTATCATTATTTTTTGGAGTTTTGACTTCATATTCTAGCTCTCTCTTACTTACTTCCTATTATTGCTTAAAAGTTTGTAGGCTTTATTTAAAATTCACTGTGTTTTTAGCTACACTCATTCAGGGATATAAACACCAGAAAAGCTGCATTTGGCATGTCTTATAAAACTGCTTCTGGATATTTTTTGCCATACTTGCAACCTGCTTAGAGCTTTAAAATGGATTCCCCTATTTCAACGCTGTTTTCAGGCTGATTGGATGGAGTGTGGCTGGAGTATTCACCACGTGGAAATTCCTCTTGGTACACGATGAACTCAACTGCGCTCTTAACCCAAATCCAAGAATGTGGGCCAAATTTAGCTTTCTGCTGAAAATCCTATTTACCACAGACATATCTTAGTGTTATCAGCAGCCTTGAATCATGACTATTTTACTGGAGAGTTACAAGAACTTTATTCTACTGTTTTCAGTGTGTGTAAGCAACCATCGAGGCATTCTTTCAATCAGTGATTACTGAGCACCCATTCTGTGCCAGACCCTGGGCTAAATGCTAAAAATACCAAATGATGCATAGTTACTTCCACAGCTCCTGTCCCCAGAACTCATCAACTAGTGCAAGGGGTTGGTGTAATAGCCAGACCCCTCAATTCCCACCTCCTGACATTCATGACCTTACAGAATCTCTTGCCCTTGAATGCGGGCAGGATCTGTGACTTGCTTCTAATCAGCACGATATGGCAAAGATGATGGGACATCACTCCCTATGATTAAGTTACATCATATAAGCTTCATTCTTGCTGGCTTGATAAAGTACGAGGCCATGTTGAGGAAGCCCACATAGCAAGGAACCACAGCTGACTGTGAACTGAAAGTCAGAGCCCTCAGTCACACAGCCACGGGGAATGAATTCTGCCGACAGCCTCAATGAGCTCAGAAGTGGATTCTTGCTGAGTCAAGCCCCCAGATTAAAACACAGCCTGGTTGACACCTTGATTGCAGCCTTTGAAGACTCTGAGTAGAGGACCCAGCTAAGCTGTACATAAACTCTTGACCCACAGAAACTGTGAAATAATCAATGTGTGTTTTCAGCTGCTCAATTTGTGGTCATTTGTCACACAGCAATAGAAAACAAACACAGCAAACTATAGCCTATGAGCCAAATTTGTTCTGCTGCCTGTTTCTGCATGCCCTACAAGCTAAGGAGGATTTTAACATTTTTAAGTCATTGAAACAAATCAAAAGAAGACTATTTTGTGACACAGAAAAATTATATGAAATTCCAGTTTCAGTGTCTGTAAACAAAGTTTTATTAGAAAACAGCCACACCCATTCATTTGTGCATTTTCTAGGGCTGCTTATGCGCCACAGTGGCACAGTTGAGTAGGGGTGAAAGAGACCAGATAAACCAAAAAGCCTAAAATATTTACTATCTGGCCTTTTTCAGGAAAAAAAAAAAAAGTGTCAGCCCTTGATCTTGTGGAAGGGACAGACACTTAACTCGATAAATTACAAACTCAGAAGAGGCATGGGAGCTGGTCCTACTGTTGAGTAAGAGAGTTTTCCAGATGGAAAGTGGAGGAAGGATATCACAAGGAGGGATCAAAAGTAGACAGACAACAAGCTTTGGGGAAATTATTGCATATAATAAGATCTGCAATTTAATCCATATCTCTAAACTGTTATTGTGGTTTGCCTAGGGCTCTTGGCCAAATCATGTCACACATGCTTCTGCCTAAATGAGTCTGGTGATACAGCTGCATCCCCGCTTCCAAATGCCATAAAATCCACAAATGATCACTTTCCAAATTGGAAAGCATTAATCTTGTACTGCCATTCTTGTTTGGGGACTGCAGAGGGGGGGATATTTGTCTACAGTTTAGTGGCTACAGATCATAGTCTGTTATTGGGTTACTTAAAGATTCAGTTTCACCTCATTTTCTTGAATGCTCTACTCCTATCTTTGACACTCACATCTGTTCGTTTGTAGGTGGAACTGAAGTTTGAAAAAAAGGCACACAGTCAGAGCTCCACCCAGGGATGATCAGTTCATTGGCCTTACAGGGTGAATTTGTCAGGGTCTGGTCTTCAGTTTCTAAGTCTAGAATCTCCTCATCAGTGCTATATGTCTGTCATTATTATTATGATACTCTCAGATTTTATCAGGGGTTATAGCATCGTGTGCCTCCAAACTAAATGACCCCCAAACTACTGCATATTCTGTGACTGCACATCACAATTTTTCTGTCTCCTTTGTGTTCTTGGGTGTGTGGGCACCTCTCCCTTCTGCTGGCCACCTTCCAGTAGCATCCACACTACTAAACTGCTGAGAGCTTAAAAAGGGATAACAAAGGTCTTTAAATTATGGGTAAAACAATAATCTACAGAGAAAGAGTGAGGGCCTAAAGTGTTCTTCAATCACTTAAATGATATGAATTTACTGTATTCAGTTGGTACCCTCTTTGGCTTTGAGGAATCCCTTTATGCTCTTGCCTAGTTATCAATTGCATTCCAGGGAGCTAAGTTCAATGTAAGTTAGAAGTTACTACTCTGCTCTTGAAATGCTCAGGGACAGTAGAAAAGGGAAAACAAAACTCTATCCTGCAAATGATTGATCTTCATTCAGTACATACCTGTTTACAGTCAATTGATCTACATTGTGTGTTATAAGAATTTCTAATCAATGTCCTTCAACTTAGATCTAAGTTTGAGGAATTCAGCAAATTGATTAAACCAATCAATGGCTCCATATCTTTAGGGCTTTATGACACTTTCCGAAGCTCAGCAGTTATTTACAGGCAGCAGCAAAAGACAGGAGAGTATTGTGGCTGGCTGTTTGCCAGAGTGTCCTTGGATGGTAACTTTCCCCTTCTTACCCCTTCCTCCCTGGGCTCAGCAGGAACTAACAGGCTCTTAGTATTTACTTACTATTTTTAGTTTTAAAATATGGGAGGTGGGACAGAAAATGGGCAGGGAATTCTGTTCAAACAAATATGGAGATAGTGACCAACTGTCTCCATTTGCCAGGGACTGGGGAGGTTCCCAGGATGTGGGAATTTCACTCCTAAGATGGGGAGAGATCCAGGCAAACTGGGATAAGTTAACCACACTGTATATGATACTAATTGTGCTGTGATTATTTTTTTTTAGAAATCCAAAACTGAATTGAAAAGGAAAAAGGAAGACGGTTTTCTAGCAAAAGTAAAAAGAGAAAAACACATTAAGAGGCTCCTGGTGGTTCCACTGACTGGAAAAGTTTATCAGTGAATATCAGTTACCACTGCTTGTGGTAACTTGACCTTCCAAGTCTTCCTTACCTCTGAATTTCCCCGCTAAGCCCACATCTTTCTCTTCTAGAATATAAATCTCCCTTGCCAACGGCGCCCATAATTTAAAATACTTCAGCATAGAAAGTGCAGCACAAAGCACGTTTTCAAAGTTTCACTCCAGGATCCTTCTAAACGGAACTCACACTCTTGAGGGTGCTACTGTGTAAGCATTTCCATTATCCTCATCTCAGTTAACACCGGAAGCTTTGATAATTAACATCATGAGAGTCAGAAATGAGCCATCACTGGTGAAATCAGTGGTTTGTTAATTAGCATCGGGGATATCAGAAAGGGACTCTCACTGGTAAAATTCACAGTATTCAAGAAGATATGCGAGTTGACAACTATTTTAGAGACACTCCAGCTATATTACTTTCTTAAGGCTGCCATAACAAAGTACCACAAAGTCCAGTCCTGGAGGCTAGAAGTCTGAAATCAAGGTGTGGGCAGAGCCATGCTCCCTCTAAAGTCTCTAGAGGAGAATTCTTCCTTACTTCTTCCCAGCTTCATCTAGTATTTCTCTGCAATCCTTGGTGTTCCTTGGTTTGTAGCTGTGTCATTCCAAATTCTGCTTCCATCTTTACATTTCCCGCCCCATGTGTCTCACTATCTTCACATAGCCTTCTTATACGACACTAGTCATTGGACTTAGGGTCCACCCTAATCCACTATGACCTCAGCTAACTACGTCTGCAAGGACCCATTTCCAAATAAGTTTCATTCTGAGGTTCCAGGTAGACATGAATTTGGAGGCACACTATTCAATCCATCACACTTCCCATGCCTAAAGAGGGTATAAGACCTTAACAAGCCTCTAACTGTAGAGATGGTGCTTGAGAGCTGATTTCTAACAGTGTCCAGCTACTGGGTTGAAGGACTTCTGGTTGCCCGATAATAACTAGATGGCATACCTCTGGCATACAGTTGTCAGCCTCACATGAACCTTTCATCAAAGTGAAGCTCATATCACTGAAAAGTTCAGAAAGGTCAGAGTTCATGAGACTTTCAGAAAATTTGAATGCATTGTCTTGCCTGCTAGACAATATGTGCTTGATGAATACATATTTATACGTGTGTAAGAATTTGGTCTAACACTTGCTTTCATTATAACCTGGCAATGAGATTGTAAGAGAATAGTGGTCACCCTCACACATGCCAACATTTTGGTGGCCTCTGTTATTAACCAAAAAGAACCAAGGAGTTGGGCATAACCAAACTGATGTAAGGTGTCTGCAATCCTCTTTAACCTCACTTCTTTCTCTCTCCTTCCCTTCTCAGTCAAACTTCTAGAAAAAATAATCTACTCTCTCTTATCTGCACTTCCATCATTTCCATTCACCCCTCAAGCCATTGAAACTTGGCTTCTGCTGCCATCAAACCAATAGAATGCGTTCCCCAAGGTCACCCATGTTGTTTGAATTGCCAGACTCACCGGATGCTTTTCAATCCTTCTCTTAGGAACTGTGTCAGCAACACTGGTCTCTGCTGAACATTCGTTTCTTCATACAACCCTTTTTCCTTGGCTTCTATGGCAGCCCTTTCTCCTAACCCTCCTACCCTCTTTCAAGGGTTCTTCTCCTTCTTTTTGCCCCTTTACGGTGTGTATTTCTGAGAGTAATATTCTGGACCCACTATTGTTTTCATTCTACAACCTCCCCAGATGAGTAATTCAATTTTCACTGCTCTAAGTGATGACTCCAGAGGCATATTTCTCTAAGCTTCAGATTTGCATGCCCAACGCCTGCTCAATGTCCTGGGTGACCCATGGGGAGCTCCAACCTGCTTGCTTAAATCAATCTCATTGCTTCCCACCAACATCTAGACTTACTCTTGGGTTGACCTCAGGTAAAGGCTGCAGCAGACAAGGCAGAAACTTGACCACTCCCTCTCATTTTCCACTCTCATCCAATCACCAAGTCCTCAACCCATTTCTTCTCTCCCACTACAATGGCCCTGGTCCAGACACTCACAGGTTCTCTCTGTGCTGCTGCAGGAACCTATCCTCTTGCCTCAAGCCCCCTCAAATCTACCATCCATACATATTGTCTAACACAAGAGCATGCCATTCGTTCATTTAAAGTCCTGCAATAACCCATCTCCCTTTCTGAAAGCAGGATTTCTCAACCTTGGCACTGTTGACATTCAGAGCCAGAAAATTCTTTGTTGTGGGTAGCTGTCCTTGCATTATAGGATGTTTAACCATATCTTGGTGTTACCCCCCAAGTTGTGACAATCAAAATTGTCTCCAAACGCCACCAAATGTCCCCTGGAGGGGTGCAAAATCACCCCCACTTGAGAAGCACTGACCTGGAGAACAAAGCCAAAAATCTCTAATGTATCAAAAACGGACCTTCATCAGCTGGTCCCTGGCTACCTGCTGACCCTATCTCTTCCCTCTCCCTGTGGTGTATCTGATGCCCTATGAAAAATCTTTATAATTATACTTAACATATTGCATCATAACTAACTCTGCATATGTCTGCATTTCCCATGAACCATGAACTCCTTGCGTCTGGAGGACTATCACTTATTCCTCTATATATTCAAAGCTCATAACAAGTGCAGTGCATGTAAGTGTTTAATGTTTGTTGGATAAGTGAACAGTGAATTGGAGAGGACTTGGAAAAATAAGGCAACTTTGGCTTTTGTGCCTACTATTGCTGCATCTCTGATGAGTTACAGCCACACACCCGCCTCTTCAACTTCTGAGCACTTAACCAAGCGTATTCTTATGTGGCTCTCTGTGTCACGGTGTACACTTTGTTTTCCCAGTTAGGATATAGGATCTTCCAAAGCAAAGATCTTTGAATTAAGCTTCCTTCCTAAATCTCACATCCCCTACTACAATGCTGGGCTCATAATGTAGCCTAACAATGACTTTGAGAAACACACTCTCTGTAAAAACTTCACCTGTGGAACACACGCCTGGGTAAGGGAGTAATTAAGTTGGATTCTACTGTTCAACAATCCAAATTCCAATCCAGGTTCTTTCCACATTTTCGTAGCTCCATAACTTTGGACAATTCATTTAACGTATCTAAGTTTGTATTTCTTTGTGGGGCAAAATGAAGATAGTAATAGTACTTACCTCATCCATTCAAAAAATATTTATTGATTATTTATTACATGCCAGGCACTGGAGGTACAACTGAGTTCAAAACAAAGTTTCTTCCCACATTTGAGCTTACATTTTAACAGATAAAGACAAACAATAAATATGTAACAGATAAATAATGTAATTCCAGGTAATGGTAAGCGCTGCAAAGAAAATATACTAGGGCTTTGGGATATCACAATGGGTAGGTGACATAACCTTAGATAAAATTATCAATAAAAGCCTCATTGAGGATGGATTTGGTCTCCTAAATTACAGAGGGTGTTGTGAAGATAAAATGAAATACATGCTTGCGAATTTCTGAATAATGAATATTCATAAATTGCAAATGTTCTACAAAAATTTACTATTGCTATTACAGGGAATCCCCACTAGAGGGAACTACCGTTCATTGAGTACTTGCTGCATGCCAGGCACATGGCTCATCATTTTACATGCAATTTCCATTGATCCTCCTAACAGAAACAACCCTGAAGAACAGATATTATTGGTTCCATATTCCAAGACTGAGGCTCAGAGAGCAACTTACCCAGGGGTCACGCAGTTGGTAAGTGGTGGAGCCATGCAGGTCTGTCTGACATCAAACCTGTGCTTTTTCAGTTAAACCATGCTGCCTCTTTCTTCATACTGACTTCCTTCAAAAACAAAGAGACAAGAGCACAGCAGTAGAAGATCAATAAGTAGGAGGGGGAAGGAGAAAGATCTATATGAAGTTCATGGTTCACAATTTGGAGTCAAAAGCCCTGGCAAGTCACAGAATGAACAAAGCCCTCACATTAAGGGAAAATTCTTCAGAACTGTTTTCAGAGATGGTCCAGCTTACTGCTCCATCCTGGGGCTTCAGACCTCCTAGATTCCCATGAAATCAAAGCTCAAAGCAGTGACACTTCGTAGCTGTGAAACAGAACTGACAGAAACACTTCCTCAAGGCCCCCCTCAGGACAGAAGTAGGTGGAAATTTTCACTCTGTGAGTCCAACAGAATTTATTTTCTGTAAACAATTTTCTGGGTTTTACCCCTGACTACCAAAGACTCTGCCCAGAAAAACAGGTAAAGTGACCCATAAACTTCCATTTCAGGAATCCGGAGTGTAGAGATGCACCTCGAATTCAATCAAAGTCATACTTTACAGAGTTCGCAGGGTGGAGAATCTGACTGCTCTGTGGATAAATTAACAACCTGCCGAGTGAACACAACCAGACAAGAAAAGTGGGAAATAAACTCCCAAATGGTTCATCCCATCATCCACCAAACATTCATTAAGCATTAATATTGTGTCTGGCTTAATGAAACGATTGCCATTTGCAGCAACCTGGATGGACCTAGAGATTATCATACTAACTGAAGTAAGTCAGAAAGAGAAAGACAAATACCATATATCACTTATATGTGGAATCCAAAATATGACACAAATGAACCTATCTGTGAAACAGAAACAGACTCAGACATAGAGAACAACAGACTTGTGGTTGCTAAGGGGGATGGGGGGTGGAAGAGAGAAAGATTGGGAGTTTGGGATTAGCAGATGCAAACTAGTATGTATAGAATGGATAAACAACAAGGTCCTACTGTATAGCACAGGGAACTAGATTCAATATCCTGTGATAAACCATAATGGAAAAGAATAAGGAAAAGAATATATATGTGTGTAACTGAGTCACTTTGCTGTACAGCAGAAATTAACACAACATTGTAAATCAACAACAACAAAAATTAAAAAGTTTTAAAAGTTTTTAAAAAAGAATCAGAAAAAAAATATTGTGTCTGGCTCAGAAGGAAGACACATTCTGCATTACTGTTCATAGTGTTAATTTACTTAACTATATTTGCATTTTGTCCAAGAGTAAACACAACTGTATAATATTTATTGTACAACACGTTCTGCATTTTTTAAATTAAAATAACAGCGGTATGCTGGTAAAGGTTTGCCAGCTGTCCAAGGAGGAGTCGGTGGTGAGAAGCCTAATGATAGAGTTTGCCAATTTCCATGGTATAAATATTTCTACCATGACCAGTTTTGAGCTGCCACTGTGAAATAACTCAGATGAGGAGCTCAGAGAGATGCCAGGAGCCGGGGAGCCAGCTCCAGCACACCACTGAAAATCAGAAGTTTGCTAGTGAAGTTTTTCCCCAGCAGCTTGAGAAGAAGTAAAATGTAGTCCACAACTTCCAAGTTAAGAAGACAGCGTAACATAATAGAAAAAGCACAAAATGAAATATCAGAACCCTGAGTTCTAGGCTTGCTTCTGACTCGGATATCCTGTGTAATTTGGGAGTAGACATTTTTCCCACTCTGAGTCCAAGCGTCTTGTGCCTAAAAGGCGGGATTGAGACACATCAGTAGTTTTCAACCATGGCTACACATTTGAATCACTGTGGATATTTTTTTAACTACAGCTGCCTGGATTCCACCTGTCAGAATGATTCTGAGGGTTTAGAGAGGTCTCTAGGGATCTTCCTTTTTTTGTTTTGTTTTGTTTTGCTTAACTCCATCTCTCTATATGTATATCTGAGACTGGGGAAGCACTGGACTGTTTTATGTTTTAGGCCCCTCCTAAGCGAAATATCCATATTTCTAGCCTAACTAGTGTTGCAGACAGATTAACGGTGACCCCCAATGATCCCTATCTCCCAGCATTCATGCCCTTGTATAGTCTCCTCCCCTGCAGGGTGGGCAGGGCTTGTGACTTGCTTCTAACCAGTAGAACATGGCAAAGGTAATGGGATGTCATTCCCATGGTTCCGTTACATTATGTAGGACCCCATCTTGCTGACAGACTTGTCCTAGAGATGCTCATTCTCCTGCAGGCCCTAAGGGAACAAGCAGCCATGCGGTGAGCAGCCTGTGGAGGGCCCACGTGGCAGAGAGCTGGGGGAGACACCAGCCAACAGCCAGCAAAAAGCTTCAGTTCTTAGTCCTACAACCACAAAGAAATTAATTCTGCCAACAATATGAGTGACCTTGGCAGCAGAGTCTCCTCTAGCTGAGCCTCCAGAAGTGAGGCAGCCCAGCTGACACCTCAATTACAGCTTCATGAGACCCTAAAACAGAGAACACGGTTAAACTGTGCCTGGGCTCCTGATTCAGAGACACTGAGATAATAATTATGTGTGGTTTTTAAGCTGCTATGTTCGAGGTAATTTATTATAAGGCATAAAAAGCATACATCCCCAAACACTAGAACCTCATTCAGCTAGAGGTGCTGAAACCAACAGATTCACGCTTCCCTTTTCAAGCCCACTCCACGGCACAAGCTCACCGCATGCAGTGACTGGCAGGATTACGTCACACTTTTTAAAATATAATTTGATTCCCTTTTTTTTTTCAGCCTTTAGTTTGCTAAATTCTATTAAATTGAATGTGCAGATGATGTGACCTCACTGTAAAATTATATTACACTTTCTGGTTTGTAAACTTTATTTCTTAATCTTTACCATGTCCCTGTGTAGTACTTTTATTGTTGTACTAGTTTTCTTTTGCTGGGTAAAAAAATTACCACAAACTTACAGGCTTAAAAACACATTCATTCACAATAGCCAAAAGGTGGAAGCAACCCAAGTGTCCATTGAGAGGTGAATGAATAAATAAAATGTGGATTGGAATACTATTCAGAATATACACATATACACTGAATAATGGAATATTATTCAGGCTTAGAAAGGAAGGAAATTCTGACGCATGCTACAACCTGGATGAACTGTGAAGATGTACACGACGTGAAACATCAGTCACACACACAAAAAATCCTGTATGATTCTGTTTTTATGAATTACCTAGATTAGTCAAATTCATGGAAACAGAAAGTAGAATAGTGGTTGACAGAGCTGGGGGTGAGGGAAAATGGGGAGTTGCTGTTTAACGGGTATCTAGTTTTCAGTTTTGCAAGATGAAAACATTCTGGAGATCGGTTGCACAACAATGTGAATATACTTAACACTACTGAACTTAAAAATGGTTAAGATGGTAAATTGTATATTGTGGGTACTTTACTACAAATAACAAATATTTTTAACTAATTACCAAAAAAACCCCACATTTATTATCTGACAGCTTTCATGGGTCAGGGGTCCAAGCTCAGCTTAGCTGTCTTCTGCTCAGGGTCTCACGGGGCTGCAATCAAGGTATCAGGGCTGCATTTTCATCTGGAGTTTCAACTGGGGAAGAATCCACTTCCAAGTTCATCCAAGTTGTTGACAGTTCCCACTTCCTTGAAGCTATATGACCGAGGGCCCTGTTTTCTCACTATCTGTCAGCTGGGGGCTGCTCTCAGCTCCCAGAGGCTGCCTGTAGTGTTTTGCCACAGAGGCCCACTGTCTCAGTCTGTCTGGGCTGCTATAACAAACTACCACAGTCTGGGTGGCTTAAACAGTAAACACTTATTTCTCACAGTTCTGCAGGCTAGGAAGTCCAACTTTCAGGCACCAGCAGAATCGATGTCCGGTGAGAGCCCACTTCCTGGCAATAGATGACCATCTTCTCATGTTCTCACTGGGTCCTCACATGACAGAAAGAGCAGGGAGCTCTCTAGGGTCTCTTCTATACGGTCAGTAAACCCATTCATGGTCCACCCTCATGACCCAGTCACCTCCCAGTGGCCCCACCTCCAAATACCAACACTTTGGGGGTTAAGTTTCAACATATGAATTTAGGCGGTAGGGGGACACAAACATCCAGTCTATAGCACCATCTCCATAGGGCCTCTGCTAACATGGCAGTTTACTTCTTCAAAGCTGGCAAGGGTAGCTTCTCTCTTCAGCCTGCGAAGACAGAGCCTTATATAACATAACCTGGGCAAGGAAATGTCATCTCGTTAACCTTTGCCATCTTCTATTGGCCAGAAGCAATTTACAGGCTCCTCCTACATTCAAACAGAGGGAGAGACAAGGTTGTGACTCACTAGGAGTCACCTTATGTGTGTCTGTCACAACTGCTGACCCCGTTAGTTATACATGAGAAAACTGAAGCTTAGCAAGTTTATGTGACAAACCCAAGGTCACCCATTCAGCAACAGGCTGACCAGAGACCTCTAGCTGTGGACTTCTGGATGCAACTTCCAGGCTCCACGCAGTCCCCACATGTAGGAGCCAACAGGCACTCACTGGGAAGACGGAGGCAGCCCATCTCCTTTTACTGGTGGCAGCAAAGACATCCACACATTAAGAAATAGGTCTCAAGTCTCAGCAGGAAATCAGCTGGATTGTATGGCTTCTGTGTTTCTTTTCATTACTCCCAAGTTCAATGTCAACCATCAGGATTTTAGGAGCCTATTCTGAAGTCCAATCAATAATCTTGTTTGTAAAAATACTTTGAAAAATGTAAATCACATTTTGTCCCCAAAGAAAAAGATTATCACTTTAAAAATGACTGCACGTTTAGCCAAGTCTTTAAAAGGAAACTGTACCCTGACTTGTTAAAAATCACATCTCTTAGAAGTGAGATTTATATCATATCAGAGAATCTTAGAACACAACTAGAATACATAGTGCTAACTACTGGCTCAGCTTCAAGGAAAAAAGTTTCCAGCAAAGTAAATGGAGGTGAGGTCATACACAAAATAAAATTAACAAGGGAAGATGAAAACAAATTAGTGAGGTCAGCTTAGAATTTAGTTTTTATTTACACCCAACACTCATTTTGTAACCTTATGTAAAGGTTTCTACCTTCTGAACCTGCCTGAGATCACCTCCCGGGATTCTCCTCTGCTGGACAAGATTTAGGTGCCTTTCCTTGTCATTGTGATAATACGCAGTGATAGGAAAAGGAAATCTATTCCTCAAACTTGTGAAACTAAGAAATTACTTATATTGTAATTTTTCATATTTATCCCACCTAGTAATGATTGTAGGTTATTGGAGAGTCATGATTACCAGCTAACTTAAAAGAGATCGGTATTCTTCCAAATGCATGCTTTCTGATAGAATGTCCAAAAAACAGGAATGAAGGAAGGAGTGGACTGATGGCCCCTTCCCTAGTAAAAATGAAGAGATCAAATAACATCATGGAGAAAAATGTCACCAAAGAAAACCATGTGCCTTTGTTTCTAAATTAATTACAAGATCCTTACAAGTTCATTTCCTATTCATACTTATTGAAACATGCTACTGCGAATGAAAGTTCATTTTGAAATCAATATTAATATATGTTTTCATCTTTCTTGGGAAAATATCAAGGAATGTGATTGCTGGGTTATATGGTAAGTATATATTTACCTTTTTAAGAAACTGCTAAAGGTGCTGTTTTCACCTTGTTTTCTAAAGGTGCTGTACCATTTCACATTTTACCAGCAATGGCTGAGACTTCCAGTTGTTCTGCATACTTACCAACACTTGGTATTGTCAGCCTTTTGAATTTTAGCCATTTTAGTCAGTGTGGTTTTAATTTGGACTTCCTGATTAGTAATGATTTGAGCATATTTTCACAGGCCATTTGTATATCTCTCTTTGTAAAGGGTCTGCTCAAATATTTTGCTTAGTTTTCTTAAGTGGGTTGTTTAGCTTTTATTGTTGGTTTGTAATATTTCTTTATATATTCTTGATATGGAGTTTTTGTTTTAATACATGAAAAAGATAATTAATAAAGGCTTAGATGGCACAAGGGAAAAAAAATCAAACTCAAGTAGCAAATAGCCCCAAGATACACATGATTTAAACCTTACAGTTTCTTCAGCTATAAAGACCAGTGGTGGGAACAGGTCCTGGGCTGGTGTCCCTTCCTATGTGGGTATCTCCACCATCGATATTGGAAAGCAAGCTACTTTCTTTACTGTTTCCATTTAGACGCAACTTCAGCATGCCTTCATCTCCTGTTAGCCTTCATCTCCCGCCATGGTAAGAAGAGAGAATTCTAGCCCGCCCGCTCATCATCACCCCAACAAGCTACCGGAGGGGCACACCTGTGATGAGCATAGGAGCTGTCACTGATCATGAGAAGGAATTATGGACTGGTGTTAAGTGTGAGGATTTCAGGCAACTTACTTAACCACTCTGTTCCTCCGTTTTCCCATCTGAAAGATGGGATGATAGTAGTACTCGCCTTACGGTTTGCTGTGAATATTAAATAGCTCAATTTATTCAAAGCACTTGAAACAGTGTTTGGTGCTATGTAAGCATTTATTGTCACAATTCTTTCTTTTTGAACTACATGAAAGAGGCTAAATGCATGTTGATTGACCAACTGACAATATAGGTGACAGAGTAAATCATCAAAGAACTAAGATCTTCATGATCTGATACCTATTTCCATTGTCCAACCTTACTTCCCATCTCCCCACCCCCTTCTCAAGCCTGTGCTCCATCCTTGCTAAGCCTCTTCCAGTTTCATAAACTCTCCATCTTCTCCGTACCTTTGACCTTTGCACCTGCTGTGCCCCTGCTTGGAACACTGACACCCACATTCCACCCCCACCTCCCCACAGTATGGCTCTCCTCACTGCTTCCAAGAAGCCTTCCTTGACCCAAGTCTCAAATAGATGACCCTCTCTGTGCTCCCATGCACCCCTGGACCACTACATGACATCACTTCACGTTCTGTACTGTGATGATATATTTGTTTGCCTCTCCCACTGTCGAGTGAGATCCTTGAAAAGGATCGTGTTCACTGGGCCGTGTTCACTGGCTTCCCTCTACTTGGCACAGGACTTGGCATACAGTAGGTGGGTGTTCAGTATGCACAGGCTTTTGTTGAATGAATGAACAAATGAATAAATGAAATGCCTAACAACACATGCTATAAGAGTCACTACTATGGGCTACATTGGAAAACCTAATAAAAAAAATCTTCCAATCCAATTAGGAAGATAAATCCTAAGTAGATGAAAAGTTAAATAATTTTAAAAGATTCAGATATATAGGTAATTACAAATAAAAATTAAACCCTCTTGTACATGTCACTGACCATGATATCAGGGTGGCAAGCTAACTCCAAATAGCACTGGAAATGCTACAAAGTCTTCTACGCAGGTCCAGAAATCAAGACTCATATTTCATTGATGATAAGATAACACATTTTCTCAAATTTTAACATCTCAAACTTATGATGCATCCTGTAAATAATGACACATCATAGTTTAAGCAGAAACCTTTCTCTTTCTTAGTGGTACATAAAACAGTGGTGCATCTTACAATCCTTGGTGTTTGATGACATCCGTGATGAAATAAGGGGAAAGGGTCAAGGAAATCTAATTATTGTATATGCATTTTTTCCTTAGAGGAAACATCAGAGAATTTAAGAGCTGGATGGTGTGAGGACTTTGCTAATCTCTCCTGTAGCAAGTAATTAAAAATAAATGGCTGCAGGGATCCTGGAAGGTCACTCCTGCCCCTCAATGCCCAAGGTGAATATCTGATGCAGTTTGAGTGTAGAGAGCTTATCTCGGCAGCCGATGAGGATAAAAGCCTAAGAGATGAAGGGGTGTGGGCTGCATTAACTACAGCTAAACAGTCAGTATAATACTTCACTATCATTTTTATGATCTTCTAAATGCAGATATTCTTGCACCTCTTCCACCCTGTTTTATGAATTTTATGAAAGATAAAAAATAATTCAGCTATCTTGCAAAGCCCTTTATAACTAACTCCTTCCTCTGCCCAATGATCATTCCTATGTGCAGAATATTTTGAAAGATGATACACGATTTATTTGTTCCATTAAAGACGTCTCCTTACTAAATGAGAGTGTTCCTTAAAATGACATGGTTCCAGCAAGAATCACACAATCACTTCTAGTGACCCAGAAGCTGAAGATGTGTAATACTCATCAGTATACTGCAACGTCCCACTTGGCAAGTATAATGTTTAATTTATTTGATTTCTTAACTGATTTCACACTTACTAGGATTTTCACAGGGTAGTCACACTAATTTTTTAAAATAATCTTTCTATAATACCGTGGCAGATAGTGAAAAATAGATTTTTGCCAGAAACTGCTTTTTTAAAAATTGCAAAATAGGGATTTTGCAGTTAACTTATCCCATCTCTCTTCTCTCTCTCTGTCTCACACACACACACACACACACACACACACACACACACACACACACAGAGCAAAGCAATGCTCTCCTGTCAACCTAAATCCATCTTATTTTGATATTTAAACATATCACGTAATTTGTATCTTTAATCAACACAGCCAATTTGGCTAATGCACATGGGGTGATTGGGTGTCTGTGTGCTAATAACAGTGGCTGGGTGCTAATGCTAGGAAAGGCTAAATGCCCGGAGAACAGACTTGGATTAACTGTGAGCATTTGCCTCTTGGCTTTCCTAGAACTGTTTGGTTTCACCTCCATTTAACCTTGACATTCATAAACAGAATCTAAAGGTTTGACAAATAGGGACCCAACTTAAACACAAAACAATGCCAAAAATCCTACGCGTATTCCCCAAGAGGGGGGGAATGCAAAGCTGAATCAGACCATCTTCTTTTAACACCTTGCACTTTGACCTCATCCAGTAAAGATGGTTCAAGAATCAAGTAGTCTGTTATTAAAAAGACTTTTGTGTGGGTAAAAGAAAAAAATGTGTATTTGAGGAGTACTTAATTGCCCATGAAAATATTCAAGGACCTCTGGCCTTGAAGAAATGATAGCGTCACTTTTACCAAGTGTCGTAAGGAACACTATCTAGTGTAATTCTGAGTGAATATATAGAATTCTCTTTTCAAATAAGCTGGGAATTCTTGAATATAGTGCAGGCCCACCCTCCTCTGAGTTTCACTTTACGGATTTCCATCTTAAGGGCTCAAAAAACTCTTGCAGCAAAGACACCTATTTAAATTTGGTTAACCCATTGTTAACCTAAATGTATTTGACCACAGAACCTTTTCTTTGAGCAAGAACATTTTGGGAATGTTAGCTAAATGAAAAGAAATCCAGGAAAAAGATCAGGAGACCTAAAGCCCAAGGTTAGCTTTCCTTTTAGTTCACTGTACAGCTTGGAGCAAGTCCTTTTGTTTAATTCATGCTTTGAGAAAATAAAAATGTTGGGCTCGATAAGTTCTGAAGTCTCTCCCAACTCATAAATGAAATGATCTGAGAAAATCTGATGGAAATGAAGGTGAGAGGCTGAAGAAAATATTAGACATCACCTAAAGGACTGGGATAAATGAGGTGAGAACAATGACCAAGTAGGTAAAAGGGCATGAAGACCTGGGCAATTCATTCCCAAGGAAGTCTTACTAAGCAACCCAGGAGCAGATCTGGGTCCTTGTCAAGAGAAATCCAGTTCAGACCCAGGAAGACAAGATGCTGAAAACGCAAACAGACAAAACGAAGACAGAAACAAAAACTGCATCAGGAGGGTGGATGGAGAGTCAGCCATATGTGAGATGAAAGGAGGTCCATGAAATAGCTCGAGGTAAGGGGTTCATGAGTGAAACTGAGAACAGAAACTTGGCAAAACTACCCTTTTTATACGGTGGGCAACCTTCTGGGTTGCTGGACAGGAGTAGGCTGGACAGAAGAATCTGTGATAGACCAGTCAAAATTAAAATTATAGGCCACCTTTTCAGCAATATTTGGTTGGCTCATTGAACCTTTTAATAAATTTTGAATGAAATTTGTCTTACACTCAGTAAACAAAAAGGAAAAGAATGTGGTTGAATAAGACCAAAGTTTTCCAACCTAGAATCCCTGGGCTGCTAAGGCCTGCAAAGGTCGTAAAGGGTCGCCAAGTAGCCTTTCTGCTAAAAGAAGTAGGACTGTTGTCACTGCTTTTTCAGGATGCTGAGCAAGAGGCCACTGCCTGGGGTTGGAGTCCTCAGGGACACAGCTAGGGCAGGGGGCCAGCATGGGTTAGGGGAAGGCAAAAATGCAAATGCATGACCAGAAAAACACTGGGAGAATAAGAGCTCAACCTGAACAGCCAAGACTAAGCAACGGTCAGCAGAACGCTGACGCTCTTGGCTTGTGCACCATCGTTAAAAAGAATTTTGAGGTGACTTCCCTGGAGGTCCAGTGGTTAAGACTTCACCTTCCAATGCTGGGGGTTCAATCCCTGGTCAAGGAACTAAATTCCCACATGCCTCTTGGCCAAAAAAACAAAACAAAACAGAAACAATATTGTAACAAATTCAATAAAAACTTTAAAAAAATGGTCCACATAAAAAAAAAAGAATCTTGAGCACAATATATACCTGCACTGTATGCAAATTACATAGGTATAAAACTGTACTAATAAGTTATATGCATGACAAAATACACACAAAAGAGCAGAAAATTTAAACCAGTGAGAAAAAATAAAGAAGTATAAAGCTTCTAATACCGCATAACTCCTAGAGTGAAAGCACTCCACTTTGGGAGACCACTGACAAAGACAAGATGAGAGCAAAAGAAGATGAAAAACAAGCGAGAGGGGAACCAGACAAAGAGATGGCTGCAGACATGTTGGGAGCTCACTGCTTGCAGCTGTACAGCATGGAGGCATCAGGCTGCTTCAAAGAATTAGGAGGAAAGATAATAGGAACCTGAAAGCCCTTTTTGGAAATTCACGACTATAATGTAAATATGGCTGTACCTGTGATAAGGCCACCAGAACTGAAAAACCACAATAATTTTTAAAATTTCAGCTAGAATTATATCCGCTCAATGTAGTCATATCTACCTCCTAACAGATGGTATTGCATTTGTTTATGCCTTGACTTTACAAGTGGGGTAAGATATTATCTTTCATCTAATAAGAACCCTGCAAGACAGAACTTTTTTTTTTTTTTTTTTTTTTTGCAGTACGCAGGCCTCTCACTATCATGGCCTCTCCCGTTGCGGAGCAAAGGCTCCGGACGCGCAGGCTTAGCGGCCATGGCTCACAGGCCCAGCCACTCCGCGGCATGTGGGATCTTCCCGGACCGGGGTACGAACCCGTGTCCCCTGCATCGGCAGGCGGACTCTCAACCGCTGCGCCACCAGGGAAGCCCAAGACAGAACTTTTTTAATGGAAAAATATATATGGAAGTTCTCAGATGTAAAAATATTAAGAATTACAGGACTAGAGTATCTCTAACTCTGTGATGTGAGGTCATCAACGTGGCCACTTTCTTCACCAAAACTATTCTTCAAACTGAAAAACCTTCTCGACCAGTGCCATCCAACAGAACTTTCTGCGATAAGGAAAAACCTGTATCTGTGCTGTCCGCTATGGTAGCCCCTAGCTCCATGTGACAATCGGGCATTTGAAATGTGGCTAGAGAAACTGAATTTTACGTTTTATTTCATCTTAATAATTTAATTTTAAACAGTCACATGTGGCTAATGGCTACTGTATGGGATAGTGCAGCCCTAGAATAACATCTCAAACAAATGTATAACAATCAGTTATTAGAAGGAATAAACACAGTTTATGAAGATTTGGGCAGACTTGCTAAAATCCCACAGTCTAATTTGTCAAGTAGACTGAATTCAACAAACCACAAAATCAAAGGCTGTTGTTTAATAGGCTTTAAGTATAAGATATTAGACTGTAACCAAAACAAAGAAAACCCACAGATACAAGAGGGTCAATGACCTGAAAAAAAAATAAAAAGAGAATAAATCCCCACAGGGACCACAAATGGGCTGCAAAGGGAATGAGCCTGAAGCACGTCTAGAGTGAAGATGATCAGGGCTGAGCTGAGAGATAAGGATATAAAAGTGCCAGCGAGGAATCCCTCCTCTAGACTTGGCTTTTGCATTTTTGGCCTCCACCTCTGAAGAGGGATGAGAAAGAACTGGAGAAGGTCCAAGGAAGAACAAAATGATTCAACTGTTGGATCACAGATTCACAATGGGGAAATACTGGATGCACTGTGGCTTTTTAATCCAGAGAAATAGAATTTGAGGGTAACAATATCTGCCTTCAGGTACCAGAAAAGTCACAATAAGTGGCATCTGCCAGATGGTCCCATGCACACAGAGGAGAAAATTACACTTAATATACAGCACGGATGATATTCCATTTAGCCAGAAGGAAGACTTATCTCTTCATGGGTAATGGTTTAACAGGGAAGCAGTTTCATTTAATCAAAGAGATGTTGAGCAACAGAGCCTGCGGGGACTGAGCCTAAAATATAAATAAGACAGTCCCTGAGCTCAGGACCTTCACCTGGGAGAGCCGTAGGAGCACTATGCACTGCCTCACACCCAACCACCCAACACTGGGACACATTTGTAAGCAAGAGGAAGAGGGCTGTTGACGATTCCACACTCACACCTCCCTCCCCTCTCTACAAAGAGAGTTGTACAGGCACACCTTGCTTAATGCACTTGGCTTTATTGCACTTTGCAGATACATTTATTTTACAGATTGACGGTTTGTGGCAACCCTGCATGGAGCAAGTCTATAGGCACCATTATTCCAACAGCATTTGCTCAATCCATGTCTCTGTGTCACATTTTGGTAATTCTCACAATATTTCAAAGTTTTTCAATTACTAACCTATTTGTTATGGTGATCTGCAATCAGTGATCTTTGTTGCTACTATTGCAATTGTTTTGGGGCACCATGAACCATGCCCATATAAGATGGTGAACTTAATTGAGAAATGTTTTACGTGTTCTGACTGCTCCACCAACTGGCTGTCCAGCCCCCTTGCCTCCCTCTCCTCAGGTCTCCCTATTCCCTGGGACACAACAATATTAAAATTAGGCCAATTAATAACCCTACAATGACCTCTAAGTGTTTAAATGAAAGGAAGAGTCACACATCTCTCACTTTAAATAAAAAGCTAGAATGATTAAGCTGAGTGAGGAAGGTATGTAAAAAGCCAGGATAGGCCAAAAGCTAGACCTCTTGTGCCAAACAGTTAGCCAAGTTGTGAAAGCAAAGGAAAAGTTTTGGGTTTTTTTTTTATTTGTGGCCATGCCCTGTGGCACGTGGGATCTTAGTTCCCAGACGAGGGATTAAACCCGTGCCCCCTGCAGTGGAAGTGCAGAGTCTTAACCACTGGACCTCCAGGGAAGTCCTGCAAAGGAAAAGTTCTTAAAGAAACTTAAAAGTGCTACTCCAGTGAACACACAAATGGTAAGAATGTGAAATGGCCTTATTGCTGATATGGAGAAAGTTTTAGCGGTCTGGATAGAAGATCAAACCAGCCACAACATTCCCTTTAGCCAAAGCCTAATCCAGATCAAGGCTTTAATTCTCTTCAGTTCTATGAGAGCTGAGAGAGGTGAGGGAGCTTCAGAAGAAAACTCTGAAGCTAGCAGAGGTTGGTTGATGAGGTTTAAGGAAAGAAGCCTTCTCCATAACATAAAAGTGCAAGGTGAAGCAGCAAGTGCAGATGTAGAAGCTGCAGCAAGTTATTCAAAAGCGCTAGTAAGATAATCAATGAAGGTGGCTACAATTAACAACAGATTTTCGATGTAGACAAACAGCCTCATATTGGAAGATGCCATCGAGGACTTCCATAACTAGAGAAGAAGTCAGTGCCTGGCTTCAAAACTTCAAAGGACAAGCTGACTCTTTTGTTAGGGGCTCATGCAGCTGGTGACTTTACATTAAAGCCAATACTCATTTACCATTCCAAAAATCCCAGGGCCTTTAAGAATTATGCTAAATTTACCCTGCCTGTGCTCTATAAATGGAACAACAAAGCCTAGAATGACAGCATATCTGTTTACAACGTGGTTTACTGAATATTTTAGCCCACCTTTGAGAACTACTGCCTAGAAAAAAAGATTCCTTTCAAAACATGACTGCTCATTGACAATGCACCTGGTCACCCAAGAGCTCTGATGGAGATGTATAATAAGATTCATGTTGTTTTCATGCCTGCCAACACAACATCCACTCTGCAACCCATGGATCAAGAAGTCATTTCGACTTTCAAGTCATTATTTAAGAAATACTTTTCGTAAGGTTATAGCTGCCATAAATAGTGATTCCTCTGATGGATCTGGGCAAAGTCAATTTAAAACATTGTGGAAAGGATTCACCATTCTAGATGCCATTAGGAATATTCATGATTCATAGGAAGAGGTCAAAATATCAACATTAACAGGGATTTGGAAGAAGTTGATTCCAACCCTTATGGATGACTTTGAGGGTTTCAAGACTTCCGCGGAGGAAGTAACAGCAGATGTGGTAGAAATAGCAAGAGAACTAGAATTAGAAGGGACTGAATTACTTGAATCTCATGATAAAACTTTAACAGAGGAGGAGTTGCTTCTCATGGATGAGCAAAGAAAGTGGTTTCTTGAGATGAAATCTACACTTGGTGAAGACACTGTGAAGATCATTGAAGTGACAACAACAGGTTTACAACAAATATCACATAAACAGCTGATAAAGCAATGGCAGGTTTTGAGAGAATTGACTGCAATTTTTAAAGAAGTTCTCCTGTGGTTAAATGCTATCAAAAACTATTGCACGCTACAGAGAAATCATTCATGAAGGAAGAGTCAGTCAATGCAGCAAACTTCACTGTTGTCTTATATGAAGGAACTGCCACAGCCACCCCAGCCTTCAACCACCACCCTCATCAGTCAGCAGCCGTCAACGCTGAGGCAAGACGCTCCACCAGCTAAATAATTACAACTTGCTGAAGGCCCAGATGATGCAAAACATTTTTAGCAATAGAGTACTTTTTAATTAAAATATGTTCATTATTTTTAGATGTAATGCTATTGCACACTTTATAGACTGCAGTACAGTATAAACACAACTTTTCTATGCTCTAGGAAAGCAAAGAATTCATGTGACTTGCTTTATTGCAATATTTGCTTTATTGTAGTGACCTGGATCTGAACCCATAACATCTCTGAGGTATGTCTGTACTCCACTGGGAGGAAACAAAGCATTAATAAAAGAGAGAGAAACTGGAAACGCCTAACACCATGTGCTCAGGTAAATGCTGGATTGGTATATATGGAAAGGCTCAAAGTTCAAAGAAGCCAGTGGGTCTCTTGTCCTGAATCTAGGATGACAGGGTCTGTGGGGCTGAGCATCCCTAACTTATCCTCTCATGTGCAGAGAGCAAGGCAGAACCAAAAGAGGAAGCAAGCTCTGTCTAGGTGAGCTTGGTACCTGGAAATGGGATGTATGAGGGATCCTGCTGTTGATGAGTCCTGACCAGGGGTGCACACGTGGTGGCTAATGTAATTAACCAGGGCTAACCCAGGAAAACTAGATATAGGGTCACCTCCCTTTAAGGTACTGTACTCTTATTAGTTAAACATTCACTTTGCCTAATCAAGGCTCAGGCTTTACCCAATCAGACAGCATCTTCTCTCTTGAGGAGAATGGGTGAAGGTTCCTGCCGCAACTGTTGCAATTACATCACAGATATATTTAAGCACTAATGAGAAATCAGAGCAGGGAGTATAATGAAGGGCAACTGCACATTATGCAACATTGAATTAATCTGAAACTATGTGATATAAAAATATTAATAAACTCCCAATTTATGCACAAAATTATGCAATTATCAAACCATTGTTTAACTCATCAGGAATTGTTTATTTTCAATGTTATTAGGCCAAGGGACTTGTAGAGTGTTTACATTGCTAGTACTTGAGCTGGTGAACAGAAATGCCCACCATCAGAAATACTTTGTCAGATCTGTGAGAAAATTAATCTTAAATTATGTTTCTTTGATTTATGTAAAAATTTATATAAGTTATTCAAAAATCTATCCCTCATGTACATTATCACTTCTGTGTATGAGAGCAGAGGAAAGACATTTCAGGAAGAGATAAAAATTATTTGCAAATACATAGAGGCAAGAAAAAATTAAAGGAAGGAAGAGGGTTTGGAATATCCAAGAAACATTGGGAAGTGGGGGAGGGGAAAATGAGGCTGAAAAAAATTAGTTGTAAACCAGTGATTCCCAAAAGCCAGTCCTCATTTAAGTATCAGGCCATGGTGGAGTTTTCATTGATTCACAGTAACATAAGAAAAACAAGGACAGTATTTTCTATAAAGCTAAATATATAAAGCGCTCAATATTTTCAAATTATCCTTTATTATGAGATTATATCTTCCTTAATTTGTTGGCATTAAAATATTTTGTTATGAAATGTTGGCAACAGGAGATGACCGATGACAGGTAGGGTTAGGTATTTTTTTTAATCTCCTTATTTAACAAAATAAAATTTGACAACCCTGTATAGGTCCACAATTTATTTTTCAGAAATATTACTGCTCCATAAAATGCAAGAGACACGGAACCACAGTCATACAGTAAGAAATTTAGATAGTTGAACAAGGTATCAGATTAAGCACATTGAGAATAATTCTAGATATTGATTTTTCAATATGTTTAAATGTACATCAATAATTAAGAGAAACTACTAGAAGAATATATAGAGCATGCAAGTGTTCCAAAAAAAGAAAAAATATGACAAAAAAGTATTATAAATTCAACAAAAGGAAGAAAGAAAAAGGAAACTAAAAAAAACAAAATAAGATAGCAAGAATAAGTCCAAATGTATCATTAATCTCAACAAATATATCTGGGTTATATTCACCACACGGAAATTCCCAGACTGGTCATGAAAACCAAGCCAAACCAAACAAACAAATAAAAACTGTCTGTATGCTTTCTGTAGGAATCACATTAAAATAAGACCTTGGAAATTTAAAAATAAAGTGATGGAGAAAGATAAATCAGGCAAATGCTAGCTACTATTCTTCAATCTGAACACCTCAAAAGAAAATAGTGCCACAATATTAATTTCAGGTGAAATAAAATTCAAAGGGGTGAACATTAAATGAGACAAAAAAATTTTATGTTGATAAAAAATTAAAATCTACCAAATAACTACAACAGCACTTAACAAAATGGTTTCAATATATATAAGGCAAAAATTGTTAAAAAAGCAAGCACAGACTAAACCATAATAGTGGGATGGAATAGACATTTCTTAGAAAATGATTGTTTTCTATACAGAAGTAGAGATTAGGATTTCACAATTAACAAGTTTAATCAAATAGCTATGTAAAGAAGTTGTACACAACAGAGAAAAAATACAGTTTTAAGCACTCGTGAAACATTTAGAAATAAAGGTGGCACAAAATAGCTCAGTAAGTTCCAAAAATAGAGATTATTTCACAATTCATTTTCTTTTTCTTTATCAGTTATCTATTTTATACATATCAGTGTATATATGTCAAACCCAATCTCCCAGTTCATCCCACCACCACCACCCCCCACCCCGCTTTCCCCCTTGGTGTCCATACATTTGTTCTCTATATCTATGTCTCTATTTCTGCCTTGCAAACAGGTTCATCTGTACCATTTTTCTAGATTCCACATATATGTGTTAATATACGATATTTGTTTTTCTCTTTCTGACTTACTTCACTCTGTATGACAGTCTCTAGGTCCTTCCACGTCTCCACAAATGACCCAATTTCATTCCTTTTCATGGCTGAGTAATATTCCATTGTATATATGTACCACATCTTCTTTATCCATTCGTCTGTCGATGGGCATTTAGGTTGCTTGCATGACCTGGCTATTGTAAATAGTGCTGCAATGAACACTGGGGTGCATCTGTCTTTTTGAATTACCGTTTTCCAGTAGTGGGATTGCTGGGTCATATGGTAATTCCATTTTTAGTTTTTTAAGGACACAATTCATTTTCATTAGAAATTTACAACAAAAGATAACGAGCAGCATCCAATCCCCAAAATAACTACTTAGAAATTTTAAAGAGCTCTTTTAAATACTTCCAAGTAAAAGCAAAAATCAAAACCAAAATTATAGATTCTTTCAACATTAACACCAATGACATACATCAAAATCACTGAGATGCAGTCTCAGTGGTATTTAGAAGTCTTTGATGTGTTTCTTGGGTTAAATTATATAAGTATTCAAGTCAAGAAATTAAAAAATGAAAAATAAATATAGAGAAAGGGGAAGAAAGGAATAATACATAAAATATAAATTAATCAAATGTAAAAGAAACTGTAAGTACAGAATGAATTTTAAAAGTAGTCTTGATCAATAAAATGAAAATTGGTCCTTTGGATGGAGAAATAACAGCAACAATAATAAAACTGGCAATCCTTTGGCATGTTTCATTATGAAGAATAAAAGAAGGCAAAAACAAACTCTTAGGAAAGAGAAGACAGGCATAGCTACAGATACAGAAGGGATTAAAAAACATAGTAGTTTCTGGAGCCAGACTACCTGGGTTTGAATCCCAGTTCCACCACTTGCTGGGCAAGTTAATAAATCTCTCTTCTGGGCCTCAATTTTCATACCTGTAAAATGGTTATAATAATAGTACCAACCTCGGGGAAGATTAAATGCCATATATAAAAATGCTTAACACTATTCCTGGCTCCAGAGTAGGCAATGTATAAAGGTTAGCTATTATTATAATAGTATAATTTCAACTTTCATCTAGATGAAATGTATGGTTCTCTAAAAATATATAAATGAGCAAATTTGACTCATGAACTTAGAAACTGAATAGGTTAATAATTAAGAAAGAAATGAGAAATACAAAGATTTAGGACTAATCAGGCATCAGGCCTGTTTTATAAGAAAAGTTCTAAACCTTATATCGACTGTTTCAGAGCATGGAAAAATATGAGAAGTTTTTCAATTTTTTTCTATTGGGCTACCATAATCCTAGTACTAAAACCAGATAAAAAAAGAAAATACAGCACAGACATCATACAAACACACACGTACCCCTCTGGCCAAAACTTAATTACAAACATAAACAGAAAGTTCCAAATACAGGCATACCTTGTTTTATTGCACTTCACTTTATTGCACTCCAAAGATATTGCATTTTTTTTTACAAATTGAAAGTCTGTGGCAAGCCTGCACCGAGCAGGTCCAGCAGCGCCACTTTTCCAACAGCATCTGCTCACTTTATGTCTCTGTATCAATCACATTTTGGTAATCCTCAAAATATTTCAAACTTTTTCATTATTATCATATTTGTTATGGTGATCTCTGATCAGTGAGTGATCTTTGATGTTACTATTGCAAAAAGATTATGATTTGCTGAAGGCTCAGATGGTGGTTAGCATTCTTAGCAATAAAGTATTGCACACTTAATAGATTACAGTATAATGTAAACATAACTTTTATATGTACTGGGAAACCAAAAAAATCGGGTGACTCACTTTATTTCAATATATGCTTTTTGCGGTGGTCTGGAACTGAACCTACAATATCTCTTGAGGTATGCCTGCAAAATGTGAGCAAACCTAATCTGGCACGTATTGTTTAGATATTAGGGGAAATGGCAGGAATGGGTCAACATTAGGAAAAACACGTTAATGAAATTCGCTGTCATAACAGATTAGGAAAAAATATATATATACATAATTAGATATTATAAAAAAGAAATATTGTATATAATTATATGTATATAATTACATATATAGTATACATACATATATTATATTTCTTTTTTCATAATCTGTATGTATACAATCAGTAATCCTCCCTTATCCATAGGGGATATGTTCTAAAACCCCCAGTGGTTGCCTGAAACTACATATGGTACCAAACACTATGTATAATACTATGTTTTTTTCCCATACATACTTACCAATGATAAAGTCCAATTTATTAATTAGGCACAATAAGAGATTAACAATAATAACTAATAATAAAATAGAACAATTATAGCAATATACTACAATAAAAGTTATGTGAATGTGGTCTCTACCTCAAAATACCTTATTGTACAAATTTAATGACTTTTCTATCTTAACTAGGCACTTATAACACACTGTGACTGTAACTTTTATAATTTGATGTGACAGAAGAATTAGCATGAAATTTTTTTCCCTTCTTCACAATTTCATGGATAGAAGATTCGTTCTTACTCGATATCTCAACATAAAATATTTTTTCTTTTTTTTTTTACTAAGTTGAGAACTTTCCCCTTTTCATTTAAGGGAAGCACTTTACAGCTTTTCTTTGGCATATCCAGATAGCCAGCATCACTACTCTTGAGATCAGGGGCCATTATTAAGGAAAATAAGAGTTACTCGAACACAAGCACTGTGATATCCAGTCAATCTGATAACCAGGACATCTACCAAGTGACTAACAGGCGGGATTGAGGAGGACAGTGTGAGATTTCATCACACTATTCAGAACGGCCTCCAATTCAAACTTTATGAATTGTTTATTTCTGGAATTTTCCACTTACTGTTATCAGACCGTGGCCAACCATTGATAACTGAACCTCAGGAAGGAAAACCATGGATAAGGAGGGACTACTGTACTTCCTAACACATTAGATGTATAAATTCTGAAAAAGTATTTTATAAAATTCAATACTCAGCTTAATTAAAGACAAATAGACAAACAAAATCTTGCTAATAAAGGGTATCTACCAACAGAAAATATCACATTTAATGGTGAAACACTAGAATAATGCCCACTCATCAGGAACAATGCAGGGAAATCAACTATCTTCACTATTATTCAATATTATGCTAAAGGAACTGGTAATCTCAATAATAGAAGACAAAAAGAGAGATAAATTTTTTTAGAAAAAGGGACAAAGCATTTCACTTTGTAGATAATATAACCTACCTAGGAACTCAAAGAAAATCCATTTTCCAAACTACTAGAATAAGAGGATTTGGTAACATGACCAGACAAAAGATCAACATGTAAAATTTGACAGCTGTCTAAACACCAGTGCTAACTTACCAAGACTCACAAAGGATACCTTTTCACTTAGGGTCCAGTTGCAGACGATGAAAATTTCTCTAGCTGGTTCTTTAAAAGCAAGGAATTTATTTCCAGGTTTATAAAATTATTAGAAAGCCTGGAGAAACAGGCCTCACCTAGGCTGAACTTCCAGGAATCATAATCCTCTATCAGGACTGAGAAAACTGCCACAAAGGCAGGAAACCACCTGATTGGAAAGCTGCCGACCATGGATCAGTTGGCTTCTGTCACCATCAGAAAAGAGGTTTTCAGAGTCAGAAAGTTGCTGACACCAGAAACAGAGGGTAATGAATTAAAGGAAAAAATAACCAGCTGTAAAAGAATATATATAGTATAATTCTGTTTATCTTTTAAAGAATTAAATATCACATCTGAAGTGGCTGGATCATAGGGTAGAATACAATAAATGGTAGCTAGGTATTTTTGAACTTTGCAAAAATGTCTGGAATGGTATTTTGTAGGTTTTGGAAGCTACTGAAGGTTTTTCCACCAGGAAAGTAGTCTGATTGGATTTATGTTTTAGAAAGATTGCTCCAGCATCCAAGGGGAAGTTGAGTGATAACAGCAGCTAGCATTTATTGAGTGCTTACTGTATCCTAGGCATTGTTCCAAGGGCATGATACATCTTATTTCATTTAATGTTCACAACCATCCGATAAAGTTATTACTACTATTTTCCTCATTTAGCAGATGAGGCACTTCAGGCAAGGGAGGCTAAATAGTTTGCTCAGAGAGTCAGTGTCAGTTACTGGTGAAACAGGATTCGAATCCAAGCAGTCGGACCTCAGACCCCACAAATTGACACTGATGCCTTTGAATTGAAAGGGAATTGGAGACAGGGACCCCTAACTCTATACCAGTTAGGGGACTATCAAATTAATATTAGTCTGTGACAGATGATGATGATACAGACATAGTACAATGAGGTCTGATAAATATTTTGGTACAAGATAAAAAACGGAGTTTTAGATAGAGGGAGGAGGAACGAAGATGTGAATAGGAAGTGAAAGATTCAAGAATGTTTGGGGTTTCTGGAATAGATAATTGAGGGGAAATTTGTATCATAAGCCTGGACGAGGGATGGATGATGAACATCAGGTTTGGGTTCAGACATGCTGACAAATTCTAGACGGAGATGCCTTTGTCAAGCAGTGGCTATAGTAGTTAGGAGGTGGGAGACGGATGCAGTGAATTTCAAGTACAGGCTCTTCTCTCTCTAGCTGTGTGACCTGGGGCACTTTAATCCCTGTGAGTCCTAGTTTCCTCATCTGTAGAATAAGGATACAAAAACCTTCCTGCCAGATTTTTGTGTGACTCTCAAGTGAAAGAATGAACAGAGAAATACATTGTTGGCTATTAAATGCACACACACACACACACAATGGGATTTAAGAAGCCCTCACTGCTTTAGTAAAAGAATTCAGCCTCGTGTAGATAAAGCATGTCAATAATATCAATCCTTCCCGTACTTTGTTAACTTTTGGTCTTCTTTGATGAGAGTCAGCAGTTAGAACACAATAATGAGAAATCAAAATGACTTTATAGACTCAAGTTTTTAACAAAGTCTATACTTTCATAGTTTTTTTTTTTAAAAAAATGGCTTGAATTGTCTTTCTGAAATCAATACGTTGCATTTACAGAGACACTTTAGGAAAAAAGAACGGTGACTTTTTTAGGATCAATAGCAAATGACATGATTCCTACCTCGACAATGAGCACATCTAAGTTAACTCTTGGGAGCTGGGAAAGGTTTTCCTCAAAACCCAGGCTTGTCCAAGTCTTTCTTGCTCATCTTCAAGGCCCAGTGTCCTTGACACCTTCAAGATAGAGTAAGGGAGTCTTCAAGAGCACGTGCTTTTTTAAGGGTATCAGGCAGTAATGGGTTCGGACTCCAGTTTTATCACTTTTTAGCTCTGTGATCTGCAGCAAGTTACTCAGCCTCTTTAAGCCTTAATTTCCTAATTTGTAAAATGGGTAGAATAAAATATCATAGCATCATAGGTTGTGGTTGGGATTTTTTGTTTTTAAGTACATGTGTCTTATGTCAGGTATCCCATCTAAGACTCTCAAATGGAAAGTGTGCACAGGAAGCTTTTTAGAGAGTGATACCCAAAGTCAACACCCATGAGGTAGTGAGGGATGCAGGATTGGACAGGGGGATGTACTGCACCGGGATGCAGTCATGACAGAGGCCTCAGCTGATTCCCTGGGGAGCTCTGGAGCCGGGATAGCCCTTCAAAGTAGTCTGAAATTAAGGCAAAGTGTTGGTCCTTTGTACCCCTCATCTGCTAGTCACTGGATGCAGGCTGCCTCCAAGAGGGAGAATAACCCAAGGCAAGGCAGGACTCTTTAGCTGATGACAATTCCTGTGAACTACCAGCTGTCAACACTGGTTAAGAGCTGGAGGAACGATTCTAAAGGGGGATCTGAGTGGTGCAAGACAACATCCACTACAACATACAAAGGAAGTCAGCTCTCTAGATTGTAAATGCTGCAAAGGTAACCACCTTCTCTACTATTTGCTGCCCATACCGATGCTAGTCCCAAGCATATAGTATGTGCTTAATAAATGTTGAATGCAGAGAAGAAGCACAACGTGTTAGTTACTATTATGATTAATAAGCCTTCCCTGATACTTCCTGAAAGGAGGTATCTTGTACCCTCATTGCTTTGGTCCTGTCTTTCCTATTCCCTTATTCTATTCTACCTTGCTACCCCACCATTTTTATTCAATTATTAATATCTCACACCATTCCACAAAACATAAGGTAACCCCTTAATTTTATCCTGTCAGATATTATCTGTCACTCTTCAGCTGAAACATGGAAAGAATAAGAGTCTTCATGGTATTATGGGCAGGAAGAAACCAGATTTACAATCCCATCCCCTAGGAATGTGGGAGCAGATAACAGTGTCCATATAAAAGAACCTGAGGGGGCTTCCCCGGTGGCGCAGTGGTTGAGAGTCCGCCTGCCGATGCAGGGGACACGGGTTCATGCCCCGGTCCAGGAAGATCCCACATGCCGCGGAGCGGCTGGGCCCGTGAGGCATGGCTGCTGAGCCTGCAAGTCCGGAGCCTTTGCTCTGCAACGGGAGAGGCCGCAACAGTGCGAGGTCCGCGTACCGCAAAAAAAAAAAAAAGAACCTGGGGATGAAAACAGTGGCCAAGACTGGAGGTGTTTTCTCAGATAATGATCCCCTACCCTGCCCCTCACAAACACTCAAGAGGTTAAGTTCCCATTATACCTCCACAGCAGCCTGAACTAATCTTTCCAACACTCATCACCCTGAAAATCACTCTTCCATTGTTGGGTCTCCCACTGGACTACAAGTTGCATGAGACCTAGGACCATGCAACACCATTTCTGGGGCCAAGACTTAAGCCAGGATGCACAAACATAGGTCCACCAATCATTTACAACAGGCATCCCTTCTGAGCGGCCTGCTCAGTCCTGAAAGTAGTAAATAAGAAATATAAAATTGCTGGGACCCAGGGGGAGAGGGAGCTGCCAGCCCAGGGGAAGATTTCAGTCATGTAAAGAATTCTGGGAGCCCAGCTGAATGATTCTGGCAGGGGCATAAAGATACACACAGGACGTTATCCCTAAGGCCAGGTGTGTAGACCCCAGACCATACATAAGGGACAAATAGAACTTGGCCTTGCTCATATCTGTCTTTTCGGATCCCTCTGTCCTTGGGCTCCCAGTAGCTGATCATCCTGGGGATAATGAGACGATTCATAGTGTTCTGGATCATTAAAGCTTCAAAAAGGTCATACAGTGTGGAACCAACCCTCCACCAATGATCCAGCAAATTGAGCAGAGCATCCAGGGGACACTGAAAAAACACGGGCAATAAATAGAGTTGCCTTGGCAACCAGGCCCCTCCCCAGTCTGTGATACTATCATTTTTAAAGCCACAGGCAAATGAAGGAAACTGGACATAAGGGCAACATTTGGCTTAATTAGCTCCACCTTAGGAAAGGGTCTTGGAAGTAGACCTTGGAAGGGTAGACCTTGGAAGCAGACATGTGCAGGGGCAAAGGATAAGATCATGAAGAGATAAACTTGATTGTAAATAGCAAGAATTGTATCTAAGTGTCAGAATTTCTTAGGTTCTGCAATGCATCTTCTATTGACAAGGGTGCAGTGAGTGTAAATAATTTAAATGTCTGCAAGCCCAGCACACATCATCGGATTTATTCTACCACAACCACTGCAAGAAAGAAAACTCTGGAGCCAGGAGAGCTCCTGCCCGCATCAGGTATTTGCAATTGGCTTGAGTTACCAGCTTGCTGCATTGATTAAACTCCCACTCCCTTGCACCCATCCAGAAGAACTGAGTCCACCAAAGGAATTCAAGGTGGATATAAGGAGAACCTAAGAGTTCTCTTCGCTTAGAAAACACATTTCCCAGATTTCTCTAGAACCTAGAGACCCTCACTATCTCATGTTTCAGTTCCAATTTTAAATAATTCTCTCTTCTCTTAAATATGATTCTCATATTTAAGACTCAGTCCTTTGAGAGCAACATATTCCCTTGCAGTTTTTTTTAAAATAACTAAAACTAGAGCAAATGACAGTTTATGTGTTTCCCCAAACATTTTTTCTTGTAAAAATCTCCTCTTCTCTTTTCAGCCTATAACCAAAATGACTTTTTGCTTATACTACCCTAATCCAATGTTTCTGTTATAAAGTAAATGAACGGGCACAGGCCAAGCTCCCAAACATTTCAAGAAACAATGATGGAGTTTAGCAGAAAATAGCTCATAGAAAAGTTTAATGAGCCACAAATGTTATATTTTATCCTACAATGTCACCGCCTCCCTCCATCACCACCCATCCTCCCCCAGACATCTCCACTTCCCAGACACTCTGTTGCTCATGAATCCAGGAGAAGAGGTGAATTTTTCAGATTTTTTTTTTTTTAACATTCCTGGTCATTGTTTCTTATGAAGCCTTATGAAGCCCCAACCTCTCCCTTCCTTGAAATCAAGAAAACTAATAAAACAGTCAAGCATGGAATGAGCCGTTACAAAGAAGCAGCATATCATTCGAAGCGGCTTGTGGGTGGATCCACAAAGGGTCAAAGCCACACAAAACCAAACAGTAATGCCAAATTCCAAAACATTTGTATTCTACTGACTGCAGTGAAAGCTAGATGCGTCCTAATTAAATCACTAAACACTTAATACTTGTAATGAGCTTAGGGAATGGAGCTCATTGTTTCATCTCAGCATGCAGCTTTAAGAAAGTTTTTTGTTTAATTTGGCTTTACCAATCCCACTGATTTGGGGCATGACCAAACCTCTATTTAGAAAAACGGTTAGCTAGACCTCTAAGAGGGGCAGCACGGAATGGGATTGAGGATATAGGCTTTAAAGTCAAACAGACTGATGTTCAAGTCTCACTTGGTGACTTAGTATAAGACACTTAATCACTCTGAGATACAGGTGCCTCACTGCCACGTGGGAGTAATCATATCCAATTTGCAGTGTTGTTTTAAGAGTTAAATAAGATTATATTGCTAAAGTGCCTAACACAGCACTGGACCGAGAAGACTCAATAAATTTTAGGAATGATGGTCATAATAATGACAAAGAGGACCACTATGATGATGATGTTGGTGATGGAGACGATGGAAAGGATGAGGCTAAAGATGGTGATGTTGAAAAAAGAGGACCAAGACCAGCTATTATTCATCTGCACAGTCCCACTGAATAGGTTCCTCAACTCGCAGAGTTTGAAGAAGGGTAAGCAAGTGCCACACAACCACCAGTTCTGAGCCAGAGTCAGGACAGGACAGGAGATCAGAGACGGAGGTTTGATGCACATGCAGATGAGAACTTCACCTCCAATAAATCAGTCTTCTCGGGGCAATGCCCCCAGCATGATGCATTCATAAATCAAAGCATCTATTACGTGGTATATCCACAGACCTGTCTACATCACAAAGCAGGCAATCACATGCCTGGGCTCCCATCTTGTTTCAGCCCAGATGCTCACAGGGATCTGAAACTGTAAGTGATTTCTCAGCTACCTGAGACAAGGAAATTTACCGCAATACAACACCGCAAAAATGAATCTTTGACACTTGATTCATATTTGCACTAACAACTGGAAACAGGAATAGCAGTTCTTTTTAAATATGAGATTCACTGGAGGCTGGGGGAGATGGAAGACTAAGGGTGAGCTTTGCTATGAGGGGTGGTGGTAATAAATGTCACCAAGTGGGAAATATTCGAGCCCTATTCCCAGAAACTGGGAGGCAGTAGCTCAAGGCAGAAAAATGACAATAATTATATTGCTCAGAAGTTGACAGCACGCATAAATCTGGTGCATTAAGCCCTGCCCGTGGATTTGCTTTCCAAATCACATTTTGGCAGCATCCTTTCTGGGAGCTAGAATCCCCTTTCTCTGCCTAGAGGTTTCAGGTAAATTCTGCTCCTGCAAAAGGTAATTATTATCAGACTTTCGCTTGCTTTGCTTGTTTTTTTTTGTTCAGGCAATACAAGTTCCACAGTTTGGTGAATTACCAGCCACAAGGAAGGAGTAGGGCAAACAGTCTTTGGGTTGGTGTTTCTCTGTCTTAAGGTGGCCATTGTGTGTGTGATTTTTCCCTGCTCCCTCCCAGACAAGTCCCAATTGATCCTGGGTTTACGTAATAAATCTCAGAAAACCACTGCTCAGGCAATTTCCAAGTTACTAAGCCGGCCTCCTCAGTCAACCTGGCTTTAAGACTCCATTGGGAGATTGTGCTGGTGTCTATGTGTATCTAGGAAAATGCATTCAAAATTTGTCATGCTGAAGGAAGGGATTGGGCTGTGTCTGGGGAAAGTTCTGTTTCACAGTGCAAATTCTGGAGAGATAGGAAGGAATCTTAGAGTCACACAGTTTTGAAATACAAATTATAAACATTCCTTTTAGTGGCAGATTTTACACTTTGGAGTGAATTTTAAACTTCTGGGTTTGGAAGCAATCAAAGCATTAGAATAGAAGATTCTGTGTTTGAAGGGCCTTGGTACTCCCAAGTTTTAAGTCTTAGCAATAAAAGAAAAATAAGTATTCAGGGAGAACTTCTCTGCTCAGAGGAACACTCTGAACATTGCCATCCTCTGAACTTCTGTGTTGAGACTCAGGACCAAGCAGGGGCTGGTGGTGGGAAAGCACTGCAGGGGGGTCAGATAGAGAAGAAGCCTGGGGGTTAGGGGGCAGGCCCATCCCTCCCCAACTTACGATCTGCCCCTGTCCAAGTCCCAGTGCCCCTCGCCATCATCCCACAAGAGTATAATAACACTTGGAAACCTAAGAGAACATGAAATAGAATGAGTGAATCCAGGAGGGTAAATTGTGGAATATGCCATGATTGCATTTATTCTGAGGTCATGTCAATATCACAATTTGTTCAAGATCAAGACCAAAATTAAACATGAACCAAGAGCACCATCTCACAGAGAGATCTATCTCCACCAGAGTGGCTCTTCCCCCAGCTGCTCCAAGGTATTTTTTTAAAGGACACCTTTGCCAAGCATAACCCCACAGCTTAAGGGACATGCAAGGTGAATGCATCCATTGCCTACTCCTTAAGCCTCTGCAGAAGGGAGAGAATGTCCACTGTCTCCCACTGTAGTAGTCCTGGTTCTCCAGAGAAACAGAACCAATAAGATAAATATATATGTATCTAGGAAGAGATTTATTTAAGGTATTGGCTCAGGTAATCATGGAGGCCGAGAAATTCCCAGATCGGCTGCCTGCAAGCCAGAGACCCGGGCAAGCTGGCAGTTCAGTTCTAAGGCCTAGAGCTGGAGAGCCAATCGTATAGATTCCAGTCTGGGTCTGAAGGCCTGAGAATGGAGAAACTGGAGTGCCAAGGGCAGGAGAAGATCGATGTCCCAGCCCGAACGGTCAGGCAGAGAGCAAATGCAACCTTCCTTTGCCTTTTTGTTCTATTCAGGCTCTCAACTGATGAGATGAGTCCCACCCACACAGGAGAGGGCCCTCTGCTTTACTCAGCCCACCAATTCTCACATGCTAATCTCTTCCAGAAGCACCCCACATTCACACTCGGAAATAATGTTTAAACAGATATCTGGGCATCCCATGGCTCTGTCAAGCTGACACATAAAATGAACCATGGCATCTGCCCAAAGTAGAAATTATTGGAGGAACACAGGGGAGGTTTCAGGCTTGCTCCACCCCTGAAGCAGAGGCCAGCTGTCAAGGAGCCACGGGAGGGCCACCAGTTCAAAGACTGCTGGCAAGTCCTACGTGGCCACACATCCAAGTCTCATCATCCAACTCAATTTTCTCTAGAAATAAAGCAGAAGTGCTTATCATCTTTCTTTCTTTTTTTTCCTTTTTTTCATTGTTGTAAACATCCATAACATAAAATTTACAATTTTAAGTATACTGTTCAATAGAATTAAGTACCTTTACTCTGTTGTACAAAGATCACTACCATCCATCTCCAGGACATGTTCATCTTCCCAAACTGAAACTTTGTACCCATTGAACAGTAACTCCACATCACCCCCTCCCCCAGTCCCTATCCACATTACAGTGTGCATCAGAATTTCCTTATTTTTTAAGGCTGAAAACTATTCCTTTGTATGTATACACCACATTTTCTTTAAGCATTCATCTGTGGTTGCACAATTAGCCTGCTTCGGCCTTTTGGCTACTGTGAATAACACTGCTTTGAATACAGGTGTACAAATATCTAGTCTCATCCCTGCTTTCAGTTCTTTCGGGTATATACCCAAAAGTAGAATTGATATCTCCATTTTTCTGACTCCTGCATCCATCTCTGAAATGGTCTTGATCGCAGGCCTAGAGAAGAGTATCATCTATGACTCAGCCAGACCCCAACAGATCAGGCTGCCACATCCATTTCTGTACGTTGGGCCCTACCCAAAAGACCTCTGGGCGGGTGGGGGAAGCTGAAACCCTACCTATGCATCCACCTGGAGAAGGGTCTTTTCCTAAATCTCCCAAAGGTACCCTGGTTGCAACTCTGCCCGCAGGACTCGTGTCCTTCCATGTTCCTAACTGGGTCTCATCTGGGTCCCAACTGTGTCTGCTCCCCAAGGCCCTTGCCCCTTGCTCCAGGGCATCTTTGGAAGAGCTCGGTTTCTTCCTGCCTCTCTCAGTCCTGGTTCCTTCCAAGGGTCTCCATGGTCATTAATGCAGAGATAAATGAAAACCTACCTTCTCAGATAAGACCTTCTCCTCCTGACTAGTATTACGCATCCAGTCTAGGCAATCTGTGTTTGAGAAAAATGCTGAACTCTTCCAAACCATGTGAAAATCCAGTGCTAAAATCCCAACGGTCTGGAGTACAACCATTCCACAGCAATTATTGTCACTTAATACTTTTTTTTAAATACCGAAAGTATCATTCTTTATAGATGCTAGCCCAGATGCCTGACATCAAAGGTAGCAAGAACTCTTACTGATCAACATTTTCCAGTAGCAAAAAGTCAGGGAGCTTCTGTTGCTCTGTTCAGCTTAGTGTCTTTGCCGGGATTATGAAGCACCTTAAAAGAATTAGGTTCAAAACATAAAGATCAAGAACAGGCAAAAATAGTTTCATCCTACAGGAATATGGCAGTGCATTCATTTTTTTTATTGTTGCTGTAGCAAGTTACCACAAACTTGATATCTTACTTAATAAAGACAATGTGGTTTTTTGTTTGTTTTTTTTTTTTTTTTTGGCCATGCGTGTGGCTTGTGGGATCTTGGTTCCTCAGCCAGGGTTCAAACCCATGACCCCTGCAGGGGAAGCGTGGTGTCCTAACCACTGGACTGCCACGGAATTCCCATAAACACAAATTTTGTATCTTATAGTTCTGGAGGTCAGGAGTCCAACATAAGCCTCACTGGGCTAAAACCAATGTGTCACAGGGCTGTGTCCCTCTTCTGAGGCTCTAAGAAAAAAAAATTTTTTCTTGCTTTTTCCGGCTTCTAGAGGCCACATACATGCTTTGGCTCATGGCCTCTTCCTGCATCTTCAAAATCAACAGAGTTGCATCTCTCCAACCATTCTTCCATAACTACATTTCCCTCTGACTTTCCTCTTCTACGTCCCTCTCCCAATTATAAGGACCCTTGGGATTACATGGGACTCACTCAGACAATCCAGGTAATCTCCCTATTTAAGGCCAGATGAACAGCAACCTTAATTTCACCTACAACCTGGATTTCCCATTGCCATGTAACCTAACACATTCACAGGTTCTAGGGATTAGGACACAATAATGGTCCTCTTTGGAGGACCATTATTCCATCTTCCATAGCAGGTAAGAGTAAAACAGGCCAGACACAAGCCCAAAAGGAGATGCTAATTTTTATGGGGAACCTTTTGGTTCTTAAACGTTAGCAGCCAAATCAAGTTAAACCCAAAACAAACACTGTCCAAATCAAACTCCTCTGGAGGCCACATGTGCCTGTGGGCTGTAGTTTGCAACTACTGCTTCATAGTACAGGGCAGTGATTCCTAACCTTTTTTTCACCACCAAAAGCCCCTTTTGATTTCTCCTACTTAGAGGTTTTAACAGATCCAATAAATACTATTTATTAAGTAATTATTCATTTTCCAAAGTTTTATTAATCAAAGAAGCAGAGTAACATCTATCATCTGTAAGAACAGCCTGAGATAAGACTTATTAATAATAAAAGCCAATGTAAATTGAGCACTTACTGACTGCCAGGCGCTATGCTAAGTGTTTTCTATGCATTAACTCCCTGAATACTCATAACAATTCTATGAGATCAGGACTATTATTTCTCCCATTTTTATCAATGTGAAAATCAAGGCTCAGAGAGCTGTGTCCTTAAAGTCACATAGTCAGTGAGCGGCCAAACCATAATTCAAACCCAGGTCTGACTGCGGGAGCCACAGTTTTAAGCATTATGTTATTCTGCCAGTATACATCTAACAAAAGAAAAAATGTTATGGTTTCATGTGTCTGTGCTACCTAATGGTAGGCAAATGGATGTGAGTCTCTTTGGGGTGTTGAGAACACTATGCTTTTGTGTCACTGTTGCTTCCTTTGGCCACCACAGAGGACCATCCAGGAGTGGAGTTTGAAATCATTCAAGCAATAAAGCAGTGACATATGGATCCTATTCTATCAGATGAAGAAGTTGCCAAGGTAATCTTAAAATTGTCACTTCAAAGCAACAAAAAAATGCATAATAGACTGGGCATCATACACAGGAGACTCCAACCCTGCTAAAAAAGCCTTAAAAAGGAATCCTATTTCCTGAGAGACTTTCCCCACAGTTTGCATTTCAGAGTTGAACAACTGCTAAAGACATCTGACTTCCTGGTGGCACAGCTGCCCTGCCCCAGCCTGGAGCAGTTCTGGGTGTTTCCTGGAGGCCACTGCACCTGCAGCAGGTGAACCTCATCAATCTTAGAGTTATGGAATGCACAATATGATTGAAAATATGGTACAATACTGTATATTCAAACACAAGCACAGTCATTAATCACCCTCAGCCTCCCCGGACCAATGCAACCTGGTCCAGATGTTAACTGAATTTAGAGCTGTAAGAGCTAAAACAAAGGTCAGTCCCTCAGATGTCTCTGAGAGTCACATTCAAGAGTTATTTCTAAGACTTCTTATTTCTAGACTTATTTCTAAGTCTTGAGCCAATCCTGAAGACAAATGGGAGGGAGAGGGGACGCAAGAGGGAGAGAGAGGGAAGGGTGGAAAGAAGGAAGGGAGGAAGAGGAGGGAGGAAGAAAATAACCATGTATCTTAATTCAGGAAATATGGTGAAGTTCTAGTGTGCTTCATAGCCAGGTTCCTTATTCCAGGCACAGAAGGCTCACACTTCCTTACCTTCCTTGGAGGTGGGTGGGGTCCTGTAACAAGTCAGCTTTGAAATGTTTAATTGCTGGCACAGGCCCCTCTGTGTTCTCTTCCCCTGCTGGGATAATCATACGGGAATCAGAAGCCTTGTGATGGGATGGAGGAGCCACGCCATTGAAGCTTTGTCCTGGACAGTTGTCCAGACGCTCAGTGGACTTGAGTAAGCAAGAAATATACTTTGGTGTCTTAAGCCACTGAGATTTGGCTGGGGGCGGGGAGGGGGTTATTAATGCAGCATCCCTTATCTTAACCTGACTAATATAGGATATTAAAGGCAAAGCTTACCAGAGCCAACTTACAAGAGAATTTTTTAAATTTTATAAAACAAAGTTGTACACAGCCTAGGACCTAATCAGGGCTCAATAAATATTTGTTGAATATTGCATAATTGGTTTTTCTCAACTACTATTTAGTTAAGAAATAGTTTAGAAATCTCTTATGCAAAATGTTTCCCATTTCTCTCTACCTCATATCTTCCATCTTCCTTTGCTTTAATGACTGTCTCAAAGAGTTGTTGTGAGGATTAAGTGAGATGATGCATATAGAGTACTTTCCATGGTATGAGCACATATTGAGTACTCAATAAATGTTAGCTATTGGTGGTGGTGATGGTGTTAGTGCTTTATTATTCCTCCCAAACTCCATCCTTATGATTTTAATTAGATCTATTTCTTTTCCCTCACCCTGTCTCTGCTCTTCCCTACACTCAAATTCTGCCCAACCTTCAACAGCGGGCTCAAGTCTCATCTTCTCCAGGAAGATGACTCTCAAGTCTCATCTCTCCCATCTGTATAATTAATGCTCTGAGCTAGTACCTCCCAATTCAATCCATTGTTTTTTAAATTTTGTATGTGTAAAGTGGGCAGCAGTTCTTTTGTCTGCCAACATTGCTGTGATATGGGAAATATACCACTTTTCTTTTAGTGAACAGCTTCCTCTCATCACCTCCCCCACCAGTTCAGCTCCTTGGATAAGTGGATCATAGCAGGCTGACCCTCCTGGTCATGGAGGTGGGTGTTGGATCCATCTTGAACCAATCTTAGTATGTTAACCTGACTGAACACAGTGATTGGTCCAAGAACCAGGTCCCATGACTCATATCTGGCCAATCAGAATTCGTATCCAGATTTTCTTACATTGGAGTTAAGGGTCCTTTCTTCTTAGGCTACACTATGGAAATTTGCATCTGGAAGCTACTAATTGTTGCTCCTTCTCCTCCTAAGAAGCCTGGATGTAGTAAGAGCAATAAAGCTGATATTCAGAAAGAAGTCAAGCCCAAAGAAAAAGGTCCCTGGCTTCAGTTGCCCCAAGCCATACCGCTCCCTTTTAATCTACCCAAGAAAATAAATTTCCCTTTTACCTAAACTAGAATTTTTGTCACTTGCAATCAAGAATCCTGACTAATCCAAAAAACTACCCTTGAGAAAAGCTTAATTCACAAATTTGGCAAACTTGCCTGAGCGCCCATTATGTGAAGTTACAGCTCTAGTGTAATTTCAAACACAGAATAGATGTGGGAAGAGATGTGATAAATGTAAAAATTGTTCATACTATTTATCACCTAGAGGGGCTACTAAGAAACTCGTATTTGCATTTGGAAACAAGGTCTTGCAGCCAAAACCTGTGAGGCAAGAATGCAGAACCTAAACATAGACATGTAGCCTGCAGTCTTCCTATGACTCTAGCCTGTCAATTTCACTAACCCCCATCTCGCAGTCACACCCCACATACACACCCAGCACTCCAAATTGTCCAGATTTCAACATCTTTTGCAACAGAATCTCATATGTTCACCAGGAGGATAGATTTTTACACTAGCACACTTGGGAAGTAGGATAAACTGGGGGTGATATTCTAAATATTTAACAACCAGACCTGCATGGGCATGGAGCAATCAGAACAGAAGCTGGCTAGCAACAATTCTATGCTCAAATGGAAGCCTCAAGGCAGAGTGGGTAAAAAACTAAAACTCTGGATTCCAGAAAAAGCTCAGGATTGAGGACTGAGAGAACCCCAGTGGGTTGACAGTGAGGAGGCCAGCGAAGAGACTTCTGGCTGCGCCTCAGCCCATCCATCACTCATTCAGCCACCAGTTGTCAGCAGGCACAGATGGTTACAAGCCTCTCCACCACTATATTTTTATAGCCTTCTGATCATCGCTACTTCAAGTTAACCCATTGCTTCATAAGATATGCTAATTCCTTAAATCTGAGTATAGTCAAGTATAGCCAAGGTCCTCTGCCCAAGATCCCTTCCTAGCTCCACCATATCACTATGCATAAGTATTCCAAACACAGTCAAGGCCATGCATGTTGCAATTTCTGCATTTCAAAGAATCAGAGTCCAGCAATCAAAAAAAAAGTCTTCTAAACCAATTCAAATCTTTACTCAGACACTTGAGGAAACGACAAAGGTGGCCAGTGCGTTCTCCATACACAGCAAAATATTTTAAATATCCTTTGAGTAGAGCTCTTTTGGTCAGTCTCTCTCCTCATGCTGTCTCTCTCCTTCATCCAGCAGTTGACTCTACTCTACTCCAGGAACATTCTCTCTCTGACAGTGACTGCTAAAAGCTCTCTTCTCCAGCTCTAATCATCCTCCAAATCTCCCTATAAAATTTAGCCCACAGGGCTCTACTTCCCTTTGCCTAAAGTTTCTCAGGCATCACAGAGGCTCAGAAACCTTTCCCTCTCACCTCTCCCTCCCATCGCACAGCCTTCTTCTCCCACCACATCCCAACAACAACATTCAAAAGAGCGGAAGTCCTTGCTGGAGGCTTACTTCTTCCAGCTGGGAGAACAAGGGCTCCTTACCACCCAACTCACTCTCACACCCCACAAAAGGGAGGTTGTGAATCCCCCTGCTTTTTGCAAAAGGAATTCTAGTGGAGACTCTCTAGTGAAAGGAATGTTCCATCTGTTTGTACATGTCTCCAGTTCAGACCAGTTTGCACTGTTTTCCTAGGGTATCTCTTTCCCAGTCCTTGGAGATGCCTTATTTTTGACCCCGAGGCACCCTCAGACAACCCCTGCTAGGAGGCCTTCTCACCAGGGCCAGCTATGTGGCCTTAGCTAAGTCATACTCCCTGCTGACTTGGGAGGATATCCTCAAGGTACCAGATTAATCTGCTGCTTCTTTCTCCTTCTCTTTTCATCTGAACTCTAGATGAACAAAAGACCTCAGAAGAACATGCCACATCTTGCCTGGTTTAAGGAGCCCTGACCTAAGAATTGGGAACCATGGGCTCTGGTCCCAAGCCACCCTACCAATCACAAGCTGGGTGACTCTGAACCCATCAGCTCCTTTCTCTGAGCCTCAGTTTGAGGGTGTTGGACTAGATGGGCTTTTCAGCAGAAGGGGGAGAGAAGTTTGAGCAGATGGCATTTTTTCATTTTTATTCATTTACTGGGATTGATCATATGATTGATTGCACTTGGGGAAAAATATCCAGTGGCTAAAAACTTTGAAAAACACTACCCTAGATGATATCTCCAAGGTCCTTTCATCTCTATTTGTCCAATAGTCTATGATTTTCTCCACTGACCTCCATTTATAGAGGAAGTCTGCAATAAGCAATAGTTTTTCATTTTTCAAATCAAACAGAGAATGGCAAGCAGTTACAATTGAACTTCCTTAAGCACTCTAATTGGGAGATGTCTCAGGAAAATATCATTACCCTAGATCGTGGGTTAAATAATGGATGCCATTTCCTCTCTGGCCGTGCTGTTCGCCCTGCTCAACATCTCTAGGGATGGCTATTTTTAAGTGGCCTTGGCCCTCTGGGCTCCAACGAAACCACTGGTACCACCCTGAGGACCAATGACTTTCACTATGGCCACAAAATAATCATGAGGGAATAAAATCATTCTCATGGGAGAATAAAATTCTGTAGGCCACCTATAAATCAAGGGCAGGCAGTGACTAAAGGAGGGAGCTGGGGGATGGGAGGGGACATGGTTCTTACCAATTGATGCTGAAAGAGATTTAGAGGCATGCAGCCAACCCACAATACCTCCTCCCTCCACACCTCTAGCCTCCATTGACCTTGCTGTTCTCTGCTCCTTCTGCTGCCTTCAACTGAGACACACTGTCTCCCACCTGCCACTCAGACATCAGGGAGTACCAAAATTTAGGAAATGCTCGAGGTTTTATGTGATAAAATTATAAAAGCAAAAATAAATAAGGATTCTGAAGGTCAAAAAAAAGCAATTTTTAAGATAACTCTGGTTCCTATTTTAAATTATGTTTATAAGGCATTTAAAATAATATAGGATACCTTACATTATATACAAACATTGACTCAAAAAATGGGTCAAAGATCTAAATGTAAGAGATAAAACTATAAAACTCTTAGAAGAAAACATAGGTCAAGATATTCATGACATTGGCTTTGGCAATGATTTCTCGGATATGACACCAAAAGCACAGGCAACAAAAGTAAAATAGGACTTTGGCAAAATTTAAAACTTCTGTGTACCAAATGTCACTATCAACAGAGTGAACAGGCAATCCATGGAATGGGAGAAAATATTTGCAAATTATAAAGCTGATAAGGGTAGGCACAGAGGGAACTCTCCTCAACATAATAAAGGCCATATATGACAAACCCACAGCCAACATCGTCCTCAATGGTGAAAAACTGAAACTTTTTCCACTAAGATCAGGAACAAGACAAGGTTGCCCACTCTCACCACTCTTATTCAACATAGTTTTGGAAGTTTTAGCCACAGCAATCAGAGAAGAAAAAGAAATAAAAGGAATCCAAGTCAGAAAAAAAGAAGTAAAGCTGTCACTGTTTGCAGATGACATGATACTATACATAAAGAATCCTAAAGATGATACCAGAAAACTACTAGAGCTAATCAACGAATTTGGTAGAGTAGCAGGATACAAAATTAATGCACAGAAATCTCTTGCATTCTTATACACTAATGATGAAAAATCTGAAAGTGAAATCAAGAAAACACTCCCATTTACCATTGCAACAAAAAGAATAAAATATCTAGGAATAAACCTACCTAAGGAGACAAAAGACCTGTATGTAGAAAATTATAAGACACTGATGAAAGAAATTAAAGATGATACAAACAGATGGAGAGATATACCATGTTCTTGGATTGGAAGAATCAACATTGTGAAAATGACTCTACTACCCAAAGCAATCTACAGATCCAATGCAATCTCTATCAAACTACCACTGGCATTTATCACAGAATTAGAAAAAAAATTTTCACAATTTGTATGGAAACACAAAAGACCCCGAATAGCCAAAGCAATCTTGAGAAAGAAAAACGGAGCTGGAGGAATCAGGCTCCCTGACTTCGACTATACTACAAAGCTACAGTAATCAAGATAGTATGGTACTGGCACAAAAACAGAAATATAGATCAATGGAACAGGATAGAAAGGCCAGAGATAAACCCACACAGATATAGTCACCTTATCTTTGATAAAGGAGGCAAGAATATACAGTGAAAAAAAGACAGCCTCTTCAATAAGTGGTGCTGGGAAAACTGGATAGCTACATGTAAAAGAATGAAATTAGAACACTCCCTAACACCATACACAAAAATAAACTCAAAATGGATTAAAGACCGAAATGTAAGGCCAGACACTATAAAACTCTAAAACATAGGCAGAATACTCTATGACATAAATCCTTTTTGTCAAGATCCTTTTTGACCCACCTCCTAGAGAAATGGAAATAAAAACAAAAGTAAACAAAATAGGACCTAATGAAACTTAAAAGCTTTTGCACAGCAAAGGAAACCATAAACAAGATGAAAAGACAACCCTCAGAATGGGAGAAAATATTTGCACATGAAGCAACAGACAAAGGGTTAATCTCCAAAACTTACAAGCAGCTCATGCAGCTCAATATCAAAAAGCAAACAACCTAATCCAAAAATGGGCAGAAGACCTAAATAGACATTTCTACAAAGAAGATATACAGATTGCCAACAAACACATGAAAGAATGCTCAACATCATTAATCATTAGAGAAATGCAAATCAAAACTACAATGAGATATCACCTCACATGGGTCAGAATGGCCATCATCAAAAAATCTATAAACAATAAATGCTGGAGAGGGTGTGGAGAAAAGGGAACCCTCTTGCACTGTTGGTGGGAATGTTAACTGATACAGCCACTATGGAGAAAAGTATGGAGGTTCCTTAAAAACTAAAAATAGAATTACCATATGACCCAGTAATCCCACTACTGGGCATATACCTTGAGAAAACCATAATTCAAAAAAGAGTCATGGGGCTTCCCTGGTGGCGCAGTGGTTGAGAGTCCGCCTGCCGATGCAGGGGACATGGGTTAGTGCCCTGGTCCAGGAGGATCTCACACGCCGCGGAGCAGCTGGGCCCGTGAGCCATGGCCACTGAACCTGCACATCCGGATCCTGTGCTCCGCAGCAGGAGAAGCCACAACGGTGGGGGCCTGCGTACCGCAAAAAAAAAAAAAAGAGTCATGTACCACAATGTTCATTGCAGCTCTATTTACAATTTCCAGGACTTGGAAGCAACCTAAGTGTCCATCAACAGATGAATGTGTAAAGTAGATGTGGTGCATATATACAATGGAATATTACTAAGCCATAAAAAGAAATGAAATTAAGTTATTTGTAGTGAGGTGGATGGACCTAGAGTCTGTCATACAGAGTGAAGTAAGTCAGAAAGAGAAAAACAAATACCGTATGCTAACACATATATATGGAATCTAAAAAAAAAAAAGGTCATGAAGAACCTAGAGGCAAGATGGGAATAAAGACGCAGACCTACCAGAGTACGGACTTGAGGATACAGGGAGGGGGAAGGGTAAGCTGGGACAAAGTGAGAGAGTGGCATGGACATATATACACTACCAAATGTAAAATAGATAGCTAGTGGGAAGCAGCCGCATAGCACAGGGAGATCAGCTTGGTGCTTTGTGACCACCTAGATGGGTGGGATAGGGAGGGTGGGAGGGAGGGAGACACAAGAGGGAAGAGATATGGGGACATACGTATATGTATAACTGATTCACTTTGTTATAAAGCAGAAACTAACACACCATTGTAAAGCAATTATACTCCAATAAAGATGTTAAAAAAAAAAAAAAGAAAGAAAATGGAGAAGAAAATGGGTGAGGGAAGATCAAATGGCAAAGGTTGAAATAACATAATTGATTTTTTTAATTATTGGGCACATTTTATAATTTACTTCCACTTTATATTATTCCTTTGATTCTTATGGATGTGTCTCAGGTTTCTGTAATATCCAGTACCATTTCTTTTATATTAGCATTAATCAATAAATAATTATTGAATGGAAGGGAGGGAAAAGAAAATAAATAATAAATAAACCTGCTAAGGGATTAATATCCAGAATACATAGGGAGCCCCTACAATTCAGCAAGAACAACAAAAAGCCCATTAAGGAAATGGGCAAAGAACTTGAGTAGACATTTTTCCAAAAGACGAAACACAAATGTCCAATAATCATGTGAAAAGATGCTCAACACCACTAATCACTGGGGAAATGCAAATTAAAACAAAAATTAGATATCACTTTACCCATTACAATGACTATTATCAAAAGATAGATAAATAATCTCACAGAAAATAACAAGTATTGGCTAGGATGTGGAGAAACTGGAATTCTTGTGCATTGCTGGTGGGAATTTAAAACAGTGCATCCACAGCATCCTCAAAAAATTTAAAATAGAAATACGATATCATCCAGCAATTTCACCTCTTGGTATAAACCCAAGAGAATTGAAACTAAGGACTCAAAAAGATATTTGTACACCAATAATCACAGCAGCATTATTCACAATAGCCAAAAAAGGAAGCAATCCAAACATCCATCAGTAGATGAATGGATAAACAAAATTATATACATATATGTGTAATATATATATAGAGAGAGATACTTATATATGTGTATATGTATAGAGACAGATGTATATGTATATATACACGTATATATATTAGAGTAGTATTCCTTAAAAGTTAATAAAGTCTGATACATGCTACAACATGGATGAACCTTGCAAATATGCTAAATGAAATGATCCAGACACAAAAGGAGAAACATTGTCTGATTCCACTTATATGAGGTATCTAGAATAGTCAAACGGATAGAGACAGCTTGTAGAATGGTGGTTGCCGGGGACTGGGGAGTTATTGCTTAATGGGTACAGAGTTTCAGTTTGGGATGATGGATAGCTCCAGTCCTGGAGCTGGATCGTTGTAATGTCTGCACTTCAATGCAAATGTACTTAATGCCACTGAATTATATACTTTAAAATGGTTAAAATGCTAAGTTTTAAGTTACGTATATTTTATCATATTGAAAAAAGTTACAGTAATAAAAATAATCATAATCTGGGAAAGAGACAGTCCATAGGCGAGGGCAGCACATCACAGGGTGTCTGAGCCCAGGCTGGGTGAGGAGGACTTCCACGTGGGGCTGGAGAGAGTAGAGGCAGCAGCCTAGGCAGGAGTGTGAGCTCTTGTGGGGCAACGAAGGCATCTGCACAGGGAAGGGGCAGCTACTGCAATGGAGATTGGTTACGTACTGGGTAACTGATTGAATAAGTAAATATATTAGGGATAATATATTATTATTCCAACAATACAAAGTTCATTCTTGTTTTCTCCCTTTTAATATGTATAAGTTCCTTCTGTGGCAGTAAGGGAGAAAATAAGAATGAACTGTGTATTGTTGGTTTGGAACTGAAGGCATTGGTGTGAATGCATGGTTTCCAACAAACAGATACATAGATAGATGGATATAGATGTAAATGTGAATATATGAGAGAGTACGTGTATGTATGTATACATATGTCACCTTGCTTTGTCCACTGAGAATGCCCAGAAACAGCAATATCCTAAAAACAATGAGAACACTTAGTGTCCAGATCTAGGTTTCTAAATGTCATTTTTTTTAGTAAGAGGCATCAGAGGTGCTTGAAGAAGTGGTTGATTCCAGGACTGGAGGAAGAAAAGTACAATATGAATCAGGAAATGCTCCAACAATGATGTGAACATGTCGAAGGACACAGGAGCCAGTTTGAAGGGATGCCACTGGTTAAATCAGTGAAATTTTAGCATTAAAAAAAAAGATAGTTGTAGATTATACCCACTAAATAGAACAAGAAACAATGAGTCCCTCTGATACAAGTAGATAAGGAGAATTAGAGACTGAGAGAGGAAAGTTTGGTGAGGAATGGGATATTTACATAGTTTGAAAATACCTCCCCATCAAATGCTTATTAATTACAAAAGGAAAAGGAGTAACGTTACCATGAAGAAGCCTGACCAACAGCACACTAATCACTGAACAGCACTGAAATTCTATGCCACTTGCTAGGGTGCAATGACAACATAGCATCACTTTTGTGATATTCCTGCCAAAAAATTATAACCTTAATCTAGCCATAAGGAAATAGCAAAAGCCAAACTGAGGGGCATCATGTAAAATAAGTGACCTTTAATCTTTAAAAGTGTGGAGGTCATCAAGTCCAGAAAAGATGGAAGAACTGTTCCAGACCGACAACTAAATGCAATGTGTGATTCTGAACTAGCTGGATCCATTTGTATCCACAAAACTCAAGTGGGGTCTGAGGATTAAGTGCAATACGTTAATATTAATTGTCTACCTTTCATCACTGTAGTGTAGTTATATGAGAAGATGTCCTTATTTGTAGGAAATAAACGCTAAGGTACTTGGAGGTGATAGAGCATCAGTGGCAAATGTCTCTCAAGGGCTCGGGGAACGGGAGGCTCTTTTTCCTGTACTTGCGACAACATTTCTGTAGGCTTGGGACTTCTGGATGTTAAAAATTGTTTTAAAAAATAATATTGGGTAATTCGTGATAGGTTAAATGAAAAAGCAGGACATAAAATCATATGTACTTGAAGAGTTAAACTTTCTTAAAAAGAGATATTCACAGGGAAAAAAAAGTCTTGAAAGAAGTACACCCAAAATACAGTAGTTGACTGTAACTGAATTACGCAGGATGCTTTTCTTTACTTTATATTTTATATTTCAAATTTTCTATAAGCATGCATTTTTAATAAATTTCTTTCTTTTATAAAATTTAATATTTTTCTTTCTCTTTCGTGTTCTGGTTTTCTAAGATACGGCTATAAATTAATTTGCTTCATTTGTATTTTTTAAAACTCTAAGGATTCCATTAAGACCTTACAGATTTCTCTGAAACTGAAAAATTCTCCTTCATTTTACCGTGAGGAGGGACCTCTTCTCCGGTATCTCCAGTCTAATTTTCCGACTAAATATATTTTTAATCATTTTGATCTATCTTCCTTTTCTAATAATTTCTCTTTCATATCTGTGTTTCATTTTACTCATTTACTTAGCTCTATCTTCCACTTCATTACTTATCCCTTCGAATATTTTCGTCTACCTTTTAATGAGTCCTTTTTGTCATTTCAATGACTGCATATTTGTTTCTTTAATCTCTATTTGGTTCTTCCTCAGGTTCACCTGTTCTCTTGCCATGATGCCCTGTTCTTTCCTACCGGTTTCTATCCCTTCCTTTATCTCGTTGAAGATTATAAATGTACTCATTTGAAAGCATTTCTTAGATTGTTCTATTATCTATAGTTTCTAGAGTATAAATTTTACCATCCCTTGCATTTTCTGACTGACTCAGCAGTTCACTTGTAATTTCACTCATTTTAAGCAGGAGTTAGCTTCCATCAGAGGGTCCTAACCTTCCTTCCCCTAACACTATCTTCTCCCCTGGCCATATGCACCTGGCCATGGGGATCACACATTGCCTGAACCCCCACCCTCACTCCTAGAGGCACATCCCCCCCGCCATCATGACTCTGAAACTGAACACTACATCAACTACATCAAGGGATACCATGGCCTCTGGTCAACACCTCTGAAGCTCCAGCTGTCCTGGAGATGCTGCAGCTGAGCACAGTCTCCCGGTCAACTCTTGGCTCCATCTCTCTCCCTGCCACCAAAGAGCACTTGAACTTTTTCCTTGACCTCTTAGGTGCTGCGTTTCACCAACATGCCTGACTGGACTTTCTTTCTTGCCTAAAATTGCTCCTCGTAAGGCAGAAGAGCCTTAGCCAGGTGTGGCCCCTCCCACTCTGCCCATGCCTCTTCAGCAAGCCCCTCCACCCACTCCTGCATCAGGAACAGTGCTCATGGCTGCAGGCATCTGGCCACAGCCATCCACCTTAGCAAGGCTCTCCATCCTGTGCACTGGGTCCCAGAACACCCTCATTTTCCTCTTTTGGTGCCAAGTCACTTGAAGGCAAAGACTTAGTGTTGCAAACATAAAGCTAAGCATTTTATATGCCTCATCTCATTCAATGCTCACCGTTCTAGAAGGAATATATTATTATATCCATTTTACAGATTAGGTAGCTAAGACTCAAGAGAGGTACAGTCACCCAGAGAGGTCACATAACCTGAAGATGTCAAAGTCAGGACTCCAACCCCCGACAGTGTCTTTGGTCCACTGTTCTCTTGGTCCTCATGGCCTTTTCCTTCTGAACATGAGCCAGACACACCTCCCTCTCTAAAACTTGGAATATGCATCTTTAGCTTTCTTTTAAGCTACTCCAGTGAGCCCTTCAGGGATTGACATCTCAGATTTCTGAGTATCAGCCACTGGGCGTATGCAATCTTTATTAAATTAACAAATGGCCAACCAAATAAAAGCTATTTTAAAGTGATTCGTAATGGGCCTTCTGCTTTCCCTAATGAAGTTTCGTGTGTCCCTTCCTGAAGAAAGCTTGTGTTAGGGTAAGAGGTGACCAGAGTCACTTGTGTCTTTCCCAGGAAGAAACACTTAATACAATAAAATCTCAGACCTGTCAGAGAGTTTGTCTGAGTGCTGCTTCCTGGAAGAATTTTTTAAAGTTCTATTTACATTAACATAAACATTAAACTAACCTCCACTCCATCGCTCAAGGCCACTTTCTATTGCAACTGAACAGGAGATACGTTCCAACAGGAAGAAATCAGAATGAACTTGAGTGATGCTAAGTGTTCCATCTTCCTACTTTCCCTTGGGGGAGAAAAAATGAAGCTGCCTTTTAATTCCACCATTGCCAGGTTTGAATAGGTACCTTGTCTTTTCAGCCTCATGCATGTTAACTAAGAATCCTGGAAGAGACATCTCAGATCCTCTATTCCTACCACCCTCCTGACATAAAATTAGACCCATTACATTGGGTAGTATTCATTGGAGGCTAGAACCATCTCACACATTTAAAAAAATGAAATCTCCATAATCACGAACACTTCTCACTCCTCCTCTTCATCCATTTTCCTAATTTCACTGCAGTTCCTACTCCTTAGACTTGAATAAAGGCACATATAATTTTTTCAACTCTACCTCCATCTTTGGACCTTCCATAGTTCAGGACTGGCCCATGTGAGGCAAGAAGTCACTTGTCAATTATGCCCCTCGCGGGAGGCACCTGCAGGTTTTTACCATGCATTAGGCTTGACTTCAGTCCTTACCACTGCCACTCCATCTGCCTAAAGGAGGACATCCTACCTCCTACCTCCCAATTTTAATCAGCCAATGCCTGCTCAGCCTACAAATTTCAACTCAGAGCTCGCCTGCTCCTGACTGTGTAACTTGTGTCCACACAACACCAGTGCATCCCTCCCCAGTGGGACCATAGCAACACAGTAGGCACACAGCACCTAGAATGGCGGCTCTGGGTTCAACAAATATAAACACCTCTCTGTCATAGTCTCTGGTTGGAAAAGTAACCTTGGGTAACTAAAATCTTGCTCTTCAGGAGAGTTAGAAGTGGGGTTAATAAGACATAGGAAGCTTCTGCACAGCAAAGAAAACCATCAACAAAATGAAAAGGCAACCTACTGAATGGGAGAAAAGATTTGCAAATCACATATCTGATAAGGGATTAATATCCCCAATATATATATTTTTAAAAACTCACACAATTCAACAGCAAAAAAAACAAACAATTCTTTTTAAAACTGGGCAGAGGATCTGAATAGTTATTTGTTCAAAGAAGATATCCAAATTGCCAGCAAGTACATGAAAATGTGCTCAACATCACTTATCACCAGGGAAATGCAAATCAAAACCACAATGAGATATCACCTCACACCTGCTAGAATGGGCATTAGCAAAAAGAAATATGAGCGTTGGTAAAGATATGGAGAAAAGGAAACCCTTTTGCCCTGTTGGTGGAAGTGTAAATTGGTGCATCCACTATGAAAAACAGTATGGAGGTTTCTCCAAAAATTAAAAATAGAACTACCATATGATTACAGCAATTCCACTTCTGGATATTTATCTGAAGGAAATGAAAACACTAACTGGAAAAGATATATGCACGCCCATGTTCACTGCAGAATTATATACAATAGCCAAGACATGGAAGCAACCTAAGCGTCCATCAGTGGATCAATGGATAAAGAAAATGTGGTAGATAGACAGAAAGTGGAATATTAGAAAAAATAGGAAAAAAGGACATCTTGCCATTTGCAACAACATAGGTAGACCTTGAAGGCATTATGCTAAGTGAGGTAAGTCAGACAGAGAAAGACAAATACCATATGATCCCACTTATATGTGGAAGCTAAAAAAATTAAAACCAGCAAACTCATAGATACAGAGAAGATATTGGTGGTTGCCAGAGCTTGCGGATAGAGGGTAGGCAAAATGGGTGAAGGGGGTTAAAGATACAAACTTCCAGTTATAAAATAACTAAGTCATGCATATATACACTATCAAATATAAAATAGCTAGTGGGAAGCAGCCGCATAGCACAGGGAGATCAGCTCCGTGCTTTGTGACTGCCTAGAGGGCTGGGATAGGGAGGGTGGGAGGGAGGGAGACGCAAGAGGGAAGAGATATGGAGATATGTGTATATGTATAACTGATTCACTTTGTTATAAAGCAGAAACTAACACACCATTGTAAAGCAATTATACTCCAATAAAGATGTAAAAAAAAAAAAAAAACCTACCGTATTGCACATTTGAAAGTTGAGAGTAAATCTTAAAAGTTCTCAGCACAAGAAAAATAATTGTAACTACATATGATGACAAATGTTAACTAGATTTATCATGGTGATCATTTCTCAATATACACAAATATTGAATCATTATGTTGTACACCTGAAACTAATGTTAAATGTCAATTATCTCTCAATTTTTTTAAAAGGCACAGGAAAGAGGTGAATCCTTTATCAGAGTCGAAAACTACACTTATAGAGCATTTGCAAGGCTTGTGCTAATGCTTAATACATTACCTTATTAAATCTTCAAACAACACTGGGAGGTAGGTGTACTTATACCCTTTTCACATGAGGAAACAGGGTCAGCAAGGTTAACAACGTGACCCAAGCAGTGATGGAGCTGGGCTCAAGTCCAGGTCTAACTCCAAAACTCACGGACATTCCTTGCATCTGACTGCCTCTGAGTATCCATTAGTCCAAAAGGCTCCTACTTTCCAGTCCCCACAAAGATTCTTGCACCCACTCCCCTACACATTTGTAATGTGCTTGCTGTATTATTTAAGATATTCAATTCTGCTACGTAAAATCAGAAACACAAACAAGGGAAATAAACGAAACTAAGCATAGAAGCAAATATTGAGCTGGCCAAAAAGTTCGTGCGGGTTCTTCCATAACCTGTTATGGGAAAACATCCGAACGAACTTCTTGGCCAAGCTAATAGTTTGTGAGACACAAGCAGAATTCATTAGATGCGTTAAGTATATATAAATAAGTTACATAGGGAGATATTAGCATAGATAAAGTAAGGAGAGCATGTGTGTGCTGAACATAGAAAGGGATGAAAGACTAAGAGGCATAAAATATTTGTGACTCACTAAATATACATGAGGCACCTGAGGTTTCAAATACTCATAATATATTCAATATACACGAGGCACTCAACATTTATGGTGTCTGAAATCAGCCACCCATTGGTGACTCCCATTCGGGCCCCAAGAATCGTCTGCCAAATGAAAGCCATAGCTGCTTATCAGGGTAACTGGTGAGCTGCAACTTTGAACCAGGCGTAATTGCTCCTGCATCCCTCCGATAGAACAAATACACTGTGCTGGTCCCAGGCCCCTTTCATTTGTCAAGCTTCCTCTTCAGCCTCAACTTTGCTCCTTGTAACCATTCCATCAGCAGGGAAGGCTGAGGAAGCAGGCAGAGATGGGACATGGGGGCTCTGCTGGGCAATGTGGTCCTTCTCCCCTACTTGCTACCTGTCCTAAACGCATCAAATACCCACCCTGTTCCTCTTGCTTTGCACTGTGTGTTTTAAATTCCTACACTAAACCATGTGATTCAAGCATCTTAACTTGGTTCCTGAGCCTTTCTATTATAAGAGCTTTGCGACAGCCTCCCTTAGATTTAGCACTGTAGCGAGATGATTTCCCATGGGACACTTTTGGGCAATTCTTTTGTCTCCTCAAAGGATGCCCTTGACACCGTGGTATCAGAAAGCAAGCAATGGATTTGCAGTTAGGCTCCTGGATTTCAACGTTGCCTCAGCCAGTGTCCACCTCTTTAAGCTTTTGTTCTCTCCACATCTGTCAAATGAGAATGATAATCCTTCTCTTGCAGGGTTGCTGTTAAGATTAAATGATGGCATTTGTTAAAATGCTTTGCAGGGCTTCCCTGGTGGTGCAGTGGTTGAAAGTCCGCCTGCCAATGCAGGGGACACGGGTTCGTGCCCCAGTCCAGGAAAATCCCACATGCCGCGGATCGGCTAGGCCCGTGAGCCATGGCCGCTGAGCCTGCGCGTGCGGAGCCTGTGCTCCACAATGGGAGAGGCCGCAGCAGTGAGAGGCCCGTGTACCGCAAAAAAAAAAAAAAAGAAGCTTTGCAAAACCATGTAACCTGTATGATTTTTTCTGGGGCACTCAGATAAAATATGTTTCTTATTTTATATCTCAGCATTGATGGGAATCCTAATCCCGGCCTTTGGGTGGCAGGCTTACCCTCACTTGGACAAATGAGGGTCCTAGGGCTTTAGCAGGAAACCCCGGGGAGGTGCCTCAGGTCCTCAGCTCCTCGTGGAGGCCCCTGAGATGCTCAATATTCAGGCCAGCGTGGTGTGACGAGAGGTGACAGCTCTACGGCCCATAACACTTAGTCTCTCAGCACTAGACTCAAGTCTGGGACCTTTGCCCTGACTGGGTCCAGGCTGCTTGCAGATGTCCGGTACCCTGGCATCCATGCAGTCCCTCTGCTGGAGGTCCTGCCAACTGTGTGCTGTTTGGGGGATAGAGCACATAATCCTCACCTCTCCATCACCCAGATCAACTCTCCCGGGGGTGGAGTTCTCGTCTCCACCCTGAACATCACCCTCTCCCCAGCCAGCCCCAGCTTTACTACCTGGTGTTGGAGGACACGGTGTTGCTAATTGTCCCCTGGGACAGTAAGTCAACGAGGCACACAATCCTGGGTTAGCAGGGTCACAGGAAGCATAACGGTCAACAGCAGGGGAGGGTCCCTGCCCTGGCTCTGTCACTGTATGACCTTAGGCAAGATTATTATTTAACCTCTCTGTGACTTGATATCAGTAAAATGGGTTTAATAATAAACTCACCACACAGAACTGTTTTGAGGATTAGACAGATTTTTAAATGCTTGGAATTGGAAGAGGGGGAATGAATAGGCAGAGAACAGAAGTTCTTAGTGCAGTAAAAAAAAAAACAAAAAAAAACAAAAAAGCGGATACCATAATGATGGGTACATGTCATTATACATTTGCCCAAACCCATAGAACGTACAACACCAAGAATGAACCCCACTGTAAACTATGGACTTTGGATGATTATGATGTGTCATTGTAGGTTTATCAATTGTAACAAAAGTACCACTTTGGTGGGGGACGTTGATAATGGGGGAGCATTGGAGGGGAGGGGAGCAGGGAGTATATGTGAAATCTCTATACCTTCACTTCAATTTTGCTGTGAACCTAAAACTGCTCTTATAAAATAAAGTCTTAATAATTTTTAAATTAACAAACTCTTGGAACAATGCCCAGCATAAAGTATGCATTCAGAGCTAGCCATTATTTATTATTATTATTATTTACCTTTCTATACTGGAAGAAAACAAGACAGGTTATAAAACACAGTTCATTTCTTTCTTTTTAAAGGTATAATTCACATACAATAAAATGCACAAACTTTAGCTGTACTAGGAGGCCATCAGGATCAAAGCAGACATTTCAATCTCCCCAGAAAATTCCCCATGTCCTTTTCCCAGCCAACACCCCACCCACCCAGATACATTATCAGCATAGATTAGTTTTGCCTTTTCTTGAATTTAATGCATCATTTCTAAACCAGGTTATCCTGTCGTGCAATAAGAGGCTTCTCGGTAGCCAGATTTCCTGCAATCACATGTGTTTCCACTGGATATACTCAGAGAAGCAACAATAGGAGAATGGGGTAGAGGGTTCTGAGCCTGACTTGAAGGGCTTCTGCCCTCCCCTCCACACCCCCTGCTCTTGGCTCTACCCAGCAGGGCAAGAACAGGGGCAGAAGCCACAGCAGAGCTGAGCTGCTGTGGCTGAGCAAGAGATGGCTGCTTGAACCCCGGGTGTGATCAATAATTGATTCAGAGAATGATTCCAAGGGCGATGGAGATGCAGTATGTGGATGTGAATCCCAGTGCCCTGCATCGGGCCAGGGGGCCTCGGGCAATGGACCCCGTGCAAGCCTGTTAATAATTTTAACTCTTTTCACGTGCATGGTTTGTCTCACCTCCCAAATAAAATTAATTATGGAGACTTTAAAGGATTTTCAGAGGGAATCTTATTACTAACTGCACATTCGGCCTGACCAATCAATAGTCCCTTCATTTTTACATAGCAAGTGGGAGAGTAAAAGGGGTTTAAGAAAAGAAAAACTTCTTCCATTTTTCATTTCATCATCTCCAGCCTTGACATTTAATGAGTTCTCTGAAATATGTTCAAACTCTCAATCCCCACTGTGTGACCTTGAGCAAATTAGTTAACCTCTCTGAGCCTCACCTTTAGACTATCTTTGCTTTTCCCTCCACCTTCAATGCCCATCACCCTGGCTGTCCAGATGAGACACTCCTACTCATTCTACGAAACCCTACCGCATTCATAATGGGCAAGAGTTTGGCACGGTGATGAGAAGGCCAAACTTTAAAGTCAGACCATCCTAGATTGATATGCTGCTCCAGCACTTACTAGCTAGGGTGACTGTGGGCAAAGGACTTAAGCCTCAGTCTCCTCACCTGTAAAATGGTATCAGTATACATAACTCACAAATGGTTATGCAGAACAGGTGATAAAATGCATGTAAAGCCACTTACCACAAGGCTGGACACATAATGTGTGCTCAATACCTGTTGGTTATTATTGTCATGCACTTATTTTTTCCACAACTATCTATGGAAAGTCTACTATGTGACAAACACTGTGTTTAGACAGAAGTCTTCCATGAGCCACTGCCCCTATCTAAACAACATCTCTCAACTTCCCTGCTTTATGTTCCTTCCATTACCTTGTGTGTCACATTATATATTATATTTTGTGGCTCAGTGGACTCTTTAGAAGGCAGAGACTGGTCTTATTTGGCTTTGCACCCACAGAGCTTAGCATAGTCTGAAACGCTGGTGCCAGGAGTCACAGCACCCAGGAGGGCCCCTGGCAGCAGGTAATCCATGAACCCCTCGACTAGTGAAGGCTGAGGGCTGGAGAAGTCAGAAGCCAGATCTTAGAGGACCTTGCTCCATGCTAAGGAGCCATGAGGTTATTTTGTGGGGAAAGAGGTTCTTCTAGAATGTTCCAAGGAGAAGAGAGACACACTCAGACTTATATTCTAAAACAGATGCCTTGGGAAGCCAATAGAAGATGACCTGTAGGAGATTGTCGAGGCTGGAGGAAGCCTGTAAGAATTGGGAGGTGGCCCATGTCTGATCCTGTTCATCATTGCATCCCCCAATATCTCACACATAGGAGATGCCCAATAAATAGTTACTGAATGAACTAGGAAGGCATACTAAGAACCTGGACATCACTTAGGAGATGGCAGTATGAGTGAGAAACTATAAAAACCTAGACTAGTGCTGTCCGAGAGAACTTTCTGTGATAATGGAAATGCCTTGTAATGTGATGACCGGTAGACACATGGGGCTACTGAGCTCTTGAGATGTAACTATTTCCATTGAGGAACTGAATTTAATTTTAATTAATTTTAATTTAAATAACCACATGAGCTTATCATAGCCCAGACCCATACTAAGATTGGGACAGCATAAATGGAGAGGAAGTATCCCCCAGTGGATTTCTTATTTTGAAATATCTCAATTTCCAAGCTTTATGTAAGTAATATTTCTTTTTATACATTTTTATTCATCACTACACCAATTAGGGTTTCTTAACATGCTGTAATTCCAAATAAAAATTGGATACTCCAGGCCCTGAATGATAATAACAGTTATCATTTCTTAAGTAATTGCTATATGACTAGAGTGGCAGTAGAGGGTGGTGTTTGAGAACACAGGCTCTGGAGCAAGATGGCCTGGGTTTGAAAGTTGGCTCTGATTATACAAACTCCCTGTTTCCTTCTCTGTAAAATGATAGTATCTACGTCATGACATTGTTATAGGATTAAATTGTTTGATACCTATAAAAAGCCTAACACATAACTGCTTAATTCATATGAGCTATTTTTTGTGTTTTACATACATTATTATCTCATTAATCCCCTCAATAACTCTCCAAAGGAGGTGTTATCATTCCCATTTTGCAGGTGAGGAAACATGGTCAATGAGGATAATTATAAATAATCCACTGTTATACTGATAATAAGCACTATGACCAGGGATCAAGCCCAGGCTTATCTAACTCCAAAGCCCTGAACTAAAACAAATGGACAACAGATATGAAATTACAATTTTCTTGGACATCAGGCAGCACAGAACAGTAATCCATGGAAAAGGATAAACAAGCCCTTTAAGTGCCCCAGCTTACCCCTTGGAGAGAATTTCCAGGCTGCAGTGTAGGAAGGGGAAAGATAGGAGAAGCCTGGCAGTATCTCTGATTTGAGTTGATAAATCTGGCAGTCCAGGGAGGCCAAGAAAGCTAGATCTTGCAGGACAGAGTACCAGAAAGTAGAGAACTTCACATACACAAAGAGAGAGAGAGGGAGGAGAGAGAGAGGAAGAAGAGAGAGAGACAGAAAGACAGACAGAGGCAAAGAGAGATAGAGACAGAGAAAGAGAGCTCTGAAGATCTATGCAAGCTCTTCATGAAATCTTCAACTGATTATTGATACTTTTGAGGAAACCTGAAGCTGGGAGGATAAATGCTCTAAAGGGGCACAGGGATCATTACCAGGACTCAGAAAGAGCCAAGAATAGTTTGTTTCCACAGTCTTGCCCGTCATGGAGCATCAGCTAGAGTGGTTAGAAAGATACTGCCTCAGTAGTAAGACCTAACGTCTCCTCTAGTCCTACCTAACAAGGTTTACATGTAATCTTTGAAAAGATCAAACTGTTTCCACATAACTGCATCTCGTAACAAAGCTCAAGAACGTTTACAGGACTACAGATATTACTATTAGCATCTAAAAAGGTAAAATTAACAAAGTCTGGCATGCAATCAAAAATTACCAGGCATGAATGGATTACAGATCTAAATGCAACCTAGATGACCTTGGGTATGATGATACCTTTTGAGATACATCAAAGACACAATCCATGAAAGAAATAATTTATAGCTAGACTTTATTAAAATTAAAAACTTCTGCTCTGTGAAAGACATTACCAAGAAAATTAGAAGAAAAGCCACAGAGTGGGAGAAAATATTTGCAAAAGACACATCTGATAAAGGACTGTTATCCAAAATATACAAAGAACTCTTAACAATAAAAAAAAAAAACAACTATAAAATGGGCCAAAGATTTCAACAGCCACCTCATCAAAGAAGACACACAGATGTCAAATAAGCATATGAGACGATGCTCCATATCATATGTCATCAAGGAAATGTAAATTAAAGCAACAATGAGATACCACTACAAACCTATTAGGATGGCCAAATCTGAAACACTGACAACACCAAATGATGGGGAGGATGTGGAGCAGCAGGAACTCTCATTCACTGCTGGTGAGAATGCAGCGTGGTACAGCCACTTTGGAAGACAGTTTGGTAGTCTTTCACACAACTAAACATACTCTCATGGTATGATCAAGGAATCACCCTCCTTGGTATTTACCCAAAGGAGTTAAAAACTTAAGTCTACACAAAACCCTGCACATGGATGTTTATGGCAGCTTTAATCATAATCACCAAGCCTTGGAAGCAACCAAGACGTCCTTCAATAGGTGAATGAATAAATGAACTGTGGTACATCCAGGCAATGCAATGCAATACTATTAAGCATTAAAAAGTAATGAGCTATCAAGCCATTAAGGAATCTTAAATGCATATTATTAAGTGAAAAAAGCCAATCTTATAGGGCTACACACTGTATGGTTCCAACTATGTCACATTCTGGATAAGGCAAAACAGTAAAAGATCAGTGGTTGCTGGGGGTGGGAGGTAGGGAAGGGAGAGAGATGAACAGGCAGAGCACGGAGGATTTTCAGAGCAGTGAAAATACTCTGTGTGATATTATAATGGTAGATACATGCCATTATATATTTGTCCAAAGCTATAGAATGAACACCAAGAGTGAACCCTTAGGTAAACTATGGACTTTGGGTGATGATAATTTTCAATGTAGGTTTATCCTTGGTGAAAAAATGCACCATTCTATTGAGTGATGTTGATTATGGGGAGGCTATGCACTTGTGGGAGGCAAGGTTATATGAGAAATCTCTGTTCCTTTCTCCCAATTTTATTGTAAACCTAAGCTGCTCTAAAAAAATAAATATTTATTTTAAAAAATTACTAGGCATGCAAAGAAGCAGAAATGTATAACCCACAATGAGGAAGAAAATTAATCGACAGAGACAGACCCAGAAATGACACAGATGGTAGACTTAATAGATGAGGACTTTAAAATCTTAAAAGCAGCCAAAGGGGAAAAGAGACATATTACATACAAAAGAACAAAGACAATAACTAGAGCATACTTCTCACTGGAAACAATGCAAGTGAGAAGACACTGGGGCAACATCTCTAAAGTAGCAAAAGAAAAAAGTATCGATCTAGAATTCTATACTTAGCAAAAATATTGTTCAAAATTTAAAGTGAAATGAAGTCTTTCGAGTGCGGCCTCACTGCCTCCAAGTTAGTAAATGTCCAATAGCTTTTGTTTTGTTTTTATTTAAATTTTTATTGGAGTATAGTTGATTTACAATGTTGTGATTTACAATGTTTCAGGTATACAGCAAAGTGAATCGCTTATACATATACATATATCCACTCTTTTTTTTTTTAGATTCTTTTCCCACATAGGCCATTACAGAGCACTGAGTAGAGTTCCCTGTGCTATACAGTAGGTCCTTATTAGTTAGTTATTTTATATATAGTAGCGTGTATATGTCAATCCCAATCTCCCAATTTATCCCTTCCCTGCCTTATCCCGTGGTAACCATAAGTTTGTTTCCTACATCCGTGACTCTACTTCTGTTTTGTAAATAAGTTCATTTGTACCCATTTTTTTAAGATTCCACATATAAGTGATATCTTATGATATCTGTCTTTCTGTGTCTTACTTACTTCACTCAGTATGACAATCTCTAGGTCCATCCATGTTGCTGCAAATGGCATTATTTCATTCTTTTTTATGGCTGAGTAATATTCCATTGTATATATGTACCACATCTTCTTTATCCATTCCTCTGTTGATGGACATTTAGATTGCTTCCATGTCCTGGCTATTGTAAACAGTGCTGCAACGAACATTGGGGTGCATGTATCTTTTCCAATTATGGTTTTCTCTGAGTATATGCCCAGGAGTGCAATGGCTAGGTCATATGGTAATTCTATTTTTAGTTTTTTAAGGAACCTCCATACTGTTCTCCATAGTGGCTGTACCAATTTACATTCCCACCAACAGTGTAAGAGGGTCCCCTTTTCTCCACACCCTCTCCAGCATTTATTGTTTGTAGATTTTTTGATGATGGCCATTCTGACTGGTGTGAGGTGATACCTCATTGTACTTTTGATTTGCATTTCTCTAATAATTAGTGATATTGAGTATATTTTCATGTGCTTTCTGCCTATCTGTATGTCTTCTTTGGAGAAATGTCTATTTAGATTTTCTGTCCATTTTTTGATTGGGTTGTTTTTTGATATTGAGCTGCTTAAGCTGTTTGTATATCTTAGAGATTAATCCCTTGTCGGTTGCTTCATTTGCAAATATTTTCTCCCATTCTGAGAGCTGTCTTTTTGTTTTGTTTATGGTTTCCTTTGTCCAATAGTTTTTCTGAACCACTTGGATGTCCATATTATAATATTCTTAGACCCTAGGTTAGAAACCACTGGCCTCATGTTTGAGATCTCAGAAAAGTGGGAGACAAATTCATCACATGGATCCCACTGTAGACAATCACAGCATGATCTGAAGGCCTGATTATTTCTGGATTGAACTCCACACAGACCCTTCCTTGGTAACAGGACACGTGGGAAAGTAGTAAACTGTTAAACAGAAAATTCCTGACTGGCAAAATGTTAACATGCTGCATGTACAGGTTATACATACTAGAGGATCTGTTTTCAATACAAATCCATTACATAATGATTAAATTAAAATAATAATAGCTAAAATTTATTAAGCTTGTACTATAATATTCATGAATCTAACATGGGATTATTGTAAAACCTACCATGTTATGTACCTCTTAACATATACAACACTAAAAAAGAAAAAAACACTGCCAATTAAACAGCACTACGCTTCCTTATTACTTATAATTTTATTTGAAAGTTCTTTTTAGACTCATCTCAACATGGACTCACTTGCATCATTCCTATACAACCACAAAATGGAATATATAGACATGATAAATTGCCTAAAGTATTACTTAATGTGCTTACATTAAGTGTTCAACTCTTCTAATCCTTTTTTGACTCAGAGTAGATATGTCCATTTTTCCTTCCCATATAGGATCATCCTCTGTGCCATCAAATACATTGATGATACAGCATTTCTTGAAAGAGTGGTGTACTGTTGTGCGTGGGGATATTCTTCCAAACCACTGATATCCATTCTGTCATTCTGATGCTGAAGCATCTTTTACCAAAAGGTATCGATGGAAGGTTTTCAAATGGCAACCAGGACTTATATTCACTCTTTGAATGCTCCTGGAATAACAACCAGGTTCATAGCTTTACGGGCAACAACAACACAGCAGCCATCTGGCTGAGATCTACTGTAATATTCCATTGACTGTGGGATATATCCCAAATTTGGAGAAGTTAAAATGTGAAGGAGTGTTCTGAGAGCCAATGAAATACAGTGTGTTCCAGGCACTTTCATTCATCACTCAATTGATATTTGTTATATTATTTTTATTATATTATATTACAATATATATATTATATTATATTTATATAATATATATAATATATTTATTATATCAATATTTATTATACCTGTGATATAACAGACACTAAGTGAGGCACTGAATTACAGCAAAAAATAAATTATAGAATGTCCCCGGAGTCAAGAAACGCCAGTCTCTTTTAACTCCCAAAACAACCCAGCAAAGTTGACATAGATATACTCATTTTACTAGTAAGCAAACCAGTGGTGGAGCTTGGATAGCAAACTAGGTCTTTCTTACTCCTAAATCTACATGGATTCCATTAAAAAAATTAAAATAACATGAGCCGCATAGCAGAGGGAGATCAGCTCGGTGCTTTGTGACCGCCTGGAGGGGTGGGATAGGGAGGGTGGGAGGGAGGGAGACACAAGAGGGAAGAGATATAGGAACATATGTATAACTGATTCACTTTGTTATAAAGCAGAAACTAACACACCACTGTAAAGCAATTATACTCCAATAAAGATGTAAAAAAAAAAACATGATCCAGAACTGACTGACCTACACAGACAGCCATTTCTACATAAAGGTATTCACCAATTCTTTGAAAAAGGAATTGAAAATAAGCATTTCTCAAAAGTCCACTGCATCATAGTCATTATATAAAATTATCCTTACACTGGCTGTGTTCAGTTCTTGTTCCAGACCGTGGGGATGGAAATTCTCAACAAACCGTTTTAAAGTCATCAAAGAACATCTTGGATATTATTGCAGATAGAAAATGTAACCTGCATAGCTATGGTATAGAGTAGCCATTAAGAGCAGAGACTCTAAAACTAGGATTCCTAGGTCAAAATCTTGGCTGTACTACTTACCAGATATGTGACCCTGGGCAGGTTATCTTCATAGCTCAGTTTCCTCTTCTGAAAAGCGGAGGTATTGACAATCGTATTTCCCTCATAAGCTGTATTAAAGGTTAAATAAGTTAATATGTATAAAGCATTCAGAACAATACATTACATGTAGTCAGCATAACATAAGCATTAGCCAAAATATTATATCCAGATTGGTATATGTCTATACCTAGATTGGTGTATTATACCCAGATTGGCATAATGTTATACCTCAATTGCTGTCTCACCAAGATCCTGGTGCTCAGAAAGAGTGACTGAATAAATCAGTAAGTGAATGAACAGAAGTTGCTTTCACAAGGAGAGTTTCTGGGTAAGGGGCAATGCGTTACCCTTGCACTGGCAGAGATATACTATGTCCACCCCCAGGCATGCACGTAAGCAGGTAAGTTGTTGAACCGTGAGATCTGAAGGGATCTCGGAAATCAACTGTCACTCACATAAAATCCAGTTTAGATTTTTAAATATCTTGCTTATAGAAGCTCAACTCTGAGTTCACTTAACCGTGAATGAATATTTTAAACATTATTTTCTAGAGTGCCTCAGATTTCTTTTAAGTGGCATCAGAGGAATAACTTTCAATTAATACTGAATATGTAGAATGGAACTGCTTAAGATCAATATCCACTTTTTTCCTTACTTTATAATTAATGGAGTGACTGCTCTGCTTTGGCAGCTACAACTTACTATGCAAGTGGGGAACCCCTACAGGGTGAGAATGGGAGAAGCAGGTGACATATACTACTTAAACAATACAGTAAGTACTTTAGAGTCTTCTCATTTTCCTGAGGCTTTTTTTGAAAGCTGCTGCCGCTGCTCCATTTTTACTCACGTTGCTAAGAACAGTGATTTAAGCATTATGAATTTGTTTTGCAATGAACTGAGACATGATTGTTGCAGTTTTTAGAAATGTTTAAAGAGGAAACCTCTTGGCTGCTGTCAGGGCACTAAAGGAAGCTGTGCTCTTTGGAGCTGCCCTAAGGAGCTGGCAAAAAAAGGGCCAAGGGGAATGTATGTTATAACCTGAAAGAGTAGAGGAGAATGGAAAATGAAACTTGCTTCTGGAGCATCAAAGGTGTAGTCAGAAAACCTAAGTCCTAATCTGGAACGTGGGTATTCACAGTTGGTTTTGCCTACCCAGCAGCCATCTTTAATCTCCCTTAGAGTCCCTCATCTCTTGTTCTCAGCTTGTGGATTTCCAGTGGGACTGATCATGCCCATCTCAAGAATGACCACATAATTTATCCTTCAAACTGGGGTATTTTTGGTTTGTTTTTTATAGTGGTATTTTTTTAATATCTTTATTGGAGTATAACTGCTTTACAATGGTGTGTTAGTTTCTGCTTTATAACAAAGTGAATCAGCTATACATATACATGTATCCCCATATCCCCTCCCTCTTGTGTCTCCCTCCCACCCTCCCTATCCCACCCCTCTAGGTGGTCACAAAGCACCAAGCTGATCTCCCTGTACTACGTGGCTGCTTCCCACTAGCTATCTATTTTACATTTGGTAGTGTATATATGTCCATGCTACTCTCTCACTTCGTCCCAGCTTACCCTTCCCCCTCTGCATGTCCTCAAGTCCACTCTCTACGTCTGCATCTTTATTCTGGTCCTGCCCCTAGGTTTCATTAATTTTGTATCCTGCTACCAAATTCATTGATTAGCTGTAGTAGTTTTCTGGTAGCATCTTTAGGATTCTCTATATATAGTATCATGTCATCTGCAAACAGTGACAGCTTTACTTCTTCTTTTCCAACTTGGATTGCTTTTATTTCTTTTTCTTCTTTGATTGCTGTAGCTAAAACTTCCAAAACTATGTTGAATAATAGTGGTGAGAGTGGGCAAACTTGTCTTGTTCCTGATCTTACTGGAAATGGTTTCAGTTTTTCACCATTGAGAACAATATTGGCTGTGGGTTTGTCATATATGGCCTTTATTAGGTTGAGGTAAATTCCCTCTATGCCTACTTTCTGGAGGGTTTTTATCATAAACGGGTGTTGAATTTTATCAAAAGCTTTTTCTGCATCTATTGAGATGATCATATGGTTTTTCTCCTTCAATTTGTTAATATGGTGTATCATAATGATTGATTTGTGTATATTGAAGAATCCTTGCATTCCTGGGGTAAACCCCACATGATCATGTTGTATGATCCTTTTAATGTGTTGTTGGATTCCGTTTGCTAGTAATTTGTGGAGGATTTTTGCATCTATATTCATCAGTGCTATTGGCCTGTAGTTTTCTTTCTTTGTGACATCTTTGTCTGGTTTTGGTATCAGGGTGATGGTGGCCTCGTAGAATTGAGTTTGTGAGTGTTCCTCCCTCTGCTATATTTTGGAAGAGTTTGAGAAGGATAGGTATTAGCTCTTCTCTAAATGTTTGACAGAATTTGCCTGTGAAGCCATCTGGTCCTGGACTTGTGTTTGTTGGAAGAGTTTTAATCACAGTCTCAATTTCAGTGCTTGTGATTGGTCTGTTTATATTTTCTATTTCTTCCTGGTTCAGTCTCGGAAGGTTGTGCTTTTCTAAGAATTTGTCTGTTTCTTCCAGGTTGTCCATTTTATTGGCATAGAGTTGCTTGTAGTAATTTCTCATGATCCTTTGTATTTCTGCAGTGTCACAAACTGGGGCATTCTGGAGACTAAATTTTTTAAGATGACAATTACATAATTTTTGAAATATTTATTTACTGACCAACAAATTGCTTTTCTTCAATTGGCGGATCTATAAAATTGTCCTATTCAAAAACTGTTTTCAAAAGTAAATACTTTATTTTTTAAATTTTTATTGAAGTATAGTTGATTTACCATGTTGTGTTAGTTTCTGGTGTACAACAGAGTGAATCAGTTTATACACACACATATAGCCACTCTTTTTCAGATTCTTTTCCCATATAGGTCATTACAGACTATTGAGTAGAGTTCCCTGTGCTACACAATAGGCCCTTATTAGTTATCTATTTTATATATGGTGGTGTGTATATGTCAATCCCAATCTCCCAGTTTATCCCTCCCCCTAGAGTCACAGATATAGAAATATTTTCTAAAAAAAAAATTTGTGACCATTAGAGTAAAATGGGAGAAATTTTCTTTATGTTGATTTTCTGAACATTCAAAGTAACAGACAGCATAATTATTCTTTACACATTGAATACTTCAGTTTCTTAACCATATCTGTCTCTAGTAAAATGTTAAAGTTATTTTCTAAATAATTAACGGTTTTATCATTTTTAATGTTTTCATAAAATTGCCTGTCCTATTTTTCCAAATTGCATTATATGGTTAATCAGTTTGAAATTGTTGAACACTTCAGTTGACACTTGTCTGTAGATACTGATTATTAGTGGGCAGCTAAGAAAAAAGGTATGTCCTGATATTCTGAGGGTTTTTTAAATCTAACACTAACTTAATTATAAAAAATTGGGTTGTTCAGTTACTCAAACAGTGTATGTACAAAAGAATTGTATAAAATTTCACAAGTAAAGCTCTATTTTCATTAGTAGAATATCACAGCTTATTTGGATGCGATTTTGAATCATGTATACAATCAAACAATTCTGAGTAAAAAATTTGCTCCATGGTTTCATAAGTTAGTAAAAATATTGTTTTACCTTGACATTGTGTGGCACCAAAAATTGTATTTGTCTTACTATGTTAAGACAAATCATTTTATTTTTAATGTTGAACTTTTGAACTTAATTTACAACAAGAGTCACCATAATATCATATGATTCACCTTCATTAAAATAAATTTCCAAATTTATTTAGTTTCCAATAATTTGGGTAAAAAATTCAAACCATTACAGAAATTAACTAATTTTCTATTTGAAGCATCTCAGGACATGGATATAAAGTTAGCACCACTTAACTCTTTGCAAAGTCCTTTTATTGGAGTCAACCCATTAACAGCTATCGTATTACTTTTTCTATTGCACGGGAAAACCTGGAAAAAAAGATGAGCAAGTTTCGTTTAGAAGAGAAGTCACTTGATCTAAATGAAGAGCCATGCTTCACAGAGTATATGCAAAAGCACCTATGGCCACAGCACACATCAATTCATCATTATTAGCCACATTATTATTAAAACAACTACCAACATTTGAAGTAGATTCTGATACTCCAGCAGATTTGTACCTCTGGTCATCATGTAGTCAGGGAAATATTATGGCCCCCATTGTGAATGATAAATGTCAACAAATATCTGGTACAAGTTAATCTTCATCATCAACTTTCTTGAGAAATGGAAATTCATTTTCTAACTTTTCATTAAACATTCCCTTTAAGTTCATTGTTGTTAAAAGAATGTAAATATCATCGTAAAACAGAAAAGTATTACCTGACAATGAAATAAATAGTTGCAGATTCCACCACACAATAACTGAAAAAACCACAGTAGCAAGATCATGCAGATTACTCTCTGTGCTATACACACGCTTCCTCCACATTACTTCACTTAAACCTCACTTATAATTTCACTGATCCCGCCAGCTGGAGGCCTGGCACAAGCCACAGCACTTCTGTCTGGTACCTATAAACCACCTGACCAGCAGGGACAGCAGCATGGAATACTTACCCCACTACCACCCAAGACCAAAAAAGTTAGCAAGCCCTGGCAGCTCCTCTCCAAGCATCCTGCTTGCAGTCCTTGAGGGGGTGTTAGTTATTTTATGTTAGAAAAGGCTCAGGACTAGAGAATCATCATGACTGGGTGCCTTTTAAATTTAGCCATGGGCTAAAGTCAAAAGTCTGTTCACTATATATGCTTCTCTCACACAACTAGAGGAGTCCATGGTAAAAAGTAGAAGTGCAAAGTGGAGATCTACCAAATCCATTTTTTTGGTCACTGTTAATAATATTTTATTAAAAATAAAGAAGCAAGGATAAATGCTAAACCGCTTAGGAAAGCCAACAGGTATAAATCTGGGGGCCATCTCATGCAAACCAGAACACATAGAGGTGGGCACAGCTTCCAGCCTATCAGAACACTGCAACCTCTGGGTCACAGTGATTGGTTCAAAGGTGAACACATGACTCTTGTTGAACCAGTGAGAATGAGCTCCAGATGTTCTGCTGGAAGTCTCAGAAAAGAGCTGCTTCCTCTCCACTAGGGTTGCTGGGCTGGATCTGTCATCTTGTCACCAGTAGAAATAACCTGCCTGAGAATAAAGCCAACACAGAGAGGCAGAGCCACCTGATTCCTGATGATGTCAGTTGAGCAGCGGGTCCAGCTCTGCCCAGAAATAGATGAGACTTAGTCCTAGCTTTCATGAAGCTAATTATATTCTTAGGAAAACAAGTCAAACCAGGAGTCCATTCACAATTTAAGTTGATCATTTTGCGCTAAAGGTCATTAGCTTTTTATGATAAAATAACCACCCAGGCAAGGTATTTAGCAGCATCAGAGATCACCATGGGCTGCATTGGTGGGAAAAGGCTGCACGGAGAAGGTAAAACCTGAACCAGACTTTGAAGAGAGAGGAGCAAGAAGAGAGGACAGAGAATAGCCTGAGCAAAGTTCAAGGCAGGAATGAAAATGGCATTTGTGAAGCCATCTTGCTATTCACACAGTGCCTTTCACAATGCAGCTATAACTCAAGGCCCACTTTAAAGGCTTGAACAGTTGAAAGGGCCAAAGAGATGGTCAACAAGTATCAAATATCTACCTAGCGCCTATTAAGCCCAAGCAACTCTACTGGTGCCATGTAGAAAAGAAAAGAAGAATGGAACAAATCCTTAGTTTTCAAGGAACTTAAAGAATTATTGATATAATCTATAAATGTTAAAAAATTAATTCAGAATCATGTAATACTTCGCACATCCAAACATGAATAGGTGCAATGCTGTAAAGAAGTGCAGCTTATCCATTCTGCCCATTCAGAATCTTGAATATAAATGATAGGCAGTCACTCTAATTCCTATCCGTTCCTTTAAACATCCTGGCATGGCTCTTTTTCAATATTTACATTCTGAAGAACAGTGAAGACAGTAGCTGAGTAAAAGTAAACTCATCAATGAAATGATGATCACACACAGTTTCCTACATAGTTTTCTTGAGCTTATTTATATACAACTAAACGACCAAAACAGAAATATTTAACTATGGTGCAATTCTGGCTTTAACTACAATTCTCCTTATTAGGGAACTATTTCCTTAGGGAAAAAAACGTCCCTGTCCTGATCCAATTGTTTGTGTTCCTTGTTCAACATTTTTCAAGGACCTTCCTTTAATTCCCATGTTTACTCATACGTCAGGCTACACTGGAAGGATGGCTACATTGCACAGCATTTCACCAGCTCGTTGAGAGAAATTCTCTGTTTCTCTCTCGGCCATTGCTCACAGGCTTCAGCATCCATATTTCTAAGCTGCAGCTATTATTACCACTGATTTGATACCACATAGATCCATGTAATGGTGGAAATAAAGGAGGCTCATATTTGTCCAACCATACTCTGCAACATTTCCTGCTGCAGTGGCCACTTTCTCCACGTTGCGACATCAAATATCGGGCCAATAATGGGTTTTCGTTATAAATATATATATATATATATATATAAATTCTAATATATATGTATATATATACACATATATATATGTTCTAAACTGTTCTCAAGATCTCAAAAGGCTTCCACTATTTTGGAGGGAAAAGAAAAACAAACTACTGTTATTTACTGGGTTATTCTAGCAAATACTCCCCACCATCTACAAGTATCAGAGTTTTACTATCTACCAATTTACTGTTCAGTTATTAGGGCAATATTGGCACTCGTTAGGGTGATACTGGACTTCCAATAATAAGTACCACGTCAATGGTGCAAACAAGAAATGCCATAGACGTCTACAAAAAGAGAAATCTTACTTCAGGGGTAGCTGTCCATTCATTTACTCATCTATCGATTCAGGGAATATTTATCAATAACCTGCCACACGCCAGGCACAGAGCTAGGCACGGTGACGAGCCAGAGACATGACTTCTGTCATCATGGAGCTTGTAGTTTAGGTAGAGACATGTACTGGAAACAGTCACACAAATAGAGAGATCATTCAAAGTGTTATAAGTGCTGTGCAAAGTGCTATGAGAAAGGGCAACCAGTATGGGGAAGGGTTTAATTTAGATTTGGAGAGAAGTTAGGACTTGATTGAGCTATAGGCAATAATCAAGATTTATCATGATCAAAGGAGTATGAACTAAAAACTAGGTTATCTAAATATTGGGGCCCTGTAAGAGGGTGTCAGACAACCAAAGACAATTATGACGACTTCTAGGTCCCAACAGGTGGTGACCCCTAGCAGGTCACAGGACTAGGGTGTCACAGATGAAGCCCTTCCAGAAGCTGGTGGCTCATCCCCTCTCTGACACAGGTTTGCTATTCAACTTCTCAGATTCACTCCCACCTGTGAAGTCCCCCAAACTATGATGGTGGCAAATCTCATTAGTTGTTTTAATAACAGTATTTGGGATACAAGTAGTCCCATCCAGGGTTCTTGCTGACTAGCACAGCAGTGGGTAAGAATTAGGGAAGTCTTGGAGTGAGCCTCGGTTGGTCAGTCACTTAGCCCTACTGGTCAGTCACTGAGTAATGACCCCAGTGTTCTTGCACCTGTTGCTGAGCCTGGGGGAGAGAACTAGTCAAGGTTGGCATTTTCTCAGCTCAGGAACAGCAAAGAGTAAAAGAGTAAAGGGGAAATGAGCATCCAGGGCATAATTCTAAACTATCCCCTCAGCACCCCTCCTCTCAATTAAACCAAAGGCAGAGTTTCTTTACTGCAGGATTTCTCCATGTCTTTCTTAAAATGCCTTCGTTTACTGTGAATCTCCAGGGAAGAAGTATATTATGCAATATTTTCTAATCTCTTATGACTAATGTGATAGATTGCAAAATTATTTGCCATGTTTCCATTTTCCCTCCCTGAAGGAAGAATATACATCTCTACACTGATGAGCTCAAGTATGACCATATGGCTTGGTTTGGCCAGTGCAATGTGGATGGAAGTGACATGTTATCACTGCCTGTAGCCATGTCTGTGCAGAAGTCTTAAAAGCCAGCTCATAGCTCCTCTTGTGTCTTCTCTCTACCAGGACAGTCATCAATATTCCAGAAACAGTCTGCTCCAATTCCTGGGTCTTGAAGTGAAGATGACACAGAGCAAACCTTTAACCATTCCATATGGACATGTAGTATGAGCAAGAAATAATGAGCCTGGGAATTCCCTAGTGGCACAGTGGTTAAGAATCCACCTGCCAATGCAGGGGGCACAGGTTTGATCCCTGGTCCAGGAAGATCCCACATGCCATGGAGCAACTAAGCCCATGCGCCACAACTACTGAGCCCACGTGCCTAGGGCCCGTGCTCCACAACAAGAGAAGCCACTGCAATGAGAAGCCTGCGCACCGCTATGACGAGTAGCCCCTGCTCGCCTCAACTAGAGAAAGCCCGTGCACAGCAACAAAGACCCAACGCAGCCAAAAATAAATAAATAAATAAAATAAATTTATTTTTTTAAAAAAAGAGCCTTTGCAGTGTAAGCCCCTGAGGTTCTGTCATCATTTGTAATCAAGGCATAACACACTCGAAGTGTGGTCCTCAACTCCTGTGAGCCCTCAGACGATTTCAGTGTATCCAAGAAGTCAAAACTATTTTCATAATAATACTAAGGCATTGTTTGCCTTTTCCACCATGTTGACAATTACATTAATGATGGAAAAGTAATGGTGGGTAAAACAGCTGGTCCTTATCACAAATCAGAGCAGCAACACCAAACTGTACTAGTATTCATGGTATCCTTCACCCCCATGCACACATAGTTTTAAAAAATACAAGTTTCACTTTATCACTTAATGGAACAGAAAAAAGGACTAATTTTATTAAATCTCACCCTTGAGTACACATCTTCTTAATATTCTTTGTGATGAAATGGAAAGTGCGCAAAAAGCTCTTTTGCTGCATACCAAACTACTAGGCTGTGTTGTGAGGAAGGGCACTTGTAATTGTTTTGAGTTGCAAGCTGAATTAGCCACTCTTTCATTTAAAAAATTCTTTTTATTTGAAAGGATGACTGACAAGCTATGGTTATTCAGACTTAGTCAATTGTCAGATTTTTCTTGCCAATAATACACTTCAGTGAATATTAGAATTCAATTAATATTAGAACATTAATGTTAGAATATTAGAATATTAGTATTCAAGTGAGTATTTGAATTTTCTTAAGCTTGTATCTGTCACTGTGATCTTGACACTTGTCTAATAAAGATTTTTTTCTGATGAGATCGGTGGTAATATTAATGAATGTGGTTTTCTGATATTGTATAATGAAATATGTCGCCACTTGGAAGATCGGTATAACTCAGTGAGCCAGTATTTTCCAAATGACCAATTTTGAAATTGGAAATGCATGGGTAAAAGACACTCAAAGTACAAGAGAGATCAATGAATTTTAATTTCAGATTTCACATTGCAACTAACCTCTTGAAAACTACCACTTGTTGAATTTTTATGTTGCATCAGAGGAGAATATCCACAATTATCTTAAATACTCCCGCCTTTCCAACTATATATCTGTGAGAAGCCAGATTTTCTTCATAAATTTCAAACTAAACAACATATCATAGGAGACTGTAGAAGCAGATATGAGAATCCAGCTGTCTTCATTAAGCCAGCTATGAAAGATATTTGCAGAAATATAAATCAATTCTACTCTTCTATAAATATTTTTCAACATGATTTAACATGTAATGAATGAATGGGCTTATCGTTTTAAAGGAATTAATAAATACATGTGTTTAAGTTTTGTTTTACTTTTATACGGTAAGTAAAATAGATACAACGTACTTGAACAAAAGCTCTTTGGGGTCTTCAATAATTTTAGGAGTATAAAGGGGTCCTGAGAATCAACGTTTAAGAACTATTGCTGTGTAGTCAAGGTCAAGAGCCATGAAGGAGACAGAAGCCACGGGAAACTTGAACAGGGAAAGCTTAACATAAAAGTTACTAACCATAAAGGATTTTTCAACATAATAATGGAGTAACTATAAAAATGAACCAAGAACTCTAAATAATGCCCTAGACCAAGGAAGAGTAACGAAGGAAGGACAAAATCTTGCAAGACAGGGCCTGTCCCCACAGCTGGGATTCAGAGGAAAAGCTGTGGCTGAAGCACACTGGATGGCCAAGAAGGCCTTGGGCTAGAGCTGGCCCACAGTCTCAAGGTGAGCAGGAAACACCCCTCCAGAGAGCAGAGGGGCAGGCTGCAAGGTTGTCCGGGCAGCAGGTAGCACAAACCCTGAGTGCAGAGTGTCCACATCAGGACGACTGTGTGAGGCGATCACCAGGCTCATCAGGGGCTGTGAGCTTGCAGGGGAACCGCATGCTCTGGGCTTGCAGCTGGGGAATGAGTGCTGCTGACAAGGGTGTATCAGAAGCAAGAAGAAACAAATGCAAGAGCATCTCCTTCCTCCTGCAGTGACTCTCCTGCGCTCTCTACTGACAAAGCTGAATATCACAGCCGCTACAAAGGAGAATTACTGAAATCTCCATGACAGAGCTAGTAGTAGTCAGGGTGAATTCGGAACTGAGAGCGCTGACTTAAAACACACCACATAAACCCTTTTTATTACATCTATTCATAGTTCCAAAAATAATGTTCTGGGGACCACAGTTTAAGAAAAATTGATCTTTGTATATTGTAGACTTGTTCTGAGCCTCGTATCCCCCTTGTACGTATTCGTTATTGTGGAATTCCAAAATTCGCTTGTCAACAACCACATCTGGAAAGCACACTGCTTAGGAAGGCTGCCAAGGGCCAACAACTGGGTGCGTATACGTGCGGGTTAAATTCTACAGCAAGATTTTTTTTAGTGCAGAAAGCAAAAAAGATCTGATGAATCATTAATAAGGGCAATTTAGCAAAATATATCAACAAGTTCTTGCATTCAGTGACAACGATTTTCCCATTAGCCCAGATCTCTGGTTACATTGGCTTTGAAAATGGCCAACTTGCACAACTTCTGCACTAGTGTTTCCACAGCACAGAAATAAAAATCCAAAAAGCTAGAGGTACAACACTGGCTGTTCTTCATTTCTCACAGAAAGCTGTCAAGGTCTATTTCTCATCCTTCAAGCACTAGCTCAAACATATAGTCTTCCCACCATGCCCTCCGGCCCCCTCACCCCATCAATGAATCTCTCTCTCCTCTAGACCCTGGCTTTCTGTTGTTTATGCCTCCATTGAAGCACTTACCCAGGCTAACCTGTTTTGTAGCTAGTTATGTCTGCATCTTTCTCTCCCACTGCACTGTGAGTTCCTCCAGGGGAGGGTACATGCCTCATTCATCTTTGCACCCCAGAGCCAGACATCTGACTTGATGTGGTAAGCCCCCAACCCATACATGTTGAGCCAAATTTGTTCACTTCAAGTGAATGAAGGACAGGAGCTTGAAGTCTCCCGATTATCATTCCCAGCTTGTAAAGGAGCCTGGCCACAGACAGGCACTCAGCTGCTTTCTGCTGTGAGCCATCTTCAAGGCATTTTGAAAACAGTGGTCTTCAGGGGGATTCTTCTGAGTTGGGCAAAGAGTACAGAATTTATTTGAGGATTCCAGAAAGCAGAAAGTTTATATGGTAATTCAAAACCCAGAAGAAATAATCAGGCACTATTCAATGCTGTAATTCTCTTGCAGCTTATCTTGATTCATTGCTTCCCTTCTTCTCACCTCCCACCTCAAGCCTTGATCCCCCGTAACATAAGACAGGACTATTTGTCTGGATATAAGATATTTTGTTGATAGCATAGAATGCTCCCCACTCTATTTAAAACCCTCCTAAAGAGTCTCTGCTGGTCAAGATCAACTGGATTATGAGGCAGTAACAAATATCAATAAATTTCTGGGCCTTAACACCTTAATAGTTTATTTCTCACTTTTGCAAAGTCCACTATGGGTCCAGGCAATTCTCCAGGGCAGCTGTGACTAATGCATTAACTCAATGATGCAGGTGACTCACCCGGTGCCTCTGAGACAAGGTGAAGAAGAGAGAGCATGGATATTTCATGTCTGCACGTCCTTTGCTTTGACTCAGAAGTGACACATGCTGTTTCAGCCACAGCCCCTCGGCCAAAACTAGACAGGTAACCCCACTAATAGGCATGAAGGCTGGGAAGCGCTGTCCTCTGTGGACCCAGGAAGGAGAAGAAACCAGATATTAGTGAGCTCTGGTGCAATCTACTTCCAAGGCTTCACAAGGACTTTATATGTTAAAAATGTGCAAGTGCCCTTCCTATCAAGCCTGTTCCCCTTGTGAACCTCTATACATAACTGGCAGAGGGAAGGCAGAGGGAAGAGGCAGCTTGCTTCTCTCACCTTTGCCTTCTGTCCTAAAACACACCTAAGAAGCCAGGAAAGTTGTCCTCAGCATCTCCTGAATCAGACACCGCAACTGCACAGAGCGAAAGGAAGAAGTGTATCCCCCTCCTTTTCTCATCTATGATCTTATTTACCTGGAGTCATGTTCCTGTGACAGAGGGGTTCTAACCAGCTGGGTAGTTAGAAACAAAGCAAGTAGTCGAATAATTGCCCCTTCCAGGACATATGGCCTTGAAGAGTTCCATGACCAAGAAAGGAAGAAAGAATTAAGTTTGAAAGGTTTCAGCTTTCTTTCCAACTTCAATAACTAATTTTATTTTAACGTTATACCCTATTTTGATTATTAATATCATAACTCAAAACCTCCAATAAATATTCATAAATACTTACAATATACCTGACTGCATAAAAAGGAGAACCACGCATTTTTTGAACAACTATGATGTTCCAAGTTTCACAGTGTATGCCCTTTACAAATAATAAATTATTTTATCCTTTGCACCACACTTTGAGGTTGTCATGTTTGCTCCCATTGTAGAGCCAAATAAACTGTGGTTCAAAGAATTATGTCATTTGTCCCAGATGATGTCTGGTAATAGTGGGAAAGGGGGATCTCAACCCACATCTATCTGGCTCATAATAAGGGAATCCCACATATTCACTTCAAATTAATTAGAACTTAGAAGTTGTTGGCTTACAGCCTGATTTTTAGACTTTATATACTTGAAAAGTATAATCAAGAGATTATTCATTCACTGGAATAACTAGAGTTCTATTTGAAATTTGAAAGAATGTTAATCATCTTGTTTGTGTACTATTCATTATGCCATGATGATCTTTTCAACTACATCAAATTTCCTTTCTCTCAAATAACTCACTGAACAGAATGCAGTTCTATTATATGATCCAGAGATGCCATGTAACTCCAACCCCAGGATTAAATGAAATCATGCTCACTTAACAAAGTGTCCATAACAAAGTAAGCAGTTTATAAAAAAGATCAACTATTATGTTATTTGGCAAGGTTGTAGAACATTGGATACTTATCTCATATAATGAGTAAAAATCTGAAAATAATAAAATCCTAATACTCTGGTAGAAGTATAAATATCATAAACCTGATAGAACTGAGATGGAGATGGAGATCATTATACATGTGTCTAAAGCAGCAAGTCTTTAGCTTCAGACTCATGAGCTTAACATAAGCAATGGTGGGTTCAATTATGGAAGAGCAAAAACAAATTTAGAAACATCCTGAAATGTTGGAAATGTATTGGCAAAATTCCGACTAAAGGACAAGATGTAAATAATATTGTTGGACTTTTCGAGAAAAAACCCTCCCTTATACTAGATAAGCCTGATGTTTAGACTTTCTTACATTTGATTTTATACCCATTTTCAGTAGCCACTATACACACTCTTCGGATAATGCCAGTGTGTAGTTTTGTACTGTGTCCCAGCATCCAAAGCAGTACCTGGCACATAGTAGGCTCTCAGCAGATATTTGATGAATAAATAAATGACCAGATCTACATAGGAGAAGAGATGTGGCAGTGAGAGAAAAGTATTTCAAAAGGTGGAGCTGAGCTCTTCTTGGGGAGAGAACTGCCTGTTTTTTGGATGATACAGTGATGGGACTTTTATTTCTGGCAGGATGGCAGATGAGGTACTTTGACCTACATTTCCAATGAAGAATCACTAAAATGTGAAATGAAATCTTTAAAAAGTATCTTTTAAATGCAACACTAGGTCGGGCTTCCCTCATGGCGCAGTGGTTAAGAATCCGCCTGCCAATGCAGGGGGCACGGGTTCGAGCCCTGATCCGGGAAGATCCCACATGCCGCGGAGCAACTAAGCCCGTGCGCCACAACTGCTGAGCCTGCACTCTAGAGCCTGCGAGCCACAACTACTGGGCCTGTGTGCCACAACTACTGAAGCCCGCGTGCCTATAGCCCGTGCTCCACAAAGAGAAGCCACCGCAATGAGAAGCCTGCGCACTGCAACGAAGAGTAGCCCTCACTCGCCACAACCAGAGAAAGCCCGCGCATGGCAATGAAGACCCAATGATGCCAAAAATAAATAAATAAATAAATAAAATTTATTTTAAAATAAATAAATGCATCATTAGGTAAGCTGCGACAGATGTAAGGAGTGTACAGAAACAAAAACAAATGAGACAAAAACAAGAGGTAATTGAGCTCTAAAACTTTCACTGAAGTTTTCTGCTGCACCCCACAGACCCTGAACTTTCCTGGGTGATGGGCTGGGAAGAAGGAGTGGGAGGCAAAACCAAGTCTGCTCAAGGTGGCCAATTATTATTTTTACCCCTTTCTAACGTTGGCTGCATATAAAGCTACATATAAAGCTGGTACTACAAAGGGCTATAACTCACTTGTAGAGAAGAACTAGAAATTAATTTGCTGTTCAGAAGGGGAGTATCTGAAAGGGGGGAAGGTGAGTGGAAGGTCTTAGAGTGAAACCCAGACTCTGTGACCCCTCTTCCCATTGGGTGATGAAGCCTACTTGCTTTCAGATGTTTTATCCAGAATACCTCCAAGCTCCAAGTTCACATGAGGTTTCTTCCCAATTCAGTGTTTTAGTTCAAGGATTAAAAAGTAGAGCAGTGCACTCATTTTAAGGAAACGGCTCATCTTTCTTTACTGTATCAACATTTGTTTTCCTTCGCTTAACCACGAATATGGAAAATGGTCACCTGCTCAAGATTCTCTCTACTTTATAGAAATCTGCTGCCCTTGATTTTGGTGTGATTTGGTGAGAATAGCACATTGCTTGGAGAAGCCACTGGTGACTGGCTATGATGGTCATTAGGACATCACACAGGGGTTTGCTGTCACGTTCAGGGTGTGTTGAAAACTCAGCCCTGGGTTTGACAGACACTTTCAGAGTATTGGAGAAATTACATCTCTTCATATTCAAACCTCAGTATTCTATTGATGCCTCCCAGGAACAAGGGGTGCGATTAAAGTTTCTGCCAAAATAATCAACTTGCTATAAACAATAGAAGAGGACATTGATATGCCAGTGAGTGAGAGGGAAAACAAAGGAGACGAAATAGATTTTCAAAAGGCACCAAGAAAAAACAGAGCATTCAGTTCAGTTAGACTCTACAGAAATCTACTGAACATCTACGTGTAGGTCACAGGACAGGACGAGGCCTGGGCGTAAAAAAAAAAAAAAAAAAAGACCAGATAACATCTGGATGCACACACTCCATTCTAGTGCCATAGTCAGTGCTTCTAACAATCCATCCCATATTTTTGTAAATGTCCTTATTGAAATATAGCTGACTTACAGAAAAGCCCATGAGTGTACAGCTCTATCAATCTACACAAGGTAACCCCTACCTGGATCAAGAAACAGGATATTACCAAAATTTATTTGCTGCCTTGGTTGTCCTCTGATGCCTTCAAACAGCTGTTTTTGTAATTTTTCCAGCGTGGCTATTTTTGCTATTGGCAGGGTTAGTCTCTTATCAGCTAGCTGCGCCCTCATCCTTCAGCAGAATTTCATTATGTACTACTGAATTCTCGCAAAACCCTGTGAGGTGGCATCATTATCCTAATTTTCAATTTTAGGATACTGAGTTTCAGAGACACGCACTTTACTCAAGAACACCAGCTGGTAAGTATCAGAGCCAAGGTTTAAACTCCAGGATTGACTCAGAGCACATGCACTTAACCACAATAGTACAGTGCTTTTCAAATAAGACACAGCCTGTGCATTAGAAGCTCACAGTCTTGAAGATATATTATAATATTACATGTAAATTTGGGTACCAACTTCTTTCTCTATCATATGCACATATATATTCTATACAGATGAATTACACAACATATATTGTCTCATTTAACCATACAGTGTATTGTCTCATTTAAGCACTGTAACAACCCTATGAGGTAGAAATTATTCTTCATGTATTATGGTTGTTAAGCGACTTTCCTAAGCATGTCACCAATAAGTAGCCTGACTCCAGAGCACTGGGCCCTCCCAGCTCTCTGTCAATCACCCGTCCCTCACCCACACCACCCATGTAGTCTCTGGATGTCTGTGGAATAAAAGAATGAAAGATGTCAACACTCACTGGTGACTTAAGTTGACAATAAAACAGGACAATACCGTTGTTCTGAGATCATTCACAAAAATGGAATGGGATGTGCTTAAATGTCAGCCCCAGTGAGAAGAGACAAAACCCCTTGATCGAGTTGCCTTCTCATTCTTTATCAGCAACTAGGAACTGGCGTGACCTATTTGTCTTGATGCAACCCTCTTCTTACAGGTCCAATCGATGTCATTCTTTAATCTAAGAAGGGAGGCATTCAGAGAAGGGAAACTAGCAGGTTCCTGAAGGCCAGCTATGTGTGTGCAGGAAACTATCAATACAGTTCATCATTTCATCCCCACAAAGAACCTGTAAGGTAGGTGTCAGTGCTCCCATTTTACAGATGAGAAATCTGAGAATCACAGGGGTGCAGTCATGTGTCCAAATTCACATAGATAGAAGCGGAAAGACTTGGGAATTGGATTCTGCCATCCACTTCAGAGTCACATTCCACTGTAGGTCTTCCCCACTGTTCTGGAATCTTAAGGTCTTCAAAGGCAGTAACTGTCTTGAATCACCAGGAAACCACGCAGTGCTGGCACACAGGAGGACTGACCAGTTACCACTAATAGATCGCTGATGCCCAGTGCTGGCATCATGCCAACTCCCTGCCAGCTTTGTAGACTTGAAACTCTGCCTTGTATTCACTTCCCATCCTAAAACGACTCTTGATTAGTTAGTCCTCTTGATAAGTACCTGTTCTCTTAAAACTCAAATTCTCTTTCATATTTTATCCTTCTGCCCCTGGGGAAAAGTTTCTCATTTCCCTGCTCAGACAGCCGGTTTAGGGAAGTTGTACCCAGGAAGGAGATCTGCTTGTCCACTGCACTGCCAACCACGAACACGAGCTACATTTGGAATTCACAGCACAGGAAAACATCCAGTCCGCTAACAAAGCATCTGCGGAGGCTCAAAGAAAACCAGATACAACATAATCCTTTTCTTGTGCTAATTACACTCTCATTTACATCCTCACCAAATTAATTCTCTTTGTTTCAACCTTAGCTAAAGTCAAGGAAGTCTTCTTGGGCAACATTATTCACATGTATTTGACAACCCTAAAATGACAAAATGCTCTAATTCCATCCGCTGATAAAAGCCAATCTGACACCAACACTAACCTGTTATTTTTCAAATAACAATGGTAACATTTAATTAGAATTTAACTTGGCTGCTTGCTTTCACTTAACAACGTACATACACTGGTGGTTCCCTGACCAAAGGAAATATTGACATTCAGTGTAAATGCTGCATTTTTAAAAGAGCTGCACACTAGTCCTGTCTAATTATGCATAACATTCTGCTTTTAAGTGCTAGTATTTCAAGTGGCTTGAAGGGTCACCTGGTCTTTAGTCCTTCCTATTATGATTGCAGGTTATGTTAAGTCTTTGTGGGGCTACCACTATTGCCTTGTAAAACTTACTTCTATTGGCCGACCCTACAGAAGTCCTCCCAGATGACTGATTATATCTCTTGATCCCATTTTAACTAAAAAAGATAATATAAGAAAGCATCTAGCATCATGCCTGGCACACAGTAGGTGCTTAGTAAATGGTAGCTGTTGGCATAGTAAATGTTTGATAAATACTTTGGGATTCAATCATTACCATAGTCTTGAGTATTGATCAGAGAAGTTCTCTTTCCCCTCCTGGAACTCCTTACATCATCTGTAACATTCACCCACTGGTTTATTCATGCCACACACATTCACAGAGCACCTGCTCTGTGTCAGGCACTCATTCTCTCTAAATATTGATCCCCAAGGAAATGCTGTATGCTATATCTCCCTCTTAGAGATTCCCATTGCATATATTAGAGGTTCTAAGAAGTTCTATAAGAAATACATAGACAGATAAATGAGAGATAGGCAAAAAATGGATGGATGGATGGATAGATAAATTGATTCTCAGTATTTTCCTTACTTGTGGAAACTTTAAAAATATCTTTACCATCTCTTTTTTATTGAAGTATAGTTGATGTACAGTATTATATAAGTTACAGGTGTACAATATATTGATTCACAATTTTTAAAGGTTATATTTCATTTATAGTTATTGTAAAATATTGGCTATATTCCCTATGTTATACAATATGTTCTTGTGGCTTATTTTATATATAACAGCTTATACCTCCTAATCCCCTACCCCTTTTTTGCCCCTCCCTCCCTTCCCTCTCCTAGCCGGTAACCACTAGTTTGTTATCTATTATCCGTGAATCTGTTTCTTTTTTGTTACATTCAGGAGTTTGTTGTATTTTTTAGATTCTACCTATAAGTAATCATACAGTATTTGTCTTTCTCTGACTGACATTTCACTTAGCATAATGCCCTCCAGATCCATCCATGTTGCTGCAAACGGCAAAATTTCATTCTTTTTTATGGTTGAGTAGGAACGCTTTTTGTCACGAAGACCTATTACCACCCTGAGACAATGGTGTTCTTAGGAACACACTTTGGGAAAGAGTGCAGGTGCATATCCATTACAATGCCCCATACCCCACCTACAGGCATAGTTATCCATACATTATAAATTTTCAGAGCAAACTCATTAAATTTGATACTGGACAATATAATTGATGTAACAATGAGTTTCAGGTGAGGCCTGAGCTCTAGCTTCAAGACCACCCTATCTCTAAAATGCTATAACCAGGCATGTTTGCCCATGACAACCAATTTGAGAACTGGCCTTCAAGCCAACACAGACATGACTAAAGACCCAGCTGGTCCATTAAGTCCACTGCATAACGTCTCTGGGTCTCAGAGTGTCTAGTGGGGATTAAGTGAGATAATCCACAAGGAAGACCAAAACTTCCCCTGAGATATTTGCAAAGGCTTTACTCTCTCGGGTCCCTCTGCTTGGTCCAACCTATAACACTGTCCTGACACCTGTTCTGTTCACAATCTGTCCCTCAAGACCTGGACGTGTAAGTCAGTCTTTCCCTTATTTAGGAAGAGGAGGGGCCGGGGATAAAATGCTGGCCAGTGGGAGCCAATAACGTTTTTCAAGCTCAGGTTCACAAATGTATAAAGCATGTTTATCCCACCCCAAGCATGAGACCAGATGAAGGAGTGACAAGGCAAGAATGAAAACAACTCTAGATTAGATATCAACATCCTGTTCTTTAAATGTACCTCAGCCTCACACCACCTGTACAAGGCTGTGCATCACCCTTCCCAGTAATTCTTCTCATGCTTTTACATAGAACAAGTCAGTTTTTTCCAGCGCCCACTTCCAAATTAAACTCCATGTCTACCTGCTCTCAGAAGGGCTTTCCCATGGCACGACCTGCCCTCATTAACAGGCAATTATACATAAACAACAAGGTCCTACTGTATAGCACAGGGAACTATATTCAATATCCTGTGATAAGCCATAATGGAAAGAATATGAAAAAGAATATATATATATATGTATAACTGAATCACTTTGCTATACAGAAAAAATTAACACAACATTGTAAATCAACTATACTTCAGTAAAATAATTTTTTTAAAAAAAAACAGGCAATTATGCCCTCAGATAGCAAAGCTTTCCTTTACCTGACCCTTCAAATACACAAATCCCTAAGGAAGCTGGTGTCATGGCTGTAAATGTTCTCCAAGGAAGCAGCTGGGATGGGAGACAGTATTTCCCAAACTTCAGTCATTCAAAGAAGACCTTCGTGATTTCACCATATATTTATACCATCTCTACTCTATGACAGAATAATGGTCCCCAAAAGGTATTTATGTCCTAATCTCAGAACCTATGAATGTGTTCCCTTACATGGAAAAAGGGATTTTGCAGATGTAATTAAATTAAGGATCCTGAAATGAAGAAATTATCCTATATTATCTGGGTGGGCCCGATGTAATTACAAGGCGCCTTATAAGAGGGAGACGAGAAGGTCAAAGTCAGAAAAAGGAGACGTGACAACAGAAGCAGAGGTTGGAGTGATGCAAGGAAGGGATCTCAAGTCAAGAAAGGCACGATTAGAATCTAGAAAAGGCAAGGAAACAAATTACACCCTTCACAAAAATTAGCTCGAAATGGATCACAGACCTCAATGCAAAATGCAACTTTAAAACTCCTAGCATAGGAGAAAACCTAGATGATAGGTATGGTGATGCCTTTTTAGATAAAACATCAAAGATACAGTTCATGAAAGGAATAACTGATAATCTGAATTTCTAGGGGATGCTGTGTGCCCAAGAGCCTCTAGAAGGAATGCAGCCCTGCTGATCCCTTAATTTTAGGACTTCTGACCTCCAGAGCTACAAAATAATAAATCTGGGTTGTTTTCAATCACTAAGTTTGTGGTAATTTGGTACAGCAGCAATAGGAAACCTATTTTAGGTAATGTATTTTTTCAAGACTACCTTTTCAAGAGCAGGGTTAGGTTTACCTAAAAATTGAAAGGACGGTACAGAGATTTGTCATAAACTCCCAGCCCACACACATGCATAGCCTCCCCGTTAGCAACATCACTCCCCAGAGTAGTACCTTTTTTTACAGAGGATGAGCTTACATTGATACATCATAATCACTCAAAATCCATAGTTTATCTAAGGGTGCTTTGGGTTTGGACAAATGTGTAATGACATGTACCCATCAGTATGATATCATACAGAGTATTTTCACTCCCCTCAAAATCCTCTATGCTCTGCCCATTCATCTCTTCTCCTACCCACCCCCGCCACCAACACTGATCTTTTTATTACCTTCATAGTTTTGCCTTATCCCAAATGTGATATAGTTGGAATCATACAGTCTGTAGCCCTCTCAGATTGACTTCTTTCATTTAATAATATGCATTTAAGTTTCCTTCATGTCTTGTCAGGCTTGACAGTGCACTTCTTTTTAGCACTGAGTACTATTCCATTGTCTGGAAGGACCACAGTTCATTTATTCATTCACCTACTGAAGGACATCTTGGTTGCTTCCACGGTTTGGCGAGTATGATTAAAATTGCTCTAAACTTTCATGTGCAGGGTTTTGTGTAGACGTAAGTTTTCAACTCCTTTGGGTAAAGGCCAAGGAGGGTGATTCCTGGATCGTACCTGAGAGTATGTTTAGTTGTGTGAGAGACTGCCGAACTGTCTTATAAAGTGGCTGTACCACACTGCATTCTCACCAGCATATGGTGTCGTTGTTTCAGATTTTGGCCATTCTAATAGGTGTGTAGTGATATCTCATTGTTTTAACTTGCATTTCCCTAATGACATATGATATGGAACATCTTTTCATATGCTTATTTGCCAGCTGTATATCCTCTTTGATGAGGCATCTGTTGAAGTCTTTGGTCCATTTTTTAATTGGGCTGTTTGTTATCTTACTGTTGTTTTTTAAGGGTTCTTGGTATATTGGCTAACAGTCCTTTAACAAATGTGTTTTTTGTAAATATTTTCTCCCAGTCTGTGGCTTTTCTTCTAATTCACTTGATATTTTTGTTATCACACACAAGTCCATGTGCCTGAAGCACAGTGAGACCAAACAATACCAAAATGTCAGAGCTGGGAACAGAGAAAGGGTTATTGTAGGCCCATGAAAGGAGACGGGTGCTCATGCCTTAAAAACCCTGCACTCCTCGAAAGCTTCCAGCAAAGCCCTTTTATAGGAAAGGTGAGGGAGGGGCACGGTTAGTTGTTGCAAACCTCTTGGCGTCAGAGCCTTTTTTTAAGGTCAGGTCACGGTCAGGTCACACAGTTCCCATAAATCTCCTCCAAAACAAAGGTTATTCTCTGTTCTGACAAGGGGCAAGGTCCCAAGGCTCAACTTTTCCCCTCTGAGGTCCAGGCCCTGGCTGAGAGGGTCGCTGCACGGGCCGGGTACCCAGCCCAGGAGCATTCGTCCAGCACCCAGTCTGATCCTCCTGCACGGGCCCAGGCCTGACTAAAGAGGCAGATCTCAGCTGTCGGCGCCCTCAGGGCCAGGTCCCCAGACCCTGCCCAGCCGTCATCACTGAGGGAGCCAGGCACCCAGGATCTACTGGTCCTTAGGCTTTTCATTTAAGCTGGAGAGAATCACCTGTATAGGCTCAAATGGAGCAAATACCCAGCAGGTGAATTCCCAGCTCCCAGAGGCCCTTCTTTGAGAAAAGCCCTAACCACAGGGGTGGACCTCAAGGAATGCTGTGCAGTGTCCTTACACCTTAACCCTGACCTCTGGCCACCTCCTGGGAGCAGACAACTCATCTCAGCTGTACCAATTTTTGAAAATTGAACGGAGAGACGGAAGCTGGTTGAAAATGTTACCTTAATGGCCGTGTCCATATACTCCAGCTGCTGAGGCCTCCGTGGATTGTGACCCATGCTGACTGCCACCACCATTAGGTCGACGAGGTGGGGAGGGGGGAGAAGGGTCACCGCTGCTTCAAGGCCTAGGCCCGGCCAGGCGGCGGCCGTGGTGACGGCTCTGGAGCTCTATAGGACACAGCCCTCAGGCTCTCCCCGGGACCCCCAGCTCACCCGCCGGCCTCAAGGCCAGAGGGCCCGGAGGGTCCCGGGGAGAAGGCTGCAATCCGCCTCTTCCCGCATTCTCTGCCGCGAGACGCACACTGACTGCCTGCACAGCCGTACCTCCGCCCGCGAGACTCAGAGTCTCGCGATAACAGCTGCATGCCAGCTCCGCCTCTATTACATTTCCTTTCACAGAGCAGAACTTCTTAATTTTAATGAACTCCAGCTTATTAATTATTTCTTTCATGGATCATGTGTTTGCTGGTGTATCTAAAAAAGCATCACCATAACCAAGGTCATTTAGGTTTTCTCCTATGGTATCTTCCAGGAGTTTATAGTTTTGCATTTTACATTTAAGCCTGTGAAATGGGGAAATGATCCTATATTTTGAGTGAATTTCCTGAAGGATGTAAGGACTGTGTCTAGATTAATTTTTTTGGTCCAGCACCATTGTTGAAGAGACTATCTTTGCCCTGTTGTGTTTCCTGTGCTCCTTTATCAAAGATCAGTTGACTGTATTTATCGGGGTCTATTTCTGGGCTCCTTATTCTGTCCCATTGATCTGTTTGTCTATTCTTCCATCAGTACATCACTGTCTTGATTACTGTAGCTTTACAGTAAGCCTTGAGGTCAAGTAGCATCAGTCTTCCAACTTTGTTCTTCTCCTTCAATACTGTGTTGGCTATCCTGGTGTATTCTTTATGTAACATTTAAATCGATCCACTTTTTACTTGCTATCTAATTTAGTTGCATCCTGGCCATAATATCCATGGAATTGAAAGCTTGCTATATATTTTTTATATAAAATAGATGATTATTAAATAGAAAGCATTCTCCTGTGTCCCACCCCACATCTCCCTGTACACATGCCCCGATGGAATGGCTCATACTTTGAAAAACTGGTGTAAGGAAACACTCAAAGCCCCCAGAGTTCCACACTTTGCTCGACCATTCATTGATCTTAATCTGGTCATAGCCAGACCCCTGGTCTTTTGTCTTCTCATCTGTGCAAGGGATTCGATGGAACAAATATTTATTGGACCCCAGCCCTATGCTGGCCACCAGGACTATCCAGGACAGTCCCTGGCTGAGCAAAGGGTCACAGACCACCAAGTTGTCCAAAGTTTTCACTCTCTGCTCCCTTAAGTCTGCTCCCCTGACTGAGCCCTCCAGCCTCTGACTGACTTGGAATCAAAAAGAACAATGACAGCCCCTGTCCCCTCATGCCTCTTCTTTCCCTCTGGAGCATCTATGCACTGAGCTTAGTTGACATCAGAAGAAAAAGCTGCCTCTCTCTTCCCCACACTGGTCACCCTGAATCATTCTCACATTGGGAGATGGGGCTAAATCAAGCAATCCAGTGTGGTTTAATGGCAGGAACACTAGAGTAAGAAGTCCACACTCTGCCTTACATTATGTTTCTGTGACCTGCCAGCGGCATGATCTCTCTGAGATTCAATTGCCTTATGTGTAAATAGGGAAAGGCCTACTGAGCTCAAAGTACTGGTGTGATGATTCGGTGAAATAACATAGTCTCGATCTCCCAGCACCTAACCTGACACACAGTAGGCATTCAGTAAACGTCAGTGAGACCTGAATTGGAATCAATAACCATCTCCTAGCGTGTACAGGTGATGGGAACTTTACAGGGACTCCTGACATACTGACAGGGAACAGGACCTTTTCCCAGTGGCTTGTGTACATTCCAGCAGTCTGAACTGTTGTTGTTTCTCGTGTGTGTGTCGTCATCTGTTTGCATGGAGATTGGGCTTTTAAGACGTTGCAAGCTTGGTCATGTTTAGGAAGTATCTACTACTTTTTTAAACCTGACTTTCCACTTCAGTGAAGAAAGTACACAAGAGGATGCAGGGGAGAAAGGGTGAGAGGAAAGGAGGAAGGCAGGGAGAGAGAAAAAAGTCAGGATGCACAGCAGCTAGTCTCCAGTGCTTGAGGTTACGTGTCCATCTTAGACCTACTCAGAGAGCTGAGCAGAGGCCCCACAAGGAAATGAAAATTGAACCAGTTTCACACGCTGCTTTTCCACACCAATGTTCCCATCTATTGCCAACGCCTGCCCCCTTGTGGACGTTCTTCACACTGCTTGGAGTTTCTAAAATGCAAGGAAGCAGAAAGCCTCACAGTGGAAAAAAATGTTTTAAGCTTTCAGAGGTTCCCCAATGCCTGCAAGACAAAATTCACTGAACAGAGATCCTTCATGATCCAGCCCCTGCCAACCAAGACAGCCAGAATGGACTAAGACAGGGATGGATACTAAGCTTGGACATATCATGTTCAAGTTACCTCTGGGACACCCAAGTGGGAAAGGTGAAGCAGCTCCTAGGAAGCTTTAGCGCTGGAGTATGGAGAGATGGAACCGGATGTTGAAAGGGACCTGGTGTGTCAGTTTTTCTGTTGATGCCCACAGGTGAGAACGTGATAGGTACTAGGTCCCCACATGCCCAGACACAGCATTAGATCATTTATGCAGGGCCCATCGAGAGCCTGGGAAGTCATTACCAGAATCCTGGACACCCACCTCCAGTCTGTGACAGAGGAGAGATTGCAGAGGCGGAGACAATGTCCTGGGTGAGAACTACTGGAGAGCTATGGCGCTTCCCTTCCCTTCTCTGTAAGTGACAGGAGGCAAAGGCTCATGCTTTCCCACAGGCCAGATGTGGGCCATGTGAGAAGGAGCCAAGCTCGAGGCATCTTGTAAAGGACACCGCCCAGCAGAATGGCCTGGAAAGACAAAGTGGCCCAGCGCAGAAGGGAACCATGGCAGGTTAGCAGCCGAGGGTTACACCTGCTCAAGGAACAAACTATATTCAGGGTTGCTGGTCAGAGGACTCCAGCAGGGATGCACCCAACAAAAGAACCAGCATTTAAAACTCTGCCATTCAGCACGTGTAGCTGAATATATCTGAACTAGTCCAGCACATCCTTCCTGTCCTGTACCGTTCCTGGAACCAACTTCCCAGCAACTTCGGAAGTGGACACTCCAGTCCCAATCAAGCCTCCAGATGACATCTGACAGCAACTTCATGGGAGACCCTGAGCTAGAATCCCCAAATTAGCCCCTTCAAAATTCCAGACGCACAGAAACTGTGGGAGATAATAAGTACTCTTCTTTTAAGCCACTATTCGTTATGCAGTAGCAGACAACCAATACATGACTCTACCCTACAACTATGATTCAGATCTGGGGAGGGTCCCAGGAATCCATTTGTAATAAGCTCCCTAGATGGTCCTTTTGACAACTAACTAAAGTTAGAGGAAGAAGCGGACTGAGGCAGTATCTGGGAGCCCTGACATTCAGTGCCCCCATGAAGCTTACAGTCCTGTGGGTGCAACAGGCAATAATCACACCAAATACTGGATTAGGGTTTGGGATTTTGTTTTTATCGAAATATAACTGACATATAACATTGTGTAAGTTAAAGGTGTACACCATGTTGATTGATACACTTATATACTGTAATATGATAACCACCATAGCTTTCAATAATATCTCTATCACATCACAGAATTATCATTTCTCTTCCGTGGTAAAAGCATTTAAGATCTACTCCTTTAGAACTCTGAAGTATATAATATAGCAATATCGACTATAATCCTTATGCTGTGTGTGCATCAGATCCCCAGAACTTACGCATCTTCTCGTTGCAAGTTGTTTAGTTCTCATTGTAGAATCTGGGTTTGAAGGAGCTAGGAGTTGTCTGGGGCATCCATTTCCAAGAGTCATTGAAATAGCACTGAAAATTACTTGCAGGTAAGCAAGCCAATCACACTTCCACCTAAGCTGACAGCTCCACCAAGTGGACATTTCAAAAACTCCTCTCATCTGAGTGTTTCCCTTTTCTACACTCGAAGTCACAAGCAGCTAAAAGCCCAGCGTCACCAGGGGCTGAAATGCTGATTCAGAACTTGTTTGCCTCTCTGCTGCTAACCAGCTATTGGCCTCCTAAACTGCAAGCCCCTCCATCTGCCTCCCGAGAAGTCTGCTTCAGAAGATCAGACAGGAAAACTGTGAATTCGGAACAAACACTACAAAAAAGTGATGTTGCAAAAGTATCTTCAAAATATTGGGTCTGCTTCTGCCCACGGAAATAAATATGCTTAAAAAAAAAAAGCATTCTGCATGAAGTCTTTATTAACCGAAAATCTATTTCTCCACAACAGATAATTTTCACATTCCTTGAGGATTGTCTCATATCAATAAGAATTGTTTGAAAATGTGGTCTTTGATAATGGTATTATATTTGTTATTGGCATAACTAAATTGTGCTAATCATATGGTTTATTTGCAGGCTGCTGTAGTAGTGGCTGAGAACACAAACGTTGAGTCGAAATGCCTGTTCAAATCCTGGCTCTCATTACCTCCTGTGTAAACTTGGGTGAGTAACTTCTCTCTATGCCTCATTCTTCTCAACTGTAAAATGGACTTAAAAATAGGAGTTTCTTCAATAGAATTGTGAGGATTTGTTAATCCTTGTAAAGCCGTACCTACAGCATAGAAAGTGCTCAATAAATGTTAGCTACAGTGATTACTTAACAATACTTTATTGTTGGTCCTTTGAGTTGTTTCAAAGATTGCAGTAATTAATGATGCAGGAATTAACATATTTGTTATATTACTTGTCCTTGTTTCTTTTTTTATTTTATTGAAGTATAGCTGATTTACGATGTTGTGTTCATTTCTGCTGTACAGTAAAGCGATTCATATATATCAATATATACATTCTTTTTCATATTCTTTTCCATAATGGTTATGTTAGACCTGCGCGGTCTCCTAGGAGTTTCGACTCGCCCAGGAAACAACAAGAGTCGGAAGTCGATGCAAAACGCAAGAGGTTTATTGAAGGCCGGTGCACCGGGGTTCCTTGGTCCTCACGCAGGAGGTCGAAGAAGGAACCCTTTTGGGCGCGAATATGTCAGTTTTATAGGTTCCCACTTCCCCGTATGTAAATTATAGATTTGGTTGTGTTCTCCTGCTGATTGGTCCCGGCTTAGGCTCGGACCAGAGAGGGAACTTGTCCCCAGCTGCCTGATTGGTCTTTGACAGACACCTTTTTTACATTTTGTTATCTCCCTCCTTCTCGGAAGGGGGCCGGACATCCTGGAAATTCACCCATTGTCTAAGCAGCCCCTATTGTCTGGAGAGTTCTTAATCATTAGCTGGAACAATGTCCCTCGAGTCCCACATTCCCCCCTTTTTCTTGTGACTATTGATTCCAATCATGCGAATCTCAACCTTCTGTTCGTAAACTTTGGTACTGTTGTCTTAACATTAGAACTTGTACAGTACTGATACGTTCTCTAATAAATGCTATCAAGCGATTTAGAACACATGGTCCAAAAGTTAAAATCAACAATAAAACAATAAGAGGTCCCAACAGAGTAGAGATTAAGGTGGTAAACCAGGGGGACTTATCAAACCATGATTGAAACCATCCTTTTTCGTTCTCTCTCTCCCTTTGCCTTTTATCTAAGCGTTCCCTTAGTTTATCCATGGTTTTGGTAATGGTTCCTGAATGATCAATATAAAAGCAACATTCTTCTTTTACAGCGGCGCATAATCCCCCTTCCTTAAGAAACAGCAAATCTAGGCTGCAACACCATTTCTGAAAGTGAGGTGAGTGATTCCTTTAGTTGAGTTATGGAACTTTCTAATGCTCGAAGGTCGATGTCTACAGCCTGTCTTAAACTTGCATAATACTGGGGTTGTTGTATGAGGGCTGTGGTTCCTGTTCCTATCCCGGCAGATATTCCTAGTCAGTCAGTAAAGGCAGTAAAACCAAAATTATAAGTCTTAGGTTCGTAGAAGCTTGAGTTTGAGCGGGTTGTCGGTTCTTTGGGCCCGCCATCCTGATGATGCCGTCGCTGGTGCAGCCTTCACATGTGAAGCATGGATCCAGGCAGCGATGCCGTCCACTTTTATGGCCGTTGGGGTGGTGAGGAGGACGGTGTATGGTCCTTTCCATCGAGGTTCCAACATCTGGGTTTGATGCCGACGGACGTATACGGAGTCTCCGACTTGGAAAGGATGAGTTTCTCCCGGTGTTCCCGGTTGGTAGGCCTTGGCGAGTTGGGACCATATTTCTTTCTGGACCAATTGGAGTCCCAGTAGCCTAGCATATAAGTCAGTGTTATTTTGACAATCAGGTTTTATTTCTTTTCCTAAAGTGAGGAGGGGAGGCGGGGCACCATATAATATTTCAAAAGGAGTAAGATGGTATCGGGAAGGTGTATTTCTAACCCGGAATAGGGCCAAAGGAAGGAGCACCGTCCAATCGGTACCGCCAGTCTCCAAGGACAATTTAGTTAGGGTCTCTTTTAGAGTCCTATTCATTCTTTCTACCTGACCTAAACTTTGGGGTCTATAGGCACAATGTAATTTCCAATCAGTCCCCAAATATCTGGCCACATCCTGACTTACCTGGGCGACGAAGGCTGGACCATTATCAGACCCTATTACCTTTGATGCTCCAAATCGAGGAAAAATTTCTTCTAAAATCTTCTTGGCTACTATAGCAGCTGTTTCTTTCTTTGTTGGGAAAGCCTCTATCCATCCTGAAAAAGTGTCTACAAAAACTAAAAGGTATTTATTACCATACCTTCCAGGACGCACTTCGGTAAAGTCCACTTCCCAGTAAGTTCCTGGGCGGTCCCCCCTGAGTCTCTTTCCAGTTTCAAGTTTCCTTTTGTGAGCATTTACCTGTTGACATGGGACGCATTCCTGCACAATTTGTTCAGCTATTTTGTCATTCCAGGGGTTTCGTACCCGGCTTTTTGTAACAAGGCTACCATCTTTTTAGTCCCCAAATGTGTCCATCTGTGCATCTGTTGTAACATGGATTCTGCTTGCTGAGGGGACAAAGTTCCTTTTGTTGTGGCCGGGATGATTTCTTCATCGCGGCCTGGTTTTTCAGGAACTTTATGTGACAGTCCTAAAATGACTTCTCCCGATGCTATTTCTCGGGCCACTTGGTCAGCCATATTATTTCCCCTAATTATTGGGGTATTTCCTTTTTGATGTCCAGGGCAGTGGATGATACTGACTTTAGTAGGAAGCATGAGTGCAGTCAACAAAGCCACGATTTCGTCTTTGTTTTTAATTTCTTTGCCACCTGAAGTTAGTAGCCCTCTCTGTTGGTAAATGGCACCGTGGATATGAGCGGTAGCAAACGCATATCTACTGTCTGTGTAGATGTTTACTTTTTTATTCTCTGCCATCTCTAATGCCCTCGTCAGGGCAATTAATTCAGCTCGTTGGGCTGAGGTCCCTTGTGGTAGCGCCGCTGCCCATATGACTTGATTTCCGTCTACCACGGCTGCCCCAGTTCGACGCTTACCTTCCTCCAGGAAACTGCTCCCATCCGTGAACCAGGTGAAATCAGCATCAGGGAGGGGCAGGTCCATCAGATCTGGCCTACTGCCGTGTGCTGCGGCTAGTACTTCCTGACAATCATGTATGATGGTGGAGCCTTCCAAGTCAGGATCAGGTAGCAAGGTGGCTGGATTGAGTCCTGTGGCTGGAGCAAACTTGATGCGATCTGAGTTTAGCAACAGGGTTTGGTAATGGGTCATCCTGGCATTAGTTAGCCACCTATCCGGTGGTTGACGGACTACATTTTCCAGGGCATGAGGAGCTGTTATCGTTAGATTTTGTCCTAAAGTTAGTTTGTCAGCATCTTTGACTAGAACGGCCACTGCAGCGATTATCTTTAAACAGGTGGGCCATCCTGATGCCACAGGGTCCAATTTTTTTGACAAATAAGCAACTGGGCGATTCCAGGGACCCAATTTCTGAGTCAATACTCCTTTTGCAATGCCCTTATTTTCGGCCACATATAAATGAAAAGGTTTGGTTACATCTGGCAGTCCTAGGGCTGGAGCTGAAAGTAAAGCTCGTTTGATTTGGTCAAAAGCCCGTTGTTCCTTATCGCCCCAAATGAAAGGAGTGCTGTTTTTGGTTAGGGGGTACAATGGGGCTGCCAGCTCAGCAAACCCTGGAATCCATAGTCTACAGAATCCGGCCGTCCCCAAAAATTCTCTAACCTGCCTGGCGTTTTTGGGAGCCGGAATTTGGGCCACCGTATCCTTTCTGCTCTCCGTGAGCCATCTTTGCCCCCCTTTTAATAGATACCCCAGGTAACTGACCTGTTGTTGGCATATTTGTGCTTTCTTGGCTGAGGCTCTATATCCCAGGGTTCCAAGTTCCGTTAACAGATTTTCAGTACCCTTGATACAATCTTCTTGGGTCTCAGCAGCTAATAAAATATCATCAACGTATTGGAGTAATGTTACCTGGGGATTTGATTCTCTATATAATGCCAAATCCTGATGGAGGGCTTCATCAAAGATGGTCGGGGAGTTCTTAAATCCCTGAGGTAGCCGTGTCCATGTCAGCTGACCAGACATTCCCGATGTTGGATCTTTCCATTCGAAGGCAAAGTAGGGTTGGCTCAGGGGAGAGAGTCTTAAACAGAAAAAAACATCTTTAAGGTCCAAAACAGTATACCACGTATGTTGAGGTGGAAGAGTGCTCAGGAGGTTGTAAGGGTTTGGAACTGTGGGGTGGAGGTCTGCCACCCGTTTGTTTACCTCTCGTAGATCCTGCACCGGCCGATAATCATTTGTTCCTGGTTTCTTTACCGGCAGGAGAGGGGTGTTCCATGCTGATTGACATCTTATTAAGATGCCCAAGTCTAGTAGCCTCTGTATATGGGGACGGATACCGTCTTTGGCTTCTCTACTCATGGGGTATTGACGGACCGTTATTGGGGTGGCAGTTGCCTTGAGTTCCACTAGCACCGGGGGCCGATTTTTGGCCATCCCCATTCCGGCAGTTTCTGCCCAGGCTTGAGGGAACCGAGTTACCCAATTAGTAACATTAACTCGTGAGGATGAAGGCTGCTCGTATAATTTATATTCATCTTCTAATTTCATCGTCAATATTTGAAGTAACCTTCCCTTATTATCAGTTATGGTGGGACCTTCTGGCTGAAAGTGGATTTGAGCCCCTACTTTGGAGAGTAAATCTCTTCCCAGCAAAGGATAGGGGCATTCCGGAATAATCAAAAATGAATGGGTTACTCGTCCAATCCCAAGATCTACTGTCCTTCGTGTGGTCCATGAATATTGTTTATTCCCAGTGGCTCCTTGTACCCATGACCTTTTAGCTGAGATAGGACCTTTTGAGTGGAGAAGGACGGAGTGCTGGGCTCCGGTATCTACCAAAAATTGAACAGGTTCCCCCTCCACTTTAAGAGTTACCCGGGGCTCGGGGAGAGGGTTCGAGCCCTGACTTTCCTAGTCTTCTTCTTTCAATGTTAAGATTTTGTTTTTGGTTGGCCTTCCTCCATTCTTTTTCTTAGGGCATTCTCTCGCCCAATGTCCTTTTTCTTTACAGTAGGCACATTGGTCCTTGTCTAATGGCTGCCTTCTGTCTGCCGTTCGCCCTTCCTGCCTACTTCTATCCCCTATATTTCTTCCTCCAACCACAGTGGCCAGTATCTTACTTAAATTCCTCTCCTGTCTCTTATCCCGTCTTATTTCACGGGCTTCCTGCTCTTTCTGCTTTCTTTCTTCCTTCTCTTCCTCTGTTTCTCTTTTGTTATATACTTTATCTGCCTCTTTTACTAACTCCTGAAGCGAAAATCCCTGCAAGCCATCTAGCCTTTGTAATTTCTTCTTAATATCAGGGGCCGCTTGATCTATGAAAGCCATTGCTATAGTAGCCCTATGTCCCTCCGAAGTTGGATCATAAGGGGTAAAGCGTCTAAAGGCTTCCATTAAACGTTCCAGGAACACAGTTAGCGATTCCTGGGGCCCCTGAGTTACTTCCCTTACCTTAGCCAAATTAGTGGGCCGTCTGGCCGCTCCATGGAGACCCGCCACCAGAGCCTGGCGATACATTTTCAGGCGCTCCCTACCTTCCGGGGCATTGAAATCCCAGTTTGGCCTGACGAGTGGGAAACCAGCATCAATCTCGTTAGGCAGCTGGGTAGGTTGCCCATTGGCGCCTAATACATTTTTTCTGGCTTCCAAAAGAACCCGTTGCCTCTCCTCAGTCGTTAGGAGAGTCTGGAGCAGCTGCTGACAATCATCCCATGTGGGCTGGTGGGAGAAAACAAGAGATTCTATTAAAGCGGTAAGGGCCTGTGGATTTTCGGAAAAAGTTGGGTTATGCATTTTCCAATTATAAAGATCTGCAGAGGAAAAGGGCCAATATTGGAGAGGTCTATTCCCTTGGCCATCGGGGGGGCCATATTCTCTAAGAGGTAGGGCAGTGGAGTCCGGGGAGATAGCCCTCCGGCTCCTAGTGCCCACTGAGGGACCCCTTTCTTCTTCCATCATGGATGGTTCCCTTGGTGCCGAGGGCAGTGGAGCTGGGGGTCCTCTAGGTGGTAGGGGATTCGGGGCCGGAGGATAAGGGGGTGGGGAATCCAAAAGAAGCAAATCGGACTGCGGGTCAGGATAAATCGCCTTCGGTAGATCCGGGGCGTCGGGTAGCTTCTCCGTGTTGGGGTTTTTCTTTAAGGCTAATATCTCCGACGCTGCTGATGTATGCGCGGACGTACCTGTTGAGGAAACAAAGGGCCGGACCCACGGAGGTGGGGAGAGAATTAAATCTTCCCAGACCAAGACATATGGTACTTGGTCTGGATGTCCGTGGGGATCTATATTAAATATCTTAGACTTCAGCAGCTTAATCTTGTCTCATAAAAAGGATCCTTCGGGGGGCCATCCTATCTGAAATGTTGGCCATTCAGAGGCACACAAAGTCTGCCACTTTCCTTTCTTTACCTCTACCGAAAAATTATGGGCTCTGGCCCGAACTTCGGTCCAATAGCTTAGGGTAAGGGAAAGAGGAGTCGTCATAGTTTGTCCCATTGTCGTCCGTCAGAGAAGAAGAATAGACCACAATACAGAAACAGTTAAAACTCCACGAAACACATATACGTATGGGCCACCGCGAGCTCGCTTCAAAACCGAAACTTCTTCAGATGGCAGTTACCACCAAGGGAACTGCCGAAACCGAGTGAAGGGGAGACAGAGTTTGCCTCTCCTTCCAGATGAGCCACCAGGGCGTCCCCTAGGGCTCATGGACGCCGGCTATTAGCACGTCTGCCTAGCCAGAGGTCCGATACAGATTCCATAATAAGACGATTCTTACGGCTTTCCTCCGATAATGGCCCACAAAGAACAAGGGACAAACAGACAATCAAGCTCGAGCTTACCTGGTACCTCCAACTCCCGATGTTCTTGTGGTCCGGGGCGAGTGGAATCCCGGACGAGCCCCCAAATGTTAGACCTGCGCGGTCTCCTAGGAGTTTCGACTCGCCCAGGAAACAACAAGAGTCGGAAGTCGATGCAAAACGCAAGAGGTTTATTGAAGGCCGGTGCACCGGGGTTCCTTGGTCCTCACGCAGGAGGTCGAAGAAGGAACCCTTTTGGGCGCGAATATGTCAGTTTTATAGGTTCCCACTTCCCCGTATGTAAATTATAGATTTGGTTGTGTTCTCCTGCTGATTGGTCCCGGCTTAGGCTCGGACCAGAGAGGGAACTTGTCCCCAGCTGCCTGATTGGTCTTTGACAGACACCTTTTTTACATTTTGTTATCTCCCTCCTTCTCGGAAGGGGGCCGGACATCCTGGAAATTCACCCATTGTCTAAGCAGCCCCTATTGTCTGGAGAGTTCTTAATCATTAGCTGGAACAATGTCCCTCGAGTCCCACAGTTACAGGATATTGGATATAGTTCCCTGTGTTATACAGTAGCACCTTGCTGTTTATCCATTCTGTCTTGTTTCTGATCATTTCATAGAATCTAAGATATGGGATTACTAGATCAAATGGTGAAAAGTTTTAAGAGTATTGATAGAGTATCAAGGTACTCTCCTAAACAGTTCTATGTGGCCCTCCCACCAACAGGGTTCAAAAACATATGTCAGCACATGCTTTAAAACTAGTTGCTAGCTTGTGTCGGGGCGTGGGGGGGAAGAAATTTTCCTCTACCCTTCTAGGTTCTTCTGGCTGGGCTAAGAATTAAATTGACATGAGACACATTAAAAGGAGAAAATCAAATAAAAGTTTAATAACATGTACACATGGGAGAGGCCCAGGAAAATAGTAGTAACTCACCGAAATGGCCGAAGCCCTCACCTTAAATACCATCTTTAACTAAAGACAAAAGAGGACATTGAGGGTAGTGGTTGGGGACTTCAAAAGGGAGAAAGACAATTCACATGAAGATGAAAAAGAAAATGTGTGATAAACAAATGTTTGCTAGGCCCTGCAGAGACAAGGGACACAGAGTGGACTCTGATCTCTCTGCCACCACACCCCGCCCTTATTCTTTGCAGATATCTCTGGTGGTAGCTCTATTCTGGGAACAGTCCCTTTATCTAAATTCTTTAGGCAGCTAAGGGAGAGGTCAAAAGAAGGAATTCCTGAATCTTCTTCTTCTTAAAGATAATGAGCCTAAAACAATCCTCATGCCAAAGGTATACACGTTTCCCTGGCAAATCTGCTCCCCTGCATGTACCTAGTACGACTGCCATCTCATTGTTTCAGTTTGCATTTCTTAAAGAACCAGTCAAGTGGGACATTTAATTTTTCTCTCAGTCAGACTTCTAGTCCAAATTACTTTATCCAGAGATAACGTAATTGGCAAAAATTTTAGTAAGAAATTCTCCCTGAAAATGGAGCAAATGTATCTCTAGGAAACTGAGGCAGAGGCCAGAAAGGGACTTGCTGAACTTGGGAGTATTCCTCAGGACACAGTCTCTCAATGCTAAGAACATTCTAGAAACACAGCAGGTTTCTACCCATAGTCCCCTGCACACAGGCTGGTCTGGACCCCAAGACAACAGAAGCCTCTGGCTGAGTAGGATTCTCTAGCTAATGTGCTTCCCTTAGCCTCCGTGGAGCTTCTTCCCCCTAGAGTGTCCCAAATGGTATGTATTTTATAATCTAAGTGATAGAGTGTCACAATAGAATTCATCTATGGGGAAAAAATTGGACTCAACTCCGATTTTTTTCCACCAACAGAGACCCAGAAGCAGAACCTTCCCAGCCCTCTTTCCAAGCCCCCAGAGAGGCTCTCAGCTGCACTTTGGATGAAGTGTCTGCCTTTGCATTTTCCTTAGACACAGTACTTCAGCCTTTCCATTTTCTAGGGTTGTAAGCAGCTGTGACTTGAACAGGCTTAGAGTAGCAGCACTGCTCTCCCCAGGTCCCCGGCTGAGCTGACCTGCCACAGAAGGAACATGGGCACACTGGGAGGGTCTCTCTCCAGTCCCAGGTTATTCGGCTACACTGATCCAGCCCCTCAGGAGTGTCCGGAAGGGTGAGTGGTGATACTGCCACCACCTCCCTTGAGTGAGAAGTGAACTTGAGGACCAATGACTTTGAGGCAAATTAAAAATGCAGAAGTCAAAACATACTCTTTCCTAAAATAGGCCCAGTATTTCCCCCTGAAGTATGATAATAAGAATAAATAATCATGTACTATTTCACTGAATCTCCATAAGGCAGGTATGATCATTCCCATTTCACAGACGAGGACCAGCCAGCAAACAGAAACTACTCAAACAGGGGGGGATTTAATAAAGGAAATAAGCCATATGGGAGGTGGAGAAATCCAGAATCCAAAAGTGGGATGGTGAGGTGACCCACAGGGGAGGGGCTGGCCAGTGGCAGCTGGGGCTGTGGAAGTGATCCTGCCATGGCCAAAGATGCCACTGCCCCCAGAGATGCCACCAGAGGCAGGAGGGAACATGGACACACTGTGGTTTCTCCCCTCTGCCCCCCTTCAGTCTTCCACAAGGGAGCCTGGGAAAGGCAGGTCCCTGCAATACAGAGCAGGACAGAGAAGGGCAAGGAACGGGGCTGAGAAAAGAGACCAGTTCTGGCCCATGGCTCATGGTCCTGCCACTACCATGTGGCAGAGCCAGCTATGCAAACAAGGTGCACTTGAGTCCACCAGCCTGGGAGAGGCAACAGGGGAGATGGGAGGTGGACAAAATAGCAGATGGAAGAAATAAGATGGTTTAAAAACTGGCTGTGGGAAGGGAAATGACAGTCTTATGTCTCTAGCCAGGGTATCATACAAGCAACAAGGGGTGGGGACCTATGGACACCTGGCTCCATCACTTACTTGCATCACGTACTAGGAGCACACTGATTAGTTAACTTCTCCAAGCCTGCCTTTCATCCACTCCTTCAACATTTACTCAACAGTGAGGATGGGGCGATGCAAAATGGAAAATAATGCTTTAGGAGTTCAGGGGAATCTAACCTTCATCCCTCCTCTCCTCTAAGTTCCTAACCTTTGGGAACAGGCAAAAGGAGACAAAAAGGCGAGAGAGAGGGCAGGGGAGTGGGAGACCTACATTGCCCACAGTCCATGTGGTGGCCTGGCCCCTGGTCCCTATGGCCAGCCAGTCACTCTTTATGCCCAGTCTCTCCAGTCGGATAAATCCCTCAGCCTCCTGTGGCAAGGACCTCAAGAGAGGAAAAGATGTGTCCCTGCAAAAACTGCCCCTGGATGTGAACCCCTTAAGAATCCATGAGGAAGACGAACAAGGAATGCAGAGGCTGACCTCCGAGCTGGTGAGAGCCCATCTGCGGAGGGAGCAGAGGCCGACCTCTGGAGTGTGGCAGGAAATGGGCACCTGGGACAAGGGCACTTCAGGTGAGCTCAGGTGAAGGCAATCAGAAGATGCCATAAACCAGGCTGCAAATTACATGCCTCAGATCAGCTCCCTGAGAAAGGGCTTCAGCAATAAAGTAAATCTATGAGAACAAAGCAGACCCAAAAGCCTGGTAGACTTTTTTAGATTCTGTTCCAGGATAAAGTTTAGAAGACTCTAACAAAGTTCACTCCTTTAACTGAGTTAAAGGCGTCTGTACACCCATTCCTCTTCTCCCCTGCTCTCTTAAGCTCACTCTAATCTTTGACCCCCACTGATCTACTGAAAGTGCTTGTCAGCACCATCCGTGAACTCCCCACGGCTAAGTCCAATGGTCAGTTTCTAGCCTTTATCTTCCTTCACTTCCCAGCAGCATGTGGCATTGCTGTTCATTCCTTCTTTCTCGATACACTTTCTTCACTTTACTCCCAGGACTGCACATTCTGCCTTATTGGTTGCTCCTTCCAGCGTCCTTTGTTGATTTTTCCTCTTCTTCCCCATCTTAGAGAGCTCAGTCCATGGTCATCTTCTCTGCACACATTTAATGTTTTGCTAGTGGCTTAGTTCAGGCTGCTATAACAAACTACCATGGATTGGGTAGCTTATAAAAAAACAGAAATGTATGTCTCACAGTTCTGGAAGCCGGAAGCCTGAGATCAGGGGGTCAGCATGTCTGGATCAGGGGTCCTGGTTAGGACCCACTTCTCAGCTGCAGCATGCTGACTTCTCACTGTGTCCTCCCGTGGAAGAGAGCAGAGTAGAGGGAAGCCAGCTGTCCCGTGACTCTCACAAGGGCACTGATCCCATTCATGAGGGTTTCACCCAATGATCTCGTGTCATCCTAATTATCTCCCAAAGGCCCCACCTCCTAATATCATCACATTGGGAGGGTAGACTTTCAACATACGAGTTTTGGAAGGAAACAAACATTCAGTCCATAACAGCCAGTGTTTTGCCGCACTGCTCCAAGGTCACCTTCATGGGCTGCTCACAGGTAGACCCTGTGAGCCTTCCTGCGCAGTTGACATCACGCAAAGTTTTGCCAACAGAGAGTGCTAGAAACCCTGTAAGAAGAAGGGGTTCCTCCTCCTGGTTCTGGCGTGTTTCCTTTCTGCTCCTGCCACATGGATACCACGTGCGTGTGGGAGACATGAAGCAGCACTCCCAGGGACAGCTTTGCCTTGAGTTTCGGCAGCACCCCATGGGCAGGATCCCCAGGGAGTCTCAAAGGCACCCCAGTGGGAGTGCTTCTAGCCTCGGTCTCCCTGCACCTTGACAGGGTGTTTCCTGCTTCCCCAGTGACTGTAGAGCAGCACTGGCCCAGGAAACCCAGCGAAGCCACAACCATGTGGCATGTGGCATGTGCCATCCACGGAGCCACAACCATCCTGGCTCCAATGAGGTTCAGATCCCAGCCTTGGGGAGGGGTCTGTCTTCCAAATGTGTCTTTCCTTGAGTACTCTCCCCCAGCCAAAAGGTATTCTTTGGGGTTCTCTTTAGTCCTTTATAGTTAATCTCTTGTTATTCAATAATTCTTCATGTTAAACTTGCCCTGCTTTCATCACGGTGTGGTTTCCACCTCCTAGATGCCATTGACACACTCCCTTAGTGATCTCAGCTAGTCTCCTAGCTTTAAAGCTGTGACAAAGCGAGAGAGAGGAATGAACAAATATACACTACTAAACGTAAGGTAGATAGCTAGTGGGAAGCAGCCGCATAGCACAGGGAGATCAGCTCAGTGCTTTGTGACCACCTAGAGGGGTGGGATAGGGAGGGTGGGAGGGAGGGAGATGCAAGAGGGAAGAGATATGGGAACATATGTATATGTATAACTGATTCACTTTGTTATAAAGCAGAAACTAGCACACCATTGTAAAGCAATTATACTCCAATAAAAAATATAATAATAATAATAAATAAATAAATGTCAACTGTATGCTCATGACCCCAAGTTTTCATCTCCATCCCAGTTCTCTCTCTTGAACTCCAGGCTCAAAATACAATTCGACATCACCACCGGGATAGGAAAGAGCAAACCTGTAAGTCCAAAACTACATTCCTGATATTCCCAGCAAAACTTGCTCTATCCACAGCCTTCTCCATCACATTTGGCAAAAAACTCAATCTTTCCTTCTGCTCATGTCAAAAACCTTGGGAGTCCTCTCTGACTCTTCTCTCTCACCCTCACATTCAGTCCACCAGGAAATCCTGTTGACTCTACCTTCAGAATACACTTTCCTCTCACCACCTCCACCGCTACCACCCTAGCCACCATCATTTCTTGCCTGGATCATCACAACGGTCTCAGGATTATCTTCAACATAACAGCTGGAGCAATTTTTAAAATATATCATGTCACGCCTTTGCTCAAAATCCCCACAACGGCTGCCAAAAGTCCAAGCCAAAGTCCTTAAAATGCACAGCACCTCACATTTTCCATTTTCAAACTGTGCACCAGGCACCCCAGGGAATTCACAGGGTCACCACAGGATAGTTTCCATCTCCTAGGTTAACACAGCGATATCTGTCCCACTGTGACTATTAGATTGTTAGGATCTAACTATTTATAAAGCCACTGTTAGGTATTTCCTTTGATGTAGGGGCACCATGAAAAATTGCTAAGACACTAATGGCACCACGGACCCTAGAAGTTTGGGAACCTCTGCGCCACACGGTCACGTCTCTGGTCTCATCTACAACGGCTCCTTTACTGACCCTCCTTACTCCACTCCAGTCCCCAAGTTCTCCTTAAGCTCCTCAGCCATACCTGGCACACTCATGCGGTGGGGCTTTTGTCTAAAACACTCATACTTCAGATATCCAAGGGGCTAACTTCTGCACCTCCTTTAAGATTTGCTCAAATGTCATCTCTTCAAATGAGGTCCTCCCTCACTGTCTTAGTCAGCTCTGGCTGCCATAACAAAATACCACAGACTGGGCAGCCCAAAGGACTGAACTTAATTTTCTAGAGGTCAGAAGTCCAAGACCAAGGTGCCAGGTGATTTGTTCTTATAAGGACTCTCCTGGCTTGCAGATGGCCACCTTCTCACGTGTATCTTCACGTGGCCTTTCCTTGGTGTGTGCACTGAGACAGACAGAGAGAAAGCACTCTCTGGTGTCTCTTCTTATAAGGACACTAATTGTATGAGATCTGGGCCCCACCCTTGTCACCTCAATCAACCTTATTTACTTCTTTAGAGGCTCCATCTTCAGCCACATTGGGGCTTAGGGTTTCAACATAGGGATCTGCAGGGGGGACACAAACATTCAGTCCATAACTCTACACTGTCTGAAATTGCAACCTCACCTCCTCAACATTCCTTAACCCCCTTACCTTGCTCTTCTTTCCTCACAGTTCACACCTTTTTCACCTACTCTAACTTATATGCAGGCTATATTTCATTGTTTATCGTGTCTGCCCTCAGTGAAACTCTATTGAGGGCAGACAGAGGGCTTTGCCTACTCCATTCACTAGATGTCATACATTAGCGCCTATTACATAGCTGGCACTCAAAACTTACTTGTTGAATGACTGGCTAAAGCATAAGAGAAAAAACATCCCACCTTCCTCATACCTGATCCCATTGCATTCTCTTGGCATGTCACCAGATTGTAAGGCCTAAGGAAAGGAAAAGAAACACATCTAAATAATCAATGATAAGGTCTGGTTTCTAAATGGAATGAAAACATCTCCTGAAATTAATTGTATCCTCAGCAAGTCACTTAACTTATGGGACTGTTTCTTCATCTGAAAACGGCAACCATCTATCTCAGGTATTTTGGGGAGGATGAGATGGAAGAGTGGGCATGTGAGGTGCTGTGACTTCCAGCTGTACTGCTCTCTGGCTGGGGGTCTTGGGCCACTTGGGATGCTATAACGAAATACCAAAGACTGGATGGCTGATAAAAAAAGAAGTTGATTTCTCACAGTTCTGGAACGTGTAAGTCTGAGATCAAGGTGCCAGCAGGGTTGGGTGAGAGCCCTCTTCCAGGTCACAGACTTCTTATTTTGTCCTCACTTGGCTACAGGGCTAGGGATCTTGCTGGACCTGCTTTTAAAAGGGCACTAATCCTATACATAAGGGCTCACCTCCCAATGGCCCCACCTCCTAACACCATCACATTGGGCATTAGGATTTCAAGATATGAATGTACGAATTTTGGAGGAGACACAAAACATTCAGACCACAGCACTGGGTGACTTTGAAGAAATGAGTCCTATCAATCAGAGCTCTCATCTTCTTTCCTATAAAAGTTGGATAATATCTCCTTGAAATGCAGTGTCAAGAATCAAAAAAGACTCCTCAAATAGTTACACACAGAATTACCAGATGACTGAGCAACCCCACACCTGGGTATATATCCAAAAGAACTGAAAAGAGGTACTCAAATACCTGTACAGGAATATGCATGGCAATACTATTCACGGCAGCCAAAAGGCAGAAACAACCCAAACGTCTATCAACAGATGAATGGATGAATGGAGTGTAGTATATACAAACAATGGAATATTATTCAGCCACAAAAAGGAATGAAGTGCTAATAGCTGCTCCAAAGTAGATGAACCTTGAAAACATGCTAAGTGAAAGAAGCCAGACGCAAAAGGCCAGAGAGTGCATGATAGTATTTACATGAAATATCCAGAACAGGTAAATTCACAGACAGAGAGCAGATTGGTGGCTGCCAGGGGCTGGAGACAGGGGGAATGAGGAGTGACTACTTAGTGGGTATGGGGCTGGATTTTGGGGTGATGAACATGTTTACAGAACACTGTGAGTAGACTAAACGCCACCAATTTTTTCATTTTAAAATGGTTAATTTTATGTTATGTGAATTTTACCTCCATAAAAAATTTTTTTTTTTAAGAATTGAAAAAGAAAACACATGGTAAAAGCCTTTATGAATAGCAGCCATCTAGTGACTGGGTTCTGGGCTTAGTTCTGCCACTTACTGGCCATAAGGATGGAAAGTCATTGCTCTGGGTCTCCGTTTCCTCATCTGTAGAATGATGGGGTGCACTAGACCACTAATTCTCAATCAGAACGGCCGGTATCATTCACGTGGGGCACTGCTTCTAAATACACAGGGCCATCCCCCCAGCTTTCAGATTCTGATACGCACAAGAAGGAAATGTGCCTCTGTCACTGTGCTGAGAACACTTACTTCAGGATTTGAATCCACCCCCCTTTCCGAGAACATCAGGCTAAAGACCACTAGCAGCCTATGATTCTAGTACCTTCATCTATGACTGTTTATAAGGTGCGTTTTGATTAAAGAAGACAACACAGTAAATGAAGTCCATTTATTAAGAAGATAAACTCCAAACAATCACAAGTAGTTCTCCTGCGTACTTGGCAAATGCACAGGACAAAGGTACCTTAACAGAGTCCACGGGATTTTGCTTACACTACAGAAGGAGTTCTGTGGCAGTTTAATTCGAGGCTACAAAAACTACGGCTGTGACATAAACGTAACGTTCAAAAATAACTCAGGGTCCAAATGTCCCTGACCCAACAAATCTCTGAACTAGTCAGGTCGACACAGCCACTGGCAGGGACACAGAAACAGAGCCTCAAAATCAATTCAACATGACGCTGAAGCGGAGGGAGCCGTCCTGAGACCTCCTAAATTCCGTGGTTAACACAGACTGACAGTGCTATCGATCTGTGGGCTCCACATGTCTTTATTTCACATAAACCTGTTACCCTGTCCTAGGAGAACAAATGCACATTAGATGAGAGAAAGATAGGACTCACTGTCTCGTACCACGAACAGGATTACAGAAAATGCAAGGCCGGATGTGGCCATGCTAATAGATTAATGACTTTTCTGACAGGCACCTCACAGGCAATGAAACGTAGCTTAAAAATACGCTGGGGTAAGCTCCGTCCTTCCCTTTGTGGTTACCACCTGGATTAGGCTTCCTGAGCTTGGTCGGTTTTTCTCTGTGATCCAGTCATGGAAGGTTCTAGAACAAAGAAGAGAAGCTTTACATTTTAAAAGGAAAAATCTGGACACATGCTTAGAGTCACATTACTGGTTGGGCGGGTGGGGGGTGAGGGCACAGCAGCAGCTGTAAAAACGCCTGTAAGGTCTCATGGACACAAACCCAGGTCCCTGATGATTTCAGAACTTTACTCCTAATTTCTGAGTGGCTAGATTTGGCAAGGTTTTCCTTTTGCTATTTTTCTGCATTGTTGGAATCCTTTATAACACGGTGGTACGATTTCATGTGATTAAAAATAGATTTTAATTAGTTCATTCTAAGAGACAGACATGGGCACAATACTTGACACTTAGCTTATATCACTTCCCAGAATTTAAGAAGAAAGAGAAAAAATTTATTATTTTTTTAACAAAGATTTATGGAGCGCCCACAGCTGTGCCAAGCAATGGGAAAAGATGAAAGAACAGACTATTACAATAAAACGCGTTCGGTGTTGGAATGGGGCATTTAATAACCAACTCTGTGTGGGGAGGGCCAACCAACCGTGCCTGGGGAAGACGGGAGACCTCGTCTAAGAAGAGAGGAATGAAGAAGGGCACAAGGAATTCACAAGGTTTAACAAGTAGCTGATCACTTTTAGAATATTTACTCTCGGTGCTGAGTATACCATCCCCTCCAACAAACCCCAGGTGGGACCTTGGCCCTTCCTTCGCCAGAGAACTCGCAGGAGCTCCCGGGATCTTTAATGCTGATAAGCAACCTGTTGGACCACAGCTGATGTTCAGCTGTCCAGTCATTCGAGCTCCCACTCTGGGGGTTGAACACGTGAAGGCTCAAAATCCCAAGCGCTGCTCCAACTCCCTAAAGTACTGTCATGTGTCCTGAGTCCTCTCTGGGGCAGGGCTCAGGGGACAGTTCTGAAGGAGACCAGTCACAGCTGGATGTGCAGAGGCGTATGTGTTACTTAGGCAGGTTAATAGATGGTCTTACTTCTCCCTCCTCCTTGTCAGCCATCTGGAGTGGGTGGGAGAGAACGCCATTCTAACCATGGACAGCCAAGAAGGTAACATGCTCACAGACGTTGCAAAGCCAGCTTTATGTCAACTTGTCACGTGAGTTTTCAAATACCACAAATGGGTGAGCATGATTTCTGGGGCAAGGCATGGCTGTCCCAGCCCACCCTCTGTCCGTTGTGGCCCAGCACTGGCTTACACACATGGCCCCAGATGTTCCATCCAGGGTCCTGGGTCAATGTCTCTGTCAAGAGACATTGCTGGCAGTAGTGGCCTTTAAAAGGAAACTCAAATGCAAACACCATTCAAGAGTTGTTCCTTCCACAACTTCAAATTGTTTTTTCTTTTGCAGATCCAGCATTAAGCATGATACCCGGTAAAGACAGGAGTAACTGTCGGGACAGTGGTTAAGACCAAGGGCTCTGCAGCCACACTGCCCGGGTCAGATCCTGGCTCTGCTGTGCGACCTTGGGCAAGTTCCTTAGGCCCACACTCCCCATGCCTCCGAGCCCCCAAACCTTAAATAAAAGACGACGGCACCTCCCTCACAGACCTGCTATGAGCATTTAATAAGATCATGGTTATGAAGTGCTTAAACAGTGCCTGGCATGTAAGTGCTATGTAAGTGCTTGTTCCAAACACAGAAGTCCCAAATAGCTCCCAATTCCATTTAAATAAGATGTAACCTCAGGCCAGAAGCAAGCTTCTTCTCAGCCCAAGCTTTAGAAATATCCTGTGCAAACAGCCGTCTCAGACACCGGCTCTGCTGGGCGAGTCCGTCCCCACTCCACGAAGGCAGGGCCTGCATCTTATTCCTCATCGTCCCCGGGCCCAGCAGAGTCCCTGGCCCGAATGGGTGCTCAGTGAACACATGCTTAACACCCCCTTAAATAGAGGAGAGCGGGAAACTGAGATCTAGGCAAACACAAAAGAGCTCACTCTCTCTGTGACCTTGTAGTGCCACCCATACTCACAAAGGGCTGAACATGATTTCGGGGACAAAGGATGCTTCCTGTGGGTTTGTGGCGTGGCACTAATTCAGGCATGTGGGCCCAGATGTTCCATCTAGATCAGCGGCAGATTCCATGCAGCTACTCCTCTTTAACAGACAGAACACGGTTTACAGGCTCCAGGCTTACCCGGCCCTGCTATGGGTCACACACAGTGCTGAGACCTTGGCACACACTTCCACGTCTTACCCTCCTAACAATTATCACCGACCCCCATTATACAGACGGAGAAACTGAGGCCTAGAGCAGTTAAACAACATGCTCAGATTGGCCAGCTGGTGGGTAGAGGAGCCAGGATTCAGGTTGGCACCATCAACCCCTCCACCCCGTGATACTGACAATGAGGTGCAAGGTGCCCTGGGAGGTCAGGTCCTCAGGAACCACCCAAGCTGATAAGCCAAGATAACACGGGCCTGTCCTTTCTCCCACAAGAGGCAGAGAATGGAAGCTGCTGAGTCACTGAAATGACTGTGATACTCACTCGACCAGGAATTCCAAGGGTGTCCAGGAGCTGAAGTCGGCCTCAGGCATTGATTTCCTGTTCATCGGTGTGTCCAGGGTAACCCTGCGAGCACAGAGATAAGCGTGTCACATGTGCCTCCCCCTCAGAACAACAGCTGCCCGGCCCTCCTTGGCCAGGAAAGTATGTGGAGAGATCACACGAAGATAATCAGGGAGAGGCCAGGAAGCCGTCCACAGTTACAGAGATCACATCCCAGCCTGACTCAACCAAGCGCTTCAGAACTCACCCTTCGGGCAGACAGGAACAAAATGAAAGGGCCATGTTTTGCCTTTTTTCTAAAACACCGTCTTTACTAAAGTAAACTGTTCTGCTGTTTATGTCTCCATTCACTCCCTGAAATGTGGCAGACTCATATCTCAGGTTTTTGTATGTGTAATCATAATATTCCTTTAAATATGGGGAAAAGACAGCCTCATCCTTCATTTTGTGGCTGTTTTCCATGAAATCTTCCAATTTTCAGCAAGGGAATACAGAATTCAGATATGTACGACTTTCCCAAGAACCTTCAGGCCTCGGAAATCATTCAAAATAGCCGCGAGACCAAGTCACAGAATCACAGAAGCCCACAAATGAATGCGTGGACAGCCCAGTCCCCTAGCAGACAGACATCCTCTTTATAGGAGCACAGCTAAGAGACAAGCCATTTGGTCCTGGAATCCCTCCAGAAACGTCTCCCCGTAGTTTCCCATATTCTCCCCCAGGCTCCCCCTCGCCCATCCCACAAACCTAATACAGTCTCTCTTCTACACCGACCTTATAATGACTTGAAAGACAGAACTACAAATAATAAAATTAAATGTGTAAACTATTTTTTAACAAGGAGGGAGGGAGGGACAGATAGAGGAAAGGAAAAAAACAAGAAAGAGGCAAGAGAGACCTATCCCATCAGCCAAGCAACCATTCTGGAAAGCCCAGGACAATCCAAAACCTAAACAGGTACCTTCAGGGCCTCTGGTGAATTTCAGAAGCCAAGGTGACGGCACACACACACCCCTGGTGTAGAGTGACTCTAGGACACATGTGAACTCTCAGCCGTGGGGCAGAGGTGGGGGAGACTCCCCAGCACTTACGGGAGCACGGCGATGGCAGCAGACCCGGACGGCATGCCGCTGTCCTTCCCGGCCAGGCTCTGGCAAAGCTGGTGAACCGCACCCTTGGCCATGCCGTAGCCAATCATCCCTGGGAAATAAGGAGAAAGCATTTCAGTGACCACTGGCCGCCACTGGTATGTCCAAAGAACACCACGCCAGGGTCCAGAAGAGGACGGGAAAAGAGAACCAGGGACGTCCATGGAGAGAAAGTGGAAGGGACATAACCTTCTATTTGCCTGGTACTTAATATTTATCACAGAAGCCATGAGGTTAATCCTATTTTTATTGCTAAGGAATCAGAGGCTCGGACAGGGTGAGTAATATGCCCAGGCTCACACACAGACTCGCACCGAGGCCAATGGAGAGGTTAAAAGCCAAGCAAGAGTTCTGAACCCTTGTATCGACAACTGCTTGTGAGTAGCCTGCACACATCCACCCTGGGTGCCCAATGGGTCAGCAAAACCGAGCAGTCATTTGAAGCGCAGGCTTTAGAGTCAGGCTGAGCAGGTTCAAAGCCCACCTCTTCCACTTACCACTAAAGAAATCCAGGCGGGTTCTCAAAACCTTTCTAATCCTCAGTTATCCCATCTGTAAAATGGGGATAAAGTACTTAATTCTAGGCTCAGGACAGGGCAGGACTTCCATAAGTGTTTCCCATCAGATTAATAGAAGTGCTATGGCCTGGAGTCCAACTCCTTGGACTTAAAGTATACCATCTGGGGAAATTCCTTAGTGGTCCAGGGTTAGGACTCCACGCTACCACTGCATGGGGCACAAGTTCGATCCCTGGTCCAGGAACTAAGATCCCACAAGCCACGCAGCACAGCCAAAAAATAAAGTATACCATTTGAGCAATTGTGACATATGGGCATACAAGCTACCTATTAGCCTTCCTTTCCTCCCATGAGTCAGCAAATGCTTGCTAACAGAAGTAAGGCATGCCTTCTTTTATTGAAGTACAGTTGATTTACAACGTTGTGTTAATTTCTGCTGTGCAGCAAAGTAATTCAGTTATACATCTATATACATTCTTTTTTTAATATTCTCTTCCATTATGGTTTATTACAGGAGGTTGAATATGGTTCTCTGTGCTTCACAGTAGGACCTTGCTGTTTATCCAGTCTATATATTGAATACAATAGCTTATTAGGACAGGTTTCCGTCTGAACCCCCAGACACATGGCAAGCGAGGTCTCTCTCCTCTCCAAAGTTCCCCACAGCACCCAGCTGTAGGTGCACTAAATGCAGTTATCACAGTAACAAAGAATGGTTAATTGCTGTCAACACCCCTCCACCTTCGGAAAACCACTACTTCCAAAGGTCAGCAGTGCCCTTAAAAACCCCAGCAGGCATGCTGTTTAAAGAATAACAACTGAGGAGGCATCAGAGGCCCAGGGGGAGGTGGGGCTCACAGCCCAGCCAAGAAACCAATCACTGAACCGCTTCCACAGTAACCTCAAATTGCAAAAGAGGGTCAAGGTTTCAAAAAGTTATTTAGAAGTACAAGAAGAATATTTCACCAAACCTGGCTTCTCTGTTTAATTAGGGGCAGGAGGCCAACAATGGCAGGAAGATCTAATAGTAATTAAAATAAACCAGTGCATGAATCTCATTCGTTCAGCCCCTGTCCCCAGCAAACTCCTAGGACTCTCTCTTCATTCCACTCAAACAGCATGAAAGCAGGGAATCGGATGAAGAAAGAAACAAGCAGCCAGCAGCCCTAATGGTTTAATTCCACAGAATTCTACACAATGCGGGTAAGGGCATCATTGGCAAGATATGGAAAAAAATGCATATCATTAAGAAGATAAAAACTGTCTTTCCAATTACAAAATGATCCGTGTAGTCCCTAAGGACTGATTTCCAAACATAAAACACATCCTTAAATGGTAAACAAAAGTGATCACCATCACTTCCATATAGTTTATGCTCCAGTGGACAGTCTACAAATACAACCTTTGACATAGGAGGGTGAGGGTTTTCTCAGTATCTTTCCAAGTGAAAAACTTTCTATTTTTGAACAACTCTTCTTGGGTTTGAAGGACTCTTAAGCCTGCTCATCACCTGCTTTCACAGATTTCCCCCATATTTTTCTGGGGTCCGAATCAATTAAAAGATTTCATGACTCAAATAAGTTTAACAACATCTAACTAACGAGCTGAAAGATGAACAAATTTATTAACATCTGAAGCAAGAGTAACTGAGCAAAAGTAAGCCTGGAGTAAATAATAATAATAGTTCACATTTACTACTGACCTAATACCTTTTCTAAACCATTTACATCCATTAAGATGTTTACAAGTCACAACTAACCATATAAAGGAGGTATTACTATTTACCTTCATTTTACAGATGACAAAACTGAGGTTCAGAGAGGTTAAGTAACTTGCCAAATATCGCACAGCAACTAAATGGCAAAACCACAATACAAAATCAACCCACGTAGTTCCAGATCCCATAGTCTTAATCAGCATCTGAAACTATAAGCAAAGAATGATATTTACAAACCAAAGGCAAGTAGAAGACTCTTTTGTCCTTCAGAAAAATTAGTCTTTCAGTCCTAGGGTTTTTTTTCAATGTCAAGCTATTACTCATTTCTCTATTTACTTTCTAGTACCTCTGCTCTATGTCACCTTTAATAAAAATCAGATCTTAACCCAACTAGCATCTAACATATGCACAGCTTTAATCATTGCAATAGCCACGGACTTGTAAGATCACATGCTCTGAGAAACATGATAAGAAAATGAGTGGCAAGAAATTATTAATTTGTAACAGCCTCACAGTTAAGTTAGTTACATTAAAATCGAAAAAGGTGCTCAAGGTTTCCACCACTTACTAAAGAGATCCCAAAAAAGTCCCCCCCCCCTTTTTTTAAGAAGAGTTCAATGTAGGTAGTCGAGATAAGACAGTTTCTGCCTCCCTGTGCTAACTCCCTGACCCCCTGCTTAAATTCTCTTAGCCCGATCTCAAAGGGAGAGTGACGGGTTGAACTGTGCCCCCCAGCCAAACTCAGATATTGAAGTCCTAACCCCCCATACCTCAGAATGTGACTGTATTTGGAGATGGGAGGTAATTAAGTTAAAATGAGGTCATTAGGGTGGGTCCTAATCCAATATGACTGGTATACTTCTAAGAAGAGGCAATTTGGACACAGACAAACACAGAGGGAGGACAATGCAAAGACACAGGGAGAAGACAGCCATCCACAAGCCAAGGAGAGAGGCCTCAGAAGAAAGCAACCCTGCTGACACCTTGATCTTGAACTTCTAGCCTCCAGAACTGTGAGAAAATACTTATGCCACCCAGTCTGTGGTACTTTGTTATGGCAACCCTAGCAAGCTAACACAGGGAGTACAAAATGCAAAGGGAACTTGGATCTGCGTGATGTAATGAAAAAGCACAGAATTTAAAAATGATCAGGGTTTCAATTCAATGTACGTTTGCAACTTATTTTTTGCATAACCCAGACAAATTACTTACCCTCTCTAAGTTTTAGTTTCCTTATCTGTAAAATGAAAAAGATAATAATGACCTCTACCCCAGGATTAAATGACTATATATAATAAGACTTACCATGTGCCGGGCACTTTGTACATATTAATACCTCTAACACCCTATAACTACCTTCAAAGTAGATATTACTGTCACTACATTACAATTAAGGAAACTACAGCAGAAGTATCGTCAAAGAGAACAAATGATTGTTCTAGGCCACACAGCTAGGGTGAAGAATCTACCTCAGCGCCTCTCGCTCTACAGCTCACACTATCCTTGGGACACGTGAACACAATGTGACTATTACCTAGCTGATAGCTACTGCAACACCATTCATTCCCTGGGTGCATCACAGATAAATAAACAAGATGAGGGGCTGCCAGATTACAGCGGTCCTTCACCACCGCGAACATGAGGACAATGCAAATGAAAAGATCAGGAGTTTTTCCCCTAAAAAAATTTGGGCCTAAAAGGAAGCAAAATCTATCAAACTGTAAAGCACCTGAGAGGGTAAAGGGCTTTAATTGTCCTCATCTCACGGAAGTGTCCAGCAACCCCAGCAAGCAAGTATTAGCATCCCCATTTCGCAGACAGGGAAATGGAGGCTCACCTGGAGTCCCATCCAGGGCGGCCTTGGCCCCTGCCAAGGTCAGGAGGCCTCCTTCTTTGAGGTGCTTGGTGGCCAGGTGGCTGGAGATGGTCGACGTCCAAATGCTCTGCTTCCACATCAGGTCACAGTTTTTAAAGAGAGCTGAGCAAAGAAACACATGAGGTGAGCGTTCACAGGGAAGAAAATGACAGGTGAGCTCGGCTCATGGCGCCCGACACTCCAGGAAGCCCTCACAGCCACTCTGTGTCTACAAGGAGATCTAATACAAACAGCCCAGGGCTTGCGGTCAGAGACACGGGTTCGAATCCAGGCCACGTGATCACCTGAGTCTCAACTTCCTCACCTGTAAACTGGTAAACGTCAGCCGATAAATGAGGACTGTTGACAAAATATGCAGGACTGGCTTTAATTCAAACATTGTCCTACTTCATAAAGGGCATTAGATCTATAATTAGAACCTATATATCTAAGTCAGGTTTTATCTGTGATGAAAATCTCAGGGACTATTACCATCTGGACATAAAGAGGGCTTTTAGGGAGCTACATTTTTTTATGGCTGAAAGTTTAATGTCAGCTTTAAAGACGCTTTCAAAGAAAGCTGAAATAACAACCATTTTGCAGTTGTTTTAACCCTCTGGCCTTCCAGAGACGTGAGGAGGAATAAGTGGTAAGGAGTGTCACATCACCAGCTGAACAGTTGTCCCCTTCCTCCCTCACAGGACACACAGAACCCAGTGATGCTGCGCCCATGACCCAGAAAGAGAGACCTCCTGATACAGGAGGAGGGGTCTTCAGTAGGTGACAACCAAGGTACTGCATTTCCCTGCTAAAAAGAACTACAAAAAAAAGAAAAAAAAGGATGGACCCACATGTATCACTTCTTGTTACCAAAATACACAAAAGGCCATCAGGGTGTTTTGCCAACCTGATCACCACACAAAATACCAATTTCACATTTAAGTGTAGTTCACAGAAAATCAATTCCTTTTTAAATGGCTTTGGCTGATAAATGTAGAAGGAATGATAGAATTAGAAAACTACCATTTTCCAATCCCCAATGGGATGACTGACTCAGGTAGAGATTACCAATGGATGCTTATAACCATTAGGTTTTGGGAATCTGGGGTTCTCAAGGTGTTTGGGAACAGGATATTCATACACAATGCCCAAGTACTATCCCATAGGTCACTTATAATTGCAAACAGAAAAATGAACCTTTATGATGGAAATCTATCAGCTTGCCACCTTAACCAAGCATGAAATTTGGCATCCCTCTGGATGGAGAAGGCCATGTGACATGGTAAGCTCCCTATGTGATGCAGTGTGAAGTCCACATCACTCAGGAAGCATTCTCACCTCAAAATATTTAACCTGAATCTAAGCAAGCCTCTAGACCTACCTTCCAGTTCACAGGAAATACCAGGGACAGAGGAACAAGGTAAATGATACCTTAAAGAAACAGTTTGACAAATTCAGTGTGGGTGACAGTCTATATGAAAACTGCCCTGGACCTGCCAAGTCTGTCACAGGAAAAAAACACCATTCTAGATTAAGAGACTAAAAACAACAATAAAATGCAGTACATAAACCCTGACTGGAACAAATTTAGAGAAAACAACTATGAAAGATATGGAATAAACTGAGGTAATCAGAACATGAGCTGATACTATTAATCTTATAGAATCACTGTTAATTTTCTTAGGTATGAGAATGGTATTACGATAATGTGGGAGAACAGCTTCATCTTTGGAGGCGCATGTTGAAATATAGTGAAGTGTCAAATTACTCTCAAATGATCAACAACAACAACAAAATACACACACAGAGGACACACATGTAAGAAAGCAAGAGAATGCAAGTATAGCAAATGTTAACAAGGATTGAATCTAGACAGAGGACATCAGGGTGTGCGTTGAACTGTTCTTTCAACTTTTCTGTATATCTGAAAATGTTCATAATAAAAAATGGAAAATATACTCAGCTTTAACAAAAGCTCAGTTTTGAGTCCTTTTGACCTTCAGAATGATCTCTCCATTCCATTCACATCCCCCAACTCCCAGTAATAAGCCCTGAAAGACTGGGGTAGAAACAATGCTGATTTCATTTCGTCTCCTTTTTAAATGTCAATCTCAAGGTCCCTCTGCCCTAACCCCCTTCTATGGGAAGTTTTTTCTTTATCTGTAAAACAGGGTGTTGATCCCTACCTCACAGCTACAGTAAAGCTTCTGGGAGACATACAGGAAAACATCTGACCTGACACGTAGTATAGACCCAACCCCACGCACCTGGACAAAGAGAAGAGCAAAATGACTAACTCAGAAAAGGACTCACACTTGGACTTGGCATTGCCCCCAGCCCATCCTCCAGCCACACAAAGGATCGCGTCCACCTTCTCTGCACCCAAGAGCTTTCCAACCTCAGCCGTCACCTGAAATAAAAGGGTTGGGAAGATGCACAAACAGTCAGGTAAACCGCAGCAGGCTGACATCTTTACAGTCACCTCTCTTTATTTTTCACTTCTTTTTAAGTCAGTTCACAGTACCTGGCAATTAATACTTTGAAAATAAGATGCAGGACCAATTTATAATGGACATTTGGATAGTGAAGCTCGACTACATTTCAGTGTGATTTTTATAAAACAACCCAGTCTTCTTCTGAACATCTAAAGGGTGGAGACATATGCATCCCTGGAATAAAACAATAAATAAAGTAGGAAAAGTTTTAAAAAAAAATCACCTAGGGCTTCACTGCCTACAGCTAGCCTTCTGGTATACTTCTTTGCCGACTTGCTTTGCAAATCACAGAATCATAATCTGAAATAATCAATTCCACTCTCCTTGGAATACAAGTATCCCATTAACTGCAACTCCAAGAAAAAAAAAAGCCAAAGAGAAATTATTTTTTTTTAAAAAACAATAAAAAATAGTCGACAGCAAAATGTTGGTAAACAATGAGTACATGGGGGTTCATTTTAATTCTCTATTTCTGTCTGATTAAAATGTTTAAAGTGTTGAAAACATATACATGTCCTTTTATTACAATTTATTAAAACAAAAGTCTGACAAGACAGACAATCCTGGTCATTACCCATGACCCTTTTCCATGTTTTTCTGGAAGGCATCTATGCTCACCACTATACCATATTTTTTCTGGAATGGCTGAAAGGACCACAGCCTCTCAATAGCTTTGTTAAGATCAATCTTCTTAAGACTTAACACAATGGTGTTAAGTGTAAATGGTGTAATTCTCCCAGCAGTAACATTTCAGTCTCTGACTGCTTTCCCTAACTATTTCCGAGCCTTAAATTACTTTTTCAAGGGACTTCCCTGGCGGTCCAGTGGTTAGGACTCCGCACTTTCACTACGCAGGGCACAGGTTCAATCCCTGGAACTAAGATCCTGCAAACCATGAGGCCCAGCCAAAAACAAAAATTACTCTTCCAAAGAGACTGCATTAGCAATGGAAATCAATCTTTCCTCTCCGTACATTCTATACCTAAAGCTTTCATTTTAAGAAGATTTCTGAATATCCCTTGGCAAGTATCTCACCTAATCCTGATTTAGCTTTTGTTGACCTTTTGCCTGTTACCCTGGTTCCCCGGCTGCCCCTCCCTTGATTTCTAAGCCACACCCTGCTGCCAAGAGCCCAGATCCCAGCTGCAGGAAATTGGATCATTTCCCCTGACCTCTGTACAGGCACACAACCTGTGCTCTCTACTTTTTAGGGAAGCATGGAGCCCGTACCAACAATGCACCTGCTTGATTTGTTTTTTTACAACCTCTGTCTTTTATTTTTATAATAAAATTAAAACGAGGCATTTTAAAACTCCTTCCCCTTAAATTCTGCTTTCTGCCCAATAGTCTTCTAAAGATTTAGTACTTCTCTCACTTCTTCATCTTATCACTGTCATTGTGAATTTCCAATCCAGGGGGCCAATTTTACGTGTATTAGGATTGAACTTCCTCTTCTGGAGCTTTAGAAACAAAAACTGGATGTCATGTTTTTGTCCAGAAATTCTTAATTGAGTGACTGGGGGATGAGAGAGTATCCTACAGGAATGGTTAAAGATTTTAAAAGCTAAGCTTATAATAATGAAGGCATTTCCCAATCTTCATCGTAAAGATGCACTGTATGGTCAAGACTCAGATGCGGACAACTTCACATTCAAAAAGGGATACAGACATCAGAAACCTGCAATTAAAGGAGCAGGAGAGACGTTGATTACAGAGAACCACGTCTGGAGGAGCTGCTGCTATCCAAGCCCAGATGCCTTCCTAGCATTTGGTTTTAGTGTTCATTACTTTATTCACATGAAGCTATTTTGCTGAGAATCAACTTAAGGTACAGTTAAGAGCACAGACATCAAACCCCCACTGCCCAGGTTCAAATCCTAGCTCTGCCACCTACTAGCTTTGACCTTGAGCAAACACCAGGGACTTCTATGCCTCAGACTCCTCATTTCTAAAAGGAAGATAAAATGAGAAACTGTTTTACAGAGATTGAGTTAATGCAAATGCAAATACGGCACTTAGTATGGTATCTAACACACAACGAAGCCACGTCAAGTTTTACTATTAGGTCCATTAAAGACAATAATATTAAATATAGGAAACATTGAGAGCATATTATAAAAAGTAAGGACAACAAAAATCTACATTTTGGAATAAGTCAGCTGGGTTCCTATATTCTAAACTATGTCAAACTGATGCTTTAGGAAGAGCAAATGAGCAGTTACAGTATAGTCATAATTTATTTGGGATTTTTTGGGGGGGGTTGCCACACTGTACAGCATACAGGATCTTAGTTCCCCAACCAGGGATCGAACCCAGGGCCCCTGCAGTGGAAGCGCAGAGTCTTAACCACTGGACTGCCAGGGAAGTCCCAGGGTTTTTAAAACATTTTTAGATTTATACATGTATATGTTTGGAGAAATGGACTGTCAGAAAATATAACAAAATATTAACTGCATCGTGAGAACAGAAATGATTTCCTTCTCCTTTTTGCTTTACTGTATTTTCTATATCATACATGCACTACTTTTAAAATTTTTTAAATTTGTTTTAAGAAATAGCTGAGGGTTGGCATGAGAACCATATAAAGCACATCCTCATGCAGCTGGTGGGAACAGCTCTTTCAGAAAGGCAGAACCGCTTAAGAGCATCTCAGATATTTATACCAAGATATCCATCAAATTGTTAACAGTGCTTCCTTCTGGGCAGGGAGAGGTGACACTATCACAGAGAGAAAGAGGGGTATTTCACAATTTACCTATATATTTGTATAGTTTTGTTTAACTTCTTATTTTACAGTAAGCCTATAATTTTATTTTCTTTATTTTTTTTTTTTTTGTGGTACGCGGGCCTCTCACTGCCGTGGCCTCTCCCATTGCGGAGCACAGTCTCCAGACGCGCAGGCCCAGCGGCCATGGATCACGGGCCCAGCCGCTCCGCGGCATGTGGGATCCTCCCGGTCCAGGGCACGAACCCGAGTCCCCTGCATCGGCAGGGGGACTCCCAACCACTGCGCCACCAGGGAAGCCCAAAAGCCTATGATTTTATAATTAGAAACAACCTGCTTTGTTAGTATTCTTGCTTTGAACGGGGGGAGCCCACTTTTTAGAATGTATGCTAAATAAATAATCAGAGATAGAGACGAAGAAGTTCACCACAGTATTCTTGATAATGGTAAAAAAAAAATTTGCAAAAAACTTAAATGTATAATTAAGTGCAAACTAAACAAACTGTGGCCAATCCACACAAAGAAAAATTACATGTCAACAGGTTTTATTAAGTGATCTGAATAAGTATCTAAGTTAAAGGTTAAGTTTTTAAAAAAAAGCTGACCATGACATACAAAATACGAATTTATTTCAACTTGTAAAACTAGTAACATATAGTACGCATAGTTTGTAAGACAAGAAAATGGGCCAAAATGTGAACTAACTAGTGAGCTAACTAGACATGAATTATGGGCTATTTATCTTTGTGGTTTTTTTCATTTTTTCCAAATTTCCCTCCATGAGCACAAATGGCTTTCATGATTAGAGAAATAATACCTGAAAAAAAGGAAGAGCACACAGCCGGTGGAACCCTATCCCCAGCGTTCCCCTACCACATGCGCAGTAGGGCCTTCCCTAGACTTACCTGGTCAGCCTGCTCCGTAAACGAGTCTGTCATTTTAACCAGGACGCTGGCACTGGCCTCTTCATTCTCCACGACGTCGATGCTGGCGACCCACTGGATCAAGGAGAAAACAAGCTTCGGTCAAGAGACAGTCAGTTGTTAAAGATCCATGCCCAGGAACTCGGGGAGTGGAGGCACATAAGAGGCTTTACATGAAAACCCCCTAGAGAAAGGATCTAGCAACCGACCTCTTGCACTCTTTGCAGGGCATCTGGCTTCAGCCAGTGTACCCCTTACTGAGCCCCAGGCTAGCCCATTCTCCCCCCAAACACCTTTTCCTCCTCCACTCTCACCTCTGAAAGCCAAACCCTGATTGTGCAGAGACCCCCTAGACCAGGGGTCTGCAAACCTTTTCTGTAAAGAGCCAGAGAGTAAATATTTTAGGCTTTGCTGGCCATACAACCTCTGTTGCAACTACTCAACTCTGCTATTATAGCTGGAGGGCAGCCACAGACAACAGTAAATGAATCAATGAATGAGCGTGGCTTCTGTGCCAATTAAACTTCAGACACTGAATTATGAATTTCATATAATGTTCACATGTCACAAAATATTACTCTTCTTTTGATTTCTTTTCAACCATTTAAAAATGGGGAACTATTTCTAGCTCTTGGGCTCTATGAAAAAAGGTATCAGGCAGGATTCAACCCACGGAGAACTGGAGTTTTCTGACCACTGCCCCAGAGCATAAAGGGATGACTGTGGGTTCAGAAATTAGATCAGGCTTTGAATCCTGGTTCTGCCCTATAGCGGCTTTCTCGTTCACCCACTCTGCAGAGGTTCCTCACCTGTAAAATGGGGGGTTGTCAACAATGAACGGTGTTAGTGTGAGAGGTAAATGAAATGTAAGATTCTACAGCTGCTGGCACAGGTGACACATGGTTCTTACTGAAGGTAAGGACTGAAGGTAAGGACTGAAGGTCCCAGAGATAAGCATGTCCACCACAAGCTTTGAAGAACACAGCATCCTTTCAAAACACTCACTACTTCTGTGTCACAGCCATGGGGGATACTGAGACAAAGAAAAGGTTCTATCCCCGCCTTCCCAGAGCCCCCAGGAAGAAAGGCAGAGAAAGACAGGAGAGTCACAGGTAAATCAGCTCCGCAGATTCACCAAGTCAAAGGGCCAAAGTGCCCGCACCGGGAGGAAGCACAGCCCTTGTATCTATAATGTAGGTGGATACAGGAGCCCTGTATTAAAGTTACAGGAAAGGAAACTAAGAGTATGTAGGAGCACAGTGCTTGGCCTTTGGCTGGCAGTCCTTAAGTGTTCCCATTGTCACCACCATCCACGGCTGCAGACCTGGGAAGATACCCTAAGACAGGTAAGTGGTGGGAAGGTGATGTATTTAGAATCCTTCAAAGCATATTCCTATACCAGACTGTGAGTAAGAAGAAAACCCTGGCACCCTTTCTCTCTGGTCCCAGCGCACCCTTGCTCAGGCTGCTGCTAAGTAAACACCCACGAAAGCTCCCCAGAGTGGGGTCCCTGAGTAAGAAACAGCTGCAGCAAGAAGAAACTGTGGGCTTGCGCGCGGAGCCCTGTGGCTGCTGGGGTCAGGGTCCCTGACCCCGCCACAAGCTCAGTCGTCTCTTCCTTGCTGCTTTCTGGGGAGTGCCTACTGATTATGCAAAGTAGTAGAAGTAATCTTTGCAAAACAAAAGGCATTTGCAGGGCTTCAAAGTATCACATATAACGGAAGCAAATGGAACAGAGGTATATATCAATAATATATATGTATGTATATCAATAATAGCTAACATTTAAATAGCTTTTACCACGAGTCAAGCAATTTACAATTTATGCACAACGACGCCATTCATCTCATTTAATCTTCGTAACTCCCCTAAGGGATAAATACTATTATTATCCCCATTTTACGGATGGGGAAACTCAAGTTCGCTGACGTTAAGCAATCCGTTCATGGTCATAGGGCTAGTAACCCCAGGCAAGCAGTGTGATTCCAGATCCTTCCTTCTCATTACCTCTTCCTCCGTCTCTGTTCTCTCGAGTCATGCCAGACTTTCCGGGCCTGGAAGAGGCCGACGGAGCAGCCGCCGCATGCCCCCGAACCCTTCTCCTTGGAGAGCAAAGGCCCTGCACCTCGGGCCCCGGGGTACGCACGCACTCGGAGACAGAACAGACGTGTGGACGTGTGCATACATGTGCAATCACCCATGTCTGGGGGTGCTCGGGGGCCCCCAGCTTCCTTCCAGACCGCGCTCCGGCGCTGCACCGGCACGCCCCTCTGGGCCCCAGTCACCACGGTGCCCGCCCGCAGCCCGCCGAATTACCCAGTTGCGGGCGCGGAACGCCTGCACGCATCGGGAGCCCAGCGCGCCCCGGCCGCCGTACACCAGCACCCGGCGCGTCTCCCCTGCTACCGCCGCCATCCCGCTCCTCCGGCTCGGCTTCCGCTGCTCTGAAAGGCCCTGAGCACGAACGTGGCGCTCCGCCCCGGCCGCCTACCCCGCCAAGAGGGACCGCGCGTCTGCCGCGCCCGCAGCCGAGCCCGCTGCCGCCGCCTAGCGCGCAGCCACACTCGGCGAGCAGGGCCGCGCCCCCTCATCCCCCGCCCGCTGCCCCGCCCCAGCCCCAAATAAACACCCACGCACGGCGAGAAGTGATCTCGAAGTGCCGTTTCATTTTAGTGTGCACAACAAGCCTATGACAAGTTAGGAAACTGAAACAGGAGAGTCTCAGCCGCTTGCCCAGAAGAGTAGGAATTCGAACCCAAGTCTTTAACAGGGTTCTGCCTAACCACACCTCCATTCAGCCTGGAGGAGCATGGGCTTGTTGAAGATCCGTCGATTCCCCCAGAATTTTTTGAAAGATAACTGCTTAACCCCTAAAACACCAAAAATTGACATAGGTCCATCATTTGGGGCAGAGATAGGATGCAAAGGTATTACACATGGCCTGCCTTCTCAAAGCGTGCTTCATGTTACAATAAGGATAACGAATGTTATTGGTCACTTACTAATGTGCCAAGCACTCTCGTAAGCCTTTTATAAGTATTTTGTTGTTCATTACTAGAAAAACATTTGTAATGTCAAGGTTATTGTGATGAAGACAGCTGTTGCATTTCAAAGACCTGATCTCCAGCCCCAACCCTGACATCCAGTTTTCTCAGGAGAGAAATGTCTGGAATAGCACATCCCCTGCCTACCACAAAGGGTTGCCGCACCATCAGGGGTGAGCAAGCATACGGTAAGAGCCTTTGTACACCGCACAAGCTGTGGAGACACTCTTTATTTTCATTGCGGAGAGACCACAGAAGTGAACCCCCATTAGAGGGAAGAAAACTATTTCCATCACCATGTCTCTCTGCCCCTCTGTGCTCTCCAAGTGAGATTCCCAGAAGTCCTGTTGGTTAACAGGGCAACCTCCTGAACTCCCTCCAGAGCTCTGTGACCAAATAAGGAATTTCACTGCCACTTCTGCCCCACTTTGCCCCCAAAGCTACTGACAATGACTGTTACCAGTCTCACATGATGTGAAGTTGACATTCAGCAATAGACTAAAAGTTAAATTTTTAAAGCCACAGTATAAGATAGAAATCGTGGAATATTTCATTCCTTGTGCCAGTAAATCAAAAGAAAAGGACAGATCTTCACTCTTAGGAGAGACAAAGACCCCAGCAGGGTGATGGGAGATTATTATTTGCTAACACATTAGAAAAACACTTTCCTTTCCCGTTTCAGGTGACACAACAGGTGGGGGCAGGGGGGAAGGGTGGAGATAAAGGGGGGCTGTACGTGTTGGGGTCCAGGTTTCCCCAACAGTCACAAATTAACTCTGACTCAGGCTGCAATTTTACCCGCAGCAGATTCACCCAGTGATAAATTTAAGAATCATAAAGCCTTGTTTACACATTTCAATTAAAAGGCTTGAGAACAGAGGTCATTTTGTGGTATTAATAACACCTCTAGGGATTCTGACAGCAGTGACATTTTAGAGAAAGAAATGCCAGGGCATGCATCAAAGAGATCATCATTTGATACGGTGCATTGTTGTCAATGTTCAAGTGCTAATCATTCCATTTTTGTTTTCCTTCTACCGTATGCATTTTTTGAGACCGGTTAGCATCTCTTTATAGTCAGATCTACCTGGTTACGCCTGCTAATAACTTCCTTGCCATTAAGAGGTCCACACCAGGGTTATTCAAATACTTGAAACGAGGAACAATTAAGCCCTCTGCTGAAACCTTAGTCTAGTGGGGGATATAGGGTTACTTCCTTCGGTAACACACTCCTCTACACTCCAGTCAGGTGAAGACGTCTCTGTAGAGACTTCCAGTGCAGTTGTAGTAAACATGGGCTGTGGAGGCAGGCGCTGAGGGAGGGCCAGGAGATGGACCTGAAATCTTGAAACAGTGTGTTTGGAAGAGCTGACCCTAGAGCAGGGGATTGCCGAGTGTCTGGAAGATGTCAAGGACCCCCGCTGTTGCTCAGACACCTGGGGCATGACCTGCACCCACCAGGATGCCTGGATGGTTCAAAAAGACGTGGTATGGGCTGGCATCTTTACTCAGCCTCTCCTCCTTTATCCTGATCATCGTTGCCCTGGCGTTGCCCCACTGGCTGAGTGGGAAAATCCTTTGTCAGACTGGAGTTGATCTTGTCAATGCCACAGATCCAGAGCTGGTCCAATTCATTGGGGACATTTACTACGGACTCTTCCGCGGTTGTAAGGTGCGGCAATGCGGGCTTGGGGGCCGCCAGTCCCAATTCACGAGTGAGTATACTGGGGGGCACGAAACCTGCTTTAGAACACTTATTTTTAAATATTCGTAAGGATGCTTGTGTCTGAATGCGAAATTCAAGTGCCACTACAGTCTAAGGCATAATGGCTTAATCCACAGTAAGCCATGGACTTACTCTTGTTCAGCACCCAGAAGAGACCTTTTATTTCTGTGGAGGCTTATGGAAACATTAGAAATAGGGATTTGTATATCTTTGTAGTTTACCTCTGTGAATAATCACTAAAAATATTGAGTGCTTACGTGTTCAGACATTCTACTAAGTGCTTTACATGGTTTGTCTCTTTTAAGCCTTATAACAAATTTATAAAGAAGGAATTATTAACATTCCCAGTTTGCAGAGGACTCCACTGAGGCTTGGAGAGGTTAAAAGCTTTCCTGAGGTCACCCAGCGGAAAACTTTAGACCCAGGTCACACAACTTGGGTATGCTCAGCCAGTGTGGCCTGAGGGTGTAGACGACCTGCTGAAATGAACCTTCCTCTTCTATTTACATAAATGCTTCAGAGTCTGCGAAAAAGCAAAAGGGCTGTGCGCCTGGGCTCTGGAATCAGACTATCTGGGTTCAAAGCTCAACCCGGATATTTCCTGGCAAGGAGACCTCGGGCGAGGCTGCTGTCCATGAACGTGAGCAGGTACTGACGTAGGCGGGCGGCCATCCAGCGTCACGGCAGAGCTGCTCAGCAGGTAGATAGAGCAGGAATCCAAGACCAGCTTATGAAGGATCTTCTGGGAAGGAAAAACTGAAACAAAAAAGGCAATATTCTGCACATCTTTAGACTCATACAATTAGATTGCTGGTGAGAACAGTATCCTACAAAATCATAATTAATCAACATAATGCAAATGCAAGGGGATAAGGGGTTTATTCATTATATGATTTCTATATTTCATAACTGTAGTTTTTAGAATCCTGACCAGGGTACCTTATTAAACGTATAAAGACAGAGAGCTGGAACCATTGACAAATATAATGATACAAATTGGCATTATTTATACACATGAAGGATATATATATTTGTTATGTATAGCAAGAAAAAATATCGCTGGGAATATTTATATTTACCCAGAAATTAAATTGGACCAGGGATATTGAAAAGCTCTGTTAAAAACATAACATAAAAAGCTGAAAACACACTTAACATAAAGAAATAAATAAAACAAAGAAATAGGACATGCTAAAAGGGGATGATGACAGCTGTATGCAGTACTTGGTTCTGAGCTGGGTCAGTTTACTATAAAGGATGTCACTGGGACAATTGGTGGAACTTGAACAGGGTGTCAGGATTAAACAGCAGTCATATGCCAGTGTTAACCTACTGATTTTGATAGTTGTATCATGGTTGTGAAAGACAAGGTCCTTTTTGAGGAAATTGACCCTGAAGTGCCAGGGTTGGAGGGGCAATTTACCCTCAAATAGTTCAGAAGGAAAAAAAAAATTTCTTTCTACCATTCTTGCAATTTTTCTGAAGTTTGAGGTTGTTTCAAAACCACAAATACATTGGGCTTCCCTGGTGGTGCAGTGGTTGAGAATCTGCCTGCCAGTGCAGGGGACACAGGTTCAAGCCCTGGTCTGGGAGGATCCCACATGCCGCAGAGCAACTAGGCCCGTGAGCCACAACTACTGAGCCTGCGCATCTGGAGCCTGTGCTCCGCAACAAGAGAGGCCGCGACAGTGAGAGGCCCGCGCACCGCAATGAGGAGTGGCCCCCACTCGCCGCAACTAGAGAAAGCCCGTGCACAGAAACGAAGACCCAACACAGCCAAATACAAATAAATTTTTTAAAAAACCCGCAAATACACACACAAAAAAGGGGGAAATAGCACAATTTTTAGAATAATTGCAGATAATAGGGTTTTTTTTAATTTTTATTTTATATTGGAGTATAGTTGATTTCCAATGTTGTGTTAGTTTCAGGTATACAGCAAAGTGATTCAGTATCACTGAATACAAATATCCATTCTTTTTCAGATCCTTTTCCCATATAGGTTATTACAGAGTATTGAGTAAAGTTCCCTGTGCTATACAGTAGGTCCTTGTTGATTACTTTATATATAGTACTGTGTAAGTTTTAGGGAATTGAAATTAACAAACCTCACGAAGGAAGTTCCAAAGCTTGAACAAGGGAGCAATAGATTCAATAGCAGCAATACTCCAGAGACTTTAATAAGCAAGCCAGTGCTCAGGGAACATAATAAAAATAGCCCATATAATTATGTAATTATATAGCATGATATACCACGTTACCATCATAACCACCTTCTTACACACTAGATCATTTATTTATCTGTTATGTTTATTATTTATTATGTCTCCACCCCTTTGGTATATAGCACCATTAGGGCAAGGATCTTGTCCATTGATGATCCCAAGCCCCTAGAACAGTGCCTGGCACACATTCAAAAACATTGGTTGAATGAATATCGATAAAGTACTTTTAAACTCATTTATACTGAATGTTCACGTACAAGATGCCAGACATGTGACCTATGCTATACTAATCTTCCACAAACCTGCCAGATAGAAGAATGAGGCTCAGAGAGGTTAAGCAACTTGATCAAGGTCACAGAGCCTTGAGTGCCAGAGCCAGTCTTCAACCCTGGTTGGTCTTACCCTAAAGTTCCCACCCTCCATTGTGTGTTGTTCCCTCGGGAATCTGTGACTGGCAACTTTCCCAAGGCGGCATGTTACCCTAGTAGTCTTTACTGTTCTCCCAGAATTCAGCAAATTCTGGATGTTGAGGATGTGGTGGATGGATGTGAATTCTCCAGGATGGGAGGATGCAGGTGGATGGCTCCTGTCAGAAACGACTGAGGGGTCATTTGGGAGGGGGTGTTAGTCCCCTAGGGCTGCCATAACAAAGTACCACAAACGGGGTGGCTTAAATAACAGAAATTTATTCTCTCACAGTTCTAGAGGGTAGAAATCCAAAATCAGGTTGTTGACAGAGCCGTTCTCCCTCTGAAACCTCTAGAAGGAGTCTTCCTTGCCTCTTCCAGTTTCTGGTAGCCCCAGACATTCCTCGGCTTGTGGCAACATTACTCCACTCTACACATGGCATTCTCCCTAAGTCTCTTCACATGGTCTTCCCTCTGTGCATGACTGTCTCTGTGTCCAAATTTCCCCTTTTTTATAAGGACACTAGTCTTACTGGAATAGGGCTCACCCTAATGACCTCATTTCCACTTGATTACTTCTGTAAAGACCCTATTTCCCAATAAGGTCGTATCCTGAGATGATGGCGGTTAGGACTTCAACACATTTTTTGAGGCTGGGTACAGAATGCAACCCATGACAGAGGGTGTGGAGTGGCAGATGGTGGGCCTAGGATAATTAAGGAGGTCACCAAGCACAAGCACTGTTTCTGGAGAAGCAGCTGAAGCAGAGACAGGCTTTGCAGAAGGAGGAGTTCAAAGGAGGGCAAGACAAGACTGGGCCCTTCCACTGTGATGCTAATTAAACCCCTGCCATCCCAGCTCACAGAAATGCAAACTACCTCTAGCCCTGGAAGCCATAAGCTAAGCATATGAGCACTTACTGTTTGCCCACTGGAGGCACTCAGTACATGTTCCTTTCCCTCCGCCCTCTTCCTTCTCAGAGGGTGACTATGGGAAAAAAACCCCTGGGTTCATCTAACGTGGTCTGCTCTCTGAAACATCAGAACTGTGTAAGAATCATAAAGGACTTTTTAATATTAGTTCTGAGCAGGATAATACTCAGGTAAGTTTTATTTCTGGCTGCCCTGGGTGGGGTCCCAGAGGAGGGTGTATAACCATGATGTGATTCTTTTTGAAAACTTGCACCGGGAGCTGGGGCCAGGTTCCTCCTGGCTTTGGCTGGTTTTACACCAATGCCACCCAGGGATACCACGTCTGTTACCACATTCTCTAGCCTCAGAGGTGAGTCTCTCTACCTTTAGATGTACAGCTCCTAGAGCCAGTACCACCTACTTGTGTGAGGCAGCTATGGGGTGTATCAGAGCCCCCAAACCCCAAGTTGGAATCAGGATTTTCCTGCTACTGTCACTGTTGTTCCGAAGAAAGAAAAAAAAAAAAATCCCTGCTCCCAGGGCCCATGTGCACATCAGCGGAGAAGGGGGTTGTGAAAGTGCTTTGTAAACTGGAGTAGGAAAGTTCGATTGGGTCTCGTGGACAAACAGCCTCAATTCGCACCTTCATAGGGGTCTCCCCTAGAATCACCCAAGAGAGTCAATTTCCAAACCAATCATGGAGAAGAGCAGAGAACTATACAGCATAATCCTAATTAAGATCCTTTTTTATAGCCAGACTTTCTGAAATAAAAACAAATCAATCTAGCAGTTTGAGCGGCTGGGGAAAGAAAGGGACAAACGCTAATTTAGCAGTGTTCACCTATTCAGCCGTACTGTATTTATGGGCCTGGCGCTTTTAGGAAAACAGGGATAAACTAAACAGAGGAGCGTCTGCCCTCCAGAAGCTTTCCATCTGGGAAAGAGAAAGGCAGTAAATGAGCACTGGGCAGTAACACATTAATGTCTCAAGCTGTCACCTCTTTGTTCATTTCCTCCAACCCACTCTGCGCTAGAGGAGAGATTTTATTTATGCCCATTTTACTGATGAGGAAATTGGGGGTCAGAGAAATCAATAAATGAAATAATTTCTGTAAAAGCACCTGATGTGGTGCTTGATACAAAGTATGTGCTTGATAATTTTTAATTCACTGGTTCCCCCCTCATCTCCCACCCCCAAGCATTCCGTCAACAGCCAGACCTGGATCTGACTTCAGATCTCAGGCTTTTCTTACCATTGTCCATTTTAGATAACAGTCCTTTCTCAGACGTGTCTTTTGCAACTCTTTTCTCCCATTGCGGTGGCTGTGTTGTCATTTTTTTGACATTGTCTTTCACAGGGCAGAATTTTTTCATTTTAGTGAAATCCAATTTATCAATTATTTCTTTTTTAAAATTAATTTTTGCCTTGCTGGGGCAAAAGGGACTGCTGGACGTCTCTGGAGTAGGGAGCAAACAAATTACTTAATAATTAGATAGTTATCTAATTTGAGTTGCTGACAGGTTGATTAATCACTTCTGGGATTCAAGTGGGTTAGCTTTAATATGTACACCATAAGACTATATATTCAAATTCAAAATAAGACCTCTAGACCTCCAGCTGTACTAGGATTAAACTTTTAAATCTTTGCTTACCCAAGTTATCTGTGGCAAAATCCTGAAGCCAGCACTTCCTGGCTGGGTGACCTGACTAAGCTATTTAACTTCTCATTTCTAAGACTCTAACTTACGCATCTGTAGGCGTGAGGGAAGGTTGCCGTGAGCAGTGAAAGAGAGAAAGTGTATATGTGCTGGCACACAGTCTGCGCTCAATATGTGTAGCTATTGTCACTTGTCACCATGGATCGTATCCTCTTATGGTCATGGATTTCAAGCTGGAAACTTAAATGTAATCCTTAAGTCAGACGTGTCTCAAGCTTTTGGAAACTGGGTACAAATATGAAAGGCAAGCAGGCAACAGGTCTCCTGGGATGGCACTTGTGTGACAAGAGCAACAGTAGAGTCACCCCTTAAAGAAATTATTAATAGAAGGAACTGATGCATGAAAACTCATGAGGGAAGATTTGAATTTCTAAATAATGACATATGTAAAAAATAATAAGATCTCAATTAACTGGGAGATCTAGAGCCTTGGAGTGTGGCCCATGATTGTGGAGGCTGAATGAGATTCAGCCCTTTATCAGTAAAGATTTGTTTTTTTTTTTAATATAGTCAATACATTTCCTACTGCGGAAGCTAAGGATTGGGTATTCTTTCACCATCCCTCTCCGTATCACTCCATATGCCCCAAATCCCCTCGCCCCATCATCATAATATGGTTATTTCTCAATTTTTTTTATTAAATCACACCTGGAGATGGGTTCATGTCATTATATGGATATGATTAATTCTTTTTATAAGTTGCTCTGTGTGACCGTGCTTTAATTTATTCAATCTCCTATTGACTCGTGATTTGGTTTTTTCTCCAATCTTTTGCTACTGTAATGAATATCCGATATATACAGCTCTGAGCACACGTGGGAGTGCTTTTCCTAGAAATGAAATTGCTGTGATAGTTGTTGCCAAATTGCTCTCTAAGGACATTGTATGAATTAATATCCCTACAAGTGTTGACAACTGCCTCCTTCCCTACCCCTTCATTAACATGGTGTATTAGCAAACCTTTTGATCTTTGCCAATCACACGGGTGATGATTTTCTATTTTAAGTGTTTGGTGAGGATTATGCTGGTTATGTGTCCTAAGGGCTGCATGGCAAGAAACAGGATTATGAAACAATTAGGTAATCAGGCATAAGCTACCATGTTTGGAATGAAAAAGTGCTGTGAGTTTGCAATGAAAAAAAAAAAATCTAAAGGACAACTGAAATGTAAGGACAAGAAACGGAAGAGAGAAGTCCTACAGAAAAAAATCCCACGGGAAGGAGTTCATTTTCTGGGGTAAAGTTTCTGATGCTGATGAGATAACCACATAGAGATAAATATACATGGAAATACAGAACTGGAAAGAAAGCTAGATCAGAACTGAAGACATAACTGTGGAGTGTCTGGACACTTCTGAGTGGAAAGGACACTTCAAAGGAAGAAGGACAAAAATTCTTGTTCTCAGGCTTGGGAGACACCAGCCTTCTATGAATAAAAATGGGCAGGTGAGCGAGCAAAGGAGCCAGAGCGGGACGGGGTCAGGGAGTGAGTGGAACCCGGAAAGCTTTGAGTCCTGGCTCCCAACTGGGGCCAAAGACGGGCTGGTCAGTTGTATCAAGTAATTAAGCAGGGAGGTTGGAATTCACAAGATGGACCCAGATTTGACCAGGAGGTATTCAGTAGAAACTTTGGAGTAGTTGCAGAGGAAGGGGTTTTCCCCAGGAGTTTTTTAGCTTTCATCATTTTAAATCATTCATTTACAATAACTGAAATCAGTGACTCTAAACTCTATATACCATGTGATATATAGGACTTTGGTCCTGGATAGAGTTCAGGATCACCTTGCCCAAAGACAAGGAACTTGGTGTCTCCAAGCCTGTGGGTAAGGTAAGGGCGTTTAATAAAATCTACTTCATATCCTTGTCACAAGGATTGGATGAGATAACAGACGGAAAGGGCTTGGCCCCTGACTGTACTCGGTAAATGTTGATTACACTCAACTCCTATGCAACTATTACTATCCACATTATACTGATGAGGAAACTGAGGCTTGAGAACTCACATGACTTTTCCCAAGTCAGAGGGTAAAATAACAACCACAGTTGCCATTTTTGAGAACGGACTCTTTCCTAGACAATATTTAAACACTCTACTATGATATATCATGTAATCTTCACATAGAGAGAAATATAGAGAAGACAAATCCAAATTAATATTTCACTAAATTATCCTGCCACATTAATATGGCAAATTAATATTCTAATAAAGTGCAACATGAGAATTACATGTCCATCATACACAGGGAATTAATGTCTATCTTACTGAATCATTATGGGGAATCCAAAATGATGCTCCTAGCTTTGCATTAGTGCCCACAAAGTGGGCACTATGATTATTCCTATGCCCTTCACTTGACCCCCTCAATATTGTAAGATGGGTAGGAGAAGTAGGGTTTAGATGATCCTAAATATTTTATAATTGTGGCAAATCAGCAAAGCTGGGATTTGAACCTGGAACTTTGGATGCCAGATCTAGGCTTCACTTTGCTACACCCCTCTATACTCTTCATGATATACCTGAGACCGCTTCTACCTTTCTGATTTAATGAAGGCTACTCTCTGACCCAGATGAAAACTTTGTGATCGATCAGCCTTCTTTGACTGACTCTCTTGCCAGCCTCCTTTGCTAAAGCAACACCATCTGGAGCTTGTACGGATTAGCTCACACCAGATCCCAGAGCTGCGAGGCCGATGCAACTTAAACGCCCAGCTGGGGCACATTCTGATTTTGCAGCCACCCCAAGGAAGCGAAGATTGTTGGCCAACTGATAAGTGGTAAATCTGGGGGCCATGAATTCATCTCAGGAAGTCTCCTGCTTTTTGAAAACCCAGCACTTGCTGCCTTGCCCTCACTCCCCTCTGCTAAAGCCTTCATGGTAAGCAAGCCTGGGACGTACGAACTGGAGCCAAGCTCTGAGGCTGACATCTTGGCTGTGTCTTCTCTCCCCAGTCTTCCCACACCTGGTGAAGGAGCTCAATGCAGGCCTCCACGTGACAATTCTGTTTCTCCTCTTCCTGGCCTTGGCGCTGGCTCTGGTCAGCATGGGCTTTGCCATTCTCAACATGATCCAGGTTCCGTACCGGGCAGTCAACGGCCCCGGGGGCATCTGTCTATGGAACGTTCTCGCAGGTAAGGAAGGCCCCTGGGGAGACAGATTCCTGTCCATGCCATCAGGAGGCTGAGTTCCAAGTAGGTGGGCAGAAGGCATGAAGGAATTAAAATGCCCCACCTCAGCCTTCACTTCCCTGGGTCTGTTACTTCCTTGATGGGCATGAATATCCTTTTTACTAAAAGTTGAAGAAACTCTGTCATCATAAAGAACTGAAATATTAGCGTGCATGAGTGGCTGAGGACTTAGAGCAGCGAAGAGAGGTCGGGATGAGAGAAGAGAGAAGACAGAGAGCTGTGGGTGAAGAAGAGGGGACCATGGGATGAGTGAGGATGTGGGACTGCTGCTGTGATTCTGAAGGAAGCTCACAAAGGACAGAAGAGAAGGGACCTGGGGGGCTTACATGCCTTATTTTGTGTAAACCTCACAACCTCTCTATGAGGCGGTATTATTAGACCCATATTTACAGGTGAAGAACCTGAAGCTCAGAGAAGTTAAAAGATGCACCCAGGGCTTCCCTGGTGGCGCAGTGGTTCAGAGTCCGCCTGCCGATGCCGGGGACACAGGTTCGTGCCCCGGTCTGGGAAGATCCCACATGCCGCGGAGCGGCTAGGCCCGTGAGCCATGGCTGCTGGGCCCCGCGCATCCAGAGCCTGTGCTCCGCAACGGGAGAGGCCACAACAGTGAGAGGCCCGCGTACCGCCAAAAAAAAAAAAAAAAAAAAGAAAAAAGATACACCCAAAGTCACACAACGATGAGTAACAGAGGCAGGATTCCAACCCAGGTATAACTGAGTCCAAGCCTTTTGTCCTTTCTTTAATCGTCTATGACCACCGTGACCTATTTTCCAAGACAAAAGTTGTGTGTGAATGTATGTGTGTGTGTGTGTGTGTGTGTGTTGATTTGGGAGAGTATCTGATATACAGAAATTAATTCACATTTAGTTCAGCACTGAAAAAATCACCTGTAATGAAAGTAACAAAATCCCAAGAATGATTTCAGAAAACCCAGGTCAAATGGTCAAGATATCCCGATGGCAGTAACCCCTCACTACCTTTTACTTTATACAGGATGACCATAAAGTATAGAAACAAGTAATGTTGTTTTATCATGCATTGGAATGTAATGTCAGTAAATCAATTATTACGTATTGGCCTATGTTTGCAGACTGTGGCCATCCTGTAGAATTTCTTATAAACGTGGCTCACTCCCATGTAGACTTGTTTATCTCTGCCTGAATGCTCACAGTGGTTGGCATGTAGAAAGTGCTCAATGCCGCTTTTGAAATAAATGCTTATCTCTGTCAATTCCCTTCCTCAGAGAGACAGTACCCTCAAGCTCTATTGACAAGAGTATTTTAAAAAACGCAATTTGAAGAACTTTACTCTCAAAAGGCATAAAAATACGAGTATCCTTTGATTAAACAATTCCAAACATTAATTTATGCTAAGGAAATAACAGGAAAAGAGCACAAAAAATGTACATTAAAAGGAGTTTCCTGCAGCACTTTATACTATCAAAAACTTGGAAGCAATCTAGATATCCAGAAATTAGGTCACACTTAATTAAACTTAAAATAATTAGGTGTGTCACTAGTATAAAACATCATACACAGTTTAAAGTGGTGCTTTAACAGAATATTTAACAACATGGAAAAATATTCAAGTAAGGGAAGTAAATCAAGTGTAAAGCAGTAAGAGTACCATAATACTAATTTTGTTAAAGAGATGAAAATGTAAAGAAATATACTAAAATGTTCAAAGTGTTTATATTTGGCTTTTAGGAAAAGAGCATATTTGTCTTTTCATCTTTGTGATTTTCTCTGGCGTCCAAATTTTCTTCAATAAGAAGTAATAATCTAAACAAAGGACATAATAAATGTGCTTTTTAAATATTAATTAAAATCAGGGCAGGAGAGAAGTAGAGAGAAAGATGGAGAGAGAAAGAGAAACAGAGGGAACCCGGAAGGCCAAAGTCTGAAGCAATAGGTAGGGAAGGACATGAAGTTTGGAATCTTCCAGTTTTCTCCTTTCTCCTTTCCTTTCCTCCTTCTCTTATCTCCTCTTATCATTAAGCTTGGAAAGAGGATAACTGAGGAGGAGAGAACAGTCTAGCCCTCTGTTCTGATCCCCCAATCTGCCCAGTACGATGCTCTTGTCTCTTCCCTCAGAAGCCTCAAGGTCTACATACACAGGCTGAAATACTTAGAGACTGAGCTTATCCACATGTGCACACACACACCCTGCCCCGCCGTGGGTAAGGGAAAAAGTGGCAGAGTCGAGGCTCAAAGTAGATCTGATAGGAAGCTTATTCTCACACCTCTCGCCCCTCACAGAGTGGATTATCTGCTGCTTTTAAAAGCATTTTAAAATTTGTGTTGCCCTAAGCGTGTTTTACACCAAAAGTTTGTTGCCTGTGCCACAGAAAAGCCACCTCACATCTAGTGGTTGAATTGCAAGGAAAAGAGCTGAGCATGAGGGTGTCCTTTCTGGGTTTCAGGAGGAGTCGTGGCCTTGGCCATCGCCAGCTTCATGGCCGCGGTAAAATTTCACGACCTGACAGAAGGAATCGCCAACTTCCAGGAGAAACTCTTCCGCTTTGTGGTGGTGGAGGAGGAGTATGAAGAGTCGTTCTGGATCTGCGTGGCCAGCGCCTCAGCCCACGCCACTAACCTGGTTGTGGTGGCCATCAGTCAGATTCCCCTCCCGGAGATTAAGACCAAGATAGAAGAGGCCACGGTCACGGCCGAGGATATCTTGTATTAATAACCTTCTCCTGAAATCAGTTCTTAGGAGAATGGAAACCTCCTTTTTCTTTTTTCCAGCTTGCACAGACTTGAATGTCTTCGTTTTGGCAGTAAGAAGAAGGAAGTGGAAGGGGGAAGGGTAGTTACCTGGGCCAGAAAAGAAAACTTTCCGAATTTCTGGCATCCCTGCACTTCTTTCTCACTGACCTTGGAGTTAGACACTCTGCCACTTGCCAGCCGTGTGTGACACTGGACAATTCATTTAATATCTACTTCTCAGTTTCTTCATCTGTAAAATGGGGGTATTAACGACCTCGCAAGGTTGTAATGAGGTTTAAATGGGCGATAACGTTGCCAGCCTTTGTATATTGTAGAGCACCCTACACGTATAAGGTACTGTACACTCCAAGAAATGTCTATAGACCCTTGGTATATCCCGCACAATATTAGGAGGAATGCAAAAAGGAATATGATAATGTCCCTGGCCTCCAGAAACACCTAGTCTTTCCACACGACACAGGAATCAGAGAGAAACAATAACAGTAAGAATGAAAATAACTACCATTCTTTGGAGTGGTTACTACATGCAGTTCTAAAAGTTTTACATATAGTAAGTCATCAGGTCCTCACTACAACTCTGTTGGTATAGTACTACTTTAGTCCCATTTCATAGATGAAGAAACTAAGGCATAAAGCAGTTGGATAACTTGCTGAGGTCAGGAATTAAATGGACGGAAGTCTGGAGCCAGAGTGTACATTTTTAACCCCTTTGCTGATCTGACGTTTGGTGTACGAGCAATTGCAAGGCAATGTGATCCGTGTTATAACAGCACATGGAGAAAGGACCTGAGAAGGAATTAATGCTTCCAGATAGGATGTGGTATTAAAGTATCTCAGAGTTGACAGTTGATCTGAACTTTGAAAGATGAGGAGACTTTTTCCAGTGGTAAAGGAAGCAAGGCTGGAGAAGGGCATTCCAGGATAAGTCAGTAATGAGGAGGAAACACAAGGTATGAATTTACAAAGGGGGCTTGGAAGTATGTGAATACCCAGTGGGGTTAGAATATTGCTCTAATGCAGCTGTTGGATAAACCCAGATGTTTTGTGTTAGGTTTTCCTGAGTGGTACTGTGACAGTTAATTTTACGTGTCAACTTGGTTAGGCCATGGTACCCAGATATTGGTCAAACACTATTCTAGATGTTTTTGTGAAGGTATTTTTTTTGGACGGGGTTTATCAGTTGATTTTCAGTAAAGCAGATTGCCGTCCATAGTATGGGAGGGTCTCATCCAATCAGTTGAAGGCCTTAAGAAAAAGACTGACCTCCCCCAAAGGAGAGGGAATTCTGCCAGCAAACTTCCACTGGACTCAAACTTCAACTCTTCCCTGGATCTCCAGACTGCCCGCCTACCCTGCAGATTTTGGACTTGCCAGTCTCCACAATCATGTGAGCCAGTTTCTTATAATAAATCTCTCTCTCTCTCTCATACACACAGACACACACACACAGACGCAAACACATTCCTATTGGTTCTATTTCTTTGGAGAACCCTCGCTCATGCAGGTCCACAACTCAATTCATTTTCCCACCATGTCAGCTGGGGTGAATCCTTTCCCAGCTCTCCTGTCTTCATGCCGAGTAAAAGTTATCTAGGGCTTCCCTGGTGGCGCACTGGTTGAGAATCCGCCTGCTGATGCAGGGGACACGGGTTCGTGCCCCGGTCCGGGAAGATCCCACATGCCGCGGAGCGGCTGGGCCCGTGAGCCATGGCTGCTGAGCCTGCGTGTCAGGAGCCTGTGCTCCGCAAGGGGAGAGGCCACAGCAGTGGGAGGCCTGCGTACCGCAAAAAAAAAAAAAAAAAAGTTATCTAATCCCCCCAGATTAGCTTCATCTAAAATGACACTTGATTCGGACTCACTCTACTTTGCTTAACACTGAGCTTCAGAAAGTTTCCATGGAATCTCTTCTGTTCTAACTGCTTCTGCTTCGCTGCTGTGTTCTTCTGCCCCTTCCGGCCCTCTATCCCCACCCCAGACACAGCTGCACTCTTACTTAGCAGACTGATGTCACTCATCAAATATGCAGATGGCACATGGCTGGAAGGGAGAGTTAACATGATAGGAGATGGGTCCGAAAGGTAACGACACACTGCAGTGCTGTCTTGAAAACAAGTGGAAAGGTCAATGTTCTATCAAGTTTAAGCTAAGGTCCTGCTGACAGTTTTCCTTTAAAATCAATAACATAAACACAAGACTCTGGCAACAGTTTATATGATAAACATCTGAGGGTCTTAGTCCATTTATTCATTCATTCAACAAGTATTGAAACTTCTGGAAGTAGAGCAGTGAATGAACAGACAAAAATTCCTGCGCTGCAGAGATTTCATTCTCCAAGCAGCTGGGGGGAAGGGGGGATTCATACTGAGACGGCATGTGAGCTACTAAAAATGTTATCCGAGCCCAGCCGTAGCCTGCACCCTGATCACTGCCTCAGATCTGTGCAGGCCATCAGGTGGCGTGACGGCAGAGTGAACTGGTTTTGCTTCTAATAATGGAATTATCTTATCAAGGTGGTAACCTTGATCAAGCTGCATACGTTCCATGGTGTCAAAGTGCAAGCTTTTGTATGAGTGTGCATTTTTCCAGTGACAGAGTCTATAGCTTCACAAAATGTTTCAGAAGCGTCTGTAACACCTTAAAAATTTCAAACCCTGATCCATCAGGTAGTAACCTTCACGTTGCTGGAGATAATCAGGTTCGGTCTGAATCTCTCAGGGATACTGTAGAAGAGATTCCTACATGGAAATTAGAGAGTTCTGTTAGGCGTGAAGGGATGAAGGAGGGAGGGAGAATACATATCTGGGTCACAATGCACTCGCGTGATACTCAAAGATATGGAGAAATTGTAGCTCATTTATTTTGACTATAGTTAATCTGGTCATTTTACGAATAAAGAAAAGCTAATAATAAATGCCTGACTCAGTTTACATTTAACCCGATCTGATTGTTTATACTTAGGGGTAATGCTGAGCCTCTCTGGGATAAAATGGCTGGCTCCTTAGATAAGCTTTCCACCCCTGCCTCTCTCCTGAAGGTCCTGGGGTTATGGGAGAGGAAGGTAGGCACATATATACTCCCGATCTCTGGGAAGCATCCCCTGGTATCCTGATGGTTCTTGGCGGGAGGGTGCACTGGCTGGGCTCATTGGGCTTCTGTCCCCCTGGGTACTGCTTGCCCTGCCAGCCTTCCCAGGGCAGCCTGAGGGTGGAATAATGTATGAAATTTTCTTTCAACTGGTCAGAGCCCGATCACTGCCTGGAATGCTTGTCCTCATCTTGGATCCTACCAGCTGCAGACCCCTGAGTGACCACCAGGTCCTCCCTCCGGCTCACCCGTCCTCTGGCCCACACCCAGGCTTCACTGAAGAGCTGCCCACCTGCTTTGGCAGCCTAGGGGCCTCACCTGGTGTCAACATAACATCCTGCCCCGGGGGTCCTGGAGACACCTCTCCCTTCCCTCCCACGAAGTAACTAACGTGATTTATAGGCTCTTATTTCCCCCAAAATTGCAGACTTGACAGGTTCCCTGCTGCTGATATGGCCTAGTCTAAATATGAAATAAACTTTACTCAAAAAATTAAGTCTCTGCAAAATATTAACAATTGTTAAACTCAGATGACGGATATTCATTATATTATTCTATTTTTCTTCATGTTTGAAAATTTTAATAAGAAGTAAAATAAAGAAATAAAAAAGAATAAACACACACACAAAAATTAAGTCTTTGTTTTTTAAAATCACCAGAAAGAGCTGTAAGTATATAATTGGTATAAAGTAAAACCTCAGACTCACAGCCCATTGAGATGGTTATATTTTTCCCACACTTAGAAAAAAAATGCACCAAACTCACTTCCTGCCTCACCAAACTCACTTAATGCTTCAAGGAGGCTCAACAGTGGCTGTAGGTCAAACACGGAAAACCTCTTAATATGCCTTAGGTGAGCCTGGCCCTTTCGAGGCTTCTATTTCCTCATTTTTTAAATGAGAAACTTATACTGCATGATAATGACCACCATCTAGTGTGAGTCAGGCATTTGACATACTTTGTCCCTAATTTTGAGCACAATTATTCAAGATACATATTACTGTCTGTATCTTACAGATGGGCCGTTTTAGGTTCAGAGAACATAAGTAACTTGCTCAGGCCACATTACTAATAAGCAATGGAGAAAGGAGTCAGCTCCCATCTATGTAATGTCAAGGTCACCATTTTCCCACTACAGGATTGTGCTTCTTGCGGGACTTCTAAGGCGCCTTCCCAGGGCTCCGGCAGATGGCTGTGCAGGTTGCACCTCATCCAAGGGATGGATAACAGCTCAAATCTAGCACATCCTCCCCTGGCTTCTCATGGCCTGAACCCTCCAGAGGCTTCCACCCAGAGAGGGTGCCTTTTCCTCATGCTCACCAAGGTGTCAGGTGGGATCACAGTGCCTCATCCCAGTCCATGTAAAATCAAACTCTTAACCATAATATTATTTTATGACATTGTTTATCAGCTTGTGATAATGATGATTAATTTCCATATGTCCCTTAAAGGTAACTATCATATTCATACATTGTCAGATGATTACTAACACTAACTGTAGGGACCAAAGCCCAGGAAACTTAAACTGTAATTCAGAGAAGTAATTCGTTATCCATGAGATGAAGTCCTACTCTCTGTTCACTCTGTGAAATCTGGGTAATATGTGATGTCTCAGCCCATTCAGGCAGCTCTAACAAATCACCATAGACTGAGTGGCTTAAACAACAGGAGTTTATTTCTCACAGTTCTGGATGCTAGAAATCTGTAATCAATGTGCCAGCAGATCCCATGTCTGATGAGGACCCTCTTCCTGGCTTGTAGACAGCCACCTTCTCATGGTATCCTCACAAGGCAGAGAGCAGAGAGCTAGAGCAAGCTCTCATGTCTCTTTTGTAAGGGCACTAATCCCATTCATGAGGATCCCACCACCTTCTCATGGTATCCTCACAAGGCAGAGAGCAGAGAGCTAGAGCAAGCTCTCATGTCTCTTTTGTAAGGGCACTAATCCCATTCATGAGGATGTCACCCTCATGACCTAACCTCTTATAGGCCTCACCCCTTAATACCATCACATTAGGGGTTAAGTTTTGGGGGGATACAAACAGTCCACATCACATTGGGATATAGTTGTTTTACAGTATTGTGTTAGTTTCTACTGTACAGAGAAGTGGAGTTCCCTGTGCTATACAGCAGGTTCTTATTAGGTATCTATTTTGTACATATGAGTGCATATATGTCAATCCCAATCTCCCAATTCACATCACATTTTCATTAATAAAAATATACCAATAAAATATACAATTAATATTGGGATATTAATTCTTGGGATGGCAAGAACCCTTCCATATCAAATCAGAGTAGACATATTACAATATGCTTCTTTCTCTTTTGAGAAAAATATGAAACACTGAAAATTTAATTAAACAATTTTTCTTACTTACAAAAGCATGTAATAAAAAATACTAGCTCTTCCATTCTAAACAAAATTCATTTTCTAAATCATAAGGGCACTTTGCAGTAGGTGATAAATGAACAGGGCTAATCGTTGCTTTAACAAAAGTCTACGACATAATCCTAATGACAATTGGATACGTTTCCTCTTCTGACTGTAGCAAATTACACAAACTTGATAGTTAAAAACAACAAGAATTTATTATCTTAAGAGTTTTGGAGGTCAGAAGTCCAAAATGTGCCACTGGGGTAAATACATCTGTGGGCAAGTCTTTGTTCCTTCTGGAGGCTCTAAGGGAGAATTTGTTTCCTTGCTTTTCCAGCTTCTAGAGGCTGCCTGCATTCCTTGGCTCCTGGCCCTTTCCCAGCAATCTCATCTCTCCACCCTCTGCTTCGGTCATACAGTGATGATTCTGATAACTGGGACCCTCCTGTCTCCCTCTCTAAAGGATCCTTGTGATTCCATTGGGCCCACCCAGATAATCCAGGACATCTTTTGGGGGGCATTTTTCTACCTACCAGAACAGTGTTTCTCAAATTCAGTGTTTCTTGTTCTAACAGTATTCCTGAAAATATAATGTTTGATATCAAATAAAAGAACAAAATATTGTATTATTAATCATTACTAATATATAGGCACCACAATTTAGAAAATTCTTGCTGGGAGTGGAGTGTTTACCTATATTACCTACATGAATTTCAAAAAGTTATATATTATGCCAGGTATATATTTGGAAATCATAAGTGGGTAGAAGGAGGCTAGGCAAGACACAGGGAATCACAAAAGTGAAAAGCAATTTGGGGATACAATGCTGGAGAGGGACACAGCCACAAAGAGAGGTCCCTGTGCCTGTTTTAGACAAATTTCCAACACTGTCTATAAACACAGTATGATTCCAAATCAATAGAAATTGCGAGACTGACCTGTTTCTCTAGCAGACCAACTCTCTTAATTATCACCAATACCTAAAATAATAAATATGCACAGATTTTAAACCCCAAAATATCAATATCTCGATTTTGCTTCTTTTGAATATTTCTGTGCTTAAGTCTAAATCTTGTCAGAGCAAAAGATGCTTACTCACCAAGTAAATAATTTACCACCTGTCACAATTTTAGGGATTGCCTTCCTGTAAACTTTGGGAATTGACTTCTCGGAAGACTTGAGGACACATTATGACCTTAAGTCTCACCTCCAATATCATCTCCTAAATGACCACCCAGTGTAGTACTGAAACCTGTCTTGCATCTTCCCAGCATTTCTGATTCTCCCTACTCAGCTCTACATTTTCTTTTTACTTTCATTTAACATGCTGCATAGTTTATATATGTATTATGTTTATTGCTTATTGCCTGTCTTCTCCCATGAGAATGTCATCTTTTTTTTTTTTTTTTTTTTTTTGCGGTACGCGGGCCTCTCACTGTTGTGGCCTCTCCCGTTGCGGAGCACAGGCTCCGGACGCGCAGGCTCAGCGGCCATGGCTCACGGGCCCAGCCGCTCCGCGGCATGTGGGATCTTCCCGGACCGGGGCACGAACCCGTGTCCCCTGCATTGGCAGGCGGACTCTCAACCACTGCGCCACCAGGGAAGCCCGAGAATGTCGTCTTAATGAGGACAAGGATCCTTCTAAGTTTTTTGTTCAGGATGTATCTCAGGCACCAAGAGCTGTTTCTAAATTATTTACAAAATTATTTTTCAATTACCACAAAAAGTTTAAAATACACAAAAACGTTTTTGAAAGTTTCTCCTTTCCCCCCTCAATCCTACTCCCAAAAGGTAACCATTTCTAAATATACATCTACTTTATTTTTCTTACACAATGGATTATCTGTATACATATTGTTCTGTAATTTGCATTTTATATATTTCTAGTCAAGCACCTCCTCTCCGGAAAAGAATAGGTTGGACAATATAACTTTTTCTTTTTACAAAGAGGAAATCACATATGACAGGAAGTGAGCTGGTGCTTTTTTGATCTATAATTTGTCTATAGGAATTCAGGAAAGGGAGAGAAGGGTACAGAAAGTAGCCATAGTTTCTTCAGAAAGAATTTCTTAGGGCTCAGCTAAAGTTGTTTCATGCTAACCAGGAAGACTACAGGGTACATGCCAGGCAAAGTCAGAAACCCAAGAAAGCAGGGCAGGAAAGATGACAGGGTGTATTCTGCAGACAGTGGGCAGATGGACTGGAAAGTTTGGAAGGTTGTATATAGGAAGATACATTTATAATACTAGCTATTGTGCAGCAAGTATTTCCTATGTGCCAGGTACTATGCTAAGTACAATATTTTAACTGCTTTACTTGTACTGTCACATTTAATTCTCATGGAAATTTTTAAACTTTTTATTTTGACATAATTCTAGAAATTTGCAAAAGTCATGCAAAGTATCCCTATATATCTTTTATCTAGATACCCCAAACATTAACATTTCACTACATTTGCTTTATCATATTCTCTCCCTCCTCTCCCCATCTCTCTTCCTCTTTCTATGTGAGTATGGAGGTTGGCTGGGCACCCCGGTGATGGGGCCCAGGTACCGCCCTGGCCAGGCGCCCCTGAAGTGGGACGCAGGCTCCCACCTGTTATACTCAGTTGTGTATATGCATTGTGTAAACAAAGTTCCTTTGTGGACACATAGTATGTCCACAGCTGTGTATATGCCTTGTGTACTCAAAGTTCTTTTGGAGAAACATAGAATCTCCACAGTTGTGTATATGCACTGTGTACCAAAAATTCCTTTGAAGAAACATAGTATGTACACTGTTGTGTATATGCAATGTGTACCCAAAGTTTTTTTGTGGACACATTGTATGTACACGGTTGTGTATATGCAGCGTGTACCCACAGTTTGTGGACACTAGTATGTAAACTGTCGTGTATACGACAAAGTTCCTTTGTGTACACATATTCTATACACAGTTGCAAACATAGGTAGGTGCTGTCCCGCTGGGGGTGATGGGTGCTTGGGCTGATTCAATCAGCCCCTTGGAGAACATGACTCCTATTGTTAAATCAGTCCCCATAAATCAGGTGACTCCCATTGACTCAATCAGCCCCATTAAATATCCCTACCCCCATTAAAGATTTCTTCTTAAATCTCCTGACACCCATTTTACTAATTAAACCTCTTAAGTTTCCTAACCCACACCAGCAATCAATCTGCCTTCTTAACTCTCCAGACCTGCATTGTCATTCTGTCTTCTTAATTCTCCTGAACCCCATTAAATTAATCACCCTTCTTAATCTCCTGACCACCCTTAAAACAAAGGGCCCCCTTAACTCATGTGTTTGCCTTTGATTCAGTCAGTCCCCTCAAATTATGGGCTGTAAATGATTCAATCAGCCTCCTAAATCACATGACTCCCATTGATTATATCAGCTCCCTTAAACATTGTTAACCCATTTAAATCAATTGGCCTTCTTAAATCTCCTGACTTTCATTAAAACAACCAACACCCTTAGGTTTCCTGACCCCATTAATACAATCTGGTTTCTTAAGTCTCCTGACACCCATTAAATAGGATGATTGATTAGATTAGAGTCACCATATTTAAGAAAGCCGATTGAATCAACGGGTGTGATGTCCCCCATGGTGGGTGGCCATACATGGAATACACGTATACGTGTATTCCATATACATGTCTGAAATCATTATCATGTACACTTGTAACTAAGATGATGTTATATGTTAATTATATCTCAATAAAAAAGAGAGAGCTACAGTATAAAAATGGTTCCCCCAAATAGTCACAGTATTCTAAATTATCTTTGTTTAAATTTTGCCATTTAGAAGAATACATAAAATAGAATTATGGTGAGAATGTATGTAAGAGGCAGGGCTCACGGGAGGCAAAGTCTTAATTTTGACTGAGAGGAAACCATGCAATGGATAAAGTTGTTCATATGCATTGCATGTGTACCTCAAATCTTGGACCCAATCTGATGCCCAGCCACCTCTGATTGGATATATTACAATCTGCAACTCTTGGTTCACAGATGTTTTGCAGAGGAGATCTCTATCTGACTCTCATGAGTACAACAAGATAAGAGCAAAGAAAGTTCTCTTTAGGTTTTGACAGGTGAGCCCAGGCAAAATTAGTCCTATGAGTGGCCAGAGTGATGAGACCTTCAGAATTTATCGGCTCACAGGCTGGCTAAAGAGATAAATTCATAAGGTCTATATCACCTTTCTTCTGAATTTTGTTATGAGCTAATCACAAAAACTGATGAGGATGGACAGCATGATAAACAGCTTACCTTCCCTATCACAGGTGGACAGACCCCTGAGACAGAGCTGAAGCAGCCCCAGAGAAACTGCCCGACTCCAAGTCAAGGGCTTTGGTCAGAGGGTAGAGAAGGTCATGGCTGGATCTCAGGGAGGCCTGCAGGGGTGCTCAGAGCCATCTCCACAAAGAAGCACTGGAATAATATATTGATCAGGCAAGCCTAGATTTATAAATCCTATAGGACCCCACTTTGACAGTCTTCATAATGTATCAGAAGTAGAAGCTCACACAATGGTATTTATAAAATTTTGTAATCTGGACCCAAGTTATTTTAGGGAGATGTTTCTATTTTCCTTTTGCCAATATCACATTCTATTTTGAACTGTTGAGAAAGTAAATATTTCATTGTTTTGTGTCTTTACTGCCTACAGATATTTTCAGTTATGCCTCAACCACAGATAAAGTTATATAAATTTATATATCTTGACTTAATGTGTCATACCAATTGGCCTATTGACCTAATGTATAGAATTTTATTGGTTAAAAAATGTTTTACTAATCTACGCATCTATATAAAAATGTAATAACAAAAACAGCAAAAAAACTAAAACAGTATAAAAAAAATGGCAGTCAAGAGCAAAGAAAGTTAGTCTGGGAAGCTTATCTGATGGGGTCTGAACACAAATTCCACTTTCTTAGCTGCACTCCTAAGTAGCTGTGTGGCCTCAGGAAGATTCCTTAACCTCTCTGGATCTCGGTTCCCTCATGTGCAAATGTGATACCATAGTGCCTGCCCTGGGCCAAGTGGGGCACATTAAGTGGGTGAGACAAATATATCCCATAGAACAGTGCCTGGTGCACAATAGGTGCACCATACAGTTTAGCTATGACAACAATGACTGCTTGGTGTTGGGCAGCGTCCCCTGGGAATGCCTTTCCCACTTGACGTCAAATTGAGCCTGTGAAGCAGGTCCTGTCATCAACCCATTTTACAGATGAGGACACTGAGGCTCAGAGGGTCCTAAGTCTCAGAGCAGATGAGTAGGGAGCCAGGATTCAGGCTGAGGTTTCTGTTCCCAGCATTGCAAAGGGAAAACGAGGAGAGAGCTTGGTAGAACCTGGCGGCCCGCTTGGGTGAGGAACTGCATTTCAGGTGGGAGAGTCTGGGGATGATCCAGGGTTGGGGAAGGAGTTGGTAGAGTGGGTGAGGAGACTTGGGGGGTGCAGGGAAGGACTGAGCCACGTCTGGGATGGCTGCCTGGCCCACTGCCTGGATGGAGACTGGCCTGCTTAGAGGTGGACACAAGTCCAGGGTGGTCCTAGGTACAGGGGCCGGACCCATCTCAGCAGTCCCTGGGCAGAGTTGAGGAACCAGGGCTTGGGACCCCCGACTTACCCAAGGCCAGAAGACGTACGATGCCTGGAATCAGGTGGCCCATCACTTCACATTGTAAACCAGGATGTCAGCATAGCATTCGATGTTACCCTGAGTGATGGATACCTCCATTTTGGGGTACATCCCAACCCTGGGTGGATCTGTGAAGACAGGTTCTCCATCCTAGTAAAACCTTTCACTGAGAGAGAAAGGAGTGTTAGGGGGCCACCCTGCCGGGAGAGCAGGCAAGGCCCTGCGAGGCCACAGTGTATCTGAGACTGCAGACCCTGCTCGGGAACTCCGCCTCCCATCAGTTGGACGGACAGGTCAGTGGTGGGCAGATGAGAGCTTTGTGGACAGAAGGCGCCACGTTTCAGCCCTCTGGGACCTCGGGCACATCACCCTGCCAGGCGTCCAGAGCCTGGTAATAAGTCCCCACCTGGCCTCTTCTCCCAGCTGCCCCTTCATCCTGCCTGTCAACCTGCCTTGTTCAAAGAGGGGCTCACCCCCTGCCTGCGGCCTCACAGGTACAAAGGGGCAGAAGGGGATGGAACCCCGGGTCGTCCAACCAGACAGCCCGCAGGAGGGCTGTTCCCGAGACTCGAAGGCCTTGGAGCTGCCGCCTGAGCCCAGCTTTGCTGCCCCAGGTACCACGGGAACTTGGCTGGGTTTCTAGGCCTCAGCTGCTCTTTCTGTAAGATCGGTGCTCAGTGAGTCAACCTCAGGGGTGGCCTTGAGCGCTGTGGCTGAGGTAATACAAAGAGAGTGCTTGGAACAGGGCCTGGCCCAAGGCAAGTGCTCACGAGCAATAGCTGTACCGGTCCAGGACGTGTGTAAAGATTTCCTGCTGTGCCAGCTGGGACCTGGACCATTGCCACACGAACTGCAGCGCCTGCAAACCTGGAGGGAACAGAGTGAGGGCCCAGAGGCAACACAGCTGCCCTGGCTCCCCTCCCTAGTCCCCACCTGAGTGTCGTGGCTGCCCGCACCCTGCTCTCTCTCACTGGTTCCTGGATAAGATCTCCTCCTGTGGGATCCTCCTCAAGATTCCTCCTGACCTCCCAAGCCACAGGGGGTTGAGGAACTTGCCTTCCAGAAGGCACCTGCCTGCACTCTCATCCCACCCCTCCTCAAGGCAGGACTCGGTCTGCCAGGACCTGCCAGCCATTCTCTCTCAAACTCTACTTGAATGCCCCCAGACACAGGGAGCTCATCACCTCACACTAAGGGTACAGTCCATTTTTCAAGTTCTGATGGTTAAAAAGTGCTCAGGGTTACAAAGCAGGGATAAAACCCTGTTTCTATGGGCACTAGCTCATGCTCCATACACAGTTCATCTACTCCTCTGTGATTTGGTCTCTGCACATGAATCTCCAGAAGCCACACCCAGCTCACAGAATTATCTGCAGGAGAAACAAGCTGCCATAGGAAGTGTGAGCAATGTTCAGTGTGGTACTCAGAAGGGGCTCATTAAAAAGCTACTTTTCTTGTCTACCTAGAGCCCAGATCCTCTTTGATAACTCCGGCTGGCCATCCTGCCACTGTTGTCCAGAAGTTTATTACCTGAGTGAGTGGTCGTGCACAGAATCCCTAGGTTTGTGGCCTTCTTTTCCCCATGTGTAAAATGAGATATTTATAGTACTACTTATCTGTTATGGGTTGAATGGTGTCCCCCAAAATATATATTTAATTCCTATTCTTAGTACCTCGTATGACGCTATGTGGAAATAAGGTCTTAACAGATGTAACGCCCTCAGAAGGTGCCATGGCCCTGTCCAGGATTGATCTTGGACTTCTGGCCTCCACACCTGTGAAGAGCACATTTCTATTGTTGGAAGCTCCCAGGTTCTGGTACCTTCTTACGTCTGCCCCAGGAAACGAATTCACCAGGTCATAGGGTTGTTGTGAGGATTAAAGGAAACCAAGAGGGCAGTGGCTCCCACCAGGCCTGCACTTCGTAGGCGGGACAGGCAGCGTCTGCTGTGGCTTTTTAGCGTTACATTCATTCCTTCCTAGCTGCCCACACGTGGGAAGAGTTATTATGTCCCAGGTACTCTGAATCCCTGGCCACCTCCTCTCTGAATCGAGCATGGTTTACTGAGTGCAGGTCTGCTCTAGCCCCTTTGGAGTCTCCAAGAACAAAGCAGCCCCAGCCCAGCCCAGCTGAAGCGGGGGAAGGGGACTCATAGCAGCAGGCATCCGAGCTGGGCCTGCAGCTCAACCAGGAGCTAGACATGCAGGAAGCGAGGGCCACTCGTGCTGAGGGCTCAGCAGAGCAGAGAATGGGCCTGGGACATCCAATGGCCTAGGTAGCCACCCAGCATCCTTAATGCTCTGGAGAACGGCAGGGGGTTTATTAATCATTACTATTTCATTATTTATTTTGATGCTCAATTGTCCCAAACGTGGCCAGTGAGAGGGCCTCCTGACTAGCTCCTCCTCCTTTAACATGTCCACACTGTTCTCTGAGCCCTTCTTTATGGCACAGGAAGATCTCATCTTGTAGTACTTTCCCCACCCCAACCCTGGAATCAGCATGGCTCTGTTTTGAGGGAGCTACTACCATTGTACCTATTTTATAGTTGAGACACAGAAGCTCGAGAGCTGGATAGGCAGTTACAGGTATCAGGAGAACGAAGGCAATTCGGCAACATTTTGCCACCAGACGAAACCTCAAGGGAACAGCTATTACAATAGTGACTGGGCTGCCGTGGTGATTTGGAGAAACAGACTGAACTCCCATTTGGGATGAGGGACGGATCATCCACCCTGGAGGACCGCCTAGCATGAGAACTCTACTTGCCAACCTCTTCCTTGACAAAGCAACAGAGGAAAGAGAAGGTGGCTTCAGCAGACCGTACAGCATCTGCTAGAAAACCAAACACGAGAGCTGTGAGAGATGGGTCTGCACCCGGCTGCTCCAAGCTTTTCTGCCATTTGAAGCTGGTGCTGGGAGCCAGCTGTGACCAGAGGAATAGCTCCAGCCATCCAGGTAAGTTGGATGGCAGCTGTGCCCACATCACTTGCTCCTGCATGGGTTATCACAGGGTCTCCAGGCTGAACAATTCCTGTGACAGAAAGTACAGGAACCATTTTCTTTACTTTGCAACTGCTACACATTCTCCACATAGGCTTGTTCTACCATGATCACCTGGCCCTGGGACCACCAAATGTCAAATCTCTTGCTGTTTTAAGAGAACATATTGACTTTTTGTCTTATTGCCTCTGGTCAAAGTAGGAAACAACTTTTGGAAACAGAGTTATTAGCAGCCACGTCCATAATCTCTGTCTTACCTATGAAATAATACCAAAACGTATCTCTGACCTATACCTGAATGAGTAAGAAGAACCACCATTCCCGCTGTCGCCACCTGAAGCCAGCCCCTCTTCAGTCTGAAACTGGCCTCCAGCTGGTCTCACACATCCAGACACCACACCCAGACACCAGGCTCCTCCTGAAATGGAGATTTCAACATGTCCCTTCCTCCTCAAAATGTCAACTGGTTCTTGATTGGCTTTTGTGTCCAGTCCACATAGCCTGCCACTCAAGGCTACCACAATCTAGTCCCAGTCTCATCTTTCACAAACTATAATTGATATCCTTCACTTCTGAGTGAAGCAGCCGATCTCTGACCCTCTTAGGCCACCTTGGTATGCCACCTGTCCATCACAGCTCTACCACCCTTCAAGTCCTTCTATTCCAGAAAGCCTTCTCTGACCACCTTTGCCCACACCAACTTTTCCCATCTTAAGCTTCTGTTGTAGTTAGAGACAGGGCCGCCCTTCCAAACACTATGGTTGTCTTGTCAGTTAGGCTGAGCTCCCCAAAGCCAGGGACCCTCATGTAAGCTCTTGGCTGGCCTCAGTGGGATTGGGGAGGAATTAAAGAGTTGATTGAATGGCTCTTTCTGCTGCGCTAGGGCTCCCAGAGAGAAGCTTAGCATGACTGAGAAGCTGGGACTACTGCTGGGCTTACGGCGTGACGACGCTCACAGGTCTTCTATCCAGCGCTTTCCAGGTTTTCTATCTGCTAACCGTGATTTTCAGCCTCAGTATTGCTACATAGTATGAGGACCTGATACTACTGGTGGTACAGTAGGCTGAGGTGCTGGGGTTGGGTGTCGTTCAGTGGCCAGATCAAAGCTGCCCTGCAGGACTGTTGGGTTTTCAGGTGGCTGAGTCATGAAGAAATTGAACCATGCTGTATGGAGTGAGCATAGGGTGGGGTCGGGTGGTCCTCACCCAAGAGATGTAACAGCTGGAAGGTGGTGAGCCAGGCCTCTGGGGTGGTGGCAGCCTGGGGCATGGTCAGTCCTGCCGCGATGGGCATGGGGAGCCCTTCAGGGACAGGGACATACTGAGCTTGGCCGCCACTAGGCGGCAGAAACGTGGCTGGGTCCCCGATCTACAGTGTCCCTGGCAGCCAGGCCCCAGCGCTGCCACGTGTCCGGATGCCTCAAGTCCCCAAATGTTGCTGGCTCCGGGGGGAGGGGCATACTGGCCTTGTCTCTGCAAGGAAAGAGTGCACTAAGTAGTAAGCACGATCAGAAGTCTGTGTGTCACTGTCCCTGGCCCTCTTCCTATAGCCCCTTTTTTTTCAAGACAAAGTTCAGGGTAAATTTAGGTTTTTTAATTCAAGAAAAAAGAGAGGAGAGGTAATTTGCTTCATGCAAATAAGAGACTGTTGGTCCCATAATCAGTGGATGTCTAACTGGTAGAGTCCTTAGCTGTTTCTCTCATCTAAACCCCTTGTTTTACAAATGAAGAAACTGAGACTTGGGCGGGGAAATGCCTTGTCCAAAGCAAATTAATAGCAAGACTGGGAATTAAACCGTGGACTCCTTTTGTTGTTTTACTGGATTTTGTTTTGTTTATGTTTTTTTATACAGCAGGTCCTTGTTGGTTGTCTATTTTATACATACTGGCGTGTGTGTGTTGGTCCCGGTCTCCCATTTCATCACACCACCACCCGCCCACCACCCCTCCCCCGCTTTCCCCCCTTGGGGTCCATGCCTTCGTTCTCTACATCTGTGTCTCTATTTCTGCCCTGCAAACCAAACAGTGGACTCCTTAACGATAGTTCTCATATATCAAGTGCCAGGCTCTGTACTCACTCATCACAATCCTCAGAAGCCTCCAAACAGAGGCTTGAGACCAGGGGGACTGAACCGGGAGTGTGCATCTGAACCACCGAGGAGCTTTTGCAAAGTACACGTGCCTAGGTCCTGGTCCTATTTATTTTGAATAAGTGACCCCTGTGATTCTGGTGTACATTTCTTAATTACTCCAAAAAATGCAGCTGGCCCAGTTTAGTGCTTCAAAAAAAAGTCAGAAGAAAATTCTTAGAGTACTGTCCCCTGCTGGCTATGGAACCCTCAACGTGTAAAGAATACAGACTTTGGAGATTAAGACAGAGACCTCAGTTTGAATCACAGCTCCCCTGGTTACTAGAGTGTGGCATTGGGGGGCTTCCGTGGTGGCGCATCGGTTAAGAATCCGCCTGCCAACGCGGGGGACACAGGTTCGAGCCCTGGTCCGGGAAGATCCCACGTGCCGCGGAGCAACTAAGCCAGTGCGCCACAACTACTGAGCCTGCGCTCCAAAGCCCGCGAGCCACAACTACTGAGCCCACGTGCCTAGAGCCTGTGCTCTGCAACAAGAGAAGCCACCACAACGAGAAGCCCGCACACCGCAACAAAGAGCAGCCCCGCTGGCCGCAACTAGAGAAAGCCCGCGTGCAGCAACAAAGACCCAACGCAGCCAAAAATTAATTAATTAAAAATAAAATCTTTCTTTAAAATAATAAAATGTATGACTCAATGGTTTTTAGTGAATTTACAGAATTGTACGAACATCACTACAATTTTAAAACATTTTCATTACCCCCAAAAGAAACCTCATACCCGTTAGCAGTCAGTCGCCCATTGTCTTCCCAGCCTAACCCTAGGCAACCACTAATCTACTTTCTGTCTTATGGATTTACCTATTCTGGGCATTTTATATAAATGGAACTATACTATATGTGGGTTTCGTGACTGGTTTCTTTCACTCATCCTAATGTTTTCAAGGTTCATCCATGTTGTAACATAATGTCCCAACCTTGTAATTTTTGTATGTCATCATGTACTTATTTTCATCCCCCTTTCTTCACACAGAAATGTCAAATCTCTTCTTTTATTTCTATGCCACTTTCTTCTTTGTGACTTCTAATGAATATATCAGTGTCAAGTCTCACGGCATCCCCCTGCAATGAAAGATTCCAGTCCTGACATTTCAGACAATCCCACCAGTTCCTGTAATCTTCCACTCACGCCATCATTAAAAATGAAGCTGCTGGGCTTCCCTGGTGGCGCAGTGGTTGAGAGTCCGCCTGCTGATGGAGGGGACACGGGTTTGTGCCCCGGTCTGGGAAGATGCCACATGCCGCGGAGCGGCTGGGCCCGTGAGCCATGGCCGCTGAGCCTGCGCGTCCGGAGCCTGTGCTCCGCAACGGGAGAGGCCACAACAGTGAGAGGCCCGTGTACCGTAAAAAAAAAAAAATGAAGCTGCTTACAAAATCTGAGCCAATGACAGCGATCACTGTATTACTCAACTGTTCCCTTCTACAGCTAAATGAAGGTTTTATTCTCAGGAATTAGCAACACCACCTCAAGGGCTGACTAGCCACACAAGCGACATCCTGATCTGGCTTCTCCCCGGAAGAGATGGAAGTCACTGCCCTGTTCCTCAACTAAGGACCATTATGACAAATCCCAAAAAGAAAAAGAAAAAAGCTTTCTTTCTCATGCTTATTTATGAACAAACAGGTCTTTCTTGGGTGTTTTTTTTTTTCTGGTTTTTTTTTTTTAGGGAAAATTTCAAATATATTCAAAAGCAGAGAGACTACTATAATGCAGTCCCATTACCCAGCGTCAATGACGATCAATTCCTAGCTAACCTTGTTCGATGTGTACCTTCACCTCCACTCCCCACCTCCTTTACCAAAACCTTCTCACTAAAACTCCTTGGAAATATTTACTTGGACACCCCTGTTCTCCCATAGTTCTGGTTATGTTAACTTTATTTGCAGTAGATATTTGGGGAACATTACTCTGTGTCCAGCGCTGGGTCCTGAGGACACAAAGATGAATAGGACATTGCCTGGGCAGTTTACACACCAGGAACACGAAACACAAACATTCCATTTAATTACAGCACGAGGCTGGGGGATGGACAAAGTTGGTTCCTGACACAGCTTCACGCGGGTGGTAGTGGGGTTTGTAAATAAAATCATTAATAGTAATCACATGCCGGAGAGGGGGTAACGTTTCCGATAAAGTTGCTGGTGTGGAAGTGCTTACATGATATTATTTCAAAGGTTATATGGGGTTAAAGGAGCTACTGCAATGAGGTAGGAGTTGGTTAAAATGTGAAGGCAGAGCCATTTCTCTGACTGAATGCTTGGGCATGATTCACAGCCTGGAAAACCCCCGGACTGGAAATCCACCCTGATAACCCTCCTGTGTTCCATGTTGTCACGATCCACCCCTGAAGCCAGGAGATCTGGGGCCTGCGATCGGCTGGAAAGGACAAAGAGAAAGGGTTGGGGAAAAGGAAATATAAATTAATATCTCCACAAATGAGTACCAACCTCACAGGTATGAGTCTAAGTTAAAATGTATATAAAATAGAAATACATATGTAGCCAGCCATAAATGGGAAGAAACTGAGGCGTCTATGTGAAACCATGAAGAAGCCTCCCTTGCCCAGAGGCTCATACAAGCCACCTGATCCAGGGCAGCTGTCACCTCCAGAAGTGAGGGGGACAGCTCTTTGGGACGGTGAGTTCCCAGTGTCAGACCTGGATCATCATTTCCTTAACAAACTGTTCCAACGATCAGTGATATTGATCTTCCCCTATTCAGTCCCTCATAATGTACCAAGGGGCACTCATGCCCACAGGTTGCTCTGGGGGCCAGAGCTTTAATCCGCCTGAAGGAACCAGAAGGGGCTTCCATTTTCTGTCCATTGTGAAGAATGAGGAAGAGGCAGGCAGAAGGTCTTAGGGTGAGGGCATAAATATAAGCCAAGGCGTTGAGGCGTGAAGCAGCATGGCCTGGTCACGAAGCATTTTAGCATCAGTGGAGGTCAAGTGTGAGACAAGAGGTGCGGAGAGAAAAGAGGCAGGTGAGAAAGGCAGGGCCAGGTCCAAGAGGTCTTCTCTTGTCCTGTGAAAGAATGGGGCTCGGTTGAAGGATTAGAAGCAGGGGAACTTGCACGATCAGACCTGTATATTGGATCAGACCTGTGGACAGTGAATTGGGGCAGAGGATCCAGGTGGGAATAGGTTGCATTGTGCAGGGATGAAGGGAGGCATCCCTCAGCCAGTCCAGAGCTGTAACAGTGTCGTTAGGGGCTGAGTTGCACCCCTCCCCCAATTTCTTATGGTGAAGTCCTGACCCTCAGGATGTGACCATACGTAGAGATGGGTCTTTAAGGAGGTAATTAAGTTAAAATGAGGTCATTAGGGTGGCCCCTAATCCAATATGCCTGATGTCCTCTTAAGAAGAGGAGATTAGGGCTTCCCCGGTGGCGCAGTGGTTGAGAGTCCGCCTGCCGATGCAGGGGACACGGGTTTGTGCCCCGGTCTGGGAAAATCCCACATGCCGCAGAGCGGCTGGGCCCATGAGCCATGGCCGCTGAGCCTGTGCGTCCGGAGCCTGTGCTCCGCAACGGGAGAGGCCACAGCAGTGAGAGGCCCGCGTACAGCAAAAAAAAAAAAAAAAGAAGAGGAGATTAGGACACAAACACCTATGGAGGGAAGACCATGTGGAGAAACAGTGAGAAGATGGCCGTCCACAAGCCAAGGAGAAGAAACCAGCCCTGCTGACACCTCAGTCTCAGACTTCCAGCCTCTAGAACTGCGAGAAATAGATTTCTGGTGTCTAAGCCACCCAGTCTGTGGAGCTTCGCTATGGCAGCTCTAGGACAGTAACATGAAGTTGAAACAGGATGTGGACGAGGGTCACGAAACTCAGCAAGACTTGTTGATTACAAGTGGGGACGGAAGAGGAAGAAGGCCAGGAGGCCTGCCAGACTTCTCGTTTGATGAGATTAGTGGAGGCAAGGCCACTCAGTGTGACAGAGATCCTGGAGAAGGAGCTGCTCAGGCTGAGTTACATCTGAGAGCATGTGAGTGGACGTCCAAATAAAAATGCACAGCCGAACACTGAATGTTGAGTCTGAAGCATCTCACAAAGAGCGGGACAACCATGGTTCTTATTCTTGTCCCATTTCTGAGACTGTTTTGTTGTGTGCTCTCTGAGCCTCAGTTTCCTCAACCATTAAAAAAAATAAGGTAGGATAATAATACCTTCCCTTCTACCTTGGAGAGTTGTCGAGAGTTCAGATGAAAAGGACATCACCATATGCTAACACATATATATGGAATCTAAAAAAAAAAAAAAAATGGTTCTGAAGAACCTAGGGGCAGGACAGGAATAAAGACGCAGATGTAGAGAATGGACTTGAGGACATGGGGAGGGGGAAGGGTAAGCTGGGACGAAGTGAGAGAGTGGCATGGACATATATACACTACCAAGTGTAAAACAGATAGCTAGTGGGAAGCAGCCGCATAGCACAGGGAGATCAGCTCGGTGCTTTGTGACCACCTAGAGGGGTGGGATAGGGAAGGTGGGAGGGAGGGAGACAGAAGAGGGAAGAGATATGGGGACATATGTATATGTATAACTGATTCACTTTGTTATAAAGCAGAAACTAACACACACCACTGTAAAGCAATTGTACTCCAATAAAGATGTTAAAAAAAAAAAGAAAAGGACATCAAAGGATGATCTAGAAAACTTACTGAGTTCATTGAGTTTCTTAAAAGCAATTTGTCTCAAAATGACAAAGTGTTTTCTAGGCATGAATTGTTGATCAAATCCTGGATCTGGTAGTAAACTGTCACAATCCTTCTTTGGTTTTGTTCTGTTTGTCACCAAAGGCTAGAACCACATGATGGAAATTTGTGTTTCTAGAAACTTAATCATACTGACTTATAATGCTGTCTAGTGATAAGGGCTGACTGAGAACAATTACATGCATTTATGTAAGATTTCTTAATAGTAGGAGTATTATAAATCAGAGAGAAGTTGTTTCATTTGAAACAATTAGTGAGTCAGAAAGAAATTAGAGAACAGGCTACGACTTCTTAGATGTTGTTGCTTTGGTTGTTAAAATCATGAGCTAATGGTTTTAGCATAGATATTATGTGATATTATCACAAAAGCATAGATTGCAATCATTGTCATCAAAGAAATCCATGGTGTAAAATAATTTATAAACTATGTGAGACTAAAAACTTTACACTAAAATTGAAGTGGTATGACCACCTTTCACCACTAGAGGGACGCAATCCACTGAAATAAATAAATTGTGCCCTTGGGGTGTTACTACTGGTTGGGCAGGGAGCCTTAAATGGTTCTTCCAACACAGATTCCAATATGCTAGATTACAATTTCAAATTCCAATGTTTTATATAACATTGCTGGCTGAGGATAATACGCATCCTTCCAGGGGTGTTGCAGAACCCTAAAGAACAGAAAATGTTAGAACTTCAGAGGTCTCCTGCCTTACCAGGAATCTGTAAAGTAACAGGTGTGAACGTTTTCCTTTCTAGTCCTCTGGGGAACAGACAGTCCTAAAAATTAAAATACTTGGTTAATTGACAACTCACTAACCATAAAATAGTACACAAGCAGGGCAACCCTGATAAGTAACTGGATCAATTTTTTAATCCATAAAAAACTCAGTCTTTTTAAAAGTTATTATCGCTATAATAATACATGGTAAGAAAATTTGGAAAACATAAAACTATGAGAAAGTAGATAAAGATTAAACTATTATTGATCTTTTTGTCTATTTTTTTAAATGGTTACTTTCCTACGTGACTATATTAATTAAGACAGTACCTTAAATCTTTTTTAGAATAAGGAAAGGAGGATAATGGATGGATAGATAGAGAGATAGAGAGTTAGATACACAAGAAACCATCTCAATAGTTTCCAAAGCTAGCTGATAGTCAAAATTACCTAGTGAGCTTTTAAAAACTAAATCAGAATTTATTGAGGGAAAGGGAAAAGAATAGGACAGTGGATCCCTGAGTGTGTGTGTGTGTGTGTGTGTGTGTGTGTGTGTGCATGTTTGTTCTGAGTCCCCCAGTTGATACTTTAGAGTCGACATGTGGGTGATGCCATGGAAAATATAGAGCAACTGAATGGTTAAGAACTTAAATTTAATTGACCCAACTTGTGGAAACCAAATTGAAATTAAACTACTTTTCAAAAAAATCATTTTGCAATAAGAAAAATTGTGAAAGGCATACTGTTGACACATTGACAACTCTAATAATACATTTAAATCTATATTTTAAAGAAAAACAGTTTATTTGAAACTACTCAACTACTCAGAACAGTTTTTCTCTGGAAGTGTATAAAGATGAACAAACTGTTGAACAAAGAAATGAGAGTTCTTATTCACTAAAGACCCTCACAGTAAAAACAAACAAACAAAAAAATGCACCTTACAGCATCTCACAGGACTGTCACTTATATTACAAAGGAAGATTATTCTCCAAGAAGATAAAGTTCTGGGGTTACTGAAGGAAGATCTCAGACCTGATAGATATGAGAATAAGAGAAAAGGATTAATCTTCTTTACTCTTAGCTCATGGAGGCAGAAGAATGCAAGGAAGTTCTTTTTATTTATTTATTTATTTTATTTATTTATTTTTGGCTATGTTGGGTCTTTGTTGCTGCACGCGGGCTTTCTCTAGTTTCAGTGAGCGGGGGCTACTCTTTGTTGAGGTGCACGGGCTTCTCATTGTGGTGGCTTCTCTTGTTTCAGAGCATGGGCTCTAGGTGCATGGGCCTCAGTAGTTGTGGCTCGTGGGCTCTAGAGCAAGGCTCAGTAGTTGTGGCGCACGGGCTTAGTTGCTCCGCGACATGTGGGATCTTCCCAGACCAGGGCTTGAACCCGTGTCCCTTGCATTGACAGGCGGATTCTTAACCATTGTGCCACCAGGGAAGTCCCAAGGAAGTTCTTTAAAAGGCATGTGGACACACGTTCAAGTATAGAGAACTTGGAATTTGGTTCTTATAAACAAACCATAGGACTGGATTCCCTGCTAAGGCTGAATGACAGCAGCCATGGAAGGGAGGCCAGTTGCCCAGGTGAGAGTCCTGGCAAAATAGATAATTAAAACCAGAGTTGTCTGAGGCACAGAAAGCTCATTAGGACTGAAAGCTGAGGGAAGAATTGGAAAATAACAACCAGAAAACAACTAACAAAATGGCAATAAGTACATATCTATTGATAATTACTTTAAATGTAACTGGACCAAATGCTCCAATCAAAAGACATACAGTGGCTAAATGGATTTTTAAAAAAAGAGGAAGAAGAAGAAGACCCAAATATGTGTTGCCTACAAGAGACTCACTTCAAATCTAAAGACACTCAGACTGAAGGAGAGGGATGGAGAAAGCTATTTCATGTAAATAGAAATGAAAAGAAAGCAGGGTTAGCAATACTTACATCAGACAAAATAGACTTTAAAACAAAGACTGTAACAAGAGACAAAGAGGACATTATATGATAAAAATCCAACAGGACAATGTAACAATTGTAAATATAAATGCACCCAACATAGGAGCACCTAAATACATAAAACAAATATTAACAGATATAAAGGGAAAACTTGACAGTAACACAACAAAGTAAGTGCTTTAACACCCCACTTACATCAATGGACGGATAATCTGAACAGAAAATCAATAAGGAAACACTGGCTTTAAATGACACATTAGACTAGACAGACTTAGTAGATGTACAATAAGTCCCCTACATATGAACGTTCAAGTTGCAAACTTTCAAAGGTGCAAATGTGTGTTCTCATGTCCAATCACATAAGGAGTGAGTGAAATTGCAGCTTGCCCTCCGTCTCCTACTGCTGATGATCCTTCAGCTCTACCATCTCCCACCTCCTCTCCCTCCTCCAGTCAGTAACTCTTCTTGCCTGTTCACTTAATGCCAGCCCCTGTATGCTAGCTGTTATACTGTACTACTGTACTTTTCAAGGTACTGTACTGTAAGATTAAAAATGTTTATTTTTTGTGTTTGTTTTTTATGCATTTTTTGTGTATAATAAAAGTATTATAAACCTATTATAGTACAGTACTATATAGCGGATTGTGTTAGTTGGCTACCTAGGCTAACTTTGCTGGACTTACAAACAAATTGGACTTATGAACACGCTCTCAAAATGGAACTCGTTCATATGTAGGGAACTTAATATATATAGTATATTCCATCCAAAAGCAGAGAAATACACATTATTTTCAAGTGCACATGGAACAGTCTCCAGGATAGACCACATGCTAGGCCACAAAATGAGTCTCAGTAAATTTAAGAAGATTGAAATCATATCAAGCAGCTTTTCCAATCACAGTGCTATGAGACTAGAAATCAACCACAAGAAAAAAACTACAAAAAACACAAACACATGGAGGCTAAACAACAAGCTACTAAATAACCAATGGTTCACTGAAGAAATCAAAAGAGAAAATTTTAAAATACCTGGAGACAAATGAAAATGGAAACAGAATGATCCAAAATCTATGGGACACAGCAAAAGCAGATCTAAGAGGGAAGTTTGTAGTGATACAAGCCTACCCGAGGAAACAAGAAAAATCTCAAATAAACAATCTAAATGTACACCTAAAGGAACTAGAAAATAAGAACAGATAAAACCCAAACTTAGTAGAAGAAAAGAAATAATCAAGATTAGAACAGAAATGTAATTGAACTTTAAAAACAATAAAAAGAGCAAGGAATCTAAGAATTGGTTCTTTGAAAAGATAAACAAAATTGATAAACTTTTAGCCAGACTCATTGAGGAAAGAGAGAGTGCTCAAATAAATAAAATTAGAAATGAAGGAGGAGAGTTACACCCAACACTACAGAAATACAAAGGACCATAAGAGATTACTACAAGCAATTATACATTAATAAAATGGACAACTTAGAAGAAATAGATAAATTCCTAGAAAGGTACAATCTCCCAAGACTGAGGAAAGAAAAAATATGAGCAGACAAATTACCAGTAATGAAATTGAATCAGTAACAAAAAAACTTCCTGCAAACAAAAGTCCAGGACCAGATGCCTTCAGAGGTGAATGTCGCCAAACATTAAAAGAAGAGTTAACATCTATTCTTCTCAAACTATTCCAAATAATGAAGAGGAAACAATGCTCTGAACACATTCCATGAGGCCAGCATCACTCTGATACCAAAACCAAAGACACCATAAAAAAAGGAAATTACCAGCCAATATCTCTGATAAACATAGATGCAAAAATCCTCAACAAAATAGTAGCAAACCAAATTCAACAATACATTAAAAGGATCATATATCATGATCAAGTGGGATTTATCCCAGAGATGCAAGGATGGCTCAATATCTGCAAATCAATCAATGTAATACTCCATGTTAACAAACTGAAGAATAAAATTCATATGATCATCTCATAATGTAGAAAAGGCTTTTGACAAAATTCAACATCCATTTATGATAAAAACTCTCAACAAAGTGAGATTAGAGGAAACATAACTCAACATAATAAAATTATATATGACAAACCTACAACTAACCTCATACTCGAGGGTGAAAAGCTGAAAGTGTCTCTTCTAAGATCAGAAGCAAGACAAGGATACCCTCTTTTGCCACTTCTATTTATATTTGAAGTCCTAGACACAGCAATCAGACAAGAAAAAGAAATGTCATCCAAATTGGTAGGAAGAAGTAAAACTGTCACTGTTTGCAGATGACATGATACTACATATATATAGAAAGTCTTAAAGATATCACCAAAAAACTATTAACACTGATAAATAAATTCAGTAAAGTTACAAGATACAAAATTAATATACAGAAATTTGTTGCGTTTTTATGCACTAACAACATATTACCAGGAAATTTTTTTTAAAATGTCATTTACAATTGCATCAAGAAGAATAAAATGCCTAGAAATAAATCTAACCAAAGGAGTAAAAGACCTGTACTTGCAAAACTATAAGAGACTGATAAAAGAAATTGAAGATGATACAAACAAATGGAAAGATATACCATGCTCATGGATTGGGAGAACTAATATTGTTAAAATGACTGTACTCCCCAAGACAAGCTACAGATTCAATGCAATCCCTATCAAAATACCAATGGCATTTTTCACAAAACAAGAACAAATAATTCTAAAATTTATATGGAAACACAAAAGACCCCAAATAGCCAAAGCAATCTTGGGAGAGAAGAACAAAGCTGGAGGTATCGTGCACCTTGATTTCAAACTATACTACGAAGCTACAGTCATCAAAACAGTATGCTACTGGCACAAGAAAAGGCACATAGATCATTGGAACAGAAGAGAGAGCCTGGAAACAAGCCTATAGTCATATGATGGTCGATTAATCTGCAAAAAAAGATTCAAGATATCCATGAGAAAAAGACAGCCTCTTCATAAATGATGCTGAGAAAACTGGACAGCTACATGCAAAAGAATAAAACTGTACTACTTTCTCACACCATATACAAAAATAAACTCAAAATGGATTAAAGACTTAAATATAAGGCTTAAAACCATAAAACTCCCAGAAGGAAACAGAGGCAGTTTTCTCTTTTAAATAAGTCCTAACAATATTTTTTTGGATATGTCTCTTCAGGCAAGGGAAACAAAAGCAAAAATAAAGAAATGGGATTCTATCAAACTAAAAAGCTTTTGCACAGCAAAGGAAACTAACAACAAAATGAAAAGGCTGCCTACTGAATGGGAGAAGATATTTGCAAAAGATATTTCCTATAAGAGGTTAATATCTAAAACATACAAAGAACTCATACAACTCAACATCAAAAGAAAAAATAACCCAATTAAAAACTGGGCAGAGGACCTGAATAGACATTTTCCAAAGAAGACATACTGATGGTCAGCAGACACATGAAAAGATGCTCAACATCACAAATCATCAAGCAAATACAAATCAAAACAAAAAGATACCACCTCACACCTCTCAGAATGGCTATTATCAAAAAGACAACAAATAACAAGTGTTGGTGAAGATGTGGAGAAAAGGGAACCCTCGTGTACTGTTGGTGGGATTGTAAATTGGTACAGCCACTATGGAGGTTCCTCAAACAATTAAAAATAAAACTACCATAAGATCTAGAAATTCCACTTCAGAGTATTTTTCTGAAAAAAAAAAGACACCAATTCAAAAATATATATGCATCCCTACATTCATTGCAGCATTAGTCACATTAGCCAAGATATAGAATTGACCCATATCTTGCCCACTGATAAATTAATGAATAAAGAAAATGTATATATAAAGATAGATACACACATACATATATACATACAATGCAATAGTACTCAGTCATAACAAAGAATGAAATCTTGCCATTTGAGATAACATGGATGGAACCAGAGGGTCTTATGCTAAGTGAAATAAGTCAGACATAGAAAGAAAAATACTGTATGATTTCACTTATATGTGGAATCTAACAAACAAAATGCATGAATAGACATAAAACACAAACAGACTCATAGATACAGAGAACGAACTGGTGGTTGCCAGAGACAAGAGGTGGGGAGATGAGTGAAATAAGTGAGGGAGATTAAGAGGTACAAACTTCCAGTTCTAAAATAAATGAATCATGGAAATGTAGTATACAGCATATGAAATATAGTCAATAATTAGATAATATCTTTGTATGGTGACAGATGGTAACTAGACTTACCATGTTAATCATTTTGTGATGTATAAAGGTATCGAATCACTATGATGTATACTGAAACTAACATAATATTGTAAGTCAATTATACTTTAATCTTTTTTAAAAAATGGAAAATAAAGAGAAACAAATACTGTAGGATTCAGACACCACTGAGCCATTGAAGGCTTACGAGATGTTTAAGGGCAGTCATGGTCATTATCAACAGTTCAGGAGATGTGTGGGGGCAGCCAGGCCAGAATTCCAAACTTATGCTCCCAGAGAAAGAACTAGCTGGTTTAAAAGGTTCACAGTTGAGACCTGGATCAGGTACGAAAGGGAGAGGATCTTTATCATTCATCGGCAGCCAACACAGCATTCATGTCAGGAGCTGCTGAGAGCAAAGTCCAGTGCTGCATTGCCCTTATGGAGTCTTCACCTCCTCCACCAGCAGTCCAGCTCAGAGATATCCAGGGACCAGAGAGTCTCAGAAAAGCCTTTCTGGAGGCCAGAAAGAAGACAGTGCTTCTTAAACAAGCAATACTGCTATCAATGTTGTCCATGGACCAGCACCATCAGCATCACCAAAGAAATCGTTAGAAATGCAGAATTTCAGGTGTCACCCAAGACCTGTTGAATCTTATACTGCATGTTACAAGACACCCCCAGGCAGTGAATGTACTTGTAGTTAGGTCTCCTAGACCACCTAACCGCTAGTTAGATGAGTGAACGGTGAGTGAACGGCGAGTGAATGGCAACAAGAATGACCAAGACAGACTTGTTAGTTCATAAGGTTAGAAGGACCTTCAGCCTGGGGGCTCAGATGCAAGAGCAGAATTACCCGAATCTATACACTTATCACATACTCCCAACAGATAAGAAGAGTACCAGATCTTAAACAAAGTGCTTGAGATACAGAAACAGTCATATTTTTCTTCATTTTTGGAATTGATAAAGATGAAATAAATCTATTTTTGAGTAATTCACTTCTCAGAGGCAAATTAAAATACTCCCTTAGCTCTAAGAAAATCATGACTACAACATGTGCAGTGCTCAGTGTTCTGGGCACTCTTCCACCCTCTTCACACAGCCCTTCTTCCTCGAATTTAATCCTTACATATTCAACCAGTGTCCATTTTCACAGCTTGTATCTTGCTGTATCCTATTGGAATTGTTGGGCATTCATACTCTAATTCTAGAACCAGATTCTGTGAGACTCAGTAATATACATTTTGATAATTCTCAAATTTTAGAACTCACTTAGAAAGTTTTTTTTTTTTTTTTTTTTAATGTAAACTTTCAATTGACAGTCCCAGAGACTCTGATTCCGAGGGTCTGGGATGAGACCTGGAAATCTGCATTTTTAACAAGTATCCCAGGTGAATTTTATGAACTTGAACCACAAGCACACTTTGAGAATCATGGGTCTGGTTGTTAATGATCATTTCATACTCATACACAGACCACCTCCCAAGGAGTTATGATGGGTTAATTAGAACAGCACCAGAGATGTGCTGGCTTTACAAGTGCTTCTGGTACCAATGAAATCCAGTTGAGCTAGGCCACAACTTAGAGAAAACTGCCCTGGCAGGAGGTACCTTGAACTTGACTCTCTGCCACCCAGAGGGGAGAACAGTGACTCACAGGACAACCCATTTGGAAATGATAAAATTGAGGAAAGCATTTTATTTAAGACAGAGAAACATCTGTACAAATGCAAACTCATAACAAGGTAACGTTAGACCTGAAATGTAAGAGATTTTATATTCTCCAGTAATTATGTATGTATCTGTAAGAAAACTGTCCAAATATAATACTGGTAGAAGAAGTCACAGTTATTGGGTGACGGAGAACACAGCCAAGCTCATTGCAGGTGCATGGTGGTTAAAACAGAATGGCTCTCAGTTACTATGAAAGGGGTGGGTGACATTTAATGGCATTACACCTCACCCGTGGGCACATGCATGCACACATGGCTGCTGTGTAACAAGAAATGTGATGGCGCAACATGTCAGGGACATCAGTGATACTCACTCTGATAATGAAAGCACACTAAATGCTAAATTCGCTGCATCAGGCTTCACCTTTCTTTGAAAACACAGAGGACACATGATAATTGCTAACTTCAGTTGCGCCCTTTTAATGTGCAAAACTGTACTCAAAGTGTTTTATCTGTATTGATTAATTTAATTCTCACAACAACTGTAGGAGGTGGGTATACTCTTATTCCCATTTACAGTGATGAAATGGAGGCAAGAAAGCATTGAATAATGTGTCCAAAGTCGCACCAGGAAGTAGCTATAGGCAGTTTTGTTACAGGGAAGAACCAAATCTCATTACATGTTGGATCTGTTTCTCTTACTTTAACCTTTGCTTCCCATTGCTTTTGTTCACTAAAAGGATACTGTCTATACATAATGGCCTGCCTCAGGGAACACTGCCCCTCTGCCTGAACGGTAAACCAAAGTGCCTTTGTTCAGGGAAGCATCCTGACCCTGTCCACCTGTGAATGGCTGCAAGAAAAAAAGAAATTAACACATCCCATCCCTGAGGCTGGCCATTCCAGGAGATATTTGCAAGACTTATGGCCTTTTACTTTACTTCTCCACCTCCTCCCCCTCCCTGTTCTATGAAAGAAACTGGCCTCCAAACCCCAATAAGATGGTTCTTTTGAGACACTAGTCTGCCATCTTCTCTGTCCGCTTGCTTTCCAAATAAAGTCTCTATGCCTTGCCTCAACACCTCCTCTCCCGATTTATTGGCCTGTCATGCAGCAAGCAGAGCGAAGTCAGTAACAGTCTAGCTCTATAGTCCAGTTTTCATTCTGCACTGTCTATAACTGGTTTACAGTATTTATTTATTCTAGATACAAATCCTTTGCTGATTACACGGATAGCAAATGTCTTTTCCGGTAATATGGTTTGTCTTTTCACTCTCTTTCTGTTTAACAGGAGTTCTTAATTTTAATGTAATTGAATTCATCAACCATTTCCTTTATTGTTAGTGCTCTTTGTACTCTACTTAAGAAATCTTTGCCTACCTTCAAATTCATCAAAATAGTCTCCGATGTTATCTCCTAGGAGTTCTATTGTTTTAGTTTTCACGTTTACTTGTAAATGATTTTTGTGTTTGAAAGGAGGTAAGGGTCAATACTCCCTTTTTCCCATATGGATATCCAGCTTCATTTATTGAAATCGAAGGACTTTGTTTATTTAAAAGATTGCTCTTTCTCCATTTCTCCACTGTTCTACTTTTATAATAAATCAAGCGTTCATCTAAGAATGTTAATTCATTTTTAAATATCAGCTTGGCATAATTAGTGCAACAACTAAATTATACTGGAATACTTTTTACATATTAGAAGATTTTACTAAAAATCTGATCATTAATTTCTGATCCCACACATATTTAAATTTGGACGTATGCCTCTCGTGGAGAGGGTGAAATTCCATGTATTGCATGGAATACATGCAATGTTCCATTGTAGCTATATTCTATTCCAGAGCTTTCCAAATTGGTGTGAAGAGAAAAATTGTTCTTTGGGGGTTGGTGTGGGGGAATTGAGAGGAGGGTTTAGAAATACATGTGGAGAGCAAAACAAAATTAATTCTTTACCACATAAATTCATTTGTTCAAGCCACAGAGTATGACTGGTCTCTTTTCTACCCTAGGATTTTTCTAAACTTTTAATGTGCTAATAAGTAGGCTGTGACATTAAGAAACATTTCCCAACCTAGCGTGACCACAAAGACCTTTGATGTCAAAACACTTCACTCTCAGCATGGCCTTCATTCACTGTTTAATCAGAAGAGAAGCCATTAAGTTCCTGCCATCAAACCCATAAAGCCACCAGCATCCGACCTCGCTCCTTCTTCAGCAGGTAACTAGTGCACACCCTCCAGAGGAAGGAGCATCTCTTTACCTCACTCCATGTTCACTTGCTTCCTCTGGACTCAGCTCTCTCCTCTGCATCCTTCCACTTCCTGGGGGCTGGCTCCTCCCCAGAACACCCAAACAGGCTTTACATCGCCCCACCTTTTAAAAAAAAAGACCATGAGGAATTTAAAATAGTACAGCTGGACTTCCCTAGTGGCGCAGTGGTTAAGAATCCGCCTGCCAATGCAGGGGACACGGGTTCAAGCCATGGTTCGGGAAGATCCCACATGTCGCAGAGCAACTAAGCCCGTGCACCACAACTACTGAGCCTGAGCTATAGAGCTGGTGAGCCACAACTACTGAAGCTCGCATGCCTAGATCCCGTGCTCCACAAGAGAAGCCACCGCAATGAGAAGCCCACGCACCGCAACGAAGAGTAGCCCCCGTTCGCAGCAACTAGAGAAAGCCCACACTCAGCAACGAAGGCCCAAAGCAGCCAAAAATAACTATAATTAATTAAAAGTAAATAAATAAAATAGTACAGCTTCTCTGGAAAACAGTTTGACATTTCTTAAAAAGTGAAATATACATGTATCATAAAACCCAGTGATCATACTCCTGGGCATTTATTCCAGAGAAATGAAACTTATGTTCACACAAAAACCCATACACAAATGTTCATAACAGCTTTACTTGGAACAGACAAAAACTGGAAACAATGAAAATATCTTTCAATGGGTGAATGGCTAAAAACTCCTGTGGTACATCCATACCATGGAGTACTATTCAGCAATAAAAAGGAACGAACTATTGGTACACACAACAGCATGGACGGATCTCAAGAGCATAGGATGAGTGAGAAAAAACAATCTCAAAGGGCTTCCCTGGTGGCACAGTGGTTGAGAGTCCGCCTGCCAATGAAGGGGACATGGGTTCGTGCCCCGGTCCAGGAAGATCCCACATGTCGCGGAGCGGCTGGGCCCGTGAGCCATGGCCGCTGAGCCTGCGCGTCCGGAGCCTGTGCTTCGCAACGGGAGAGGCCACAACAGTGAGGGCCTGCGTACCGCAAAAATAAATAAATAAATAAAATAAAATCTCAAAAAGTTACGTACTATATGATTCCATTTATATAACGTTCTAGAAATGACAAAATTACACAGATGGAGAACAAAGTCATGGTTGTCAAGGGTTAAGGATGGAGGAGGGATGGCATGAGGGAGATATTTTTGGTGCTGGAATAGTTTTGTATCTTGATTTCAGTAGTGGTTACACAAATCTGCACATGTGATAAAGTAGCGTAGACTTATATGCACATGTTATACCAATGTCATCTCCCTGGTTTTGATATTGTACTGTAGTTACATAGCTGTAGAAGTAACCATTGGCAAAACTGGGTGAAGGGTAAATGGAAACTCTCTGTACTTTCTTTCCAACTTTCCATGAACCAGTAATTTTTTCGAAAGAAAAGATATCAGTGTACACTAAACAGATAAAAACATATAAATTTCCCTAGACCCCATGTTCCCCTCCAAGTACAACAACATCCTTCTCCACTTCTTTGCAGCTAAATTTATTGAAAATGTTTACTTTTTTTTTTTTTTTTTTGCCGCACCACGTGGCATGTGGAACTTCCCAGACCAGATATTGAATCTGTGTTCCCTGCAGTGGAAGCATGAAGTTTTAACCACTGGACAACCAGGGAAGTCCTGAAAATATTTTCTTTAACTTATATTCTCCATGTCTACCTTTTTCTACACCATTGCTCGATTCACTAATTTATTCATCAAATATTTGTTAAGTGCCTATTATGCTGTAGGCACTGTTCTAGGTTCTTGGGACATATGAGTGAACAAAATCTCTTCCTTCATGTAGCTTACATTTGGGGGAAGGTGGGGAGACAGACAATAAATAAAGTAAGTAAGTAAAACAGAAAGTATGATAAATGCTTTGAAGACAAAGTTGGAAAGAGGGATAGCACTTGAGTGGAAATAAATGTGATTTAAATAGAGTGTCAGGTAATGCCGCACTGGAAGGTAACATTTGAGCAAAGACCTGAAGGAAACAAGGGATTGAGTTTGAAAGAAGTCTGGGAGCGTTATTCCTGGTAGAGCAAACAGCCAATGCAAAGGCCTTGTGGTGGGAGCCATCCTGGCTATTGCAAAAAGAGCAAGGAGGCAAGTCTGATGGGGGAGGGAGAGTCAAAGGAGATGAGGTCCAGGAGATAACTGGTTGGAAGTGGAGAGACCAGATCACTTGTCCAACACTGCAGTCTGAAAGGTGAGAGAATATGAAGACCTTGGTGAGTTTTGAACAGATCAACGTGATCTAACCTACACTTTTACAGGATCTGCTGAGGATGGAAGAGACCTTTGAAACTGCTCTGGCCAGGGTAAATAATCGCCTCTACTTTGCATGATCCACTGGATTCTTCCCAGTCCTTATTCTTGCTGAGTGACCTTTCAGCAGCACCTGACCACATGGACCACTCTTGTCATCTAATCAGTATGTTTACCTCCTTCCTCTTGGGCTGCTTTTTCTCAGTCTCTTTTCCTTTACCTGTCCCATAAGCATCTGACTTGCTTAAGACTGTGTATGTGGCCCTCATATCCCCTAAGAACATGTACTCTCCTTGGGCAATTTCACCCTTTCCCCTGGTTTCATTCCAGCTATATGCTAATGTTTGCAAAATCAGTATCTTTAGCCAGGATGTCTCAACTGAGCTCCAGACCCACACATCTAGCTGCCTACTGCATATTTCCACTTGGATGTCTCAAAGTCCTTCAAACTCATCTTGTGTAAAATGGAATTGTTTTCTCTACTGCCTCTTTCCTTAACCCCCACCAGGACTGCTTCTCCTCCTGGGTCCTCAGTCTCAGTTAAAAGAAGCATATCCACCTTGTTGCTTAAGCTAGAAATCCAGGAGTCATCTCTGAAACTTCACTTCTCTCGCTCTGCAAATCCAGTCCATTGCTAAGTCATCTTGATTCTACATGAAGGTAATTCTCCACTTCTTTATTTTGCTTTAGCCACCACATGGTACAAGCCACCATCAACTTTCCCCAGGGTACAACAAAAGTCTTTTACCACTGGACCCTGCTTACCTGTCCAGCTCCCATCATTCTCTCACTGTGTACACTGCAGCCACATTGACCTTCTTTCTGTTCCTTGAAAGACCATCCACATACTCTTGTCTTTCCGCAAGCCCCTCACACTCATTCTCATCACCTATATCAGTCCTGCTCATTGTACAGGTCTCAGCTGCAGTGTTCATTTCTCTGGGAGAACTCTCCTGATTCATGAATCAGGGAAGAGTCCCCTACTCTCTGCTCGTAATTCTCCTTTATTTCCCCAGTCACAGCCCTCACTCAGCACACAACCTTGGCATTGCCTTGCTGAGTTGTTTTCCTCACTGCATGATGTGCTGAGTGAAGGCAGAGATTGTGTCTCTTATTTATCTTGTATCCCCAGAGCTCAGCTCATTACCTGTCATATCGTGAGCCCTCAAAATATTTATGAAGTGAATGGAAGAAGTGAATAGGTAGAATCTGGGGCTCATATAACTCAGATCACTCTTGCCTGTCTTGTTCATTGTTATATCCCCAGCACCTACATTAGGGCCTGACACAAAGTAGACATTCAATAAACATTTGCTGAACAAGTGAATCATTACACATAGTGCAATTCCATTCCAGTGGTCTGAGGAGTAATAAACTATTCAGTCTGTGATCCAGTTACATTGAGAGCCATCCTCTTAATTCTTAATTGACAGAGCAATCATGAGACCAAATTACATAGAAATGAAGAAAATATAATCTGAGACCTGAAATAATATTTCAATAGATCTTTACATATTATATTCATTCTCCCCCACACAAACACATCTCCAACTCAGCAGAAGACTGGATTTTCTCTTGAAAGGGGTTGAGTCAGAGATGCTCCAGATGTTGGGATCCCAAGTCCAACTGGGGGAAGGAGACACCTAAATAAAAATAGATAAACTAAGTCAAAAATCTATGGACTGAGTTATATGAGTCAAGACATTCCTTCTGACTTGCTTCCAAAATACTAGCAGTCAGGCTCTTGAAGGACAGAGAAGCAACGGAAGGATCCTTTTTTTCTTTTTTTAATTTTATTTATTTTTGGCTGCATTGGGTCTTTGTTGCTGAGCGCAGTCTTCCTCTAGCTGCGGGGCACGGGGGCTACTCTTCATTGTGGTGTGCAGGCTTCTCATGAGGTGGATTCTCTTGTTTTGGAGCACGGGCTCTAGGCACACGGGCTTCAGTAGTTGTGGCTCACGGGCTCTAGAGTGCAGGCTCAGTAGTTGTGGCGCATGGACTTGGTTGCTCCGCGGCATGTGGGATCTTCCCAGACCAGGGCTTGAACCCATGTCCCCTGCATTGGCAGGCGGATTCTTCACTGTGCCACTAGGAAGTTCCAAAGGATCCTTTTTGAGGAAAAAGGATCCAAGAGGAAAAGCTTACAAATTTTGACATTTGGGGATGTCACATTGAAATGACAGGGTGCTACCTAATCACCCTAAGGTGATGGCTACGAATTGCCACAGTCTTCTCATGAAGTTCCACTTAGACTTTCAGTGTTCCACTTTTAAATATTATTAGACAGCCAAAGATCAGCAGGCATTTGAGGAAATCCACCAACATTAAAGTCAAAGACCAAAACAAACAAAGAAGAAATAGGGACTCAGAGGAAACAGAGACAATTCAGAGAGCAGAAGAAACATCAGAGAACGTGTAATTAATATGTATAGAAAATAATAGTAAATATTGCATCAATGAGAAAAGAAAGAGCTCTTGGATATTTAAAATCAAATGTTAAAATATTTGATAGCAGAAATAAGAAATTCATAGAACGAAAAGACAGGAGATAGGAAAAAAGATCAATGTTAAAAAATCTATGTTAAGCATACGTTCTGCTCATAGTAGACTCTTAATATATAGTAGCTATTATCTCATTCAGAAAATAAATTTGTCAGTGATCTTTGCACATGAGATTCCTTCCAATTGGAATGTGTCTTGTAGGACTACTTTATTAAAACACAAAATTCACATATATGATTTTAGAACACTAAGCTTAGATTTGTACATGACAATGAATTTACCCAACATACATAATACACAGTGCAGCTGCATTGATTTCAACATTAACAACCCAGTATATAAGCTCTCAGCCCTAACTGCTTCTTTGGGTCTTCATTTTTCTCGTGAAGCCTCCTATGCACGTGTAAAAATGACTAAATAAAATTTGTATACTTTCCTCCTGTTAGTCTGTCATGTCAGCTTAATTTTTAGGTCTAGCCAGAGACCCTAAAAAGGTAGAGGGGAAATTTTATCTACTCTACAGTGTTAAAGAGTACCGCCAGGGCTTCCCTGGTGGTGCAGTGGTTAAGAATCTGCCTGCGGATGCAGGGGACATGGGTTCGATCCCTGGTCCGGGAAAATCCCACACGTCGTGGAGCAACTAAGCCCGTGTGCCACAACTACTGAGTCTGTGCTCTACAGACTGCGAGCCACAACTACTGAAGCCCACACGCCTAGAGCCCGTGCGCCTTAACAAGAGAAGCCACCACAATGAGAAGCCCGCACACTACGACGAAGTATAGCCAAAGGGAACTTGATCTAAGGAGGGGCATCAAGAAAGAATGCCTTTTGGGACTTCCCTGGTGGTCCACTGGTTAAGTCTCCGCAATTCCACTGCAGGGGGGCGTGGGTTCGATCCTCAGTCAGGAAACTAAGATCCCAAATGCCACGCTGCCAAAAAACAAAAAGCAAAAAAAGAATGTCTTTGGGAAATGAACTTTGAGCTGGGACCTGAGGGGTAGTAATTACTATGTGGGCAGACATTGCTTGTTGCCCACAACATCCAGGCTCCCTTTCTTTGTTAGTTTTAGAACTCAAATCTTATCCTGGGTATCAGCCCTCCTTACAGATAGGGATGGACAATGGAATTACGCAAAACGTTGAGTGGAGCTTCCAATCTCCGTGCATCACTCCAAAGGGGATGACTCAGCTGGCAGGGAGGGTGATTTGACCTTTGTCTTTACCCTTCCTCTTATCTGGAAGGTAGAGGTGATGGCTGACATTTCAGTAGCCAGATGACCTCAAGGATGAAAACTCTGCACTAAACATTGGGAAAGGCAATCTTGTACATGCATTGTTTCAACCCAAGCTTGACCATGTAAGAATGGGCCTTGGGCTTGGAACACTTCCTAACCTAGAGATAAAGAACCCACATGGGCCTGTGGTGGACTTATCACCTTATGTGGGAATATTTTTGTCTCAGGCTCCGTGTGTATTCCTTTGTTTTACTGGAGCATGTGTGTCAAGGGCCCTCAGGCATGTCACTAGCTTTCAGAATTTCAGACTCTACTGAAATTCTGAGTCTGGAATTCTGACTCTACTCCCACATCTGTTCATCAAAAAGATGAAAGGGAGAAAACAAGCCACAAACTGGAGGGGGCATATTTACAACAAATTTAACTGGCAAAGAATAGTGTCCAATATATATAAAGAACTATAAACCAATTTTAAGAGACAAACTACCAAATGATAAATGGGTAAAAGGCACTAGCATTTCACAGAAGAGGAAATGGAAATTGTGAATAAATCTATGTAAAGATGCTCACCTCATTTGAAATTAAAATCACAATGAGATACTACTTCACATGCATCCAATTAGATTGGCAAAAAAATCTAGCAAAATCAAGGGATGAGAAGAATGTGGTAAAATTAGGACTCTTATACACTGCTGGCAAAAGGAAAACAATTTGATATTGTCTCACAAATTTAAGCATTTATACCCTACCTCCCAGCAATTCTACCCCTACTTTTCTTTCTAAAGGAATTTTTGAATTCGTCATTCAGGAGACATGTTTAAATTTTTTTGCACAGCACCATTGTTTGTAATAGATGCTAGAAGCAAGCCAAATGTCGACTGATGGGAGGATGAAAAATACATTCTGGTAGTCACATGCTAATTACATATTAAGGAAAGTGATCCAACTGTACATACACAGAGCAATATGGATGAATCTTAGAAATACAATATTAAGGCAATAACATCACAGAAAGCTATATCTAGTATAAATACCCTTTTATAAAGCTCAGAAACAAGATGAGGAAGAAGTGCCACAATAACTTCAATGGAATTGGAAATTTCTAGTCTGAGGTTAAGTATTGGGTTCACAGGTGTCTGATTTATTGCTATGCTTTATAGGTGGCATATACATTATAATTATTCTTCTGATGTATGAAATGATTCATTTAAAATAATTTCTAACCATAAAAAAAAAAAAAACCAACTATTTGTGCCTCTGGCCTCTTTCAGCTACCTTCCTGTTTGTCTCCTTTGGTGGCTGTTAAAAGTCTCATCTAGAAGTACTGGTGGTGGACATCTCTCGCGTTTGCTGGTTTCCCAGCACCTCTTACCCGCTCCTCTTCTGTTTAGGGAATGACCCACCTCAGGAACCCCTCTCCCTCAGGAGCAGCCCGATGCCTGGCTCTCCCAGCATGGGGGCTGGCACATACCTAGCTCTGCCAGTCAGTCAGTGGCACCCTCAGCAGATTCCAATTCAGAGGCGAGAAACCTGAGGAGGGAGGCTCCCGTGGCATCAGAGTTGCTGGTGGTTTGGAAGCAGAGGCACCTGATGTTCGGAGGTAGCAGTGGCTGCAAGATGGGATTCATGGTGCAGGGGAGCTGCAAGATGGAATTCATGGTGCAGGGGTGCCAGGAGTATCAACCGTGGCGGTGGGGACTGAGTGGGGAAGATGGGGCAGTTGTCTCGTCCGATCAGGCCTGTGGCAGGTCTAGGGCATTGTTTCTAGAAGCTCTGCCCCTCGGGTCTTTTCTTCAGCCCTCAAGCCTCCTTTCAATAAACTCCTCTGCTGAATCAGCCAGGGTTGCTTCTGTTGCCTACGTGGAACCACCACCAGTGCTATTTTTCTCCTGTAACTCCTTTCTGATAGATCTCACTCCCGATATTTTATGTTCCATAAACCAACATGTTCTTGGCACTAGGAATACAAAAAATAAAATTAGATAGATAGATAGATGACAAATAAATAGTGGATGGATAGATAAATAGATAAACAGATGTAAACAGACAGATAGATAGATAGATAGATGATAGAGTTCACACCGTCAAGGAGTGCAAAGTCTTGTCAGGAAGGGGGTATTAAACACCAGTGGTTGGTTATCACAACATCCATTCCCATCCCCCACCCTTCTTCTCTGCTTCTGCTATAGAAAATGGGAAAGATCCAGCAATTCCACTTCTGGGTATATATCAGGAGGGAATGAAATCATTGTGTTGAAGAGATACCTCCATATTCATTGCAGCATTATTTATAATAGCCAAGGCACGGAAACAACCTAAGTGTCCATCAACAGATAAACGGATAAAGAAGATGTGAATTTTATGTATATATAAATATGTATATATAAATGTGTATATATATATATATTCAGTCATAAAAAAGGAATCCTGACATTTGCAACAACATGGATGGACTTTGAAGGCTTATGCTAAGTGAAATAAGTCAGAGAACAACATGTAATGTATGATCTCATATGTCTTTAAAAAAAAAACCCCACTAAACTCATAGAAAAAGAGATCAGATTTGTGGTTACCAGAGTAGGGGATGAAGGGTGGGGGAATTGGATGAAGATCATCAAAAGGTACAATACAAACTTCCATTTATAAGACGTGGGGATGTAATGCACAAAGTGACTATAGTTAACACTGTATGTTAACTGTATGGTATATTTGAAAGTCGCTAAGAGAATAAATCCTAAAAGTTCGTATCAGAAGCATAAAACCTTTTTCTTTCTTTTTCTTTTTTTGTATCTCTACAAGATGATGGATGTTAACTGAACTTATTGTGGTAATTATTTCACAATACATGTAAGTCAATTCATTAGTTGGTATACCTTAAACTTATATGGTGCTGTATGCCATTTATATCTCAATAAAACTGAAAGAAAAAATAAAGAAGCTGGGAAAAAGAAATACTTCCCATCTCTTGCACCTTGGAGTAGCCATATGACACAGTACCGGCCAATGACAAGTAAGTGGAAGTCTACTTTGGGGGCTCCTGGGAAAGTTTTTGCTCTTCAGACAAAAGACAGATGTGGCTGGTGCCACTCTTCTGGCTTCCTGTTGCCCTGAGTGTGGATACAATGCCTGAACCCACATGCAACCATGAACATAAGCCAAGCAAAGAGCAAGAACAGCAGAGGCATCAGTAAGCAGCTAAACTAACACCTGGAAAAATCTCTCTCTGGTCTTGTTGTTAGATGAGAAAAACAAACTATTTGTTTATGCCACTGTTAGTCAAATATTCTGCTGCTTGCAGCTGAAAGCATTCCTAATTTAAACAGAGCAAAATTGCAAACAAGGAGTGGTAAGTGTTGTCATAGAGGTGTGAATGAAAGTCTCTTTCTTGACAAATACAATGGAATATCCTCTATTTATTGTACTAGCTAGCTTGAAACCAGGGTCAGGGAATTAAATACATGTCTTGAGCAAAACTTTGTGATGTTATCTATGTGTATTAGTTAGAATTCAAGGTCAGCTGCTCTAACAAAGGTCAAAATAACGGTGGCCTAAAGAAAGTCACAGTCAGGATGTTAATAATCCAGAAATGATTCACTGGCCACATGCTGTTGGTGACCCAGCTCCCCCATGTCTTATGGTTTAAAATAATGCTGCTCTGTCTCCTACCATTGTGGCTGCATTACAGTGAGAGAGAAGGGAAGAAGGGGGAGAAGTAGGTTCACCATTCCATTTTATAGAAATCTTAAGGCTTTTTTTTCTCAAAGAACTACTCTTTTGGTTTTCCTCCTGCCCCACTGGTTGATACATTTCATTCTCTGTGCTGGTTCTTTTTCTTTGTTCCAACCTCTTTGTGTTGGAGGAAGCTGCAGCTTAGTCTTTGGCCCTTTACCTTTTTTTTTTTTTTTCTTAGCTGCATTCTTTCTTTTCATGGACCCATGGCTTTAGGTACCATCTTCATACCAATGACTGCCAAATTTATACCTCCAGCCCAGAACTTTCTCCTGAACTCCAGACTCATCGATCACGCTACTGCCTCCACCTCTCCACCTGGAGGTCTAATGGATGTCTCACACCCCTGACCAGTCTCTGCAACTCTGCTCCACCCACAGTCTTTCTAGCTGATGGCACCTTCCTTACAGCTGCTCAGGCCAAAACTTAGAGTCATCTTTGACTCTTCTTTCTCTCACATCCAACCACCCAACCTCCAGTCCATGGAAAAGTTCTAATGGCCCTCTAAAAATACACCCAGAGTCTGACAACGTCTCAACACCTCCACTTAGCGCCCTAGTCTGAGCCACTGTCAACTCTTCCCTACATTATTGCAATAGCCTAACTGGTCTCATTGTTTCCACCTTGCTCCCTGCAGGCTGTTCTTAACCCAGAGACCAGAGTAATCCTCCCAGGGCTACCACTGCACTCAGAATAAAAGTCCTTAATGTGGCCCGTGGGTCCCACATGGTCAACTTTCGCTGTCCCCATCCATCCATGAGCTCATCTTCTGCTCTCCCTCTCACTCGCTCCACTCCTGCCACACTGGCTTCCTCGTATGCTCCAGCCTCAGGGCCTTTGCAATGGCTGTTCTCTAGGCCAGGAAATCTTTTCCCCCTGATATCCACAGAGCTCATCCCCTCACTCAGTTCCTTCAAGGCTGCGCTCAGGTAATTTTCTCAATGAGACCTACTTGACCACCCTATGGAACAGTACAACACATCCGCTCCCTCACTGCTCTCAAGCCCCTTACCCTGCCCCACCTTTGCTTTTTTCTATACCACTTATCTTCTAACATGCTATATAATTTAGCTATTCATTCCATTTATTGTTTGACGCCTCCCACTAGAATATAAGCTCCACAGAAGCAAGGATCGTTATCTCTTTTATACACTGATGGATTCCCAAATGCCTAGAACATTTGCTGATACTTAGGAGATGCTCTACAATTATTTTTAAATGAATGTAGGCATGAGGAAGGGCCATGCTTTGGAAGTTACACATTCACATTTCACTTCCACTCCCTCCCATTAGCTGGAAGCTAGTCACACAACCACCCTACCAGCAAAAGAGACTGGAAAATATAGTTTTATTTTGACGGTGATGTGCCTGACTAAAGCTGTCAATACTAGGGAAAAAGGGGGAGAACAATACTGGGGGACAACTCACAGACTCTACCATGGTGTGGAGGTTACCTCTATCTTCAGTGACTGCGAGCGATGAATATTCTTCGGTTATGATTTGGGGGAAAAAAGTATAAAATGATTTCAAGCAAGTTAAGATGTTATTTTATGGTTAATACATGTGGCAACTCCCTTAATTTGAACATAGCAAGAATAAACAATTTTTATCACTAGAGACTGTTCCTTCCTTCCCTCTCAAATGTTGATATTTTAAACAAATCAGCTAGAAGCAGTGTTGAATTATTAGTCTGCCCAGCACCCTGGAAGTGCTGAATAACTGTTACTCATGAATGTTGATAAGATGAATCTCTTCTTGCCTCTCCCCAACCACTCCCTACTTTTCCTCTTTCTAGGGTTCTTGCATCTCCTGACAGAGGGCGTCTTCCACAGGCTCTGTCCTTTCGCTTTGCTTGTTCAGTTCTGTGATGGCTCCTTTAGGGAAATCGCCAGACTCCTGCTGTTCAGCTCACCCCGGGAGCATCCGCATCATCATCTGAAGCTCCCACTGGACTTTTTTCCATCTGTTTTCCCCTCCGGTGTCCCACTGTTACTTGAGAGTCAGCATTTATAATTAAACTCCCCATCACCTTCACAGCTTCTTTCTTCCTAAGCAAGTGGGAAGTGTTAGGGCCCTAAACAGGCTAGGGGTGTATGTTTTGCCAGTTTCATAAGCTGTATCTAGCTGATTCTGTGGTCCAGTTCCCAAATGGAGTCATCTGGCGAGTTCCATCAAAAACTCATGCCTCCATCTCTTCAATAAGTGCTGCTGGGAAAACTGGACAGCTACATATAAAAGAATGAAATTAGAACACTCTCTAACACCATACACAAAAATAAACTCAAAATGGATTAAAGACCTAAATGTAAGACAAGACACTATAAAACTCTTAGAGGAAAACAGGCAGAACACTCTTTTTTTTTTTTTTTTTGCGGTACACGGGCCTCCCAATGCCATGGCCTCTCCCGTTGCGGAGCACAGGCTCCGGACGCACAGGCTCAGGGGCCATGGCTCACGGGCCCAGCCGCTCTGCAGCATGTGGGATCTTCCCGGACTGGGGCACAAACTCGTGTCCCCTGCACCGGCAGGCGGCCTCTCAACTACTGCGCCACCAGGGAAGCCCCAGAACACTCTTTGACATAAATCACAGCAAGATCTTTTTTGACCCACCTCCTAGAGCAATGGAAATAAAAACAAAAATAAATAAATGGGACCTAATGAAACTTAAAAACTTTTGCATAGCAAAGGAAACTATAAACAAGATGAAAAGACAACCCTCAGAATAGGAGAAAATATTTGCAAACAAATCAAAGGACAAAGGATTCATCTCCAAAATATATAAACAGCTCATGCAGCTCAATATTAAAAAAACAACCCAATCCAAAAATGGGCAGAAGACCTAAAGAGACATTTCTCCAAAGAAGACATACAGATGGCCAAGAGGCACATGAAAAGCTGCTCAACATCACTAATTATTAGAGAAATGCAAATCAAAACTACAATGAGGTATTACCTCACACCAGTTAGAATGGGCATCCTCAGAAAATCTACAAACAACAAATGCTGGAGAGGGTGTGGAGAAAAAGGAACTCTCTTGCCCTGTTGGTGGGAATGTAATTGATACAGCCACTATGGAGAACAGTATGGAGGTTCCTTAAAAAACTAAAAATAGAATTACCATATGACACAGCAATCCCACTACTGGGCATATACCCTGAGAAAACCATAATTCAAAAAGAGTCATGTACCACAGTGTTCATTGCAGCTCTATTTACAATAGCCAGGACATGGAAGCAGCCTAAATGCCCATCGACAGACAAATGGATAAAGAAGATGTGGTACATATATACAATGGAATATTACTCAGCCATAGAAAGGAACGAAATTGGGTCATTTGTAGAGACGTGGATGGACCTAGAGACTGTCATACAGAGTGAAGTAAGTCAGAAAGAGAAAAACAAATATCGTATATTAACGCATATATGTGGAATCTAGAAATATGGTACAGATGAACTGGTTTGCTAGGCAGAAATAGAGACACAGATGCAGAACAAACATATGGACACCAAAGGGGGAAAGCAGGGTGGCGGGATGAATTGGGAGATTGGGATTGACATGTATACACTAATATGTATAAAATAGATAACTAATAAGAACCTGTTGTATAAAAAATAAATAAGGAAAAAACAAACAAACAAGCAAGAACTCATGTCTCCAGCCAGCTTACCTGCTATTAAAAGATAATTTTCCAAAAAAGTTAAAATCAAGACTCATACAGATATAAAAATGAACACATGTTAAAGATTTTCTTTAGCTCATGGAGAAAACAATTGTTATCACTGGTTCAAAAGAGAATTCTGAGAACTGATACATTTATAGATCAGGAATATTGAAATGATTGTGCAAATGGAGACAAGACTGGTCCCCCCTCCCTGCCACACACACACACACACACACACACACACACACACACACACTTCTACTAGACAGGATATAATCTACATATCTACAGACAAGACTTGTGTTGCAATGTACAACAATTTACAGAGTTGTGAAAGAATTTCGTAGAATCTGAATCAGTTTACCCACAGGAGTCATCTCAAATCTCTCTGGACAGTACATAGTTTTCCACCAAACCACATCTCTCCCTATACTGCTTGGTCTTCATCCTTAACTCCAACCTCTATTAACTGTACTAAAACATAGATTTTACCTCTCCCAGCTTCTACAAAAAACATTGTTGATTCCACGTTGACTCCCATATCAATAATAAACTCTTCTAGCCTTTCAAAATCCTCTTTAATCCAGCATCACTGTCTTTTATAACCTTTTCATCCAGGCAAGACTGATCCCTACACCGTAAGCCAAACCAACGGCCTCCCACACACTCCTCTATATCCTGATGTCCTCCTCAACCATCTATATCCTTTACACTCTACTGGCTCCTTTCAAGCTTTTTCTGTTTTTTGTTTTGTTTTTTTTTTCTGTATGTGGGCCTCTCACTGTTGTGGCCTCTCCCGTTGAGGAGCACAGGCTCCGGACGCGCAGCCTCAGCAGCCATGGCTCACGGGCCCAGCCGCTCCATGGCATGTGAGATCTTCCCGGACCGGGGCACGAACCCATGTCCCCTGCATCGGCAGGCAGACTCTCAACCACTGCGCCACCAGGGAAGCCCAAGCTTTTTCTGTTTTTGTTTTTATTATTTGAAGGCCACAATCGGGAACTATTCTGTTCTTTAATTAACCCTGCCGCATCCAGTAGACCCTGATCATGCATTCATTCAAATATTTTATGAACACCTCGTATATGTGGCAGTCACAGTCTAAACTCTAGATCTAGGCACTGGGAGCTCAGAGATGAGAGCCGTGGCTCCCAAGATGCCTAGGGGAACCAGGGAGAATACAGGGGATCAGCACTTTGAGACAGGCTGCTTTGGGAGCAAAGGGAGGGCACATAACCCAGATGTGAAATGTCAGTGAAGGTTTCCTGGAGGACATGGCACCAAAGTCTCAGTCAAGCAAAGAAGGGGACAGAAAGAACTGAAGCATATGCACTTATAACTGTATGAAACTGTCTATTTTTTATCTCTTTACAGTCATGATATATCCTACCTCTACTAGATAATAAAGTCTTTGAGGCCAGGGACCCTTTTAAATTCTGTTGCACTCCATGGTTTCTAACAGAAAAACATACTAAACACTTTGTAAACTCAGGGTTTGATGGATGGCTAAATCTTGCATCCCAAAGTGGTCAAAAATATTGTTCAGTAAGGACAAAAGTTATTTGCGGGCTTTGACATTTATTTCTCCTTTATTCTATTTAGGCATGTGAAAATGTAAATGGTGTGGTCCTTGAAGCAAAGCGAAAAATAAATGAGGCTATGGCAGAAAGCACATTCTCCCTGGCAGGAGCAGCAAGTAAATAAAATGAAGGGAACAGAATTTGCTAAAAGGAGATAGTCACAAATGTAACCGATGGCTCTGCAGCACTGTCACCTCTGAAGCTCACACAGCCCTCCTCCTCACCACTCCCACAGAAGGTTGGGGGACACGTTTTAGCAAGTTTCTGGTTATGGAAACTGTAGCATGAGTTCGTTGGAACGAGAAAACAGCTATAACGTGAATACAAAATTTCTCTTAAATGAACATAGGTGAATTTTGTTGAGTTTATGATGCAATTCCTCTTCAACTATCTAAAGGAAGTCAAAGAGGACCTACCACCCCCAACTAGCCCAACCTTCAAGAATGGACAGTCAAATCTCTGCTGCGTCCAGCCTTTGCTCAGTGAAACAGACATTCTCTTCTTCCCGCGACTGAGACCAGGACTTGACTCACTTCAGTTGGGGGACCCCGCCTACCCCGCGCCCCTAGCTAAAATCAAAGATCCAGCTAAAATTGGGTTCAGACACTGGTGTAACATTAAGGACGGCTTTCGTATCCCTCTTTGTACTTCACCGTGTTCTCCAAGTTCCATTCAACCATGTATCTTTTTACAATAAAAAATGTAAGACCCCTTTAAAAAATATATATTAAAACACTGAGCGCTATTCGCAAAGCTTCTTTTCAAAAAACAGTATTTGGGCTAACTGCCTTACCATGCTGAACCCTTGGACCAGATGCAAGTTCAAGAAAAGGAAAGTAATAAGAATTACTCAGCAGGAGGGTCTTCTCTTCCCAACTAGAGCTCTGCTGTAAGGCTGCTTCTCCCCTTTCTCCCCGGTGCCCCGCCTCCAACCCCGCCCCTCGCGGTACAGCATAACAGCGACTCCGCCCCTCTCTAGAACGTTTCTCCAAGAGCCCCGCCTCTTCGTCTCAGTCCGCACTTGCACGCCCTGAGCGCCCGCCACAGTCTCGCGTCTATCCCAGTACCGCCCAGTCGGCCCGCCCCGCCCCTTGGGCGCACGCATGCTCGTCCGCGCCCAAGCCCTACCGCGCCCGCGCTGGCCCTCACCCGACAACCCCGGCCCCCGACGCCCTCCCGCCACGCCCCTGGCGCACGCCCGGCACGCCCCCTGGCACCTTCCCCGCCCCCTAGGCGCGCGCCCTCCGCCCACCTACCCCCCCTTACCCACCCCCCCAACCCGGAAAGCTGGGCTCCCAGGCGCGCACTCGCCCTCCTTACGCCACGTGCTCGGTGGAGGGCGGTGCGGGGGGGCCGAGCCGAAAAGATGTTCTTGCTGCCTCTTCCGGCTGCCGCGAGACTCGCCGTCCGACATCTGAGCGTGAAGCATTTCTGGGGACCCGGTCCAGCCGCCGCAGACATGACGAAGGTGAGAGGCCGCGGCTCGCTCCGGGGCCGCCGCGAGTCTTGCCCGCGGGCCACGGGGACTTCGGGTCAGGTCAGGGCCGCGTTGTTCCGGGCTTCTGAGCCGAGTTACAGACATTGGCTAGAAAGAAACGTTTCGTGTCTTTGCGGAGCTCGGCGTTGGCAGCGGGCTGCGCGGGGCTGCAGACCCCCCCAGTATTCTCCAGCCGGCTAGTGCCGAGGATGCGCTCTTCCCTCTCTTGCTTGAAAGTGCTAGGACCCGAACTCTGCGCGCGAGGGAATGATAGCCGTAGCTCCCGTTTCCTGAGCTCCCACTCTGTGCCGTGCCCTTATTTCATTATTTTGTTTAGTCCTCGCAGTAACCCAGGGAAGGACGGCGCCAGGATTGTTCCCACCTTAGCTAGGAGGATGCCCAAGTTTGGTGAGGTGAAATGCCCTCTAGGGTCCCAGAGTCGGCCAATCACTGGCCCCGGCTTCCACACCAAGACCTCCCTCCCCCGCTGAAGTTAAAGGCCAGGAAGACACAGGCTCTCGGAGTAAACTGACTAGAAGGGTTTCTAGAGAAAAATGTCTCTAGGGAAAAGGGCTTTGCAGGGAAACCCATCTGTTCGTGAGATTAGAAGTGTCCTGCAGAAGAGGCGCCTCCTCCATCTAACTGAGCTCCAAAACATTGTGAAGAGGGTCACTGTTCGGTCGCGGGGGATCTGGAAAAGGGGAACGGCTTGGCGGAAGGAGCACATGTGTGGGAGTCACGCTTGAGGACCGGAAAGACTGTGCCTGGCTAGGAGTGTTCTAGATGGGGCTTGAGCTCAGGCCTCTCCCTGAATCACAGATGGCAGAGGGACCAGAAGCTTGTCCCCTAGTCTGTTCAACACTATGGAAATGGATCCTACTCAGGTAACATCCGTGTTCTGTCTGATCAGTTCCCTACTTGGTTCCCTGGAATCCCAGACAGTGGGCAGTCTGGGTAAGTTAGAACCTGGGAAGGTTACCAACCCCGAGGAAGCCTAGTTTTCTTTGATGGAAAGGACAGGACATGATTTGGTCTAAGTACCAGTGTGATTCTGTAGAAAGGACAGAGGACCTGAGGGAAGGCATCCGGGTTCTTGACCAGTTCTGTTGCACACGGGCTAGTATGTCAAACCAGGTTTCAGTTTCCTTATCCATCAGATGCGAAGAAGACTACTTTTCTTTCCACCTCACAGAGGTGCCCTAAGTCAGAACACATTTTTAAAGTCATAAATTGCTGTGCAAAGGCAAATAGTGATTCCTAGGTTTACTTCCTTATTTCACATGTTTGGGGCCTGGAGCTTAAGGAGATGAAAGGGTAAGCCGCTAAGTGCTGGACAGAATGCTCTGGCCCGACCCTCCCGGTGAAGGTGCATCCTTTTCCTTTCTTCCAGCCTATGAGTTGGCCAGAGTACGTGTTAGTATTGGCAAGTACAGCCATTGACTTTATTGGAATGAGTATTGCAGATTTGCATTTGAAGCTTGTAGGGGAGGAAGAACTTACTTCTACTCTCCAAGGTTCTAGGGCTGCACCTAAGAATGAAATGGACGTAAAACAGATTAACAGGAGAAAGGCATACAAGTTTTATTTCATATTTTTATGTGTACATGGGAATCTTCAACAGGGAAATGAAGACCCGAAGAAGCCTATAGGCCCGAAAGCTTATATACCTTTTTAAACAGAGATGGGGAAATTGTGGGGATGTGATAAGGCAAAGGAGCCTGGGGGCATTAAGTTGAGAGACAGGGAAATATATGGGGGAAACAAAGGGAGGATAAGGGTTATTTTAGTAGGTTTGTTTGGTGTTGACTCCCAGTCTATGGTGACAAGAATGTTCTCTTCCTGGTACAGGGAGAGAAACGTTCTCATGGGAAATTTTATGACCAGCTTTTAGATAGGAAGGGGGGGGGGTAGGCGGTCAGAGAGCCCTTCCTGCATCTGCTTTTTCTCAGCTGCCTGCACCTCAAAGTAATCAATATGCCAGAGTGGCATATTTTGGGGTGGCATGTTCTGAACCCCTTCCAGATCTGACTTCATTACAAATGGAATTGTTTTCTTAAAGCACCTTTCTGCTCTTCTTTATTTGAAAGTGAAGGAAGCCCTCAATGTTGTGAAAGCTCTTGGGAGGGACCATCAAGACCAGGACAGGTAGTAATTGCGCTCTTGCATCGGCAGGAGTTTGAAACATTTAGGCAGTATGTGATTGTAGCTGACTGCCCAGCACCTGCTGTTGTTTTGGACTTGTTCTTCTGTCCTTGAGGGGGACACGGTTTTGTTGAAATGATTAGCCGTTTCTGGAATTTGGGAACCCTTGAGTCCCTCTCAGGGATCTACTCTAATTGTATTCACCTTTTCTCTTGTTTTCAGGGCCTTGTTTTAGGAGTCTATAGCAAAGAAAAAGAAGATGATGTGCCCCAGTTTACAAGCGCAGGAGAGAATTTTAATAAATTGGTGTCTGGAAAGCTGAGAGAAATCTTGAACATGTAAGTATTCATCTGTGGGTTCCAGTTTTTAAAATGCCCTGAAAGTGAAAGAGAATATCTTTTCTGTGCTTTATTATTAGTGGATGAAAATGCATGGAAATACACTGGCTGGGATCTTCTCAGTGGAAGTATGTGTCTGTGGAATGCACATTGGTACTTCAGGTTCAGTATTGGGTGGGTCCACAGTTCTGGGAAGTCAGGCCGCTTCAACCAAACCACAGACTTCTGTGAGAGGCTGACCCAGAAGGATCTGGAAAGTACCATATTTCCTCAGCCCACCCTCCTGGCTCCGGTTTGTTTCTCCCCACCCCCTTCCCACCTTCCATCTCTCTACCTCTTTAACTCCCCTTCACTTGTGGGGAACAGCCTGGGCTGGTTCAGAATAGGCTGAGGAGGCTGCAAGCGTTGAGTTTCAAGGGCTTCTCAGATCTTAAATGACATGTGAATCGCCTGGGGGTGTAGTTAGAATGCACATTCCAGTTCAGTAAATCTGGGTGGGGCCTGAGATTCTAACCACTCTTGGATTAGCCAGGGTCTGGGGAAGGTAGGGAAGCATTGGGGTTTCCAAGTCCTTCTGAGCTGCCGGCCACATTTAACAGACACAGAGGTGACAGCATAGGCCACTGCAACTGTATATTATTTGGATTACAGATAGCCTATTAGCATCTGATAGGTGTAGTCTAATAATTAGAGTAATTGTCTAATTATTGAATGACAGAATTTGCATCGCCTGTCAATTTATACCAGTCCTTCACCAGTAGGCAGCTCTTTCAGCTGCCTTGATTAGTTCATTAACCCCAAAGCTAACCTGTACGAGTACAGAACAGCCTGGCCTTCCTGACTGCGAGGTACCAGGGCATCCGGTCCTCCGGCTGTAATTGTGCGTTGCCACCTGCTTTGTTTTTAAATTGCCCGGTATCCCATCTGTAGATAAATCACAAAAAACCTGCAGGTTGAACACACTGCCGTCAAGTCAGCCACTTAGGTTGGTGTCTTGCGTCTTTTATGAGGTTTAAGATTGAGGTCAGCCTCCATCCAGTGCTCAGCTCTCCCCTCCATTACCCATCCACGGCATCGCTTTCTGTAGTTGGCATTAAATCTAATCTGGAAGTTTTTGAGATAGAATTAGAAGTGCTGCATCTGAGAAATCTGGCCTGAGAGAATTCTGTATTTGATAAAAACATAAGTGTAGCAAATTTGCAGAAGCATCAGAGCATACTGTAATAATGCTAAAGGTTTGTTTATGTCACTTTTTAATGGAGCAGAGCAAACTATAATTTTTAAAACAACTGTTTCTTCTTGTTGCAGATCTGGACCACCCCTGAAGGCAGGCAAAACCCGAACCTTTTATGGTCTGCATGAGGTATGAGGTGAAAATAAGGTTTATGTGGCAAACCCTGAGTTAGCACCTGTATGTGCCAAGTACTGTGGCTGACCAGTCAGGCAGAAAATTTTGTATCGGATTATGTGTTCGTTTTATCCCAGGAATAAGCCGCAAGTATTGGTTAACATTGTAAAGAGACGAGTTGTTGTCAAAAAGTACTGCATCTCTTGTATTCCTCAGTCTGCAGGCTTTCTTGGTTCAGTGGCCCTGTCTTACACAGCAGAGTTATTTGCAGGATTATCCTCGCTCTCCCTTTGCAACACAGTTATAAAATTTAACCAAGATAACAGGGCTTACAAAAATAAAACAAGCAAACTTCGTGGAGGGTTTTGTCCCGTGCAGCGCTTTAGGGGGTTGTGTGCAAGCTCCTGTGCCATTTCGTGCTGGAAGTGGATGCTTTAAAGACGTAAAGCAGCTGATTTCATGTATCTTTTGGAACAGGACTTCCCCAGCGTGGTGGTGGTTGGCCTCGGCAAAAGGACAGCCGGAGTCGACGAACAGGAAAACTGGCACGGAGGCAAGGAGAACATCAGGGCCGCTGCAGCAGGTTCTTTAACTTTTGAATTTTAATGTTGGTAAAGATTCCTAAGGATCACTCGGTCAGATTATGTCTCCCCTCTTTCCATCACCATCCCCTCACGTTCACACAAATAACTCTGAACAGATATTCAGTTTCCCTTACCTAACATGCTTGGCTTTACTTTAGATACAGAAGGTTAGCTTGTGGAATTTTATTTTTATATTTCTTTAGCTTGTGTCTGGGGGTTTCAGGACCACTTGTTCCCTCTTGCAGTATCGGCCTTAGAGCTCTGTTTTGCCAGAAAGTCCTGGTGGGTGATTTTTTTCCTTTTTTGGAATGCAGCCCTCATGTTGCCCAAATTTTATTTTATTTTATTATTTTTATTTATTTATTTATTTTTAATTTATTTTTGGCTGTGTTGGGTCTTCGTTGCTGTGCACAGGCTTTCTCTAGTTGTGGCGAGTGGGGGCTACTCTTCGTTGTGGTGCGCAGCTTCTCACTGCGCTGGCTTCTCTTGTGGAGCATGGGCTCTAGGGCATGTGGGCTTCAGTAGTTGTAGCTCGCAGGCTCTAGAGCGCAGGCTCAGTTGTGCCGCACGGGCTTAGTTGCTCCGCGGCATGTGGGATCTTCCTGGACCAGGGCTGGAACCCATGTCCCCTGCCTTGGCAGGCAGATTCTTAACCACTGTGCCACCAGGGAAGTCCGTTGCTCAAATTTTAAATCACGTGGAGTCATCATATTTACAAATCAGAGAAAATGGATGCCAAGGGCAGGATGCTTGTATCACTAGTTACCAAAGGTGCAAGCCTGTCCCAGTTTCGTCACGTGGACAGTTCAAAAGTTGAGGTAGGTGCCATTGGGTCTCTTCAGAGCTGACCGGCAGGACAAGGCCGTCACCACGGAGACTGGTTAAAGATGCTTTGAAATCATTGCTGAGGTGGTGATAATTAGCTTGATTGATCTTTGACCCCGTGTATATCATATTTGCTTATTAAATGTACTTTCAAAGTTCATGTTCGGAGATTATTTCATAACTTTTATTAGGGAGATTTTGCTGACCTGATCTTAATAAATGCTGTATTAATAATGGACTTTGCTCAGTTCCTTGGGTGTAATTTCAGTGTTATCACTTCTATGTCATTTTTTTTTTTTTTTTTTTTTTTTTGCAGTACGCGGGCCTCTCACTGTTGTGGCCTCTCCCGTTGCGGAGCACAGGCTCCGGACGCGCAGGCTCAGCAGCCATGGCTCACGGGCCCAGCTGCTCTGCGGCATGTGGGATCTTCCCAGACCGGGGCACGAACCCGCGTCCCCTGCATTGGCAGGCGGACTCTCAACCACTGTGCCCCTAGGGAAGCCCTTCTATGTCATTTTTAATGTGGCAAGCTCCCGGCGATTGGGACGCTTCATCAGGAAACCCTAGTGTTTCAGAAGTGATACTAGTGATAGCAGCCACTTCTTGAGGGCCCGCTTTGTGAGGTGCTAGACTAGTCATTTTATCCATCAGTCTGTCCTCCCACCCTCTGTGAGGTGTGTGCTCGTCCTCACTCTACAGAAGGGGAAGTGGAGGCTCAGAAAAGTCAAGTGTCAGGGCCAGGATTTGAACTCCAGTTCTGATGTTTTCTCAGGACCCCACCCCAGGCCTCTGCCTTCTGCCCTCAGAGGTGTCCCTGACTGACTCCGGTTTTCTGGTTCCTCTGTCCCTGTGAAGCGGGGTGCAGACAGGTTCAGGACCTGGAGATCTCGTCCGTGGAGGTGGACCCCTGCGGAGATGCCCAGGCGGCTGCGGAAGGAGCGATGCTTGGGCTCTATGAGTATGACGACCTGAAGCAGAAAAAGAAGGTGGCCGTGTCAGTGAAGCTCCATGGAAGGTGATGGAACAAAACCAGGACCAGGCCCATTCCCTGCGTGCTGATGGCAGGGCCTTTTGGACATGAGCTACCTGCCTTTTAGCATTGGGCACTGCTGTGCAGCTTGTCTGTGGCTCTCCCATGGCCTTAGCCATTTTAGGAGTTTGGTGACTGTGCCTCCATTCTGCTCCTGGCTTTCGTCCTGTGTGTGTTTCCCCCCTGACTCTCTAGACCCCTCCGTGCTTGCTGGTTCCTAGGAAACCATACCTGGTTGGCTCCCTGAGGAGGGAGGGAACAAGATGACAGACGGGTCCCAGCAGGTTTTGATGCAGATCGTTTCCATCTACCCAGTGCCTGCGGGCCCTGTACTAAACGCCAGAGATACGCAGACACAGGGATCCGGCCCTTGCCCTCCTAGTCTAGTGGGGAGACTCATCTTTGAGCAGATTTATTGAGCACCAGCTACACTCCAGCCCTATTCTGTGTTCAGGAGCAGACAGTGTGGGACCCTCAGGAGACGGTGCTGGGAGGACAGCGGGGGTCCCTCCCGGTGGTTGGCAGCTGTGATGTAGTGGGTAAGAATGAGGGCCCTGCGACCAGTCAGCCTGGCTTTGATTCTGCCTCCCACTTCCTGGCTGGGTGACCTCAGTGAAGTGACTGAAGTCTCTCTCTGCTTCATTTTCCTCATTGGTTGAGTAGAGTTGTGGCTCGGATTTCATGGGGCTTTTACGGTCGATCGCAAGACAAAACCCATCAAGGGTGTGTCCCATGGTGAACTCCGTAAGTGATGAGTGTTGTCCTGCCTGTCCATGCGCCGTGGCAATTCCTGTCGTGCAGGAGAAGAGCCAGGGTCGTGGAGAGCTCACCCACGTCCTTTGTCTCCTGAAGCCGGCCCTGCTCTCTGGTGGGTTGGAGTTCAGGGTCCCGACCCAGGCAGGGAGAAGGCGGGAGGCCTTCCGTTCCCCGGCAGGACTGAGCAAGGGGAGCTTGCTCTGTAGTCACACCCTGGAGGAGTGTAAAAGAGGCCTTTCTGTGGAAGCCTCTGCCGTCAGATTTGGGGGGTAGATTGAGGGCTCCAGAGGTCCCTCAGGCCAACAGGTGAGGTGAGGATTCTAGGTTTCCTCTAGCTCAGCTCTGGGGGGGGGTCGTGTTTTCCAACACTTCATAAACCATAACAGCTGCCCCCCTGGATCAGATCCCAAAGAATAAATCGGGGTCCCCGTGTGCATCACGTTTCACTGGTCGTCTGCGGCAGGAGCCCTCCTAGCTGGGCTGTGGGGAGTGTTCCGCAGAGGCTGTCTGACGATGACCTTGTGCTTGCTTTTGCCAGTGGGGATCAGGAGGCCTGGCAAAGGGGAGTCCTCTTCGCTTCTGGGCAGAACCTGGCGCGCCACCTGATGGAGACGCCTGCCAATGAGATGACGCCAACCAAATTTGCGGAAATTATCGAGAAGAACCTCAGAAGTGCTAGTAGTAAAACAGAGGTCCACATCAGGTAATTCAGGATTCTGTCATAGACTCTTATGGCTAGAGGCAGACGGAGCCTCAGAGATCCTAAAATCCAGCTCTCTCGCTCTTCGGAGAATTAACTTGAGACTGGAGAGGTGAGGTCACCCACCAGCAGCCACATACAAGTGGGGGTAAGGGCTCAGTTTGAGGTCTCTCCCATCATACCTTGCTTTGCTTTTGAGAGTGTTGTGACTGCACACTGCACATGTGTGTGTGTTTTGTAGCAGCTCTATTGAAATATAATTCATGGAATGTACAATTCACTCATGTAAAGTACGCAATTCAGTAATTTCTAGTGTATTCACAGAGTTGTGCTACCACCACCACAGCTAATTTTAGATCATTTTCATTACCCCGTAAAAGGAACCTTGTACCCATTAACAGTCACTCCTCATTTCCCTCTCCCCCTTGGCCATCAGTTCATGGACATATGGGTTGTTTATACCTTTTGGACTCTGAATAATGCTGTTGTGAGCATTTGTATATAAGGTTTTATGTGGACGTATGTTTTCCTATCTCTTGGGCATATGCCTAGGAGTTGAATTATTGCATTGAATGGTTAACTCTTAACCTTTCTGAGGAGTGTGCAGATTGTATTTTGTTTTGGTGAATCCTTTCTGTCTTTTCTCTTTTTGACGTAAGTGAAGAACAGAGCACGCCCTCCTTGGCATAGAATGAGAATCTCTACCTGGTAGATTCCGTTAGCTAGATCAAATAACCAGAACTGGTGTTCCCAGACCGTCCTCAGGTTCGTTGTCAGCAGCCAGGCTGTTGGATGTAAAAGGCTGCCCCTCCAGGCTCCCCGTAACCCTTTAAGCAAACCAAGTCTGAGTATTTGGGGATTTATGATTAAAGTAAATCCACAGATATTTGCTTTACCTAAAGAATCCTTTACTATCAAAGTTGCTTCTCAAGGGCACTTCCATTTAAAAGGATTCTTCACTATTTAGTTGTGAGTAGAGTTCGCAGTTTTCAGGAAAACCCCTGTGGTCTAGATAGAGCGAAGGAAATGTATAATCTATAGAAAACGTAGTATTGGAGCTTGATAAAATTTCTGGAATGGTTGCTATATATTCTGTAGCAATGTTTAGTCTCTACAAAGGTGTCTTGGTAAAGACTCTTCCTTGGTTTATTTAGGGAGACACCAGAGCTATGTTGTGTCAGCAGACTGTGGCTGTGTGGCCTCACATTATCGGTAAGGGCACCTCCTGTGTGCCTGGGAACTTAGCGTACAAAGGTGCGTGGCGATGGTTCTTGTCCTCAGACAACTGAGGACCTTGCAGGAAGGAATAGGCAGGGAAATGGCTGTGCAGGGGATGCTACAGGGGCAGAGAGCCAGGGAGGATTGTGGAAGAGTCGAAACGGTTTGCCAACAAAAGTGGTGCCTAAGCAGAGTCAGGGAGGTGGCTTAGAAGTGAACAGACAGGAGGGCGGGGCAGGAGTACCTATGCAGTGGCCTTGGGAAACTGCATGGCTTGCGGTGGAGCAAAGGGAAGTCGGCCAGAGATGAGGCAGGTCAGGCGGGCGGAATGTAGCCCTTAAACGGAGGCAGCTGTGTCAAACACGCTCTAGCGTAGGTGGGTGTAAATCAAAGAAATACAGACTGTACTTCCAGAAGGGCAGGACTTTAATAAAACATCAAGTACTGGGTTTGTGAATAAAAGTGCCCACATTATATGGCCTCGCTTCTTTTGAAGCGTTTTTTTTTTAAATTGTTATACCTTCCATTTTTATATTCTTTTCCCTCTGAAGTTGGGTGGCCCTCTCTCTACAATGACGTCCTAGATTAATAGTTTCAACAAGTGTCTAGGCAGGTGCGGGAGGAGCGTTCCTTGAATGAGGTTGTTTCTGGTCTGTCTGTAGCAGGGTAGGATTTCTCCCCTGGCCTAGTTACTGTGGCCAGAAAGCAATACAAAGCCCTTTTGGGCCTCCAGCCTAGGAGGAATAGCGATGTGGCATCTGTCTTCTGGTTGGCACTAAGGACTATTCCCATTAAATTATCCCCATTGATCCCGTGTTTATTAAGTAATAACTAGTTTTCCCACTTCAATCAGACATCTCAAACTGTGAGAAATAGTGTGACAACATTAAAAAGATGGAATTCCAGCAATTCTGTAAAAGCAAAGAAATAGGTAGTTCAGTCTAATCAATGGAGTGTAGTTTTGTTGGTTCTTTGTTTGTTGATTGGTTGGTTGGCTATTGCTTTGTCTTTTTCAGAAGTACCAAAAATAAATCAGTGGACTCCTCAGCTATCTTTGAGTACCCTTTATGGTCTCAGAGCCTTGCTAATTTCATCTTTAAATTAAAACTTTAGAAATACATGAGTGGCTTGGGGAAAGAAATCAAGTAATAATTGTTTATTGACTATGCACTATTACCTGACGTTGTATTGAATACCATACATGAATTCTCTTAGTAATTCTATAGCTAATCTTTTGATGGAGGTGTCATTGATCTCATTTTATAGATGAGGAAACAGACTCAGAATCAAGTGACTCTCCCAAGAATATACAGAAAGCAGATAGGAGGTGATAATTGAAGCATTAACGTGTCTGTATTAAGAGCTTGTCTGTTATACTTTTTTACACACGGATGAGTTATTCTAAGTTATTGAAATGGAGATAGCAACATGTATTTACTTTTTCCCTTTTCTGCTCTGTAGACCCAAGCCTTGGATTGAGGAACAGGAAATGGGATCATTCCTCAGTGTGGCCAAAGGGTCTGAAGAGCCTCCAGTCTTCCTGGAAATTCACTACAAAGGCAGCCCCAATGCAAGTGAACCTCCCTTGGTGTTTGTTGGGAAGGGGATTACCTTTGACAGGTACTTCTTTACTGCATCCATGCTTTGTATTTTGGTGAATGCTTTGTATGCCGTTGTATTATTTGGTGTGTAATTTGGTTCAGAAGCATGGTGTTTGGTCAGATCTTATATGTAACTTTAAATACATTAGGCTGCCACTTACAAAACACCTACTGTGTGTCAGAGGCTCTACTAGGCATTTTACATATATTAGCCCTGATCTTACGCCTAGGAGCTAGGCATTGCAGACATTCTTCAGGTAAGGAAACCATGACTCAGGTTAAATAATTTGTTCAAAGCCCCATAACTAATAGAACGGAAGTCAAACTCAGCTGTGTGTTTAAAATGTCTTAAAACATTTCCATCATGCACTTCGATTCTCCTGTGTGGATATTAAGGATTTCCAAGTAGATAGTGGTGAGGCAGCTTTCCAAGTAGATCATGCTGTCTTCCCTTTGCTTACTTGAGATTACTTTTTTTGCTGACCAGTCTAGCTTTCATTAATCTCCTTAAACCATAAGTGTTCCTTAGAATTGGAAGCTGTCTCTGGTTATTTCAACCAGGGAGAAGCTGAGTTCGAAAAGATGATCTGAGTCAGTATTTCCCATGGAAAGCATTTGCTACTGAATACTAGCTTCTGGGTTGCTAATTAAATGTGAGACTTGAAAAGGATTACTTGATCAAAAAACTAGGTTAGATAAAACAAATTGTTTTTTATTTTGTTTTGTTTCAACTACAGGACTTCTTGGGGGTATAAAATACAGCATTTTCTAAATTTCCTTTTTTTTTAATTGAAATATAAATATAGTTGACATCTTAATTTCCTTTTGAAGGGAACGTTTATCTATGGAAATCAAGGTTCATAGAAACTGCTTTGCAAAATGCTGCTAGAGATCATAAAATCTTGATGTCCCCTAGTATGTTTTTGCACCCATTCAGGAACTCCATCTGAAACGTGAGTGAATCCCACCCTTACAGGAGTGTTTCTAGGCACTGTGATGCCTCTGTCCTGGGCAGATCTGGCCTCCAGGCTGGTCTTCCTTGTACTAGCAGATTGTAATGCCTCCTGTGCTTTCCATCCACTGGTTCACGTTCTTTCCTTTAAAGCATTGGTCTCCAAACGATCTTCGTTATGTAGCCCATCAGTAAAAGATTCAAGCTCATACCACTCAAACTACGCATATTAATTTATGTCACATGCATATACTGTTGTATTAAAGTGTGTATTATAAAACACTACAGCAGGGAATTCCCTGGCGGTCCAGCGGTTAGTACTTGGCGCTTGCACTGCTGGGGCCTGGGTTCGACCCCCGGTTGGGGAACCAAGATTCCATAAGCCGCGTGATGCAACCAAAAAAATAAAATAAAAATAAATAGAACACTACAGCAGATAAAAATAAGAGAATGAAAGTTGTTTTTAAACATCTTGCTAATTGTGATGGTTTTATACTATCATGGGCTAATATCTTAATTGAAACATTTATGCTTAGGGTGAAGTTTATTGTTCATTTAAATCTGTACTTGAATTTTTTGCTATGGTAATATGAAGCAAGGAGGCCTGACCTAGTCTTCTGGGTTTAGAGAAGGCTTCCTAGAAGGAATGACAGTTTTAGCTTAAGATGTGAAGGATAAGGGAGTTAGTTCTGCGGGGAGTAGGGCAGGGAAACAGCCCGGTGGAGGCTGCGGGTGGGAAGGAAGAGGGGAAATTCCTGGTACTGAAAGCATGCCAGAGTGGCCGTGACAGAACGTGACTGGGGGAAGGGACAAGGCACAGCTGGAGAGATAGGCAGAAGCTGGGTTGT